>NC_137775.1:152343247-153543247 GCF_963455305.1 Plecotus auritus
TGACATTCATGGTTCAGTGCTCAACCACTGAGCCACACTGGCCAGGCAAGAATCCCCCAAATTTAAATAGGAAAAAGCAATGGTCAGGTTTTCATCTAAAGTGATTTTATAGTAAATCTGAATTTGGCAGTGTCCAATGTTAATACAAAACCTGTCTTCTACTTGAAGCCCTTTCAGCAGTAATTCTTACTCTGACCACAGACTGGCCATGTGGCAGGTCCTCTCTAGAGGAAACTAGAATTCTGTCCAGTGTGTGGTTTCCCACGCCCACCCCACCAGCCCTGACTGAGCTCTGTCCCATGAATTCCAGGCAGAGGTCACAGCTGCCCTCTTACAGGTCTCTTGTTTATTTCCAGCTCCAATGCCTTCCTTTGAAAACTGAGATTTTGGGTCTCCCTCACTTCTCCTTTGCCCTTCTCGCTCTGTTTTTTCTCTTTTGCCTCTTCTCTCCTTTGCTGATGACACCTATTCCTCCAGGGTGACATCAGCATACCTGCTCTGACTGACCCAAAAAGTCCTTGATCTCCTAGGCATAGCTCCCATCACACAGCATGAAGATGGCAGGGTCTGATCCATGATGAATGTCTGGATGTCATAGCTGGCTGGCATTAGAAAGGCTGCCTTGCCAGAGGCTGGTGATTTCCCCCTCTCGTTCTCCCTGGGGCTTCCTGATACGGGTGACAAACATGAGAAACTTCCCTTTCTTCATCATTTTAAATATGGTCTTGTGGGGCTTGCCTGGGATATCTGTGAGAAGTCCAGAGGTGCTGAGAAGGGTCTTTTGTGCTCTGGGAGGTCTCCTACTTCTAGGTTCATCTTCATCTTTCTCCCACTGTTCCAGAAGACGTGCCATGTTCACATCGTTGTAATTGCAAATATCCTTTTTCCAGGGAAATGGGCAAGCCTCTCCAGGCTTACCAGCACAGACCTCTGCCTCATGGGCCCCTGGCGGCAGCAGCAGATCAGAGGCATAGAGTAGAAACCATGGCCACCATCCTTGCCACACTGACAGTCTTAGGGAAGTCAGCTGAACAGTCTTAGGGGAGTTCCCTTGTAGGTAACTAACTGCTTTTCTTCTGCTGCTTTGGTGATTCTCTTTGTCCTTATCTTTTACATTTTAATTATGTGTGTTAGTGTGGGCCTCTTTGTGTTCATCTTGTTTGGGACTCTTTATGGTTTTTGCACTTGTATGTCTATTTCATTCATCAAGTTAGGGAAGTTTTCTGTCTTTGTTTTTTTCAAATAGGCTTAAAATTTTCTTACTTTCTCGCTTCTCTTCTGGCATCACCATGATGAGAATGTTGGCATACTTGAAATTGTCCCAGAGGCTGCTTATACTACCTTCGTTTTTTTTTACATTTTTCTTCTTGCTGTTCTGATTGGATGTTTTCCTACTTATCTTACAGATCTCTGATTTGATCCTCTGCTTCATCTATTCCACTGTTGATTCCCTGTAATGTATTCTTCATTTTGGCTTGGTAGAGTGGCCTAATGTATTAAGTATTCTGTAGGGTCAAGTGGCACAGTCTTCCTGATCACCTAAGCTGGGCACTCGAGGTACCCCCCCCCACACACACACACACATACACACACACACTCAGTGTGAGCTGTGTACAACCTCATGTTGTAGTTTAGCGTTGCTTTTCTGTTGTCACCTCAATGGGAGGATTGACCCCTAGGCCGATTAGCTGCAAGGACTGGCTCCACCACTGTGGAGGATCAGCTGTGCAGAAACCCACCCACGGAAAAGGACTTAGATCCTCATTTCTTTTTCTTTTTTAATGTATTTTTATTGACTTCAGAGAGGAAGGGAGAGGGGGGTAGAGAGAGAGAGAAACATCAATGATAAGAGAGAATCATTGATCAGCTGCCCTCTTGTACGCCCCCCTACTGGGGATCAAGCCTGGAATACAGGCATGTGCCCTGACCTGGAATTGAACCACGACCTCCTGTTTCATGGGTCCATACTCTACCATTGAGCCACACCCACTGGGCCTCATTTCTGACTGGTTCTTTTTTTAAAATATATTTTATTGATTTTTTACAGAGAGGAAGGGAGAGGGATAGAGTTAGAAATATCAATGAGAGAGAAACATCAATCAGCTGCCTCCTGCACACCCTCTACTGGGGATGTGCCTGCAACCAAGGTACATGCTCTTGACTGGAATCGAACCTGGGACCCTTCAGTCCGCAGGCTGATGCTCTATCCACTGAGCCAAACCGGTTAGGCTGATTGGTTCTTTTTTATGTTTTCTGTCTCTGATTTTATGTTTCCTACTAAAGGCCCGATGCACGAAATTCGTGCAAGGGGCTTGGCCCTTGCAGCCCCCAGCTTCGTCTGGGAGGTCGTCCGGCTATTCGGTCTAATTAGCATATTACGCTTTTATTATTATAGATCTCACTAAATTCATCTAGTCTTCATTGAGCATCCCCTATAACCAGTGCTTTGAACTCTGCATCTAATAGTTTGCTTGTCTCCATTTTGTTTAGTTCTTTTTCTGGGGTTTTTGTTCTGTTCTTTAACTTGGGACTTTTGTCTTCTCATTTTGACAGCCTCCCTGTGTTTTGTTTTTATGTATTACGTAAAACTGCTGTATGTCCCCCCGGCTTGGTAGAGTGGCCTAATGTATTAAGTATTCTGTAGGGTCAAGTGGCACAGTCTTCCTGATCACCTAAGCTGGGCACTCGAGGTAACCCCCCCCCCCCCCCACACACACACACATACACACACACACTCAGTGTGAGCTGTTGTACAACCTCATGTTGTAGTTTAGCGTTGCTTTTCTGTTGTCACCTCAATGGGAGGGGATTGACCCCTAGGACGATTAGCTGCAAGGACTGGCTCCACCACTGTGAGAGGATCAGCTGTGCAGAAACCCACCCACAGAAAAGGACTTAGATCAGCAGGGCTCTGGTGCCACTGAATCTGCTCCTTTAGTGTGTTGTTTGGGGGAGGTGGTTTGGTTATGGTGCTTCAATATGGTTTGAGACTGGCTGTGCTGGCTCTTGGGGCATCCTGGGAGATTGCAGGCCAAGGTCAGCCACTGCCTGTGTTCTGCCCAGGGCCTCTCAGTATGAGTTACAAAGTCATCTGCAGATGGCTGCTACTTGTGTTGGGCTTGGAGGTGCCCTGGCAAGGCCCAGATGCAAACCAAGGCCTGCTGCTGCTAGTGCAGGGCTTGGGGACCGCTTAGCAAGAGGTATGGGGCACACTGAGGCCTCATATGCTGCTTGTTTGAGAGGTTTTAGGAAAATCTGAAGCATGAGTCAAGACAAGTCACTTGTATGGAAAAGCCACTGGAAACAACCTTGGTGGGCCTGAAAATTGGGTGCTATTTGGAATATTAATCACCAGGGCAGGGCAAACAGTGTGAGCCAGGTTGATGGAGTCTCGGGTAAGATGCCTGACAGCTCTGTGGCAGGGGAGGGCTCATCAAAAGAACAGTGGCCTCTGCCAGGACTTCTTTCTGGGAGAAAGCTGACCCCCCACCTCAGCTCTTGCCCTGATGCTAGAAAATTCAGTTCCTCCCCATATGTCTCTGGTGTCTTTCAAGTTGTTGCCCCAGCAATGGAGCTCAGAAGGAGGGAGTCAGAGTAAGTCTGTGTGCAGACCCTTTAAGAGGAACTGCCTGGGACTCCAGCCACCCTCAGTCTCCCTCATTCTAAACTCCCCTGGTTTTTATAGCCAGAAGTAATGGGAACTTCTCTTTCTGGCACTGGAACCCAGGTCTGGGGGGCCTGGTGTAGGGATTTCTGCAGCTGAGATATACCTCATAATTTTTATCGAGCCCATTTCATGTCTCCACCCCTTCTACCAGTCTCCACGGGGCTGCTGCTTTAATTCCCTAGTTGTAGGACTCCAGTCAGCCAGATTTCAGGTGGTTCTGACTGATGGTTGTTTTGTAGTTTAGTTGTAATTTTGATGTGGTTGCGGGAGGAGGCAAGTACTGCGCTTACCTACGCTGCCATCAAAGGGAAGTCTCTAGGCATGGTTTTAAAACTTGGTTTTTGAAACCCCTTATTAAAACAAGTATTACTCGAGTAAGGACTGAGTTAAATATTCTGATTCAGCTTATTAATGGTTGCTTTAACTAAAATGACTTAGTTATTCTAGTTTTCTTTCTTTCACTGTTACTTTGTAATATTAATCTTACGTTTGTACTTAATAAAAGTCATCCTTGAGGTTAATTATTAAGGGGTGGTGAGATACTGTACTTTGGGAAATTAGTTATGAGGAATTGGAGTTAGCAAAATTCAGTGAAGAATTATTTGTAAATCATTAAAAATTTGAAAATATTGTTTTTCTAAACTTGAATTTTCTCTTTCTTTTGTATTTTAAGCGATTACGAAGATTGTCTACCAAATACAGAACAGAAAAGATTTATCCCACAGCCACTGGAGAAAAAGAAGAAAATGTTAAAAAGAACAGATATAAGGACATACTGCCATGTAAGTTTGAAATGCCCTTCATAGAAATGCAAATGTTAATTAGCAATTTGTAGCCTACACTAGCTTTAGTTTTTCTAATGAGTTTGAGTATTAATGAGGTAGTAACTAATCTTTCAAGGTACACTACAAGGTAGCAATTTGATCTTGTACTTCTTGTTTTTCCTTCTGAGTAGTTTTTGTTGTTTTTTATTGTTTAATTTTCTAAGCATCACAATTACTCTGGTACTAATTTTATTTTTATTTTTTATATGTTTTCATTCATTTTAGATAGAGAAAGAGAGAGGGAGAGAGAGAGAGGAACATCGATGTAAGAGAGAAACATCAATTGGCTGCCTCCTGGACACCTCCTACCAGGGATCAAGCCCACAACCTGGGCATGTGCCCTGACCAGGAATTGAACCAGCGACCTCCCTCTGGGCCTGGGATAGTCAACCCACTGAGACATACCAGCCAGGGCTTACCTTTCTTTTAAATACTGAAAAATCCAAGTAAGAATATCTTTTTGTGGATTCCCTATTCAAAGTTATTTCATTAAAATAAAATAATATAGGCCCAGGCCGAGTAGCTCTGTTGGTTAGAGCATGTTTCTGATGACACACCAAGGTTGCAGGTTTGATCTCCAGTCAGGGCACATACAAGAAGCAACTGATGAATGCATAAATAAGTAGAACAACATATTGATGTCTCTCTAAATCAATAAATTAAAAATAAAAGTAAAATAATATAGACAGATACCTCAATAAAACTGTTTGTTTGTTTGTTAATTGTCACCTGAGGATATTTTTTCTATTGATTTCCAGAGAGTGGAAGGGAGATAGGGGAGGGTGTGAGAAAGAGAGAAATATTGGTGTGAGAGAAACACATTGATTGGTTGCCTCCCACATGTGCTGATCGATGTTGCGCTTCCACATTGATGTTTCTCTCTCTCCCCCTCACTCCCTCTCCCTTCTTCCTCTCCCTCTCTCTCCAAAAGTCAAACTGTTCTTTAAAAAAAAATAAAAGAATCTTTGTTGGTTAAACTCTGTTTCGAATACTAACAACTATAGGCCTACTTTTACCTCCATTCTATACTGATAGCATTATATTCTAGTAATAATAATGTAATTATATTCTTAAATAGCATAGTAACCACTCATTAAGCTTTTGGAAAATACACTCCACTTTACTTCCAATTCACCTCAGAATAGTGGATGGTATGGGTTTCTTCTGGATAGTGTTAAGCAAGATCATCTTAAAATACTCTTAACTGTGCTCTGGAATTAATTACATACGCTTAGACAGTTTCTCCACCTTTTTCTATAATCTGGGAAAATGAATCTTAAAACAGCTTCAGGTTTCTGTTTTTATATGTTATGTTTCATTCATTGATTTTACAAAATATTTTGATCCTGTACTGTGCTCTGAGGATACTTTAGAAAACAAAGTGGCAAAACCTCCTGTCCTTATGAAACTTTATATTCTAGTCATAGTGTCGGATAATGAATACAAATAGTATAGGTGGTCTGTCAAATGGTGACTAGTGCTGTGTTGAGAATAATATAGTAAGAATGAGGAGCATAGAGAAAGCTGAGAACAGAATGGGGAAGCTTTATAATTTTAAATAGAGAGAGGGGGGTCAGTGGTATGTTGTTAAATTGGCCCTTTGAAAAATGAAAGCCCTAATTTTTTATTATTTGCCAATTTCTATAGTGAATGGATTATTTGCCATAATCACCACAACAAAACTATAAAGTAGATACTGTAATATGCCACTTTGCAGATGAGAAACTGAGACAGGGAGATTAAATAGCTTGTCACACAGCTAATAGAGTGGATGAGAATTTAAGGCCAGGCAGTTTATAATCAGAACATTGATGCTCAACTAGGATGATTTTGCCCCTGAAGTGACATTTAGCAATGTCAGAGACATTTTGGTTGTGAAAACTAGTTGTGCAGTAGGCAGGTAGCTGCTGGCATCTAGTGAGTGTAGGATGTCTACAATACAGAGGCCAAAGCCTCCTCACAATAAAGAATTATCCAAGGCTAAAATGCCCATAGTGCTGAGTTTGAGAATCCTTGCCCTAGAACCTGAGCTGTGTGCTATAGTCAGAGTGGCAGTGTCTTTTCCTTTAAATCATAATAAGGTTTGATAAGTCAGTTTCCAATAAGTTTGTAGTCACTTTAATTGAGAAAATTATATTGAAAGTAATTGTATTTATAGATGTATGTTTATTTACTGTTAAAAGAATAATGTTGTCAGTTTCTTTTGCATGTTTAGCATGGCCAGTGCTTGCAGACACAGTATTTTTTAAAACAGCTTCATTGATATAATTACATGCCATAAAATTTACCCTTTGTAAGTGTACAATTCAGTGATTTTTACTAAATTTATGGAGTTGTGCAACCATCAAAACAATATAATTTTAGAACATTTCCATCACTCCAAGATCACATGCCAATTTGCAATCTTCAGCCACAGGCAACCATTGCTCTGCTTTATGTCTCTGTAGATTTTCCTTTTCTGGAAATTTCATATAAATGTAATTATACAATATGTAGTCTGTGCCTGGCTTTTTCACTTAGCATGTTTTTTGATTCATCCGTGTTGTAACATACATCAGTAGTTCATTCCTTTTTATTATTCAGTTAATATTCCATTTATACCACATTTTGTTTAACCACTTACCAGTTGAAGAGCATTATGAACAATGCTGTTACAAACATTTCAGTACAAATTATCTTCTTTGCTGAAAAGTGTCTTGAAACCATTTGTACTTTTTTAAAATTTGATTTTTTATATATTGAGTTATAAAAATTCTTTACTTATCTTAGTTGCAAGTGGGTTTTTTTTTTCAGATATATGATTTGTAAAAATATTTTTTTCTAACATGGTGTAAGGTTACAGTCTAAAATAGTTGTGCATGTGGGATTGTTCTAGCAACATGTGTTGAAAATACTGTTCTTTCTCCATTGAATTTCCTTGGTTGGTAGCTTTGTTGGAAATCATTTGACCCATACATTTAATTCTATTCCATTAACCTATTTTTTTTTTAAATATATTTTATTGATTTTTTACAGAGAGGAAGGGAGAGGGATAGAGAGTTAGAAACATCGATGAGAGGAAAACATTGATCAGCTGCCTCCTGCACACACCCTACTGGGGATGTGCCCGCAGCCAAGGTACATGCCCTTGACCGGAATCGAACCTGGGACCCTTCAGTCTGCAGGCTGACGCTCTATCCACTGAGCCAAACCGGTTAGGGCCATTAACCTATTCTTAAGCCAGTATCACACTATCTTGATTACTGTACAGTTGTATAATAAAATTTAAGCAAGAAGTGTAATTCCCCCAACTCTGTTCTTATTTTTAAAAATTATTTTGTTTTTTTTGGGTCCTTTGCATCTTAATATAAATTGTAGGATCAGCTTGTCAATTTTTGCAAAAATCCCAGTAAGAATTTATTGATCAATTTGAGAAAAATTATCATTTTAAGGCATACTGACTGTTGCGGTTTATAAACAGGAAACGTCTCTCATTTATGTAGATATTCTTTTATTTCTCTGAGCAATGTTATATGATTTTCAGTGTACAAGTCTTGTATTTCTTTTTAAAAAAGCTTCTTTAAGCTATTGTAAATAAAATTCTTTCAATTTTTCACATTCTTTTTTACTAATACCCTTGAACAGCATGGGTTTGAATTACATGGGCCCACTTATACATGAATTTTTTCAATAACTAACTACTATTTAAGATTTGAAGTTGGGAATCCATGGATGCAGAGGGTCGACTATGCATTGATTCGTGCCATTTTATATAGGGAACTTGAGCATCTGCAGATTTTGGTATTCACAGGTGGGGGGCGGGTCTGGGAATCAATCTCCCACAGATGACAAGGGATAACTTAAATTTTGGGGAGTCAAAAGTTGTAAATGAATTTTCAACTCCATAAAGGGTGGTGGTACTGAGAGTCTAACCCCTATGTTGTCTAAGGATCAACTGTATAGAAATACAATTTATATTTGTATATTGATCTTTTAAAATCTAGTGACCTTCCTAAACTCATTTACTACTTTAGTAGTTTTCTGTGGATCCTTTATGATTTTTCACGTACAGAATCATGTCATCTGCAAATGATGACCATTTTGCTACTTTTTAATATGAATCTCTTTTGCCCAATTACAGTGGCTAGAACTGCTGGTATAATGTTGACTTAAAGTGGCAAGAGCACTTGCTTTTGATACATTAAAAGTAGTGTCATCACTATTCAAAGATCAGTTAGTTTTTTTCTGGAGCTATCTTGAATGTCTGATTTATTTTATATTAGAACATTGAAGCCAATGTTCTAATATAAAATTAAGAAATTTCTAGGTACTCCTTGTGTTAAGAATAACCTGTGCTTTGTGTGTTAGAGGACTAAAACTGAGCTGGCTAACCTTTAGGAGTGATGGATCAGGGTGTTCTGCCTATCTAATGTTAATTATGGAGATCCTTTTATTTCTTAGACCTGGACTTAGTCTCTGGAGGTTTCTCTTTCCTTTGTAACAATCTTATCTATTTTCTTTTTGTTGCCACAGGTTGTCCGTATTTGTTCAAAAAGAAAAAAAAAAGTTGCTGCTTTAAAGAGCCTCTTGGGTAGCCAACATAGATTTTTATCTATTTGGAGATGAATTCTTGGGAGATTGTAGAGACAGCCAGCAAAACCATGGGAACAAATAATTATTTTCATTGCTTTGTTATTCTTTACATTCTAGCTACTCATTTTTATGCTTAATATGAGTACCAATGAAGAATGTTAAAATGTACATGATGGCCCTAGCCGGTTTGGCTCAGTGGCACATGCCTTGGTTGCAGGCTTGGTCCAACATGCAGGAGGCAGCCAATCAATGATTCCCTCTCATCATCTATGTTTTTATCTCTCTTTTCCTCTCCCTTCCTCTCTGAAATAAAAATATATATTTAAAAAAAATGTTCATGATGATGTGTTATATGTAATAAGCAGCATAATATCCTATCCTATATAATAAAACCCCAATATGCAAATCAACCAAATTGCAGAACAGCTGGTCTCTGTGATGCACACTGACCACCAGGGGGCAGACACTCAATGCAGGAGCTGCCCCCTGGTGCTTAGTGTGCTCCTACAGTCTGGCAAGCGCAGCTCCCGCCTCCAGGGCAGCACTAAGGACCCCTTAATGGACATCCCCCGAGGGCTCCCAGGTCTGCAAGAGGGCACAGGCCGGGCTGAGGGATGCCCCTCCAGTGCACGAATGTTGTGCACTGGGCCTCTCGTTAATTTATAAAAAGCCATTTCTGTGCCCCATCTTGAGTTACTAAATTCAACTTGTTGTAGTATGGGACTCAGAGATCTTGTGTTTTAACTTGCTTTTTCCAGCCCCCAGCTGTTGTCTGATTAGAGGTGGATGAAATAAGACTGGCAAATGTTAATAGTTATTAAAGCCTGGTAATGGATATGTGGGGATCCATTATATTATTATATTTTTGTATATGCATAAAATTTCCCATCAAGGAAAAATTTTAAAATTCCCATCTTGCATACAGCAGCCCAGCAGCACCAATCTTGACTGTCATTTGGGAGCCACTGTTACTCTTTGGATTCACAATCCCCAGAAACATTTACTGAGGATTCAAGTGGTCAATCAACTATTATACAAACTCTCTGCCTTTGAGATACTTTGAATAGAGGATGAAAAAGTAATAGATATAGAACAACATGTATAGTGTCATTGTATTTATATAGTTTTCAAACTATTTAGGTATATGCATAAAAATTACTTTTGGAAGAAAAAAAAAACCTTAATATAGTATCTTTGCTGGGAAAGAGAGAGCCCTGTAATTCAAGGACAGGGAAAGATTGCTTTTCATTTTATATCTTTCTTTAGGATTTAATTTTTAAAAATCATGTATTTTATTTCAGAAATAAACTGCACAATTTTATGAAATTTATATTTTTGGACTTTACTGTAAAGATTGTCTTTTTATTCCAAGTAGAGATTAACCTATATATTAAAAGCCTAGTAGGCTCAGTGTCCAGTTGTCCAGTCAGCCATTCAACCAATCAAAGCATAATATGCTAATGATATGCTAAGGCCACTCAACTGCTTGCTATGATATACACTAACCACCAGGGGTAGACCCTCCGACCGGTAGGTTAGCTTGCTGCTGGGGTCTGGCCGATTGGGACTGAGCAAGACAGGCTGGACATGCCCTGGAGCCCTCCCATGATTCCTCCCTGGCCCTGATCATGCACCAGTGGGGTCCCTTGGCCTGGCCTGCGCCCTCTCGCAATCTGGAACCCCTCAGGGGATGTAGGAGAGCCAGTTTCGGCCCAGTGGCGGAGCGGCCAGTCGCTATGATGCACACTGACCACAAGGGGACAGACACTCAACACAGGAGCTGCCCCCTGGTGGTCAGTGCGCTGCCACAGGAGGAGCACTGCTCAGCCAGAAGCCGGGCTCATGGCTGGCGAGCGCAGCAGCAGTGGTGGGAGCCTCTCCTGCCTCCACGGCAGTTGGACATCCCCTGAGAGTTCCCGGACTGCGAGAGAGCATAGGTCAGGCTGAGGGACCCTCCCCCCTGAGTGCATGAATTTCGTGCACCAAGCCTCTAGTCCAGCCTTGGGCAAACTACGGCCCGCGGGCCGGATCCGGCTGTTCTATCCGGTTCTCTTGCTCTCCCCTCCGCTCCTTTACTTTGAATTTATATTAATTCACACAAACACTCTATCCATGCTTTTGTTCCGGCCCTCCGGTCCAGTTTAAGAACCCATTGTGGCCCTCGAGTCAAAAAGTTTGCCCACCCCTGCTCTAGTCTAATAATAAATAGTATTGGCCAGGTACAGTCAATTCATTCATCTGTCACAATTTACTAAATTTTTATACTTTTTGTGAAATATGAAAACTTTTTTTTCCTAATAAGAGTTTTTGCAAATGAGCTTGTGTATTGGTAGTTAGTGCTCACCACATGTATGCTTGTTAAAAGCTACAGAGGTTTAAAACCCAGACTCTTGTTTAGTAAATATGGGATGATGCCCAGGAATTTGTATGTTAAAAGAGCTCCTGAGAGTATACCGATTGCATCTTTAAAACAGAGCTTTACATCATCAGATTTTTGTTTTTAAAGAATATTTCTGACCAGTGTGTCTAAGTGGTTATAGCATCAGCCCACACCCCCAGGGATCTTGGGTTTGATTCCAGGCCAGGTTGCAGGTTCCATGCCTGGCTCCAGTTGGGGCACACGCGGGAGATAACCAATGCATGTCTCTTTCTCACATCGATGTTTTTCTCCTCCCTTCCTCTCTTTCCCCCTCCCTCCCCTCCTCTTTCTCTAAAAATCAATGGGAAAAATATCTTTGAGTGAGGATTTAAAAAAAAAAAAAAAAAGACTTCCTGTCAATATTATGTTAGAAATTACTCTTTTGTACCCAGTCAATTTTAATTGTTTTTCAAAGTAAATATTTTTACTTATTTATTTAATCTTACTTATGGTTCATGAGAAAGCACCTGTCTGCCAACAGAACATAATTTGTGAAATATTTTTTCTTGTAGTTGATCACAGCCGAGTTAAGTTGACTCTAAAGACTCCTTCTCAAGATTCAGACTATATCAATGCAAATTTTATTAAGGTATATATTAGCTTTAAATCTTACTCTGCCATACTTAATGTCTTCCTTCATACTAGTTTATTAAATTGTTTTAAATTGTCTAAACATTATATTAGCAAAAGAAATAAAAATAAAATCACAGCCCTGACACAGTTTTACTTACTTTGCCTTCTGGTGTCCTTTTTCATAAAGATAAAGAGTTTTGCCATAGTTTTCTTCTTTTTACCTTAAAGACTTATAAACACTTTACCCATCACTAAATCATTTTCTCTGTTGTCCCTTTGAGTTTACGTACAAAGATGTATATGATCATTCCCTATTGTTAAATCATATAGATTGTTTCAGTTTTTCTTAATGGTAATATTGCAATGAATAGTATTATTCTTGAAAAATTGCCTAGGATAAATTGCCAGGGCTGAAATTACTGGGTAATACTGATTTAAAATTTTAGAATATAAATTTAAATTTAAAACTTTTGGCAGTTGCCACAATTTTAAGTGAGACCCAAAATGTAAGATTAAATATAGTCTTCATATAGTTAACCTTTGATCAAAAGCAGTTAAGTTCATACATGGTTATCAATAGAGAGACACATTCAAACTGCTATTTGACTACATTATTCCATTAGCTGCTCTGTGTTTTTGAATCTTTCTAATTATATGATAGCATAATTTTAGTTACTTTATATTGTGTTTATACAAATTTTAATACAGTATTTTGTTGATAAAAAGTATTAAGTAGTAAGAGTCACATGGTAAAATTAATATTATGTCAATATTAGAGGCCTGATGCACGAAGATTCGTACAAGAATGGGCCTTCCTTCCCTGGCTGCTGGCACTGCCTTTGCTCTGGCCGGAGCCGCCTTTCTGCCTTCCCACACTGCCTAGAGGCCCAGAGCAGCTGGGGCGGTGCGGGATGCCTGCGTCCCGCC
Source organism: Plecotus auritus (assembly GCF_963455305.1). Taxonomy (NCBI): domain Eukaryota; kingdom Metazoa; phylum Chordata; class Mammalia; order Chiroptera; family Vespertilionidae; genus Plecotus; species Plecotus auritus. The sequence continues at coordinate 152,356,230 of NC_137775.1, forward strand.
CCTGGCCGCTCAGCGCCTGCCTATGCAAATTAACCCGCCATCTTTGTTGGGTTAATTTGCATACTCCAGATTTCTGGTAGGCGTCGCGAAGGTACAGTCAATTTGCATCTTACTCTTTTGTTAGTGTAGAAGTGTAGATTGAACAGTCAGGGTTTCAAATAAAAACCTATTTTTCCCAACAATTTTATTACAAAACCCAAAACAACTAGGTTAAACAAAAAACTAATACAAAAGTGGTTAGCTGTTTCAGATATTTTTTCATGTTTATATTATTTTATAAACATTTGTTAAGTGTTTATAAAAGGACATTTGTTAAAAGTTTTAGTTTTTAATTGCACTTTAATAACACTGAGTTGTATGATTCCATTACATGCTGGCTTAGTATTTTAGTCTGCTATCTTATTGTTTTATTCTCAGGTTCATTATTAGAAACATGTAGTAGGCATGCAATAAACCTTAAAGTTGAATAAATAATTAAAGGTAGCTATGGAAGAATCTAGCTAAGGAAGAACTGTTAAATAGTTTTAGTTTTGTTTTTAGAATCAAAGGATGTTTTTATGTTTTTGCTATAGTTAACTTCGTTGGCTTAAAATTGGGGCTTTTGTTTTTAATTCCTAGCTAAATAATAATTTTTAAGTTAGCATAGGCAGTTTAATACTAATTTTGTGTACCTTGTCTAATAAATACACAAAAGTAATAGCATTTTTCAAAAAGCTGAAGTGAAATTATTATATTTTGTCATACTTTTATGCACTATGAAAGAAAAATTATTTGAAAATGCTTTTAGGTGAAAACAGCAGTATTACTAATAAAATTTGAAACCTTGAAATTTAGGTAAGGAAATATTTTTGGTGATGATAATGAAATTTGCTTTTAACCATTTTAGGGTGTTTATGGGCCAAAAGCATACGTGGCAACCCAAGGTCCTTTAGCAAATACAGTAATAGATTTTTGGAGGATGATTTGGGAGTACAATGTTGTAGTAAGTATTTACTTTTCACAATCTATTTTGAGAAGTATTACATATAGTGACTTAGGATGTTTTACTGAATTAAGACATGGAAGCACTTTTTAGCCATAATAATATCTTAATTGTAGCTAATGTGTACTAAAAAGCCAGAAACTGATTCTAGGATGTCGCATTAATTTAGGTAGAAAGAGGGTGTGATAACTTTAAATCTTGTACTATGTCAGTAACTAATAAGATAGCTCCTAAATAAGATGAATTAATAGACAGATGGATAGAGGGACAGCTATATGATAAATCAAGTATAGTAAAATATTAATTGTAGAAAATAGATGGCAATTATACAGTGTTTACTGTAAAATTATTTCAACTTTGCTTTATGTTTGAAACACCTATATACATAAAAAGCCAGCAACCGGAATGCTGGAACGACCAGTCGCTATGATGCCCTCTGCGGCAAGCAAACCGCCTGATCTGTGGTGGGGCCAGCCGGCCAATTTCCTGCAGCCCCTCCCCCTGGCCAGCCCCGCTCCCAATCGCCTCCTCCCACGCCAATCAAGGTGGGGCAGCAGGCCAACCCCCCAGCAACCCCTGCCTCTTGCCAGTCCCACCCCTGAACGCCCCTCCTTACCCCAATAGGGGGTGGGGCTGGCTGGCCAACCTGCAGCCACTGCCCCCGCCCTGCCCTAACCCAGATAGGCCCCCCCACCCCATCGGCCCATGGCCCCTCCCCCCAGCCAGCTCCGTCCCCAATCAGGCCCCCCCACTCCGATCAGGGGCAAGGCCAGGGGCTATGGCCCCTCCCCCGATCAACCCCCCACACCAATCGGGGGCAGGGGAGGCTGGCCCATTGCCCACAGCCCCTCCCCACGCCAGCCCCGCCCCCAATCGGGCCCTCCCCCCCCAATCAGGGGTGGGGCCCACTGGCCAGCCTCCTGCCATCTCTTCCTGACAGGCCCAGCCCTGATCACGGCTGGCTGGCTGGCTGGCCGGCCAGACCCCACCCATGCATGAATTCGTGCACTGGGCCTCTAGTTACATTATAAAATGTTGGAGTGGAGAAGCAAATGTAATATCTTACGTTTAAAGATAGTTGAATGCATTTAAACTTTAGCTAATTTTGCTAAATTTCAAGTCAGAAATCTGTAAGATTCATAAAATTTAATTTGTTGCTATAAAGCCCTTGTTTGGAAGGTATGATTTTGATCATTTATTTAACTCATACTTTTCATATTGAAACTATTTCTTTTGGCAGGTCAAGTGTATTTTTGCTCAGAGTAAAAAGTAATTCTTGAAATTTATATTTTATTAAAGAGAGAAAGTTGTGATAAATTCTTCCTCTTATCCCACCCCACTTCTTTTTAGATCATTGTAATGGCCTGTCGAGAATTTGAGATGGGAAGGGTATGTATACCTATTAACACTTAAAATAATTATGGCGTATCCTTTTTGTAACTTCATTTGTATGGATATATATATTCCTGGTCTTTTATTATGTTCTGAGCTCTAGTAGCTAAAGTAGATGCTATTTTTCTTTTTTGTGTTTAGTATATTTTATTATATAATTAAAATAATAATTTTTTTTTGTTGCTTAGTAGTCTTCAAATATGTAATGGTGGTATAAGTAGAATACTATTTATGGACCGAAGTATAGAGGTATTTTAAAAGTAGAGAGGAATAAAATGGAGCAATGAAAATGAGCTAAATAAAATAATTCTGATTATTATAAATTTATAACTTGAATATTTTTATTTTTCTTCCTTCAAATACCACTACATTTTTGTTTGTTTATGCTATCTTCAAAGAAAATCCTTTAATCTGAAATTTTTAATAATGGTGTTTTTATACTCTGTACAAGTGAAATTAGTTTCAAACTATCCTTTGCATCATCAACTACTATATCTTCATTGTTGGAGGTGATAACATTTATAAAATAGATATTAAATAAAACTTTGTGTCCTTTTCTATAAGTGTAACACAAGTCAAACTTATAAAACAAGTTATGATTTGAAGATTTCTTTATACTAATTAGTTCATTAATTAAAGTAAAATTATTTTGTTGTAAAAATTCTTATTCAGATGCTTTTTCAGTAAAGGGTATGTTGCAAAAGCAAGATAGTACATCTTTCAGTTATGTAAGATGCTAGAATATATAAATCATTGAGTCCGGCGGATGTTGCTCAGAAGTTGAGCATCAACCTATGAACGAGGAGGTCATGGTTTGATTCTTGGTGAGAGCACATGTGCCTGATTTCGGGCTTGATCCCTAGTAGGGAGTGTGCAGGAGACAAATGATCCTCTTATCATTGATATTTCTCTCTCCCTCTCCCTTCCCCTCTGAAATCAATAAAAATACATTTTAAAAATACTTTGTATTTTAAAAAGTATTCTTTTTTAAAGCTTATTTGAACTAATAGTTTTTGTCATTCCTCCCAACCCCATTTTTTTATTTTTAACAGTAGTGGAAGTATTCAGTAATGTTGGACAGAAAATGAATTATTTTCTAAAATTAGAAATTATACAAACTGGGAAATTGTTAACTTATCTATTTAAGTACTGTTAGTATGTAGTTCAATAACATTACTATATATAATTTACTAGGAAATTTAAATTTTACTCTCCTAACATTTTCTTAAGTTACTGTTAAGGTTTAGGACTTACATTTCTTTTTATTCTTCATATATATATATATATATATATATATATATATATACACACATATATATACACATGTGTGTGTATATATATATATATATTTATAATTAATTTCAGAGAGGAAGGGAGAGGGAGTGAGAGATGGAAACATCATTAATGAGAGAGAATTATTGATCAGCTGCCTCCAGCATGCCCCACATTGGGGACCGATCCCACAACCTGAGCATGTGCCCTGACCATGAACCAAACCGTTGACCTTCTGGTTCACAGGTCAATGCTCAACCACTGAGCCACCCCAGACGGGTTCTTTTCATTCTTTTAATAAGTTCCCATTGTATATTAGTAATAATACTTGATGAAAAATTTAAGTTGAATTGAGTGCAGGTATTTTGTGTTTTTTGTTTTTTTAAGTGTTTTTATTGATTTCAGAGAGGAAGAGAGAGGGGAGAGAGAAACGTCATTGATGAGAAAGAATCATTGATTGATTGCCTCCTGCCCGCCTCTTAATGGGGATCGAGCCCAAAACCCAGGTGAATTGAACCAAGCCCTCCTGATTCATTTGTTGATGCTCAAATCACTGGACCACACTGGCCAGGCCTATCAAAAACTTTTTGAAACTAAAGATTTTGAAATTGATAGTGTTTTGTTAATGGTAAGCAGTCAGTGACTTAGGGACTGTTAATTTATTTGATAACCTTGACTTAGAATGTGACCTAATGGAAAGAGCATAATTAATGAAATCAAACAAACCTACATTTAACTAGCTTTTTGACCATAGTACAGTGAACTGTCTTCTCTGAGCTTCACTTTTCTCACCCATAACATGAATGATATATGATTATAGGTAATGCATGTATGGCGTTTAACACATAGTTTTTTATATCAATAGTCATTAGTTTATACCTGAAATATAAATACCAATATAACCCTTTGTTACTGTGGTGTTAGTCACACAGCTTCAATTCTTACTAAATTAATCTTGTATAATTTGTTTTCTGTTTGTTTCAAGATGTTAAAATTACCAGGTAGAAGACAAGAAAAATCCTCAAAAATCATTTAATTATTTTTATCAGTTTCTGTAAACTTCTACTGGAAAAGGAGATTTGTATTTTTAGCCTTCTAACATTAATAGTGTTGTTGTAAGTCAAACTAACAATACTAGATAGTTCAAATTTGTTGCCTTCTGAGCAATATTATCAGCTTATGGTTAATTGCAAGCTGTAGGTAATAATTCCATTTACTATATTTGAAGCTATAAGAATTTAGTAAGAACTGATACATTTCCCACTGCCTGGAAGTTTAAGTTAGATTGTTATTTAAAGGCTTTCATTTTATTGGGTCTTGATAAATTGTGTCATTTCTTAGCATCAGAATCATTGTATATTCTATTACATTAGGCTTTCATTTACTTACCTGATTTTCTAAAATGATGGGCTTTGATATTAGAAAACCAATAAAAATTGAGTGTTTTATTTCTATACCTATTTAAAACAGGAAGGTAAGAGGAGAAACTGATTACATTTTCTGTAATTTCAAATAAAAGTGGATAGTTTCAACTTTACATTATGCTTATACTGATGAGTTTTTGCCATCAGTAGAACATTTGAAATGTATTGTTATTTAGTACTCACAACAATCGTATAAGATAAGGATTATTCCCATTTTTACAGGTAAAGAAACTGAAGATCAATTAAACAGGAAAATTAGTACTTGTAAATTTCTTCTGATACCAAGTAGAATGCTCTTTCCACTATGCCACAGATTTTACATTTAATGAGAATTCAGCCAGATATTAAGGGGATGCCATTTTATAGGCTTTAAAACTTGCCTGGCAACCCTTCATTCTAGCCAGGCACTTTTTTAAAAGTAGGTTTTATCTTTTTTTCCCTAGAGGAGGATGTTAATAATGTTCTTATGATTGATTAATCTTGGAGAGGACACAGTAACTCATCCATATATATATGTATATTATTCTTTTCAGAGAGGGAGAGAGAGATAGAAACATCAATGATGAGAGAGAATCACCTATTGGCTGCCTCCCGCATGCCCCCCACTGGGAATCGAGCCCGCAACCTGGGCATGTGCCCTTGACCGGAATCGAACCCGGGACCCTTCAGTCCACAGGCCAATGCTCTGTCTACTGAGCCAAACCAGCCAGGGCCACAGTAACTCATCTTTAAGAACAATTGGGCCCTGGCTGGTTTGGCTCAGTGGATGGAGCGTCGGCCTGTGGACTGAGAGGTCCCAGGTTTGATTCCGGGAAGGGGCACATGCCTGGGTTGGGGGCTCGATCCCCAGTGTGGGGTGTACAGGAGGCAGCCAATCAATGATTCTCATCATTGATGTTCCTCTCTCTCTCTCTCTCTCTCTCTCTCTCTCTTCCTCTCTAAAATCAATAAAAGTATATTTAATTTAAAAAAAAAAAAGAACAATTGGATAAGTATGCACTGTCTCAGCTCCTTGCCTACTGCTGGCAATTTTTCTGTTTTCTGGGAAGGAACAAGCTAAACACCAGCGCACAAAATATTTATAAAAGTTCAAGAAAAACTATGTCATGGATTACTTACTAACTTTTGTTTTTGTTTTGACAACAGAAAAAATGTGAGCGCTATTGGCCTTTGTATGAAGAAGACCCTATAACATTTGCACCATTTAAAATTTCTTGTGTAAGTACCTATTTATACTATGTTACTTTAATCAGAAAATTGGCATGCTAGACTGATGAATCATTAAATTATAATATGGTACAAACCCAGTTTTATATAAATTACCCACTCAGTGTTTCTATTGTAAATCAGCACTTAATTATACTAAACAAATATATATTTTTTTAAATATATTTTATTGATTTTTACAGAGAGGAAGAGAGGGATAGAAAGTTAGAAACATCGATGAGAGAGAAACATCGATCAGCTGCCTCCTGCACGCCCCCTACTGGGGATGTGCCTGCAACCCAGGTACATGCCCTTGACCGGAATCGAACCTGGGACCCTTCAGTCCGCAGGCCGACGCTCTATCCACTGAGCCAAACCGGTCAGGGCTAAACAAATATTAATAACGTTTTTATATTGCTTTAAAATTTAGAAGCTTTTGGAATGACTTCATAAATGTATAAATCACTTGTACCTTATGTTAATTCTCTGTTAGTCTTTGAATATAAGTTGATAGTAAGTGTTTATATATGAGTAAATGGAATAACTGTGCTTTGGGTGATCTATTTGAAACCCTTGATGACTGACATGTAGTTTATCATGTTAATCTTTCATATCTGTTACTCTCTCCAGAATGTTCGAATTACATACAAAGATAGGTTTAAGAATTGCCATGCTAGATGTAAAGATTGATCTTTGTGGCAGACAATTTGATAAGAAACTTAAAATATATAACGATTTAATGAGTTCTGGAAATGAATTGAAGTCCTAAAAATAACAGCACAAACCTGAGAAAATGAATTTAAAAACAAAACAATGAAGAAAAAAAATAGTAAAATATAATTAAGCTTTAAAATAGAAATAATAATTTGCTTTGGGTTTCACATGATGGCACCTTTTTTAATGACCTAAAAGAAGTGTATTATTTACTCAATTCAAAAGATCTAGGATTGAGCAAACATGAAAATTCAGCAACTTACCTATATTAGTCAGGGTTTTCTGGAGAAAGAGAACCAATACGATGTGTATCTATAAAGGGAAAGAGATTATTTGGAATTTGCTCACATGATTATGGAGGCTGGCAGGTCCAAAATCTGCAGGGTGGGTGAGCAAGCTGGAGACCCAGGCGAGCTTATGTTCAGTTCTAGTTCAGACAGTTTGTTGTAGAACCAGGAAGAACTGATATTGCAGATGAAAGCAGTCTGTTGGAAAATCTCTGTTACTTGCGGGGGGGAGTCTGCTCCTTTTTTTCTATTTAGGCCTTGACTAATTAGATAAGGGTCATCCATACTATAGAGGGCAATCTGCTGTACATAAAGTCCACTGATCTAAATATTAATCTCAACCACAACACCCTCACAGAAACACCAAGAATAATGTTTGATCAAATATAAAACATTTGATATTAATCACTCAATGGTCCAGTCAAGTTGACACATAAAATTATCACATTCCCCATCTCAGAATTGCTTGCTTTTTACTTTGTTTTTCATGGTTCAATGATAAACAATTTCTATGATTTTACTTGTCATTGGTGAGTTCAAGAAGTCCATAATTTTATGATTTATTTGTACTTACAACTTGTGAATTCCTCTGATGCATACCCAAAGCTTAGTGCTTCCTTGGTTGATACAGAAAGTACTCAACTTATGTTACAGTCTCCTTTATAAATACAATGTGTTTTTGTACTGTTAACTATAACTCAGAGTTAACTGCCTGGATTTAATATGAAGTCAATACTCTAAAGTTCTGGTTAGAATGAACTGTTTGTTGTGTTAAATATAAGCATTTTAAAAAACCATACTGCATTTCATATTATTTGAAATTAATAAAAATCAATACATACCATATTCTCTACTTCTATGAGGGAACACCTCCCCCCTCACCAACCCAGGAAGTATTCTACAATATTAACTCCCTGACAGTCCAGTACTGTGTAGTGTGGTTGCATTGAACATTTGCAAATTTTAATGTAATAACTGTACTCCGTGTTAAAATTCAGGTGAAAATACATAGTGCTTAACATTCAACAACAAAACAACTTTAAAATTTTCAACATCCTATCTAATAAGAGAGTAATATGCAAATTGGCCATCACTCCAACACACAAGATGGCTGCCCCCATGTGGTCAAAGATCCTGTCCCCATGTAGATACAAGATGGCCAGCAGGGGAGGGCAGTTAGGAGGGAACAGGCCTGCAAGGGAGGGCAGTTGTGGGTGATCAGGGCAGCAGGGGAGGGTAGTTGGGAGGGACCAGGCCTGCAGGGAAGGGCAGTTAGGGGTGACCAGGCTGGCAGAGGAGGGAAGTTGGGGGGCACCAGGCCTGTAGGGGAGTGTGCAGTTAGGGGTGACCAGGACTGCAGGGGAGGGCAGTTAGGGGTGACCAGGCCTGCAGGGGAGCAGTTAGGCATCAATCAGGCTGGCAGGGGAGTGGTTAGGGGGTGATCAGGCTGGCAGGCAGAAGAAGTTAGGGGCAATCAGGAAGGCAGGCAGGTGAGCAGTTGGGAGCCAGCAGTCCTGGATTGTGAGAGGGATGTCAGACCGCCCGTTTAGGCCCAATTGATCGGGCCTAAACGGGCGGTCTGACATCCCTCGAGGGGTCCCAGATTGGAGAGGGTGCAGGCTGGGCTGAGGGACACCCTCCCCGCCCCCCCCCCCCCCAATGCATAGTTTATAATATGAAAAAAGATGAATTTTTTGGGTGATTTTTCAGTTGAACTAAAAATAATTACAAAGTCCTTGATGAGGTTTGATTTGATTAGTAACAGCTGGTTTGATTTGTCAGCCTTGGGATTGATTCTTGCTGAAGAAACAAAATTTTTCTTATAAGATTTCAAAATGCAAGATAATTTGGCCTGGCTGATGTGGGTCAGTCAGTGGTTGAGCATGAACCTATGAACCAGGCGTTCCGATTCCTAATCAAAGCAGATGCCTGATTGCAGGCTCAGTCCCCGGTGTGGGGTGTGCAGGAGGCAGCCAATCAATGATTCTCTCTCATCATTGATGTTCCTCTCTCTCTCTCTCTCTCTCTCTCTCTCTGAAATCAATAAAAATATATATTTTTTAAAAGGAAGGTAATTTGTCTTGTGATTGTTTCAGACAATTTAGGATTTGTTATCACTGATGTAAACAAAAATCAAATTTAGAAACAAGTTGGTGAAAGTAACCATAGTAAGTGACTTGATTATTTGACAGTCAGAGTTTGAGACTAAGGAAGGACAGTATCAGGAGCTCTCTTGGTTTGGGAATGAGGGGAGTGAAGTGTCGGTGCAAGTGAGAGGAGTGGCTAGCAGGAGCTCAGTCACAGATCACTGTTGCCGTATGTAATCCACTTAGACCAGATGTTGGCACACTGTCCATGGGTCAGTCTAACCACTGCCTGTTCAGTAAAGTTTTACTGGAGTACAACCAGGCCCATTAATGTACATATTTGCCTATCACAACAGCAAAGTTGAAAGAGAGAGACTTTATGGCCTGCAAAGCCAAAAATATTTATTAGCTTTACAGGCAAGAAAAAAATTAAGTCTTGGGCCAATGTTTTTATTCATACTCACTTTAGATGAAAATAAACAAAAATACTTTTCCCTTAATGTTATTTGAAAAGTTCAAAGTAAATTAGTATGACTTTAAAAATTAAAGCAGAATAATATTGGATTGTTTTTTATCAATGAAACAGAATATTTTGCTCTTGACAGTCATTGCCTATGGTTTTAACTACTGAGGTAAACCATAGTTTGCTTAGCGACAAACTGACATAGAGGTTTATTCTAATACTTTGACAAATGATAGTAAAAGACTTTTAAAGTGGTATTCTCCTTAATCAGAATAACAATTTGGCAGTTTCTGAGAGTATCCTTCCTTCTACAGTTGGCATCCAGTTAACTGAGAGTTGAGTGTTAAGTAGGGAAAGTAAAGCTTTATGGAAAGATGTAATGGTTGAAGGTGGTGGTAGGTACTAAGAAGTGACATTTTGTTTGTATTATTTCTATTACGTGATTCTGGTGATGTTTGTTACTTTTACTGGAAGATAAGAGTTTTAGCTAAGTAATTAGTTAACAGATATATTTAAAAGTATATATACGCCACCCTCTTTCTCTTCAACGAAGCGGTGGAGTAGCGTCCCCAGCAGACATAGAGTTGCAGAACTTTGTGAAGACCCTGACTGGCAAAACCATCACCTTTGAGGTTGAGCCCAGTGACACCATTGAGAATACCAAAGTAAAATCCAAGACAAGGAGAGCACCCGCCTGACCAGCAGCGTCTGATTTTTTGAGGGCAAATAGCTGGAGGATGGCTGCACTCCCTCAGACTATAGTATCCAGAAAAGAGTCCACCCTGGCTTGGTGATTTGTCTGCGGGGTGGCAGCATTGAGTCGTCCCTACGCCAGCTCGCCCAGAAGTACAATTGCGACTTGTTACACCTAGCTGCACCCCCGCACTGTCAACTGCCAGAAGAAGTGCGGCCACACCAACAACTTGTATCCCAAGAAGGTTAAATGAGGCCCCTCCACCACCTCTTCAGCCCAAATAGTGGCCTTCTGCCTCAGTCCCATGGCCCTGAGCCCTCAATAAAGTTTCCCTTTTGTTGAATGTCAAAATTAAAAAAAATATATATATGTGTGTGTATATATATATATATATATATATATATATATATACACACACACACACATATATATATACATATATACATATATATATATATGCATGCACATAAATAAAACTTAAGTTCATGGCTTTTAGAATGATTATTTTTATAATTACTAGGTACACCAAGTAATTGTTAATTTTATAGTGTAGACTTTAAATATGAGTTTATTGTTTGTTTTGGTGTGTACTGTATATGTTTTAATGTTACTGACTCACAAGTGTTTCTCCCTTTATTTAGGAAGCTGAGCAAGCAAGACCAGACTACTTCATTAGGACACTCTTACTTGAATTCCAGAATGTAAGTATTTTTCATTTAGAGATAATTTCTAAGGATAATTTTTTTTAAAGATTATTGTATTGCTTTTTAGAGAGAGAGGAAAAAGGGAGAGAGTAACATCGATGTGAGAGTGAAACATCAATCTGCCTTCTGCATATCCCCTACCGGGTATCTAGCCAGCAACCTGGGCGTGTGCCCTGACTGGGAATCAAACCATCAGTCTTTCAGTGCATGGAATGATGCCCAACCAACTGAACCATACCGGCCAGGACTCTGGGGACAATTTTTAAAGAGAAGGCATAAATAATATACTATCTTACATGTTAAGGAAACTTTTAGTTATGTACAATAATGAAGAAAATCAGAGTAGTTTTATTTAGTATCTTGAGCTTTATGCTTATAAAATTAGATAGTAATGTAATATAAATAATAATAAAATAAGTAAAATAATACAAATTTTAACTTACTTAGAACAGCTCTCCCTAAATTAAATTTACTGTATTTGGAATGGTTGGTTTCTTTGCTGTAAATGTATTTTATTGCAATAGCATATTATAGCATTGTTTAGGTAATTATTACCCACTTTTACAGTTTATAGTGTTTTAGAAAGAGACAAACTACCATCAAAAGTAAGTCATCACTTAGATACATATTGTTTTCACTCAAGGGCCCTTGACTTCAGTGTTTCAGAGCTATCTGGAATGATAATTTGTCTAGGGAGAAATCGAAGAAAAAATCTGATGGACATTAGAGAATGCTTGTCAACTTCTTCCTCAATTTCTCTATTTTTATTATCTTAATTTTGAAACCATATTATATAATTTAGCTTGATGTGAAGTTCATCATTCTTCCCCACCTAATGCATCTGTAAATGTACTTACAACTCCTACTTTGCTGTTTATAAGAAAACATGGTACTAGTACTCTTATTCCCCATGCTGACTTGACTGATCATGTTCCTTTAATGTATCAGGCATTTCAAATAGTGGTTATCTCCATTGCACATTGATGAAGGAAGATATAGAGTCTTTAACAAGTTAACTAGCTTACATAAAGTTACTCAGTAAATGGCAGAAATAGAATTTGAATATAGTTTTAATCTGGATTCAGAGCAGGTGTTCTTTCAGTTAAACACTTAGAATAACCATTCTCAAGGTTTTTTCATAGCAGAACTCTTACATTCTAAAAAAATTATTAAAGATTCAAAGATCTTTTGTTTATGTGGGTTATATCTTTCAATATTTACTATTTTGGAAATTTAAACAGAAGAAAACTTAAAAGCATGAATACACAAGCATATATTCTATTAGCTGTCAAAGTGATCACATCACCATAAGTCAAGTAGTCTTGGGAAGACCCTGCTGTACACACATGAGAGAATGAGAGTGAAAAGGCAAATAGAGAATACATTAGTACTATTATGAAAATAGTTTAAAACTCACAGATCTTCTGAAAGTGTCAGGCGTTGGGGGTTCCCCCACACATACTGATCTGAAAGAAGACAAGTGGGTTTGGGGTTGAACAGGTTCATTTCTAATTTTCTTTTTCGGTTTAAATATTCTATTAGTCTTCTAAAGTAATTGCAGTAGATTCTAACACAGTGCTTATGATATATTGTTCATCCACTTAATGCTCTGGATTAATTAAATAGTATGTGCAGTGTAATGTTTAAGAGCATGCTCTGGAAGTAAGACTGTGAGTTCAGATCCCATATTGGTCACTTGCTATGAAATGTTAAACAGGTTATTTAATCATTGTATCTCAATTTTCTTACCTATAAAATGAGAATAGTATTAACAGTACCTTTCTTAAGACATATGGCAATTAAGTACTAGGTAGTGGTAAATAGTCAATAAATGTAGACTATCACTAATTTGTGTGTGTTTTTTTAAATTTTTCTTTAAATGTTTTTATTTCTTTGTTTTTAGAGAGAGGGGAAGGGGAGGGGGAGAGAGAGATTGATTGGTTGCCTCCAGTACACACTTTGACTGGGGATTAAACCCGCAACCTAGTTTGTTTTTTTAATGTAATACTGAATACCATATAACTATCTTGAAATGGCAGTAAAGTGAGATGCAGCTTTTCTGTATGTTTTAAAGTTTGCAAATGTATTTTCATAATTATTGAATTTTTGTTGTTCTTGAAGGAATCTCGGAGGCTATATCAGTTTCATTATGTGAACTGGCCAGACCATGATGTTCCTTCATCATTTGATTCTATTCTGGATATGATAAGCTTAATGAGGAAATACCAAGAACATGAAGATGTGCCTATTTGTATCCATTGCAGGTACAAAAGAATTTTCCAAATATTTAAGTACTTTGGAATATAGGTGGCCTTATAATATGGGTGATATATTATATTTTGGAGCCTAATATTTGAATTTGCATTAGGTCATTATATGGATTCCCAAATCATAAAAGCTATCTGAATCCTAATGCAACTTTTCTTCCCTTAATCTTTAATTTACATTAGCTTATTTTAGAAGACTTACATAGTACTTATTTCATAAAATGCTATCAGTTTATCTCTAAGTGACTTGGATATTTACTAGTAAATTCAGTAGTTAAATGGAACACTAAAGTTATTTTCTTATCTAACTGATCTGATTGTAAAGCCTACATTAGTAAAAGGGCTGCTTTTTTATTTTTGGGCCAGAAAAGGTGACTTGTTGATGGAGATGTGACAGTCAATTAACAAGTTGATTAATTAAAAAATATTATTATGGCCCTGGCCGGTGACTTAGTTTAGTGTGTTGTCCCATACACCAAAAAGTTCCCAGTTCGATTCCCAGTCAGAGCACATACTTGTAGGTTTGATCCCCAGGGCTTGTACAAGAGGCTACCGATCTGTTTTTTTCTCTCACATATCTCCCCCACCTCCCACTTCCTCTCTCTAAAAATCAATAAAAGTGTATCCTTGGTGAAGATTTAAAAAAAATTTTTTTTCTGTAGTTAATTTAGTGGTTAGTTGACCTTTTAATCAAGTAGTTGACTGGTTACAAAGAAAAAAGATCTATTTAATTGTAAAATTAAAAGATAAAGCAAATTCTTTGACTTGTTTACAAATTAGTTGAAATTATAAACAGTTTAAACATCCAGTGGCAAAATCTTTGGGCACATCTGTAATTATTTCATAAGGATAGATATCAAAAATATGTTTTTATTGATTTTAGAGAGAGAGGAAGGTAGAAGAGAGTGAGAAACATTGATGTGAGAAACATCAATCATTGTCTCCAGTATGCACTCCGACCAGTGACCAGGAACCGAACCGGTGACCTTTCAGTGCACTGATGCTCAACCAACTGAGCCATACTGGCCAGGGCAGGAAAGAGATCTAAAAGTGGGATATCTAAGCCAAAGGATGTGAAATTTTTAATTCTTTTAATACACATTATTAAATTTGTTATCCATAAAGCTGATGTTAATTGTAAATAATCCTATAACTGCCAGTTTGTGTGAGTGCCTATTTCCCCAGAGTTGCCCCAATACTTTGTTTTAATGCCTGTGATAGGCAAGCTTTCCCTTTTTTATTTAATGTCATTTATGTTCTTTTGTAAATTGCTTGTTTGTGTGCATTGCCATTATTTTATAGTAGTAGTCATTTATCTCTTAATAATTACACACTACAAATTCTTTATATATTGGAGGATGTTAACTTTTGATCATGGTTTTTCATGGTTTTTATTCTGCCTGATTTGCCATGTATAAATTTTAAATTATGTACTCAGAGTTGTGACTCTCTTCATTTATGATTTATGTCTATTGAGATATGCTTAGAAAGTCCTTCCCTAACACAGTAGCACTTAAAGTTTTGCCTATATTTTTTAGCACTTTATATGTTGTTTTTTTTAACATTTTATTTTTAATCCATCTGTAAATTTTTTTATGATTAAGGTCGAAGGTAAGAATTCACTTTTTGCTCTCCATTGTTAGCTAACTTTCCCTGTATCATTTATTGAGTGGTCTACTCTTTCCCCTTTGATTGGAGAATTCACCATAATGTAATAAATACTTACATATGCTCAGATCTGATTCTGAACTTTCTGTTGTGTTTCATTTATCTAGTTGTCTATGTCTCTGTATTTATTACACTTTTAACCATCAAGTTTTAAATATGTTATTTAGCCCTTGTAATTCTTGACTCTAAAATTCTAGAAATGTTTTAGAAATGTGTGGAATTGACAATTGTATCAATTTACAATGGATATTCTATTCATTGTTAAGAGCTTTTATAAAATCATACTAAGTTGCTTATAATGTACTTTATCAGAACTTTCTGGATTATGTGTTTTTTAACAAACTACTTATACTTTTGGAATAAATTTATCTCTGCAAGATATTTTGTTAATTAAGGTTTTCTGAGGTAGAATTAGACTTCCACAGTAAAGGCTCCTAGGTATTCTGTGAGTCACTATTGAAAGTTCTTTAAACTTAATAAAAACAAGATCTAAATACTAATGTTAAGGTGCACATACAGTACTTTAAGTACTATAAGTAAATAAAATTTTGTCAAATTTCTTAAAAAATTTTTTGCTTCTAAATATATTAACATGCTTTTTATTTTACAGTTTATCACAAAAATTAAATTGTGTTTTCAAATTTTATATTCATAGTGCAGGCTGTGGAAGAACAGGTGCCATTTGTGCTATAGATTATACGTGGAATTTATTAAAAGCTGGGGTAAGAATATTTTTATATAACATTATATCCAATTGATCTCTAATGGTTTTCAAATATAGCGACTAATAGCAGTAAATTACAGCATATGTTTTGTTACTTTTTTAGAAGTAGCTTTGCTATGTATGAAATACAGATTAGCAAAAAGGTATGAATGATGCATTTTACTTGAGATAATACACTGGCAGCAAGGTAAACATGTCACCCATTTGTTCTATGTGAATTAATACCTACATTAGGATGTAAAATCTGCATTGACTTTTCAAAATATAGAATCCTCGTTGGCCAAATTGCCCAGATTAATATTCTGGTTCTGTCATCTACCAGATGTGGAATCTTGGTCAAATTGCTTAATCTCATGGTGCCTCAATTTCTTGATCTAAAAATAGAAATCATAATATTAATAATTCATAAGAATTAAGTTAACCATTGTAAAGTTCTTTATATGTGTGGCACATAACAAGTGCTGTTTAGTGTTTGCTTTCATTACTATTGCTGCTATTGCAGTAAGGAGCAAGGGGTCCTGGACTGCAAGAGCCCTGGACTATGAGAGGAATGTCTGACTGCCAGCTTGGGCCCAATCCCTGGGGAGTGGACATCCCTCAAGGGGTCCTGGACTGTGAGAGGGTGCAGGCCGGCTGAGGGACCCCCTCCTCAGTGCACGAATGTCGTGCATCAGGCCTCTAGTTTTAACATAAAAGAAATTAAAATTCAGATTGAAAGGGGCATTTAGATAGCAAGCAAAATAAACTTCTAATCATTTCTAAAGTTGTATTTTTTTAACATAGTCCCCATTTATTTCAGTTTGACTTAACGTAAATATAGTCTTGGGCCATAGGTTAGGACTTTGATGTAAAAATCTCTTGATGGGTGGCTCAGTTGGTTAGAGTCCACCCGATATGCCAAGGTTTCAGATTTGATATCCGGGCGGGGCACATGCATCAATCAACCAATGAATGCATAAATAAGTGGAACAACAAATCTATATTTCTCTCGTCATAAATAAATTTTTAAAAATTAAAAAAATATTTTTATATATGCACAGACTCCCAGGTAGTAAATATGGGAATTGTTCTTAACTCTTCTATCTTCTTTATCACTCCAAAATATTCTTATTGATTCCTAATTTCTAATAGATGTGCCTCAGAAATGTGCCTGCAATCTTTTTCTACCTGTCTATCTTTTTTTTAATATTGCTTCAGTATACCTCTACCAAGTTTCTCTTCTTTTTAGAATACCATCTTCCTTGCTACAAAACTAGCTTGAATATAAAGTTTGCTCATGCCAGGGTTGCATACTTCAGTGGTTCTAATTACAAATGTACAAAAGAATTGTCTAGGATAATCAGTCTCCAGGGATGTAGTTAAGAGATCTGATTTTTCCTAGCTCTCTTAGCCAGTCCTTATATAGCTAGTCCAGGAAACACTGGGTTGTGGAATGAGTTTAAACTCTATTATTTTTATATTAGAGGTCCAGTGCACTGTTTCATGCACTGGTGGGAGGGCATGGCCTGCAGGGATTGGCCCGCTGTGGGAGCACTGCTCATTTCTGTCAGCCGAGCTGCGCTCCCACTAAGAGAGTGCACTGACCACCAGGGGGCAGCTCCTGCATTGAGCGTCTCCCCCCTGGTGGTCAGTGCGCGTCATAACAACTGGTCATTCTGGTCATTCAGCCGTTCAGTCGCTGGGCTTTTATTATATAGGACTAGAGGCCCAGTGCACAAAATTCGTCCATGGGTGGGGGGGTCCTCTCAGCCCAGCCTGCACCCTCTCCAATCCGGGACCCCCCGGGATCGGGCCTAAACCGGCAGTCAGACATCCCTCTCACAATTCAGGACCGCTTTGGCTCCTAACTGCTCACTGGCTAGCCTATCAGATCGTCCCTTGCTGCCCCCCCCTGCCAGCCTGGTTGCCCCCAGCTGCCCCCCTGCCGGCCTGGTTGCCCCATGCAACCTGCTGTTCAGTCATTTGGTCGTCCCTCACTAACTCCTGTTGGCCTGGTCGCCCCACGTAGCCTGCTGTTCAGTCGTCCATCTGGTCGTTTAGGTCATGATGGCCCCTGGCTTTTGATATATTAGGATAGTATCATCCCAACCAAATAGCCTATCTTCTCTCTTTTGAATACCTCTCCTTTCAGTCTTAGGCTTTATCCACATCAAGCTTCTCAACTCTCCAGATAGATTATATTTCCTTCACTTTTCACTCCATACATCAATCAGAGTTAGTCATAGTATCTTTATTCCCATTGCAGTGCAGTCATGGCTTGGCTGGATATTTTTTGTTGTTGTTGTTCATGTATCTGGCTCACTAGCTTGACTGTTGAAAGTCAAGATGAGCTTTAGGTTTACAATGCCAAGCAGTTTTTGATATAAGGTAGGTGGTATTCAGAATGTTTTCAGTTAGCCAGCACGTGTATAATGTATAAGGTCTATATGAAAAATTGAAGACTATTTTACTGTTTTTCTGAAGAGTTATCCAGAGTTCATGTATTATATTCTTTGTTTTAGAAAATACCAGAGGAGTTTAATGTATTTAATTTAATACAAGAAATGAGAACACAGAGGCATTCTGCAGTACAAACTAAGGTATAGTTTTTTTGATTCACTTTATAAACTATATTTTTAGATTTGCCTTTTGGGGTTTTTTAATGTCTTTCCTTTGTTTACCATTTCATCTCTCTAATAGGAGCAGTATGAGCTTGTTCATAGAGCTATTGCCCAATTGTTTGAAAAACAGCTACAACTGTATGAAATTCATGGAGTCCAAAAAATTGCTGATGGAGTGGTAGGTGTTGTTGGCCTATTAATTTTAGAAATCCTTTTACCAAGATGTAATATTTAGCTTTTTAGTTGTCATCTTGTATCTTAGCTAACATGAGAATATCCATGACAGTTAATATTTTTATTTAACCTTGATTTTAACTCCTTTCCTTCCTGTTTCAAACACTCAACTATGATGGATATTTAATAACTCCAATATAAGTTAAATAATATTCTAAACAATACATTAGGAAAGTAGTTCTTGGGTCAAAATTCATATAATTTTTTATTGTTTCAAGTGTAAATTACTTTTTTAAAAATTAGCTGCATTGTTCCATAAACGAAAGAGTTCCAAACCTAAAGAAAGGCTTAAAGAGTTTATTGGAGCCAAGGCTGAGAGCCAGACTTGAAAGCAAAATTTCATTGCATTGAGAAAATACTCTGGAGAATGACCATTTTGGAGTTTATTTTATACAGTAGAATCAAAGCAGATGTAAAGAGGTTGACAGTAAATCCATTGGTGGTAGAAGGAGGCAGGAGAAAGTAAAGCAGGAAATCTCTAGGATTGGATAAAAAGCAAAACGGAAAGGTACATATTTCTTTTACATTGGTGGGTGCAGGATAGTTAACATTTAATATACATAGTTTACAAAGGTATGCAGATAAGAAATACCAATGAGGAATGTTAGAGGTGGTCTTGCCCCAGTACTGATATTTATCTCTGGAGGCTGGGAGAAGAGATCATTGTGACATTTTAAGTATATTACCTTAGATACACAAAAACAATATATAGGACTTGTTCAAGGTAAAGATTAATCTATCACATAGGCCTAGGACCTGACTTCCCATTGTAACCTTTTGAGTTAGGAATTTTTATGATCAAAACATCCTGGGCTATTACCTTCAGTTACTGAGCTTGTTGGGCCTGCCAGGTAGCCAGCCCCACTTTCCCTTCACAGTTCTCTCTCCTCGCTGCCACCCCCACCTAACTAATTGTAAGTTGATTCTACATGAATTTTATTTTGTTCTTGGTCATGATAATGTAAAGTTTTATAGTTATATTGTACATGGTTTTTAATTAACCAGAATTATAGGGCCAAAATTGAGTCCCTTTTTGGCCTGACCTAATTCAATGTTATTTTAGCCTTAAAAGGTCTTACTGGAGAGAGGGCAGGATTAATATGGCAGAGGGGGTTTGGGTGGTCGGTGGAAAAGGTGAACGGGATTAAGAAATACAGACTGTCGCCGTAGCCAGTTTGACTCAATGGATAGAGCATTGGCCTGTGGACTGAAGCATCCTGGGTTCGATTCCAGTCAAGGGCACATGCCCGGGTTGTGGGCTTGATCCCCAGTAGGGGGCTTGCAGGAAGCAGCCAATCAATCATTCATCATTGATGTTTCTATCTCTCCCTCTCCCTTCCTCTCTGAAATCAATAAAAATATATGTATTTTTTAAAAAAAGAAATACAGACTGTCAGTTATAGATAGAAGTCTCCAGGATGAAATTTACAGCATAGGGAATATAGTCAGTAATATTGTAATACCTGTATGATGCCAAATTGGTTACTAGAAATAATTGTGATCACTTTGTAAGGAATATAAATGTCTGATATTATGTTGTATACCTGAAACTAATATGTGTCAACTGTCATTTAAAGTTAAATTTTAGCCCTGGCCTAAAAGTAAAAAAATAAAAATAAAAATAAACTAGCCCTGGCTAGATGGCTCAGTTACTTGGAACATTGTTCCATACACTGAAAGGTTGCGGGTTTGATTCCCAGTCAGGGCACATACGTAGGTTGTGGGTTTGATCTCGGGTCTGGGTGTATATAGGAAGCAACTAATCTATGTTGCTTCACATTGATGTTTCTTTCTCTTCCTCTTCCTCTCTTCCCTTCTTCCCTCCCTCCCTCTTCTCTCTAAAAATCAGTTTTAAAAAACAACAACATATCCTCCTCAGGTGAGAATTAAAAAATGAAAATGATAAAGGTAAATTTTAGTAAAAAAGATTTTATTGGATATCGAAATTTTTTCATATATATTTTAGTTATTTCAGAGAGGAAGGGAGAGGAGGAGAGAGAGATAGAAATATCAAGGATGAGAGAGAATCATTGATCAGCTGCCTCCTACATGCCCCCCTACTAGGGATCGAGCCCTAAAACTGGGTATGTGCCCTGACCAGGAATCGAACCCATGACCTGTTTGTTCATAGGTCTATACTCAGCCATCGAGCACATGCCGGGCAGATATCCAAACTTTTGACCTCATAAAAATATATGTTCTTATATTGTTCTCCTTTCTGCCTGTTTTTCTAACTAGCTTTCTTCTTTCCTCTCTATATAATCACCTTGTCCTCAAAGATTTGGGGCTATTTTTTTTAGTAAAAATTTTTTTACATTTTTATCATTGAACCCTAAGACAACTATCACATGATAAACCAACTTGGCTCCAATAATTGAAGTAAAATGAGGAAATGAGTTGCAAAATTTGTAACCTTTGTTTTCCTCTTTCCATGGTTTTGGCAATTTCCGAGATTATTTGTTTGAAATTTCTTGGTTTTCTAAATGAGAGATTTGTTATCAAATGCTGATCTCAATGTGTTAGTATAATCTAACATTAATGCTTGAGTTGTAGGAACTGTATTCTTCCTTTATAAGTCAAGTGAAAATTTCAGATTTGTAAAAATTCATTTATGTGACCTCATTCTTATTTTCTTCATTAACAGAGGAATGATTATACAACTAGGCCTCATACATTGCCATCATATTTTTCCTTTAGTTTAAAGCCTGTTCTAATCTGTGCTAAATGTAGCCAAATAGTTTATAATATAGAATAGAATGCTAACATATTATTGCATATAATCTTACCTAAATTGGGATTCATTAATATTTCAAAAAGCTAAGTAGGTGTGCATTTTTCTTTAAACTTAATTGAAAAATATACCAATTTTTCCTCCATAAATAAATACTAATTTCAAAGTTTAAGGTTTTTATACTACAGAAATACAGATGTTTTAAACTCTCATTTCCTTAGTATATAGAAATGAAAAATATTCTAACCATTACTTTTTCCTTTTCATTGAATTTATTGGGGTGACACTGGTCAATAAAATTTTACAAGTTTCAAGTGCACAATTCCACAATACATGACCTGTACACTGTATTCTGTGTTTACCACCCCAGATCAAGTCTCCTTCCACCACCATTTATCTCCCCATACCCTTTTGCACCTCCCCTTGCCCTGACCATTACATTTTTAATTGTATAGAACATTTTTTTCAAATTATTTTTTATTGCGCTATAATCTACATATAATTCTATTAGTTTCAAGTATACAGCATAATGATTGATATTTGTACATATTGTGAAATGATCACAAAAATAAGTCTAGTTAACATTCATTACCACACATAGTTAAAACATTTTTTCTCTCGTGATAAGAACTTTTAAAGTTTACTCTCTTAGGAACTTTCAGATATACAATACAGATCGTTAACTATAGTTATCATGTGTACATTACATCCCATGACTTACTTAATCTTCACGCAAGGATATGTTTACTTTAGGAAGAGAGATAAACATCAATCTGCAGTGAAATAGGGCTCTACACACTAATGGACACTAATGTAGTGACAGAGGGAGAATAGGACAAGGAACGATTAAAGTGAGTTCTGGGACCTGTTTAAAAATGTACTAAGTAGCAATAGAGGTCCACAACAGGTTGGGAAGGTGAAGGGTATAAGCCTTATTTTGTTGTTGGCTTTTTCCCTCTTCATATTAAGTTTCTAGCGTAGTGATGTGTTAAAAAAGATATCTTTGATCTTTATTTCCTTAGGAAATCTGTTATTTTTGGGGGTGTTTTTTTTTGGGGTTTTTTTTTGTGCTGAAACCTGGGAAAATCTGTTTCTTTTTATAGTAGTACTTGAAATATGTTGAAATGCTGCTATACACAATTGATTTTTCAGTAATTGGAGATGGACTGGGTTTGATAGCCCCTCAGGCTATAATATGGAATATAAGGCCCATTTTGTTACCTGGAAAAATTAGTAATATTTGAAAATTTCAAAAGCCCAGAAACAATTTATTTGAAATATGAGGTAAGAAACTTAATTTTCTCCTAACTTTAATGAAGCATTTTCTTCTCTTGGCAGAATGTAATTAATACTGAAAATCTGGTCAGCTCCATAGATTCTGACAAACAAGATTCTCCCCCTCCAAAACCACCAAGGACTCGCAGGTATTGTATGTCACATTTTCTTTGAAAGGACATTTTTATTTTACTCACTGTTTTTTAAAATAAATGCTGACTAATTTCTAAGTTTTTTTTATAACTTTCATTAGTCTTTTGTTTAAGATGTAGCATATGTATGGCAATTAATTTTTTACTGTAGTACATAAATTTTGTTTCACTTGATAAAATTCATTAGTATACTGTATAAGAACAGTGAGCATAACCATGTTTTCATATATGGTACAGTAAAATTTTAAATATTCAAAAGATTACAATTTCTCTTCATGACTATACAGGTAATAAGATTGCCAAAAATTATATGCAAATTGAAGAATTTATGTGAAGATGTTTTATAACATTACTAGCAAACATGAGTTTATTACTCTGTAGATTTTCTTAGTTTCAGGTGGGATAGCATAGTGGTTAGACAATCATATAATTTTCTAAGTGATTCCCTTGATAATTCTAGTACCCACCTAACACCATAAATAGTTATTACTAAGCTCATTTATAATTGTTAAACATATACTTCTGTTCTCTTTTCTCTCCCATTTCTTTGA
Organism: Plecotus auritus; assembly: GCF_963455305.1. Taxonomy (NCBI): domain Eukaryota; kingdom Metazoa; phylum Chordata; class Mammalia; order Chiroptera; family Vespertilionidae; genus Plecotus; species Plecotus auritus. The sequence goes on from NC_137775.1 coordinate 152,379,657, forward strand.
GAGTAGCTGCTAGGTCAGTGGTCAGTTAATGTGATAGTATGTAAAAGGTATAGACAGAGTCAGAAAGATTTAATTTCAATTCTTTTTCAGCCACTTACTAGTTTTGAGGGTTTTCTGTTTAAGTATTCTCCTAAGAACTAAATGAAATAAAGTATGTGGAGTTATGATCAAGTTACTGAATTATTTGTATAAGGAAGAACAACAGTAGGAGATGTAATAAAACTGAGAATGACTTAAACTGTCTTGTCTCAAGCACATATCTGCCCAAACTGATTAATCTTTTCCTGAGAGCAAGTTTTCTTTTATGTAGGATTCACCAATTCTTTCCCCTTAAAAGCTTGATAAAAGTTAACTTATGTTGGGTGAGATGACTAGGGTTGGGTGTTGGCATTGAGTCCTTATACCTTAACAAGATCATTCCTCTTTAAAAAAGAAAAAGACTACAGCTACTCTCAATAACTAAGACAAAATATAATAGTTCAGGGGTCCTCAAACTACAGCCCGCAGGCCACATGCGGCCCGCCGAGGACATTTATCCGGCCCGCCGGGTGCTGCTGCCTGTCCTGCTTAGCAGCCGACTCATCCCGGGCCTGCAGTGCACATAGGAATTTGTTCATAGTTGTTTTTTTTTAACTATAGTCCGGCCCTCCAACGGTCTGAGAGACAGTGAACTGGCCCCCTATTTTAAAAGTTTGAGGACCCCTGTAATAGTTGTTATTGTCTCTAGAATATTTTTCTAAGGAAGATCCTAGATAGATGGGTTTAAGTTTCAGCATTCAAATGCTCAGTATGTTAAATGTGCATTAACAAAACTTATGGTATCTATTGAAATTAGAATTTTAATCTCCAATGGAAGGTAGTCAGTTAAAAACTAAATTGTTAGTTCAGCTTCTTTGTCCCATATATGGGAGTCCTAAAAGAAACTGTACTGGCTGTAAATGAAATTAAGAAATATTTTGCTACTCTTAATACCTTTTATTTTTATTTTTTTGAGATTGAGCCAATGTAGAGGTTTTTAAGCTGTACACTGACATTTGTGATTTATATGGTTATCTACCTCTAACAAATAATGGTAGCCTCTTCTAATTTTGAAGGAAAAAAGTGAATAGAATATTCAGAATTTTAAGCCTTTCTCATATACCTTCTCACAAGTTTGGCTCCTGTTATTCCTTGGTAAACAAAAAGATAAGTAGTAACAGAAAAATGTTCACTCACCTTCTATGGGATTTTATTTGGGGATATGTGCTCACACATATAGTTGGGTTTTTGTTTTTTATTGTCTAAAGTTTTACATATGTCTCCTTTTTCCCCGAGTGACCCCTCCCTCCCCCAAGCCATTCACACCCTGGGCAAGCCCCCACCACCCCAGTGTCTGTATCTATTGGTTATGCTAATATGCATGCATATAAGTCCTTTGGTTGCTCTCTGACACATAAGTTTTTTATGTGTGACTTTATATTACATGCTAAGGTAAGGTTCTCTTCTTTTTTTTAATTCAGGTAGTGAGTCAAATGGCAGAATTTCATTGTGTTCCTCGTGACTTGTAGGTTGAATTGAGTTTTAGAATTATTGTAAACTAGAGGGCTGGCGCACAAAATTCGTGCACTTGGTGGGGGGGGGGGTCCCTCTCAGCCTGGCCTGCACCCTCTCTCAGTCTGGGAGCCATCGGACATCCTTAGTGCTGCCACAGAGGTGGAAATGGCTCACATCACCACCGCTGCACTCGCGAGTGTGAGTCCAACTTCTGGCTGAGTGGCGCTCTCCCAATGGAGTGCACTGACGACCAGAGAGCAGCTCCTGTGTTGAGCGGGATCAGGTCGAAACTGGCTCTCTGACATCCCCTGAGGGGTCCCAGATTGCAAGAGGGCACAGGCCAGGCCGAGGGACCCCACCGGTGCATGATCGGGGCTGGGAAGGGACACGGAGGTTAGCCAGCCAGGGAGGGACCGTGGGAGGGCTCCAGGGCTTGTCTGGCCTGTCTCGCTCAGTCCCAATCGGCAGGACCCCAGCAGCAAGCTAACCTACCAGTCAGTGTCTGCCCCCTGGTGGTCAGTGCACATCATAGTGAGAGGTTGAGTGCCCTTAGGATATCATTAGCATATTACACTTTGATTGGTTGAACAGATGACTGGATGACTGGACACTTAGCATATTAGGCTTTTATTATATAGAATTGTTAACTGAAAATAAAATCACAAGAGCATAAGATGAATAAAAAGTAAAAATGGTATACTTTGTTTTTCAGTATGGCTTCAGTAAGTTAACTGGTTATTTAGACTACATGTTTGTTGTGTTAGATTTAATCTGTCATGTAATTATGCTTTATACATACTTAATACCTAAATCATTATAAGAAAAGTAATTTTATAAGTTCCTATAAAATATAAATTTGAAACAGAAGTTATAGTGTTACTCATTTTAAAACGTGGTCAAACAAATGTAAATTTTCTTTATTATAAAGTCCGAACTTCTTACTGTGAAATTCTGGGCCTTCATAGGATAGCTTCATCCTATCTTTTTAGCCTTATTTTTCAATGTTTCTCTGTACTCCTTTAGGACCCAAACTGTTGTATTCACTGTTTTATCTTCTTCTGGAACTGGTATAATGCTTAGCTTAGCATGCAGTAGATTCTGAATATTTTGTATTATTTTTGAGAAGTGAAAAATGCCTTCCTCAGAACAGGTGAAATCAAGAACAATATTTATAAAAAGAATGATGCAAATCATATTGTATTCTTCACTGGAATTTTTTTTGCTTCAGAATATCTAGTGAAAATACGAATGTTGGTTAGTATAGTGGTAAATCAGAATATAGCATGTTTTTATGTGACTGGGCTTATCATTTTTGTGCACATGAAAGTGCTGTAAAGTGTTCTAAGCCTTGTTTCAACCAACCTTAAAATAAGGTAGGATAAGAAAAAAGTCTGTCATAATTATCAATCAAATTTGAGTAACCACAAAGGACACAAGGAAACTTTTGAAGGTGATGGATATGTTTATTACATTGATTGCAGTAATGGTATTATGTGTATATACATATGTTCAAATTCATATTATATACATTAAATATGTACAGTTTTTAGTTTATTAGCTATACCTTAATAAAGCTACATTTTAAAATGTGAGTAGCCAAGAATATATTACTTATATACATATCAACATCATGCATAGACTACTTTGTCTAAAAGCATTTCTAATATTATTGGTTAAATAAGGCAGTTTGAATACTTATCTCTGGTCCCTTTCTAAACTTCCTAAAATCATAGTGAAGAAATATAAAAATATGTAAAGATTTTTTTTTAAATTGGAGCAGATATGTCATCATATGAGATGTTGATAAAATATAGGAAAGTGAGGAGCACATTGACCAATGAAAAGGGACCTAACAGAACAAAGAAAGTTAAAACTTGCTGCCTTATAGGTGGGCAAACGAATAAGAAGCAAGATGATTCTCTTCAAAGAATCCCCAGAGAGGCTCAGAAATTGGAGATCCTACTTAAGGCTCTTGTGTAGGATGGTACTGAAAACAAGAAGAGTACTCAAATGTCTCCATAAGAGTATTTAGAACCCCAGATTCCTTTAATCAAATTGAACAGACAGATGACTGCTTCTCACATCCTGGGCACACACAGTATGAGGGATTTACTCTGGAGTGGCTGAACCAGGGAATCTCTAGATTCAAGGACATCAGGTCCAATTGATGATGGGGTTGTCTGTCTTACTGAAAACAGGAATCTGCATGCTGAATAATGAGACCCTCCAGCTCCCTTGCTGTTACCCTTTATTTGGCTCCCAGAATATTGGTAGCTACTTCTGGTGTTGACAGTATCTCTTGAAAATATCTTCTCAGCCCAAGAGAAGAAAGGTATCATCATTGATGGTTGTGGCCTACCATTGATATTGCAAGAGCTATGTTCAGGTCCCATGCAGTGAGACGATCACTAAGCCTCAAGCCCTCCCCCCTTACATTATACATACACATCTTCCAGTCATTTTTAATATTTCTCTTTTTTTTCAGGTGGAATTTAATAGATTAATTTTTTTATGTATATCTTTCCCCCCAGTTAGTTTATATTCAACACCAATTCTGCATTAGCCTCAGATGCATAGTGGTTAGACAATCATGCACTTTACAGAGTGAACCAAAGCAGGGAAGATCAGACCTTTGATCCCCTAACATGAAAGACAGCCCCAAATAAGCAGGAAAAAAGGAAGACAATACATAGTAGAAGAAAGGTGGGCGGGGGGGGGGGGGGGTATTTGCACATTTTTTTCATTCATTAGAAAATACTGATACCATGAAATAAGAACTGGGTGGTAAAAAATAAGCTATTGGAAATATTGCAAAAAATTTAAATTAAACAGAGGCTGGAAGAAAATAAGGAAATCTTCCATGAATATGAACAAATACAAAGAGATAGAAAATCGGCCAGGCCGGTGTGGCTTAGTGGTTGAGCATCAGCTCATGAACCAAGAGGTCACTCGTTCGATTCCCAGTCAGGGCACCTGCCCAGGTTGCAGGCTCTATCCCCCGTAGCAATCTCCAATAGGGGGCGTGCAGGAGGCAGCCGATTGATGATGCTTCTCTCTCATCGATTTTGCTGTCTCTCTATCCCTCTCTCTTCCTCCCTCTCTAAAAATTAATAAAACATTTTTTTTTTAAAAAATCGGAGAGAGAAGATAAGAAATTAGAGAATCAAACCAGGAGGTCTGTAAAAAAAATAAGTTCATATTTAAAGGAATATGAATCAGAATTACAAAATTCTGAGGGAAAATTATTTCTAATCCAGAATTATATACCTTTTTAAAAAAAATCAATAACCTTGAAAATATAATACTTAAATATACAAGGCCTCAAGAAATTTGCCTCCTAAATATAGTTAAGAAGCAACTAGAGGAGGCTGTAACACTCCAAAATAAGGGAGTATACCCAGAATAAGGAAGATGGGACCTGGGAAACAGGAGAGAACCTCAACTCTGTGGTAGCCTAGGGAGGCAGTAGCCCACACTAGAGCAGGAGGCCCAAAGTTTCTAAGGGATGCCTATGGTGCTTGACTAGGTGAGAGAGGTGTACAAATCTGCAGGAAAGTTAGAAGGCTGAATTACTGATGATACATAGAAAACCAAACCATCAGAAACCCAAATCATTTAGTAGGGGAAAACAAGAACTTATATAAGAAGAGATATAAAATCATGGTATAATTGTGTACATGTATTACCTTGTTAAACATTAAATTTTCTTAGTTTGACAAATTAGGCTTTTTTGTTCATACAAATTATAGACTCTACTGACTTTTAATATTACAGATTTAACTACATAATTGTTATCTATCAACTTATTTTACAAAGGATGAACATTCTTACAATATCCTTTTATTCATGCTTGTTTTCAGTTGCCTCGTAGAAGGGGATGCTAAGGAAGAAATACTGCAGCCACCAGAGCCTCACCCAGTACCACCCATTTTGACACCTTCTCCCCCTTCAGCTTTTCCAACAGTCACTACTGTGTGGCAGGACAATGACAGATACCATCCGAAGCCAGTGTTGCACGTGGTTTCATCAGAACAACATTCAACAGACCTCAACAGAAATTATAATAAATCAGCAGAACTTCCAGGGAAAAATGAATCAATTGAACATATAGATAAAAAATTGGAGCGAAATTTAAGTTTTGAAATTAGGAAGGTCCCTCTCCAAGAGGGACCAAAAAGTTTTGATGGGAACACACTCTTGAATAGGGGACATGCAATTAAAATTAAATCAGCTTCACCTTGTATAATTGATAAAATCTCTAAGTCGCAGGAATTGAGTTCAGGGGATCTGAAAGTTGATGATATTTCTCAGAATTCTTGTGTGGACTGCAGTGGAACACTGTCAAATAAAGCTCCAGTTATCCCACCAGGAGAATTACAGAAGAATTCAGACATACCTCCAAGGCCAGACTGCTTGCCTCTTGATAAAGAAGGACATGTAACATGGTCATTTCATGGACCCGAAAATACCTTGCCCATGCCTGATTCATCTGAAGCAATATCCTCAGATACCCACTGTCAAACAATGAAAACTGTGAGTTTAACACCAAGCCCCACAAAACAAGTCGAAACCCATGATCTTGTGGATCATCATAGCAGTTCACCTCTATTCAGAGCACCCCTCAGTTTTACTAATCCTCTTCACTCGGATGACTCAGACTCAGATGAAAGGAACTGTGACAGTGCTGTGTCCAAGAATAAAACTAGTATTTCAACAGCAAGTGCCACAGTTTCTGCTTCCACTAGTACTGAAAGCATATCTACAAGGAAAGTATTGCCAATGTCCATTGCTAGGCATGATATAGCAGGAACAATACATTCAGGTGCTGAAAAAGGTAATAATAGTATTTAACACTTAAATATTTTTACTATGTGCCAGTCACTGTGCTAAGCACTTTAGCTGTATTACTAATTCATTATGTTTTATTCCACACAAGTGCTCTAAAACCTATAGCAAAATTTCATTATTTTAGACAAATTTTTTTAAAGTAAGCTTTTATTATCTTAATATGATCACACTGCATTACTGGATTTTGTGTTTTCAAAATGTTTCAATTGTAACTGAAAAATTTTCTTTTTTTCTGTATTATAGCTTTTAGTATTTTACATGGGTCAAAAATCTGTATAATAGAAATAATTTAAGAAAGATAGTTGCTTGAAATAACAGTGGTACAAATATTGTAGAATGGCTTGATTGGCCACTTAATTCCACTCATGTCTATAATAAATACTTAATTGTTATCTTTTTATGCTCTTTTGACTACAAAATTTTTTAAACCTTTCTTCATAAGTTCTTGAAAAAGAAGCTGCTTCAATCCTGAGTTTAATGCAAGAAACAGTATTGCAACTACTCAGCAGACTGGGAATTTTAATCCTTTCAGTAGTGAGTGGGATATATCCGTATTTAGTAATCACTGCTCTTATTTAATTAAGCACTTATTATTTCAACATAATGCATGTGCTCAGTTCCCAATTATGTATTATTGGTTCTTGAAACAATTTGATCTACTAAAAATATTCATGGCTGCTTTCTTAAACAGACCAAAAAGTTGAGAGCAAATGTATAAACATGAAAGCTATTTACTGATAGATTATCAGTGGTCATTTACTTGTCAGTGAACTTTTATAATGACACATACAGACATATTTATAATGTGCTGGCATAAAAGGTATTGTGAACCTGAAAGATGATTTTCCTTTTCTATTTCTGAGCCAATAAGTACCACCTTTGTTGTACCTTTATTTTCTCCAACTCAGACATACTGTATTTTTTTTTATCTTGAGAATGTATGTGGTAGAGTAGATGAGACTCTAAGCTAGTTTCCTAAACTTTAGGATTCTCTGTATTCTTGATCTGTGTTTTATTTGAAGCATCTTCAGAAGATAATGGTTACCACAATAAATATTACTTCACCAGTTGGCCATAATTTAAATTTGTTGATATATTTTTCTCCCTCAGTTTCAGAGTTTGAAATATAACTACCTTGCCCTAGCTGGTTTGGCTCAGTGGATAGAGCGTCGGCCTGCGGATCCAAGGGTCCCAGGTTCGATTCTGGTCAAGGACACATACCTGGGTTGCAGGCTCGGTCCATCGTGCAGGAGGCAGCCAATCAATGATTCTTTCTCATTGATGTTTCTATTTCTCCCTCTCCCTCTCTGAAATAAATAAAAATACAAAAATAAAAAACAAAAAGAAATATAACTACCAAGTTGTAACTACTTTAAAAAAATGTGTAGATAAGAAATTTTCATTTGGGCCTTTTTTTTTTTTTCTTTTGGTATATCAGGCATGTGTCTTGGGTCTATGAAATTTTTTTTTTTTAACGACTACTAGAAATAGAATTTGGTGAGGACAGGAAGGATGCATGATGTGATATGCTCGTTAAATTTACTGCCACGTGTCCAGTCTTTTGGTGATAACAAGAGTCCCTTTAAAATACTGTACAGGGATAGTTGAAAGCACTCTATTGTATAGCAGCTCACTTCTGTTTTATTTTGTTAGTATTTCAAAGCAAAGATAGCTGTAAATGTGATTTCAGGTTTCTTTTCACCCTCACCTGACTATGCTACATTAGTTTGGTATTAACTGAAGATTTTCCTGTGTAAGCATTTTGTGCCGTAACATAACTATAAGCAGTCCTTTTTTCTTCTTCATAGTTGATTGATATTTAGAGAAAGGAAGGGAGAGAGAAAAAAACATGGATGTGAAAGCGAAACATCTAATGGCTGCCTCCTGAATTGCCCACAGGAGATTGAACCCACAACCCAGGCATGTGCCCTTGACTGGGAATTAAACCAGCAACCTCCTGATGCATAGGACAATGCTGAACCAACTGAGCCACACCGGCCAGGGCAGTCCTGTTTTTAATGTTATTATTTACCTTGTAGTTGAACCATTGGCTCAAGAGGTAGATTTTTGTTTGATTGATTGATTGTTCGTTTGTTTTAGAACTTGTTAGGGAATTAAAGAGAATAATATTGTTTTGATACCTAAAACAACCTTTGGCGTAAGTTACTGCCTGACAAAAATTCCTGGTTATGAATTCTGATTTTAAAACTGACGCAGGTGTCCTGAAAGATTTCTCAAACTTGGCTACACTAGGCTCCCACACAATGTATGATTTGCAAAAGCCTTTGTAAAGTATGCTGTCTTTGGTTGAATAACCTCTAAAACAAGCTTATAACATGGAAAATACAATCCAGAGATTCAGGGAGGAATGTGTAGTTGAGAAGAAAGGGCCACAGTTATTAAAAAAAAAAAGGGCTTTAAGAGTGAGGACTGTCATAATTCTTGACAAGTAAAGTGGTAAAGATTCCTTGTTTATTTTTCACATTTAAAAAACTGGTTCTCTTAGATACTTGTGGTAGTGAGTTTTAAAATCTCAAGAAAGGTCTCTCTGTTTAGATAATTTCATTTTTAATGAGTCAACATCTTAAACAAGTTCATAATTTGTCTAAATGTTATGTATTTAATATAGATGTTGATGTTAGTGAAGATTTACCTCCTCCTCTCCCTGAAAGAACTCCTGAATCTTTTGTATTAGCAAGTGAACATAGTGAGTATCTTCTGGTTTTACAAAAATATTTCATACTCTACTTTAAACTCTGGGAAACATGGCTGACTTTAATCTAATTGCTATTGAACTACATAATTAAATGCAAAAACAGGGTTGAATTGATATTGACAACTGTTTTTAATTCCTTGTGTGAAAAATACAGTTTGGTATCTTTTCATTCATTATGAAAAGACATTGATTGGTTCACTTGGTGCCAGTTCAGGTATAAACAGTAAATAGGGGTTGTAGGTGAATATCACTCAATTGGTGTTAATTGAGGAACACTTCAGGCCACAAGAGTTACCAGTGAGAACTGTGAAAAGTTGGCCATATTTCAAAGCATTGATACTGTATTTTTCTTCCTTCCCCTCCAGAAAGAGTACAGAAACAGCTTTATTCATATATTCACAGAAGTGCTCACTACTCTTTATCTGAATTACATTTTACCAATATTTTATTAATTTTAACTGATTTTAAGAATGTTAAAAACAGTGAAGCCATATACTTCAATAATATTAAATCTAAGTGTCAAATCTATAGATTATAGTGAGCTTATAATAAACTCTGATGTACTCCTTAAAATAGAATTAAAATAATTATTTTAATTCTATTTTAAGGAGTGAAACTTAAATATATAGTCTTAAATTGATAGAAACAAAATTTTTTATGAAAGTGACAGTTTGTAAAAATCTATAGAATGTTTTTATATATTACCTAATGCAAGAAATTTCAAAAAGTAAAGATGTTAATTTTAATTGTAAGATTTCATTTTTCTCAGATACACCTGTAAGATCTGAATGGAGTGAACTTCAAAGTCAGGAAGAATCTGAACAAAAAAAATCTGAAGTGAGTCCTTTCGGTATTAAAACAGTAAGAGTTCAATATTGTTGCTGTTTTGTTTATCTCTTTTTTTTTTTTTTTTAGTACGTGCTCTTTTTTTATTTTTACTTTTCAAATTTTTTTTTTATTGTTGATAGTATTACACCCTTCCTTTACCCCCCACCTCCCCCCCCTCCTTGCCCCCCAGGTCTTCACTACCCTATTGCCTGTGTCCTTGGACTATGCATATTAGTTTATAAATTTTTTGGTTTATCTAGTCTCATCCCCCCAACCCCACATCAAGGTATGTCAGTCTGTTCCAGGCCTCCATATTGTTAGTTTATAATAACTGTAGCTTAAGACAATTAAGTAAAATTTTTAACAGCATTTCTTGTGCAAAGATTTCAGATGAAATGTGAGATCTGGAGTTTTTACAAGGGCAACATGGTCTACATATTACTGTCTTATCACTTCAGAGTGTTATTTTCCCAAGCTGCTTTTGCAAATCATAAATTGTGCCATGTTCCAAATGTTTCTGGAGGTATGAATGGAACTGGACTTATTATTTTCAGGGTCCTAGTACTTTCCTAGACTTTTTTCCTTCCATTATAACACTAGGTATGAGGTTTCCTTTCACATTCACGAAATGTATTGGTAGCTAAATATTTTAGCTGTGGAAAATGTGGGTTTTTTTGTCAACATTAATGTTTTCCTATTTCTCCCATATTTTAATATCACTGAAATTAGGGTACATCTTATAATTGATTAAAAATCACTGATACACTTTGTCACATAAAATAGTGGTAACCCTGTAAGAATGATGGTATGTCTTACAATCCACAGTATGATAAATACGGTAAAAGACTGGCAAAATGCAGTAGTGTGTATATTCCTTTGTGTAATAGCTCCTGCATTTTCAGTTTTCATCCAGAAGGAAAAAGGAATTTCCCTATCTTTTACTCCCACTATAAAGTACCATACATTTAAAAATTTTAAGCCTATGAACAACATAAACTGATGAACAAAAATAGATCCAGAGGGAAAAAAAATACTTTAGAATCCTGTTATTTGCAGATTTTTAATATTTCCTACAACTTTTGTGATAATGTACTATGTTAGTACAATTTTGGTAATATTATACTTAAAATCCTTTTTTTCTTGAAATGTTACTGTTTATTGCATGTAATATTATATTTGAGATAGTTTTTCTTGAATAATTGGTGTTTATTGCATGTAACATTTAAAATCGTTTTTGTTATTTTTAAATATATTTTTATTGATTTCAGAGAGGAAGGGAGAGGGAGAGAGATAGAAACATCGATGAGAGAGAACCATGGATCGGCCGCCTCCTGCACGCCCCCTAGTGGGCATCGAGCCTGCGACCCAGGCATGCGCCCTTGACAGAATCGAACCCAGGACCTTTCGGTCCACAGGCCGACGCTCTATCCACTGAACCAAACCGGCCAGGGCTAAAATAGTTTTTCTTGAGATATTAATGTTTATTGCATGTAACATTATATTTAAGATTGTTTTTCTTGAAATATTAATGTCTATTGCTTGTAACATTATTATATTTTTAAAAATGAATAAATAAAGTTAGTTTATTGGGGGGGGATTTTTTTTAAGCCTAATTGAAAACATTGTTTTCCTTTGACACTGATAAAGCTTAATTTCTTGGGATGGATACTCGAATTTTTTTATATTTGTTTGTAAAGTTATTAAATGTCATCTTTACAGGGCTTGATAACCTCTGGAAGTGAAAAATGTGGTAAGTTAGATTTTGTTCCTTTTTGCTATAGATGATATAGATTAATTTTCATAAAATAGCATGTCTTGTGGTATATGCTATTTATTTGGTTATTTCTGTACGTGAAAATATGTAGGACACCTCTTCTAAAACCAGAATTATGTAGTATAATTCTCCCAATTTAATTACTATTCCAGAGATTATTATTGATCTGGAAAATAACGGCATTTATTATTAATAGTTACAGGCTGATAGGAAAGAAATTATTTTAATGTATTTCCCAATGTATTTTCTGTTGGCTATAAAACCACTTAGAATCCAGATCTGGCAGTGATTTAAATAAATGCCCCATAATTAATCTATGTGATTGAATTGGGCCCCTAAAAATAGATTGCTTTGGAAATCTTTTAGGACTTAATACATTTGTGAAGACCATAAGATTATGTAGCTCAACTGAGTGTTATAATGCCAAGTTAAAATTTTTTCCTACCACATTACTTTTTACTATCATGCTAAATAGGTCAAGTTATTGTTAATTCTTATAAATCAGTACCATAAAGCAGCTCATCAAACATCCTGTTCCCTCAATTCATCTATCATTTCTGCCTTTATCCTCCATTCTGCTTCAGCTTCTCTCTCTGGATGTTTGCCTAATGGGGCTCCATATCAGCTATTACTCTCTATCTACTTTCCTGAGGCAACATGTTATAAGTCAAAGAGCAAAAGCTTTAGAGTCAAGGCCACCTGAACTGGAATCCCATTTTTACCATTTTACTAACCATGTGGCTTTGTCCATGTTGCCTAATGTTTCTGAGCCTAAGTTTCTTCTCTGTGAAATGGAGATAATAGTACCTACTCTAGCGGATTGTTGAATCACATATATAGAGTATCAAACACTGCCTGGCACATAATAGGCACTCACATGGCAGTAATGCCATTATGACTATCTTTTTTTTATTACTACTAGAGGCCCGGTGCATGAAAATTCATGCACTGGAAGTGGGGGGGGTCCCTCAGCCCTGCCTGCCCCCTCTTGCAGTCTGGGAGCTCTCGGGTGGGAGGCGACCCAGAGATCAGTGGAAGGCGACGCCCCCATCACACCTCCGCTGCTGCCACTGCCAGCAGCACAAGCCTCAGCCAGCTTTGGTTACCTGAGCCTCGGGTGGCCCTGGGCAGCTGCCATCCGAGGCTTGCCCGTGCCTCGGGCCAGCCCTGGGTGCTTGGGCAGCTGCCATACAAAGCTTGCCTGTGCCTTGGGTGTCACCTGGGCAGCCGCCATCTGAGGCTTGCCTGTGCCTCGGGCCGACCCTGGGCAGCTGTGGGGACTGGGGGACTACAGAGGCAGGTGCCCCGGTGGGGCTGAAGGAACTGGGCGCCGCCATCTTTGATGGTGGGGCAGTAAATTAGCATATTCCCTCCTTATTGGCTGTGGGCCCCACCATCTTTGCAATGGCATGAGGGTCAATTAGCATATTCCCTCTTTATTACATAGGATTACTGCTATGGCTGGATCCCTGAATCTTTTATTTTCTTAATATAAGTTAACTCCTTTCTGGCTCCTTTTCTTTCTCTAACCAATCTAGTTACCATCCTCCATCACTCCAGTCGCACCAAAAAATATCTTCCATTTTCTTGCTCCTAATTCCCATACCATTTTATTTTATCCCTTGGGCTTACTGAATACTGTAGATTAGCCTACAATTCTGGTCTTCTCCACAGTTGGGCCCTCAGCTTTGCTTGGTTATCTTATATGCTCTAGTTGATACTTGAATTGTCCAAATCTTTACTTCTAATATCATCCATCCCACTAACTCTTAGCAAATAACCTTTACTTTGCTGAGAAAATGGAGGTCTTCAGACTAGATAGATCATCATTTCCTCCTAGAAGCCAGCCCTGAATACCTCACCACTACTAGTTCCACCTAAATACTTCTTTTCTCTGCCCTCATTGCACCCTTTGTATAATCTACACTAATAAAAGAGAAACATGCAAATGATCATCACTCCGCTACACTACCAGCCAATCAAGAGTGAGTATGCAAATTAACCCAACAAAGTTGGTGACGCCCATAGCGGCCAGGCAATTCTGGAGCTGCTGGGGGCCGGATCAGAGACGCAAACCCGCAGGCCTGGCACCCAGCAGCCCCAAGTCCCGCCACGGCAGCGCTGGTGCTGCTGGGGGCCAGATTGGAGACACAAACCCGCAGTCCCGGCACCCAGCAGCCCCAAGCCCTGCGGTCGAGGCGCTGGGGCTGCGGGGGGAGGGGGGAGCAGAGACACAAACCCGTAAGAAACCTGTGGAAAGGGAGATAAAATATCATAACTTTATCTTCCTTTCCACAAGATGAAAAAATTGACCCTGGTTTATTTAGTGATGTGGCCCACACCTTTCTACAAGCACAGGGTATGTTATGACCACTCCCAGGAAGATCTGGTCAGAATACCGTCTCCAGGGAATAACGCTACTGTGACAAATCATCTAAGAGAGGAAACAAGCTTTTGTTGGGTTTATTCTGAAGGACAGAGAACATGCCACCTCAACATATGCTGTGTTGTTATATTGATGATCTTGAGCTGCAGATGCTTGAAAAACAGCAAATGCATGCGGAGGCTTTCACTGGAGTCTCCTGATCTGCCTAAAATCGGACCCCCCAAAAGGAGCTTAAATGTCATAGGTCCCCTTGACAGGAGAAGTGTCATCAGGCAAAGAAGACTGACTCCTGTCACAGGACAGAAGAGTAGAAGTTTCATCACACCCAAACTTGGTTACAGACTATTTCCCCTCACCCCCATCCAGCTTTCCTAAAAATCATTTACTCTCCTCTAAGAGGCCTACATCTCCCATCCCCTTTCCCTAGGAAGAAGGTATTTAAATCTGCATTCTAAGCCACCTTGGGGAGTTACTCATTTTCCCCTGGGACCTCCCACATATACACGAGGTACACATGTTAATGAACTTTTGTTTTTCTCTTGGTGATCTTTCTTTCATTACAAGTGCCTCCACTAAGAACTCAGAAAGGTAGAGGAAAACTATTTTTCCTCCTCCATAATTCTATCTCGGGAAATCAAATCCCCAGCTGAACAGTGAGGTTGGCTCAAGTACCAAGCAGTCCCGGCTGATGGGAGGGAAGCTTCTAGGGAGAAATCAATGATATTGGCAACAAAGTGGGACGGAGGGCACACACATGGTTGCTGGTGGGAGTTTAAAGTGGTTCGACATTTTTGGAGGATGATTTTGCAAATTCGATAGAAATGTTCAAGGTACATCCAAGAGTCTTCTTCTAGGAATCTCATCTGCTGAGATAAAGCACAAGCACATAAGCCCTGCTCAGAACCCAGGATGCTACTGCGGGATCCCCTTCCATGATAGGAAAACCTGGGAACAACCTGCATTTTTAGGACAAGGTGGCATCTATACAAATAAAAGGGTAATATGCTAATTAGACTGAACATCTTCCGGATGACCTTCCAGACGTCCTTCCGGACAAAGCCATGTTGGCGGGGCCAAGGCAGAGGAGGTTAGAGGCGATCAGGCAGGCAGGGGAGAGCAGTTAGGGGGTATCAGGCCAGCAGGGGAGAGCAGTTAGGGGGATTAGGCCAGCAGGCAAGTGAGCGGTTAGGAGTCAGAGGTCCTGAGGGGTCCCAGATTGGAGAGAGTGCAGGCCGAGCTGAGGGGACCCCCTTCCCATGCATGAATTTTGTGCACCGGGCCTCTAGTTTTATTATAATAATTAATGAACTTTTCTGCCTCTCCTAATCGACCAGGGATCAGCAAACTACCACACAGGCATAATCCTGCCATTGGCTTCTTTTCTTGTTCTGCCCTTGATCTAAACTAGTAATTTTTACATTTTGAAAGAATTGCTTAAAAACAAAGAAACAAAAATCAGTGAAGAATATGTGACAGGATTGTATTGACTTGCAAAGCCTAAAATACTTATTCTCTAGCCTTTTACAGAAAAAGTTTACTGACCCCCCTATCTGGACCCTAAGCACCGAAGGACAAGGATCATAAAGTTGAGGATCATTGCAAGTGTGACTGGAATGATGCAGGGATGGTATCTAGATTGGATAGGGAAGGGAGAGAAACCGAGAAGAAGTTAACATATATTAAAAGGTCATTTGACTTATACTCCAAGTTTCCAGAAAAGTTTCTTAACAGAGGTGTAGGGATGTGGTAAAGGTTGTGAAAGAATGGATGAATCATAGCAGTTAATTTCTTTTGTTAACTAATCTTACACATTAATAAGTAATTAAACTAAAATTTAAGTAATATAAAACTTATTTATAGGAGCAGACAATAAGTTCAATGGTTTCCATATAAAAAGCATTTCAGTTGCATTTATTAGCACACAGTATAACTAATTTAAGGAAATACAAGATCCAGGTTTATTCAAGTCAGAGCATAAGGATAAACTTCACATTGCAGAAGTACTCACTGCAGATTTCTAGGTGCCCTGAAGAACACTTAGTATGATTTCCTGTGCTCACTACCTCATCATTTATATTTATTTTGAACCTCTAAAATCATGATGTCCCCAAGAGAAAACTTACTCTTTAACTTAATTTTTCAAATTAAAACAATTAGAAAATTCTACATAGGATGCTTCAAATAATGGTGATTAACAAAGCTTTATTTTGCATTTTATATCATCCAGCAGGAGGTATTCACCCAGAGACTTGTACAGAATGTCCACCTACTTCGAGTAACAAGAAAGATCCAGTACCAGAAAGTCCAACAAAAGCCACAGATATTGGTAATTTTAGAACTTGAATTATGTCATTCATGCTGGCAAGATTGAGAAAAAATCATTTGCCATCATTCCAGGATTTCCTTAAGGCAAAGTTTATCAAACGTTGTGCTATGATTTATTCAGTTTCTTAAATGAACTATCTACCCAAAACAAGCTGAAAGTTGAATTTGTGTTTAGAGTTTTGCTTAGTTTAAATTCTAAATTCTCATGTGGAAATTTATTTGTTCAAGAAGATAAGGATGTTTGACATGGTTTATACAGTATAAAAATATTTCTGAACACTGACAATTATTGTGGTGTTTTGATTATAGGTTTTGGTAATCGCTGTGGAAAACCCAAAGGACCAAGAGGTCCACCTTCAGAATGGACATGATTCAGGGAGCCAAAAACCACTTTAAATTATACTGGAAAATTCAAGTGCCACTGAAAGCCAGATTTATAGTATTCCTTCTTTAAAATGTGGGACTAACTGCAGTGTAGATTGTGACCTTTGCATTTTTTGCTGGGACCATCTACCTGCCTTACTACACTTAGGAAAAAGTATTACATATGGTGTTTTTTGTGTTTTTTTTGTTAACTTCAAGTATTATTGCCTTAATGTCTCTTAACCCTGTTACACGCTGCTTGTAGACATGTTAATATAGTAATACTTTTATTATAAATTGAGTTTAAGGACTACTCTTTTGCTAATGTTTTATCATGTATGCATTATTTTGTATATGTACAGGGCAAGTAGGTATATAATTTGATAAAGTTGCAGTCATAAAATATTATTAACAGAAGATGTAAAATTTCTGCATGGTCTAAATCTTTGTGTACTTTATTTGTAAATTATTTGCCCTGAAGTTTTAGAAAATAGTTTCTGAATTTTAAAATTGCTGGATTCATGCAGCCAGCATTGCAGGTTATCAGAAATCAAAGATTGTAATAATAATACATTTTGTAAATTGTAAGCAAAAAGTTATTTTTATATTATATACTGTCTAATTGTCCATCCTAATTGTTCTTGTTTTCATCTAGTCATGGAGATTCAGTAAGTGCCTTGGAACAATATTGAATTCTCTTAGCTTGTGTGTGTTACTTTAATATTTGAACTCAACTGGGATTAGAAGACTATCAAACTATATGTATGTTTCAGGATAATTGACCTGCCATTAAAAATCCATTTTACAGTGCTTACTTGTCTTGATTTTTCATTCTTCATTCCGAGGAAATTAGACTTAATATCTGCTGGTTCAGTCTTACCTTTTAATCTTCTAATTAAACAAGAGGGAGCATCTGCAAACACATGGCTTTGCAATTGTAATACTTACAATAATTTTAATACTTATCCTTAAGTCAGCCCTAGGCATTACTGCTTACTAAGATCCTAGTAAAACACCAAACCATTTGTGAGGTTAGGAAAGGGAAACTTTTGTGGGGGCGTTTTCTGTCACATTCCTAGAGCACGTTCTCATTCATAAGTACCAACTTCGAATTGTGACATCATGGATTAAAATTAGTAGACATCAGTCCTGGCTGGGTGGCTCAGTTGGCTGGAACATCATCTCATACACCAAAAGGTTGTGGGTCAGGGCACATACCCATTTACCGATTTGACCCCTGATTGGGGTATGTACGGGAAGCAACTGATCAATATTTCTCTCTCTCTCTCTCTCTCTCTCTCTCTCTCTCTCTCTCTCTCTCTCTCTCTCTCTCAAATCAATAATAGCATATCCTCAGGTGAGGATTTTTTTTTTAAAAAGTGGGTATCTGTATTTTCCCTCTGCATACCAAAGGGGGAAGAAATTAAGAGACTAAAGTGAGATAGAGTAACCTTATGTGAGTAGAAAGATGATCATGTGGAGAAGAAAATAATAGAATTTCATGCCAAAATATTTTCATTTATTTGTTTGTTTTGTTAATCCTTACCCGAGAATATTTTTTGCTATTGATTTTTTAGACAGTGGAAAGGAGAGAGCGAAGTGAGGGGAGAGAGAAACATCAGTGTGCCCTGACTGGGACTTTGATCTCTTCACCTTTCAGTGTAAGGATGATGCTCCAACCTACTGTTCCAAACTGACCAGGGCTCATTGGTTTTTTCTTGGGTATACCCTGACCAGGGATTGAACCCACATGGGGTGGAATTCTAATCAACTGAGCTTACCTGGCCAGGGCCAATTTGGGGAACGTTCTTGATGATTTTGTTTCCTTACACAGACATTTCCTAATTACCTGCTTTTAGTGATGTTATTTTAGATATAAAAAAATTCAGATTATTAATAGCTTTCAGTTTCAGTTTTTAAATATTCTCCCATTTGGGGTCTTACACAGTTCTTAAAAGGCCAGAAGCCCATATTTTCATTCTGGCAGACAGAGAATTACAAAAGCATTAATCTAGATTTTGGCACATCAACTCATTAAGCAGCCCTGCATATTAAAAGTGCAAAGTAGATCACCCTAGCCAGGTTTGGATAAGAGTTGTTTTTCAGCCCTAAATGGTTTGACTCAGTGGATAGAGTATCAGCCTGCGGACTGAAAGGTCCCAGGTTTGATTCCAGTCAAGGGCATGTACCTTGGTTGCGGGCACATCCCCAGTAGGAGGTGTGCAGGAGGCGGCTGATTGATGTTTCTCTCTCATCGATGTTTCTGACTCTCTTTCCCTCTCCCTTACTCTCTGTTAAAAAAAAAATCAATAAAATATATTTTAAAAAAAAAGTCATTCTGCAGACTAATGGGTCCCGGGTTTGATTCCGATCAAAGGCATGTACCTCGGTTGCAGGCTCCTCCTCGGCCAGGGCCATGGTCAGGGCATGTGCAGGAGGCAACCAGTTGATATGTTCTCCACATTGATATTTCTGTCTTTCCCTCTCTCTTCCACTCTCTAAAAAAATCAATGGGAAAATATCCTTGGGTGAGGATTAAAAAAAAAAAAGGTGCAAAGTAGATCTAGTTTTGAATATAAACTATACTCAACAGATTTGCAGTAATGTTTCCTCTGCTATTTGTCTTTAAGTTGCACAAATCTTACAAGATGTAAATGACCAATACTTAGATGGTAAACAATTTAAACAGTGGCAAGCAGCTATGCTTGGCTAATTCATAGAGACATGTCTGTCTAAACTATAACAAATTTGGGCTTTGTTGAATTAGTGGCGGGAGGGAATTCCAAAGATTCCAGTCATTTTACATTTCTGAAAGAGAACATGGCACGTGTACTGTTACATGGTCTAATATAATAGCATTTGTGACGACAATTCACTTGGCAGTGTTTCAGCAAGAACATATTACAGATTTATTCCAAAATAGCCAAATATTAAAGTTGTATATTACTCCTTAAAATCAGTAATTTTTAATTTTTTTCATAGTTAGAATTTTGTTTTGCATTGAGAACTTTAGAGATCCACTCTCAGCAACTTTGAAATATGCAATCCAGTATTATTGCCTATATTCACTACTGTACATTATATCCATACTAGTGACCTGGTGCACGAAATTTGTGCACATTAAAAGGGGATTAGAGGAAATAATTTAATATTGCTATTTGCCCTTTCTCTATAATAGAAGTGTCAGAGATGAAAGAAAATTAGTAAAATGTATATGAAAACCTTCCTCCTATCAGAGTCTGGGGCTCACCATGGGACCCAGAGTCAAGTCCCCGCCCATCCACATGCACCTCGAAATCGCGTGAGACCCAGACCTGGCCGGGCCCCCACCCCCACTCATTGGGCTAGATCCAGACCTGGCCAGTCACACCCTTGTCAAGCCCTGCTGGGCAGGGGGCCTAGCCTCAGGTCTCCTGGCCCCCGGGGCCAGGATGGGGGCCACAGCCTGAGGTCCCCTGTCAAGCCCTACCTGGTGGGGGGGCGTGGCCTGAGGTCCCCTGTCAAACCCTGCCAGATGGGGGGGGGCGCAGCCTGAGGACCCCCGGCCTGGTGCTGGGGTCGGGGGGAGCAGCCTGAGGTCCCCTAGCCTAGCACCAGAACGGGAAGCGTACCTTGAGGTCCCCTGTCAAGTCCGGCCGGGTGGGGGGCATGGCCTGAGGTCCCCTGGCCTGGCACTGGGGCGGGGGTTGTGGCCTTAGGTCCCCCAGCCTGACGCCAGGGCAGGGGTTGCAGCCTGAGGTCCCCTGTCAAGCCCCACGAGGGCGGGGGAGGGCGTAGCATCAGGTCCCTGCTGATTGCTTATTAAGGCTCCTTAAGGGAACTTGACCTCAGCTGTGGGTGCATCCATCTTTGTGAGGGAGTGATGGTCAATTAGCATATTCCCTCTTTATTAGATAGGATGACATCTATTTTACAACTGGAAGTTTGTACTTTTTCACCCCTTTCATACATTTTTCCAGCCTCACCCCCAATATTATGTTTTTCTCATTAAAAATTCTTCAGTAAGCCCTGACTGGTTTGGCTCAGTGGATAGAGTGTCGGCCTGCGGACTGAAGGGTCCCGGGTTTGATTCCAGTCAAGGGCATGTACCTTGGTTGTGGGCACATCCCCAGTAGGGGGTGTGCAGGAGGTAGCTGATCGATGTTTCTCTCTCATTGATGTTTCTAACTCTATCCTTCTCCCTTCCTCTCTGTAAAAAATCAATAAAAAATATTTTAAAAAATTCCTCAGTAGGATTATGTTAAATGAGTACACAAATGTACAGCTGATCTATACATCTGGGCTATTTCAAATTATTATGCTTTATAAATTTTTGCTTTATTACATGTAATCTATTAGAATATTCCCAGTACCTTCTAAAACTAAAATGTGAAAAAGCATTTAAATAATTTACTGTATTAAATGTAAAATTTAAGAATTTAGCATTTCTCATTGTATTTAAAGTATGTATACAATAACATGTTATAAATATATATTTTTTTATTGATTTCAGAGAGGAAGGGAGAGGGGGAGAGAGAAACATCGATGAGAGAAAATCATTGATCAGCTGCCTCCTGTTTGCAATATGTTTTGAAATGTATCAGAAAATAAATGGATTAATGTATGAAGGGATGCATAGATGTTTACATATGTGACAAAGCAAGTATAACAATGTTAATTGTAGAATTCAGGTGACAGGTGTATGGGTTACTATATCATTTTTTCAACTTTTCTGAACATTTATATAATTAAATATTAAATAATCTCTGCTAGACTGAAGATTCATACCTTATAATCCACATTATTGAATTAAAATTCTGTTAAGACAGCATTTAAACTACCTTTCATTAAAATTGTCTTCATTAATGGACATGAATTTTCCTTAACATGGATTAATTTTTAAATGTTTAAAAAGTACTTATGTTTCTATTTAGGAAATTTATACAACAGGAATGCAAAATAACTAAATGATTTCTTTGTTTAAAATAGGGTTTATTTTTCTAGAATATCTAAGTACATGCTCGTAACTTGTTAACAAGTTAACTAGACTCACTTTGTTTTTTTAAATCAGAGAGGTTGTTGTTTGACAATAATTTTTCTTAAAGAAGATGGCTTGATCAGGGTTTAATGCAGAGGACAAAAGCCACCTTTAAGTAATTTAAGCCAAAAGGGATTTATTACATGGTATATTACAAATGATTGGCAGGGTTGAAGAAACAGCCTGTAAACTGAGCTTCAGGAATGACTCACAAATTCACGCTATGGAACTGGACTGCTGCCATGAACAGGAAGTCACTCCTGAATGGGGAAGCCACCCACCCTCTTCACTATAAAGCACCCCATCAAGAAGGATGCCTCAAGCCCTGGCTGGTGTGGCTCAGTTGGTTGAGCAGGTGCATACAGGAGGCAACCAACGGATGGATGTTTCCTCTCACATCAATGTTTCTCCCTCTCTCAAATCAATATAAACATTTTGAAAAGGGTGATGTTGCTCAGTGGTTAGAGTGTAAGCCCACTCACCAAAAGGTCTCAGGTTCTATTCCCAGCAAGGACACTTAAACATAATAGATTTTTTTCAGGTATAACATTTGGCCACTGGAGGGCTTCCAAACGCCATAAAATGCTTTAGGAAATAAATTATAGTATCATGTGCTGGTAAAGGTCTAGGGAAGGGTTGCATGGAGAATAAATGGCATCAATTATAGTAAGAGACTCAATCTGAAATCTAGCTGCTTTAATCATAAAAGAAAAATATATTTTTCTGAACCCCCCACCCCTTCCTCTCAAATGATTTGTGCTATTAAAGGTACTACTTCTTTAGATCAGAAAACTTTATGAAAATCAAGATGTATTTGTGGAAATTAGATGGCATCATAAACTCAATATTAATTGTTTACCTATTACTCTATGAGGGCAGGGGCTTAAGAGTTTGTTTGTTTTTTAGTTTTTGTTTCTTTTGTTTTTACCACTTTTTTAAAAAAATATATTTTATTGATATTTTACAGAGAGAGGAAGGGAGAGGGATAGAGAGCTAGAAACATCAATGCGAGAGAAACATCGATCAGCTGCCTCCTGCACACCTCCCACTGGGGATGTGCCCGCAACCAAGGTACATGTCCTTGACTGGAATCGAACCCGGGACCATTCAGTACACAGGCCGACGCTCTATCCACTGAGCCAAACCGGTTTTGGCTGTTTTTACCACTTATACCCAGCATGTAGAACACTGAGGGAATGAGTGAGTTCAGGTGTTTGGTTCCAATATAATCACAATTGTTAATTACAGAAAGTTTTTGTTGTTTAACAAAAATAAGCCTTAACATAAAAATAAGAGCCTTAACATAAAATAAGCCTTAACATAAAAGTAAAAGAGCATGCAGCAGGAAATTCAGCAGAAGTCTATCTACATTGCTTCCCCCACTGAGGAACAGCTGACTGTTGGGGCAGGTCCTGCAGAAGCCTGTGGCTAGGCAGAAGCAGCCTTGCCTGCTATCAGGGCCAGCTTCAAAGCTTCCCAGACACAAATGAAGTTTTGAAATGGAGCTGATCTCTTCTGTGAATAGTAGGGGCAAGAGTCAAGTGGAATTTGAATCATTACTATTAATGCTACTCTCCTTTTGTACCTTCACTCTTGATACATCAGGAAATTCAAGTACATTGCAGTTTTATAAATTAATATATATTAATTTCAGAGAGGAAGGAAGAGGGAGAGAGTGATAGAAACATCAATGATGAGAGAGAATTATTGATTGGCTGCCTCTTGCAGGCTCCCCACTGGGGATCGAGCCCTCAACCCAGACATGTGCCCTTGACCAGAATCAAACCTGGGACCCTTTAGTCCACAGGTCGACACGCTATCCATTGAGGCAAACCTGCTAGGGCTAAAATTACCTTTTTAAGGTGATAATTTTCTTTGATATTTCCTTGGCCTGTAAGGGCATTTCCTATTCAGCACAAGTTCATCAAGCCAGCACACGTCTTAAGGGCTATTATGAGATTTAAAAAATACATATTGTCTGTACAGGAGAATGAGAGAAATTATTTTTCAATTGTGCCTGTATAGAGAGTAAAATAATTTCAAATCTATCAGTTTTCCTGTTAGAGATCACAATGGAAGCTTACCTAGGTGAAAATCCAGGGATAGGGAAAATGGATTTAAAAACCATAAAATCACCTTGTATTTTATATGTGGAGAAATTTTATGACATAAGCTATAAAAGGTTAGATGTGCAAGCAATCTTCTGCTACAGTTGATGCTGCTGTCTCATTAAAGTAATGTATGCTATGTAGGCCCACACAAGACTTTCAGATAGGCCAGTGATGATGGCTGTGAAAGTGTGACCTAGAGAAAATACCTCTCCCAAATGAGCATCAGAGGCATTGAATATTGGTGGAAGGTGGTTAACTGAGACCAAATAATTAATCTGTGCCCTAACTGGTTTGGCTCAGTGGATAGAGTGTCGGCCTGCGGACTGAAGATTCTCAGGTTCGATTCCGATCAAGGACATGTGCCTTGGTTGCGGGCACATCCCCAGTGGGGGGTGTGCAGGGGGCAACTGATCGCTGTTTCTCTTTCACCGATGTTTCTGGCTCTCTATCCCTCTCCCTTCCTCTCTGTAAAAAATCAATAAAACACATTTTAAAAAAATAATTCATTTGCTCTTTCTCAGAACGCCGTTTCTCTATGTCATGGTTTCCACCAATAACTGGTACACTCAGAAAAATAAACATGCAGTGAGCAACATTTTCTTTTTTTTATTTTTTAAAAAATATATTTTATTAATTTTTTACAGAGAGGAAGAGAGAGGAGAGGGATAGAGAGCCAGAAACATCGATCAGCTGCCTCCTGCACACCCCCTACTGGGGATGTGCCCACAACCAAGGTACGTGCCCTTGACCGGAATCGAACCTGGGACCCTTCAGTCCGCAGGCCGACGCTCTATCCACTGAGCCAAACCGGTTTCGGCAAGCAACATTTTCATAAAGGCAAATTTCCTTCTTATATGTCTTTATGACTTTCATATTTATTTAGATGTCTTTTTTGTGAACAGTGGTGATGAATGATAGTTGGTTTTTTTATTGTACTTACCTTAGCAAAAATGAAAGTAAAAAACTCCATGTTCGTCTCCCAAGTTGTTTTGGAAATTTGACAGTCTAAAAACTCTCTCCCAAATTGAGATTAGATAATGAAGCCTGGCTGGCGTGGCTCCGTGGTTGAGTGTCGACCTATGAACTAAGAGGTCATGGCTGATTCCTGGTCAGTGTACATGCCCGGGTTGCGGGCTCAATCCCCAGTAGGGGGCGTGCAGGAGGCAGGTGAGCAATGATTCTCATCGTTGTTTCTCTCCTCCCTCTCTGAAATCAATATATTTTTTAAAAATTCTATAATGCAAAAAAATAAAATAACGTGTCTACAAAGTCATTCTTCCTATATACTAGTAAGTACTGGACATGAAACTGAACAAGTAGAAAACTATTAATAGGTAGAGAACAGGAATTCTCCCGTTTTCAGCCTCCCAAAGCATCTCAAGTTCTCTCAAGGGATGTATAATAAAATTAATTGATAAAATATAAAGTTTCATTTTCGGGTGATGAAAAAGTTTGGGAGGTGAATGGTAGTGATGGCTGCACAAAAATGTGAATGTACTTGGTGTCGCTAAACTGTACACTTTAAAATGGTTAAAATGGTAAATTCTGTTATGGGTATTTTACCATAATAATAAAAAGTACACGTAATGTGGCACACACAACTATGACTTCTGAGTGTTCATACTTCCTTGTTGAATTATTTGTGTATGTACATGTACATACACAAACACCTATTTAGCATTCAATATGATTTCCCGAGAAAGGGGTAAAATTATAGCTGGCATGCAGGGAGTTCTGTTTGTTACCACATTGAATTATTGTGTTTTTTAGTTCCCTTTTAATAATAAACTCTGAATAATTACTTGTGATCATCTCATATCAAAATGTGACACACCAATGTGTTATTTCACTGAAGTTGCAAGTGCTGCATGAGAGGACATCCAAAAAGTGATGTATAAGAGTTATGTGAAAGTGAGACTTTCCTAGAGCAAGGTTAAGACATAAGCACTACGGGTGCCTTTATAAAGCCCACCCTGTTTGTAAAGCCGTGTGTTGTACCTTGAAGGATTGCTGCTTTTCATTTTGTCATTTAACAGACTGGAAATATAGAACCTGAGTGGAGGAGAAGTTGAATAAGAGGTTGTTAAAGATAGGTTAAAAGCACTTTACCAACAACCACATGTACACGGTGAGTTATTGGAAATGTCTGTTTTCTCTGTAACTAGGAGACTACCCGGAAGTCAGCTTTTGGAATATTTCTTCTTAGAGCATGATCAACACTTGGTTTTATATTTCATTATTTGTGTATTTCCTTTCTTTCCTTCCTGGACTGCAATGTTCTGAAGGGCGTGTGTGTGCCTTATCGCTTTTAGGATTCCCCATTTCCCCAGTGCCTAAGGTTTAAACTCTGAATGACTAGGGAGCAGTTCCAACAAGTGGGTGCTAATGCTCTTCCTCTATAAAGCATTGCTGAGATTCTACTTTTTGGAGCATTCTTGGTGTTTGATGTCCAAGCATGGTTATCCAGCCTGAAAATCATCTGACATCTTTCCAATAAACTCCCCTTTGCTTAAGTTAGCTGAAATTGCTTACAAGTGAACTCTGACAAGCTGAAACAAAGGCAGCCTGCTTATTTCACAGTTTTTGCAGTCTCTCCTGGTATCTAACCATTTGAATCCTTTTTCAGCTCATATCACAAAAGTACTCAGAATCATTCAAGCTTTAGTTCTGGAGACCTCAAGCTCTAAGTTCTTATTTATACCAATTGTTCTTAGAACAATCTTCGAAGGAAAAATATATGAAGGAAATTCTTTTATGGACTTAACATTTAATTTTAATAGGCTACTGAATTGCAACAAACGTGGAAATACTAGCTAAGACAGCATAGCTGAAATAAAGCCAAGTGAGATCCAATAATTATGGTTGATGCTAAGTTGGATGAGTCTCTGTTGAAATAAGAGATAAATACTTCACAGGATTGTAGTAAGGCATATGTGTAAAAAAAGGAGAGAAGTAATTATTATTATTTTTTTTTTTTGGCATTGGTCAGGCTTCAGTTGGAACAAACTATTTAATTTTACAGGCCATCCTATATAAAGAGAAATAACTTGGAGAATGTTCAGAGGAGAAGAGCAACTGATTAAAGGTCTATGAAATTAGACCTATGAGACACTGTTAAAAGAACTGGGCATGTTCAGTCAAATGCAAGACATTCAGGTAGATGAACAATTAACTACAAGTATGTGAAGAGATGGTTCCCAAGTCTGAGGTTTAAAATAGAAAGTTAAATCATGGGAGATTAAGAGCACAAAACAAAACAAAAAACAACAACAGAGCAATGGAAGTAGAAACTAAGTGTTGTGAAAACAAACTAAAAGGCTTTTAACAAATTGACAAATGTCTATACCTGGAATTCTGCATATGATTATTAAAACAAAGTTTTGTACTTAAATAGACTTAGGAAATAGAAAAAGCATTTGATGGATTGCATTTAAAAAGTAGAAATCATCAGATCAAGTATGAAGAATGTTTTAAAGCAAAAAGTATGTATTTGGGGGCCTTCAGGGACCCAGGTTAGTGAGAATAGAAAGTAGCTCTGATATTGTCTCCTGAATAAGGGTAATTCTTCTGTGTGTGAGAGGGGAGGCAGCATGGTGAGCAGCTTTTCTTGCCTCTTGGGATTCATCAGGAATCCCTACCATGAGATACAAGATTCTTTCCAGAACTGTCCTAAACAATTAAATATTACATCCCCTTTTTCCAATGAACATAGTTACCTCTCTGAAGTATATTCTCCTTTGGGTAAAGTATGTAGACAAACTTATTCTCTAGTTTGCACTTTTTTGTTGTTGTTAATCCTCACCTGAGGATATTTTTTGCATTGATTTTTTAAGAAAGAGTGGAAGGGAGGGAGAGAGAGAACTATGTGAGAGAGGCACAGCGTTTGCACGCTGGGGATCAAACCTGCAACCCAGGTATGTGCTCTTGACTGGGACTTGAACCTACAAGCCTTTGGTGCTCCGGCCAACGCTGTAACCACTGAACATACCGACCAATGCTCTAGTTTACACTCTGCTGCTTAAATGCAGAGGGAGAAAGATGAAACCACAGAGTTTGACCACTTTCTTTTACTTGGATATAACTCCTCCAAGGAGCACTAATTCTTTGCTTTTCTATTTTCTATTAACCTGATAATTTGTTTTTAACTTAGATGCAGATATTCTAACAAATTTAAGTGTTCTTGTTTCCTCTCTGTTTAGCACCTAAACTCTGCATCCATTTGTTTACTATGATTCTGATACCAATTACAATATGTGGGTGTCTTCCCCACACCAAGCAATTCTCAGACAACAGCTGGGTGTCCTACAATTCAGCTTAATTCTGACACTATCTACCTGGAGACAGCATCAGATTCCAGAAGTTAAAGGTTCAGTCCTGTAAAACTTCCCACAACCTCAGATCCAATCACCAGTCCCAGTTGTTACCTGTACTTCTGGGCAACTGGTTATAAATTAGAGGTTCCCACAACCCACTCCTTGGGTTTGATTAATTTACTAGAGTGGCTCAGAGAACTCAGAAACAGTTTACTTACTAGATTACTGGTTTATTATAAATGGATATAACTCCTCCAAGGAGCACTAACTCTTTGCTTTTCTTATGCCAGTTCCACAGCACCTCCCTGCAACACACCTGACAAAAGTTAATGATCAATTCAGTAAATGCTGACTTCTTTTAATTTTCATTCACCATAAAAGGGCCTGGATCCAAATTGTAAAAGCGGGTTGCACCCTCAGGTCTTCGGTATCTTTGAGGATACCATACCAGCTGCTCTGGTGACAGAATAATATGCTCTACGGTTACATAGGGCTGGTAGGACATTCTGATGAAGCTGTTAACAAGATAAAATAAGTCCATGACAGCATTGGGGTCTCTTGGGCTCCTACTGAAGACCAATACATATTAGTGATAAAGCAAATACGACATCATATTTGCAATATATTTAACTGGTGAAATCTAGGTGAAGTGTTAATCTGGATGTTCACTGTACTAATCTTTTTATTTCTTAAAATAAAAAGCTGGGATACACTGAGTCTGAGTTTCTCCTTTTGGCTCCTTTTTGTTTATCTGGCTTCATTATACTGTTTTGATGTCTTCCCACCAGTAATCTTCTTGTCAGTATGCTATTATTGTGCACGCTTTTTGGCTAAATCTTTAAGAACTAGAGAAATGTTTTAATGATTGAAAACCAAAATAACTACATATTATTACAATTCTGGCAAGCACGTGCTTTTAAAAAGTTATTACATAATTAGTTAACTTTATTATTTAAAAAAATTGAATATGCACTGCATTCAGATGGCTTAAAGTCAATCGATACAAGAGGTTATACAATCAAGTTTCCCTCTGCATTGTCCCAGACATTCAGTTCCCCTTCTCAGAAGCAACTAATGCTATCAATTTCCTGTGGATCCATCTTTCTAGCGACAAAGGAACTTGTTTTAAATTTGCTAAAAAGATACGGAAAGAACCAAAGATGAATATAGGGGACACTGTTTTCAATGTTATGCCATGAACGTTTTAAATTTCAGCAAATCTATATTTTCCACTAGCAAAAAAATGGTCAGGACATTCGTGTTCACAAAAGATGTTACTCAATACCTGATTTGTAAGTGAACCCTACAAACAACCACATACACGTGGTTCTATTCGCTCCTCTGCTGGGTGCAGTTTGAGGCTAATGTGTTCTGTAGGCACACAGAGTGCACAGAGGTCAGGCTGGCACTCATCCTATAGTTTAAGCCAGGCGCCCTCAAACTACGGCCCGCGGGCAACATGCGGCCCGCCGAGGACATTTATCCGGCCCACCGGGTGCCGCTGCCTGTCCTGCTTAGCAGCCAACTCGTCCCGGGCCCGCAGTGCGCATAGGAATTTGTTCATAGTTTTTTTTTTTTTAAATATATTTTATTGATTTTTTACAGAGAGGAAGGAAGAGGGATAGATAGTCAGAAACATCGATGAGAGAGAAACATCGATCAGTTGCCTCCTGCACACCTCCCACCGGGGATGTGCCCGCAACCAAGTTACATGCCCTTGACCGGAATCGAACCTGGGACCCTTCAGTCCTCAGGCTGACGCTCTATCCACTGAGCCAAACCGGTTCTGGCATTCATAGTTTTTTTTTTTAAACTATAGTCTGGCCCTCCGACGGTCTGAGGGACAGTGAACTGGCCCCCTGTTTAAAAAGTTTGAGACCTGCAAAAACCGGTTTGGCTCAGTGGATAGAGCGTCGGCCTGCTGACTGAAGGGTCCCGGGTTCGATTCCGGTCAAGGGTGCCTTGGTTGCGGGCACATCCCCAGTGGGAGGTGTGCAGGAGGCAGCTGATCGATGTTTCTCTCTCATCGATGTTTCTGACTCTCTATCCCTCTCCCTTCCTCTCTGTAAAATATCAATAAAAAATATATTAAAAAAAAAAAAAAGTTTGAGACCCCTGGTTTAAGCCAATATCAGACAACAGAAGCCTTTAAAAATATACATAAAAATCATCTCATTCATACAGCATGGCAAAGAATTGAGTCTCAACCACGTGCTTGTTCAACTGCTTGAGCAGATTCTAAGTTTTTGAGAAAAATGCAAAGCCAAATAATAACCCAGTCTTGTGGCACCTCTCTCGTCTAATTTCATAGCAAAGTGGAATGGAATTTATCTGATCAAAAATATATACTGAACTGTAAATTAAAAAAAAAAAAAGATGTGACAGTTTTATTTTAAATATCAATATTTACAATAAGAAATTACATTCTCTCCCTGGCCGGTTTGGCTCAGTGAATAGAGTGTCGGCCTGTGGACTGAAGGGTCCCGGGTTCAATTCCGGTCAAGGGCACATACCTTGGTTGCAGGTTCCCCATCCCTGGCTGGGGTGCATGCCAGGAGGCATCCAATCGATGTGTGTCTCTCACATCGATGTTTCTCTCTGTCTCTCCCTCCCCCTTCTACTCTCTCTAAAAATCAATGGAAAAGTATCCTCGGGTGAGGATTAACAAACAAACAAAAGAAATTACATTCTCAGTAGTAAATACTTAAATTCATGATAAAAAATTTAGGATGCCAATTTAAAATTAGGAAGGTGCATGGTGTTTCAAATTCTCTTGGAGAGTCACAAATTTTTTAAAAAATGTATTTTTATTGATTTCAGAGAGGAAGGGAGAGGAGGGAGAAAGAAACATCAATGATGAGAACCATCCATTGGCTGCCTCCTATATGCCCCACAGTGGGGATGGAGCCCACAACCTGGCATGTGCCCCAACCGGGAATCGAACCACGACCTTCTGGTTCATAGGTCACCGCTTAACCACTGAGCCACACCAGCTGGGTGAGGCACACATTTTTTGAGGATCACTGTTCTAACCTATGAATACTGTAATTCTAACCATTTCTGCCTCTGCTGGGGACTTTGAGCCCTTAAAGCAGGTGTGGGGAACTTCCAGCCCAGGGGTCCTCAAACTTTTTAAACAGGGGGCCAGTTCACTGTCCCTCAGACCGTTGGAGGGCCGGACTATAGTTTTTTTAAAAAAAACTATGAACAAATTCCTATGCGCACTGCGGGCCCGGGACGAGTTGGCTGCTAAGCAGGACAGGCAGCGGCACCCAGTGGGCTGGATAAATGTCCTCGGCGGGCTGCATGTGGCCCTGCCGCAGGCCGTAGTTTGAGGACGCCTGGTCCAGCCCATGGACCATATAAGGTTCTTAAAATCATTTGGTCTGGCCTTGCCAAGACATTAGGGGTAAGTTAAATGTCTGACCAAATATAGCAGGCTAATTTTTTTTTTTAAGTAGGCTAATTTTTAAGTTGGTAGTTTTGTATGGGCCACGGATG
Organism: Plecotus auritus; assembly: GCF_963455305.1. Classification (NCBI taxonomy): domain Eukaryota; kingdom Metazoa; phylum Chordata; class Mammalia; order Chiroptera; family Vespertilionidae; genus Plecotus; species Plecotus auritus. The sequence goes on from NC_137775.1 coordinate 152,411,372, forward strand.
ATGTTATATCCAAATGGCCCTGGGCAGAAAAGAAGTTCCCAACCCTTGCTTCAAATGAAAGGGATAATTGATGGGGAAGGTGAGACTGGGGAGGTTGGGCAGAATCAGACCAGAGATGAGTATCTCTGCCTGTGATGTAGCCACGATTATCCTCTCCTGGTGGCTGGGCCTGGTGCTGCTCTGTCCTTTATTACAACTCACCTCAAGGTCAACAGAGGATGAGGGAGTTTATGAAGCTCCATGGCCTTCAATTTCCAACTGAATCACACCCACATGACGAACAGCTTAGTTCTGCATCATGACTGAGAAAGTCAAAACCTCCTGGGGACATCTTTACTTTCTCCCTTCTCCACTGCTTTAAGCCTATTAGAGTGTACATGGGCAGTGCTATGTTCTGCTGATTTCATTCACATTTAAATTGGGTGTGAGCACTAAGTGAAGAAATTGTTAAATTGGTGCTCTACAGCTGGGGAATCTGGTGGAAGGGTATCTTCCCACCCTTGGAAGTTGCACATACATTTTCTCCTCAGGTGGATGTGCAGGAACCGGGGACTTGCTTTACAGCAAAGATTCTGAGCTTCTGTTATTTCATTCTCTCATTTTGAGAGACAATCTCAAACACTAATGCAACACAATTTCTGGCAGAGAGCCTATTTTTATTTTATTTTTGGAGGGGTTTCTCACACCTTGTTGATTTTAATAACCACCATTAAACCACCATTCCACATTAGTGTCTGAGTAAGTCCCTATGCAGTTGGCCATTTCTCAGCAGCCAGGACTTAGATGCAGCAGATTGTCTGAGGTCTCTGAAGCTTGCTCTGCAGGTACTGTTTGCAGGGATCTTATCTTCATGTGGTGTCTTTTTATAGAGTATGCTGGGCTTGGCCTGGCTGCTTATGGCTCAGTCTACGGTAATGGCTGAAATTTGTTGGCCCTTCTCCCTCTCTTCCGCCTTCTTGAAGTAGTTGTAACTTTAGGAGAGTATTTTTTTCTTGAGGTCATGTGAAATGGTCTTTTTATCTTCTTATATATCTTCAGAACCTGGTAAGGCAACATGGTCAGCCTAGAGGGCTTTGGGTTGGAAGAAGTAAATGGGGATGGGTGGGAAGGGGTAACTAAGGAGGAGGTTTGTGCCAGGTGGAGGCAGGATTATCTGGGGAGGGTGGCCAGTAGAGGATATAAATGGGGAGGAAAAAGAGGTTCTTGGGTAGGATCATCTGACCTTGTTATTGCGTCTTGATTTAGGTTGAGAGCGGGTCTTCTTCTTCCACCGCTTAGTGCTTGTGGATTGTTGCTCCCATGATTTCTTGGTCACTTTTGCCATGTTTAAGCTCTCAATTGTTTATCCCAGGGGTCCTGTCCTCTGTATATATACCCCTCCCCAGGGCAATGAGGAGTCACACCTCTTCAGCTTTGTTTTGTCATCAGGGCACTCCCCACAGCCAATGGTGGCTATGGGGAGTTCAGACATCACAAAGGATCACTCCTGAGGGGGAGGGGAAGCTAGGGAGGCCAAGATGCTCTGATTGGAAAAAGTACCCACTAAAGAGCCTTCCCATACTGACCTCCCACCCTTCTTCCTCTCCCCATGTTCAATTTTAGTTGTGCACATGGTGGAGAGGGGTGTTTGCCCTAAGCCATTCCCCATGGTTCAATCTAGTCTCCTACCATTCACTGTTACCTAATATTATGGCTATCTTATCTAACATGAGCAAGATACAGGTATGGCAGCCTGATCTGAAAAAACCTAGGAATTAGAGAATTAGGGGAAAGTGTTTGAGGCATGGTGCCCTTATTGTAAGTTCAGACAATATAATTCAGGGCAAGGTGGGCATGTACTAGTAGTATGTGTGTATGTGTACTAGGGTTACTCATTCACAAGAAATAGGATTAAAGATATGAAATAAGATAAAAATTTAGGTATATCTACACTAATAAAAGAGAAACATGCAAATTACCATCACTCCGCTATGCCCAACAGCCAATCAGAGTGAGTATGCAAATTAAACTGAAAAGATGGCAGCAGCCCTGCCCCCAGCCACTCTGGGCCTGTGGGAGTTGGAGAAGTCAGGCACCAGTGCCTGAGGCTGGCTGCAGCCAGGGAGACCAAGAAGCTGCCTGCCCCTTGATCCCAGGCCACAGCCAGCCTCAGAAGCCTCACGTCCTGGGGGAGACTGAGAAACCGGGCCGAGCGCCTGAGGCTGGATGCGGCCTGGGAGACGAAGAAGCCGCCTGCCCGTGATCCTAGGCTACAGCCAGCTGGAGAAGCTGCCCACCCCATGTCCGTCCGCCCCACGTCCTGGGGGAGACGAGAAACTAGGCCCCAGTACCTGAGGCTGGCTGCAGCCCGGGAGATAAAGAAGCCGCCTGCCCCGTGATCCCAGGCCGCAGCCAGCAGCAGAAACCTCACATCCGCCTGCCCCATGTCCTGGGGGAGACTGAGAAACCGGGCCCCAGCGCCTGAGGCTGGATGCCTCCTGGGAGACCAAGAAGCCGCCTGGGAGACGAAGAAGCCGCCTGCCCCATGATCCCAGGCCACAGCCAGCTGGAGAAGCCGCCCACCTTACATCCTGGGGGAGACAAGAAACCGGGTGCCAGTGCCTGAGGCTGGCTGCAGCCTGGGAGATGAAGAAGCCGCATGCCCTGTGATCCCAGGCCGCAGCCAACCAGAGAAGTTGCCCCCACTGCATCCGAGGGAAGATGGAGAAGCCGCCCGCCTGCGGTCCAGGCGCCAGCACCTGCGGCTGGCTACAGCCTTGTAGACAGAGAAGCAGCCCACCCCGCAGTCCCGGGCACCAGTACCTGCAGCTGGCTGTGGCCTGGGAGACGGAGAAGTCACCCACCTCACAGTCCCGGGTGCCAGCACTTGCAGTTGCAGCACAGGCGAAGCCACCTGCCCACCATCCCCTGAAGCTGCAGCCAGCCTGGGCACCTATGGCTGACCAGAGGGAGGGAAACCCAGATCCAGGTGCCTGTGGTGGGCTGGAGGAGGGAATCCTGGGTCCTGGGTGCAGGGCTGAGGTAGAGATGGTTAGGGGCAATCAAGCCAGCAGGGAAGCAGTTAGAGACGATCAGGCTGGCAGGCAAGCAGTTAGGAGCCAGCAGTTCTGGATTGTAAGAGGGATGTCTGACTGCCGGTTATCCCACGAGGGGTCCCAGATTGGAGAGGGTGCAGACCAGGCTGAGGGACACCCTCCCCACTGCCCCTCCCCCCTCGTGCACAAATTTCGTGCACCGGGCCTCTAGTATATATATGTTTATAGATATCATATCTCAATATCTTTTGGGGATCAGATGGGAATTTTTGGAAGAAAATTTCAAAGTGACAAATTTTAACTTCAAATTTTTGAGATAGAAGACAAGCAGAGATCAGAAGAAGCAGCTCATTTCCAGATGAGAGCTCACTTTTCTCCCCATCTGTACCTGTCCCTACTACAAACAGTGATAAAGACAAACCTATGGAAACAGAAAGTAGATTAATGATTGACCTGGGCTGGCAGAAGACAAGGGGAAATAGAGACTGCTAATGGATATGCCGTTTCTTTCTGGGGTGATGAAGATATTCTAAAATTAGATTGTGGTGATGTTGCACAACTTTGTAAATATACTAAAAACCACTGCATTATTTTAAAAAAATGAAATTACTGGAGCCCTTCTGGTGTGGCTCAGTTGATTGAGCATTGTCCTATGAATCAGGAGGTCATGGTTTGATTCCTCATCAGGGCACATGCCAGATTGTGGGTCGATCCCCAGTAGGAGGCGTGCAGGAGGCCGCAGACTGATGTTTCTCTTTCATAGATGTTTCTCTCCCTCCCCCCACCCCTCCGTTTTCCTTTCCTCTCTCTGAAACCAATAAAACATATTTTTAAAAAATAAGTGAAAACACTACTGGAGTATGATTCAGTTATATTGAAAATATGATTGTAGCTACAAAGAGAGCAGAAACCAGGCAAGGCTAAAACTATAGACTTTGAATGGAAGCCTGAGACTATAAAATTTGTAAGACACAAGAAGGGAGCAAATGAACTAGGCTTTACTTTTTCTGAGGGGACAGGTGGCTTTGCCTCCTTTTGTCACTCCCATTGTGCTATAAGTTAAAAAATAAAATAAAGGAGATAAGACTGAATAGACAGTGTAATTGCAATGTATTTAAAAACCTATAACATTAGGATTCAATGAAAATATACCAAAATATTAGTAGTGATTATTTCTACCTTGCTACAATTTCCTTACTACACTTTATTTATTGAATATTTATTTTATTTTATTATTTTTTAATTTAATAAACCTTTATTGTTCAGATTATTACAATTGTTCCTCTTTTTCCCCCCATAGCTCCCCTCCACCTTGTTCCCACCACACCCTCTGCCCTTACTCACCCCACTGTCCTCATCCATAGGTGTAAGATTTTTGTCCAGTCTCTTCCTGCACCCCCCACACCCCTTTCCCCCCGAGAATTGTCAGTCCACTCCCTTTCTATGCCCCTGATTCTATTATATTCACCAGTTTATTCTGTTCATCAGATTTTTTTATTCACTTAATTTTTAGATTCACTTGTTGATAGATATGTATTTGTTGTTCATAATTTTTATCTTTACCTTTTTCTTCTTTTTTTTTTTTAAATATATTTTATTGATTTTTTACAGAGAGGAAGGGAAAGGGATAGAGAGTTAGAAACATCGATGAGAGAGAAACATCGATCAGCTGCCTCCTGCACACCCCCTACTGGGGATGTGCCCACAACCAAGGTACATGCCCCTGACCAGAATCGAACCCGGGACCCTTCAGTCCGCAGGCCGATGCTCTATCCACTGAGCCAAACCGGTTTCGGCTTCTTCTTCTCTTCTTAAAGAATACCTTTCAGCATTTCATATAATACTGGTTTGGCGGTGATGAACTCCTTCAGCTTTTTCTTATCTGTGAAGCTCTTTATCTGCCCTTCAATTCTGAATGATAGCTTTGCTGGGTAGAGTATTCTTGGTTGTAGGTTCTTGCTATTCATCACTTTGAATATTTTTTGCCACTCCCGTCTGGCCTACATAGTTTCTGTTGAGAAATCAGCTGACAGTCGTATGGGTGCTCCCTTGTAGGTAACTAACTGTTTTTCTCTTGCTGCTTTTAATATTCTCTCTTTGTCTTTTGCTCTTGGCATTTTAATTATGATGTGTCTTGGTGTGGTCCTCTTTGGATTCCTTTTGTTTGGGATTCTGTGCGCTTCCTGGACTTGTAAGTCTATTTCTTTCACCAGGTGGGGGAAGTTTTCAGTCATTATTTCTTCAAATATGTTTTCAGTATCTTGCTCTCTCTCTTCTTCTGGCACCCCCATAATTCTGATGTTGGTACGCTTGAAGTTGTCCCAGAGGCTCCTTACACTATCTTCATATTTTTGGATTCTTTTTTCTTTTTGCTTTTCCGGTTGAGTGTTTTTTGCTTCTTTGTATTTCAAATCTTTGACTTGATTCTTGCAATCCTCTAGTCTGCTGTTAGATCTCTGGATAATATTTTTTATTTCAGTCAGTGTATGTTTAATTTCTAGTTGGTCCTTTTTCATATCGTGGGTCTCGCTAAATTTATCGGCCTTTTCTAGAAAATTCTTGAAAAACCTTATAACCGTGGTTTTGAACTCCATATGCAGTCGTTTGCTTTCCTCCATTTCTTTCATTTGTGATGTTTCTTTGTCTCCACATTTTGGTTGCTTCCCTGAGTTGATAGAGTAGCTTTGTGTGCTAGGTGTCCTATAGGTGGCTCAGCCTCCCCAGTTACCTGAGGTGGACACTCTTGATGCACCCCTTTGTGGACTGTGAGCACTGTCTTGTTGTAGTTAAGCCTTGATTGTTGTTGGTATCACTGGGAGGAATTGACCTCCAGGCCAATTGTGTATGAGGATCAGCTGTGTCTATGCTGGGAGAACTTCTGTGTTCAGCTTGGATGGGGCGGAGTCTCAGGGCAAAGCAGACAGCATTGGTTTCCTGTCAGCCCTGTCCTATGGGCCCCTGTGTCTCAGTGTCCCGTGGTAATCGCTGCAAACACCTCTGAGAGAAAGCCGCCCTCAAGTTTTGCTCGCTGCCAGACAGTCCAGTTTCTCCCTGAATGAGTCTGGGTCCCCAGAGTCTCGCCCGGAACTGGAGTTCGGTGCAGTCGGGAGCTTTCGTCTCCCTCCCGCTTGAGAAAGTCAGCCGCATACTCAGTTGCCCGCCCTCTCCGCACGCGCGCCTCAGTACCTCTGCCTTCCGCAGTTCCTCTGAGTCTCAGTGTGCTTTTCTCTTTCCTCACAGTCCAGTTTTTCCCCGTAGGAGTCTGGGTCCCCAGAGTCTCACCCGGAACTGGAGTTCAGCGCAGTCGGGAGCTTTTGTCTCCCTCCCACTTGAGAAAGCCAGCCACACACTCAGTTGCCAGTTCTCTCTGTGTGCGCGCGTCTCAGTACCTCTGCCTCCTGTAGCTCCTCTGAATCTTAGTGTGCTTTTCTCTTTCCTTCTAGTTGTAGAATTTCCATTCAGCCAGCCTTCCTGTGGTTCTGGATGATGTCCATTTTGTCTTTTAGTTGTAGTTTTGAAATTGTTGTGCGAGGCAGCAGTTTAGGTGTTTACCTATGCCACCATCTTGGTTTCTCCTCCTATTGAATGAATATTAAATAAATGTGCAAATAAATAGATAAATGTATTTGTGTTAGTGTGCTACAGTTACAGATTTTTACTTTTCTGTTTTCCAAATTTAAAAATATATATATTATTTTATTGATTTTTTACAGAGAGGAAGGGAGAGGGGTAGATAATTAGAAACATCGATGAGAGAGAAACATCAATCAGCTGCCTCCTGCATACCCCCTACTGGGGATGTGCCCGCAACCAAGGTACATGCCCTTGACCAGAATTGAACCTGGGACCCTTCAGTCTGCAGGCTGACGCTCTATCCACTTAGCCCAACCGGTTAGGGTCCAAATTTCTTTAATATGTTTGTACACTTGACACTAGGAGTTACATCACTGTTTCTGGTTCAAGTTGGCTGACCAACTGTGCATATTTATCTCTTCTTCCCCAAGGAGCTCATTATGATGATAATAAAGGAATTTATTTTCAAAAAGGTATAAAACTAAAACATGAAGAGAATGGCAGAGAGCAGTCCATGGTTGAGAGATTACACTTCTGGATTACAGAACTGGTGCTGGAATAGGTACTGAACAAAGAGGACAGGGGACAGTGCAGTACAGAATATGTGGAGAGGGATAATGAGGCCAAAGGGACAGCCACTCCTTTCTGTAGAACCTGGGAGTATCTCAGGAATGGGAAACACCAGGTCATACCAAGAGCAAGGTATTGAGTGGATGGGTATCCTAGAATTCAAGGGAAAAATCTTGACACTATTTTACCAGTTATATGTAAATGGTTTAGGAATGGGGGTGGAGGGAGGGAATAGGACATCTGGCTTTTAATTATTTGGTAATTATTATTATTATTATTATTATTCCAGCACAGGCCTGCCCATCTGGAAGCTGGGATTCCTTTAAGATCTAGGAGAATAATTGTGGCAGTTATGCAGGCGCAGACTGAGTTGCCTCATTAAAAAGGATGCAGTGACTGGCAAATCTTAAAACAAAACCTTGCCTTCACTTGGGGCACTTTGTCTACTGCTTCACTTTCTCTTGAAACAGATAAAAAGATTAAAAGTAGCCCAGGCAGCCCAGCTGGCATGGCTCAGTGGTTGAGCATCGACCCAAGAACCAAGAGGTCACGGTTCAATTCCTGGTCAAAGCACATGCCAGGGTTTGGGCTCCAACCCCAATGGGGAGCATGCAGGAGGCAGCTGCTCAATGATTCTCTCTCATTATTGATGTTTCTCTCTCTTTCCTCCTCCTATCTTCTCTGAAATCAATTTAAAATATATGTATTTTTAAAAAGTAGCCAGGCAAGCCATTCCAAATTAAATTAAATTAAATCTTTAAAATTCCAACAAAAAGATTGGCCTTATTTTCTGAGGTTCTAGTAAAATGGTTTACAATGAGCGGGAATCAAAAGGGGAAATGTTTGGTTAAGTGAAAGAAATAACTTCCTAACAACTAGGGCAATACAAAAGTGGAACAAGCTACTCTGTGAGGTAGCAAATCACCATTCATTGAGAACTGATATGCTAATCAGTGTTATAAAACTATCGGCCTTGCAGATGCACACAAGTCTATTTTTAGTATATGTTGGAAAAAAGTGTTGTCTTAATGTTCCATGAATTATCCACCGAGCAATCCCAAACACTTCTCTGCCAGTCCCTAGATTTGATCAACTCTGCTGGTCACTGCCCATAACTACAGGCAGTCTCCATGAAAAGAAGCTATCCCCTCAGGATAGTGCCAGAGGTTTGAGAGGGGCAAGCCTTCTATAAGAATAAACATTAATTTTTTTTTAATTTTGTTAATCCTCACTTGAGGATACTCTTCCACTGACTTTTTTTAGAGAGTGGAAGGGAGGACAGACAGATTGGGTTATCTGACCACAGATGTTTGTTTGGCTTGCACAGTTTCTTAAGAAACTTCACATTTAAATAATCTAGATACTTAGCAAATAGAAGATGGAAGACTGGAGGCAGACAGACCCAGTTAGGAAGGAAATCATTGACATAATCCAAGTTGACCTGAGGCCTGAAGGCAAGAAGCAGCAATGGTAATGGAGAAGAGAAACTGACTAGAAATAGTGAGAGACTGAATGTGGAGGTGAAGGAAAAAGAGAATTCAAAGAGGAGTCCCAGATTTGTCACTTGAATTGATAATGTGGATAAGCAATGCAGGAGACTGATACATGGGAGGATGGGAATGGGTGCTATAAAGTCTGAGGTGTCTGTAGCTATACAGGTGATGACGTCCACTTGGCATCTGGACAAGAGTCAGGAATCAGGCAGAAGGTCAAGGCAGGAGAGAAAGATGGGAACTGTCAGCATTTATGATATACCAGAAGACACTGTGATGTATAATATCACACAGAAGTATGCAGAGTAAAAAAAAAAAGAGCAGTGACACAGCCCTAAGAATCTCCAATAGTTAAATGGAGAGATGCTTATCAGCCTGGATGTAGAAGAGCAGGCAGAGGTAATGACCTGAGGGTGAGGTTTAGCAGCACAGAGATGAAGAGAATTAGAGTGTGAGGAATTGAGGTGCTGGTAAATGTTTAGTACAAATTTTGTACCACAGGTTCCAGGTTGGATAGGGAAGAAAGTATAGAAGGATGAATCAGTGTAGGGTTGCCAGAGTTATCAGGAAAAAAAGGAACATTCAGTTAAATTGGAATTTCAGATAAAGAATACCTTCCTTTTCAGTATAAATATGGCCCAAATATTATATGGCTCATGTTTACACAAAATTTTTTTTTCATTTTTAATCTGAAATTCAAATTTAACTGTGTGTCCTGTATCTTATCTGGCAACCATAATTAGGTGGGGAAAAAAGACCTGGAGTCTGGGAGCTATCTTGAGGTCAAAGGGCAAGGGCATGGTGTCCATGAGTGAGAAAGCTGAATATTCAAACACTGTATTTTAGGATTTCAGAGATGGACGGGTAATGAAAAAGATCAAGAAGGATCCATTGGAGTTTGTGGATGAAACTGAATGGAAATGCAAGTCCAACACTGAGGCCAAAATATTAGCATTTAACTGATGTCAGTTAAAACGACAGCTGGAGGGTAGATGAGATAAACATAAGCCAACTATCAAAGAAAGGAATCTAGTCTTTTAATAATTTATTATTTAAAAAAATGTTTTTATTCATTTTAGAGAGAGAGAAAGAGAGAGGGAGAGACAGAAACATCAATGAGAGAAACAATGATCGGCTGCCTCCTGAATGCCCCCCACTAGGGATCGAGCCTGCAACCTGGGTATGTGCCCTGACTGGGAATCAAACTAGTGACTTTTTGGTTCATGGGTCAATGTTCAATCAACTGAGTCACACCAGCCGGCCGGGCAGGCAGAAATCTAGTCTTGGTAGGGAAGAGACGGTAGGCTTCTCTAAGGAAGTGAGACTTGGCTTGCACCGGTATCCAAAGAATGTGAGGTCTCACAAGCACCTCATGTTCATCAGGACCAAGGTCAAAGAGGATCCCAAACTTGTCATTCTTCTTCCTGTGTTTCCTTGCTCAGTAAATGGTATCACTGTCCATCAAGTCATGCAAGTTAGAAATATAGGAGTAATTCATGATATCTGCTTCTGTTATGGCCATTACATAATTGCTTGCTATGCAAACCATCATAAAAGCAGTAGGTAAAGAAAAAAGCATTCCAGGTAGAGGGAACAATATATACAATAGTTCTATGTTGAAAGATAGCATGGTGCAATCTGCTAATTAAAGACCTTTTCTCTCTCTCTCCATTAATTTTTTTCTTTCCCCTTTTTTCATTTATTATCATTTTGCGCTTTTTTTCCCCCTTCATTTTAAAGACCTTTTCTTTTGACACGGAAGAGGAAGGGATCATGATGGGTCTTATAGTCATATTAAGGATTTTGTTTTTTAGCCTAAGAGCAATGAAAGCCATTGACAGGTCTGAAGCAGGGAAAAGTGATAAGATCAGATTTAGGTTTTGAAAAGAGCATTCTAGACCTACCTGGTTTGGCTCAATGGATAGAGCATCAGCTTACGGACTGAAGGGTCCCAGGTTCGATTCCAGTCAAGGGCACATGCCTGGGTTGCAAATTCGATCTCCAATAGGTGGCTTGCAGGAAGCAGCCGATCAATGATTCTCTCTCATCATTGATATTTCTCTCTCTCTCTCTCTCTCTCTCCCTTTCTCTTTGAAATCAATAAAAATGTTTAAAAAAAAGAAAAAGAAAAGAGCATTCTGGGTAGAATAGAGAAAAGATTTGAGAAAATTAGAATACCTATAATAAGACCAGAAAAGGCTAGTATAGTCTTTCAGGTGAGATGAAGAGAAGTAGATGGTTTTAGTGCTAGTAGAGATGAAGCCAGTAGGAATTGGTGATGGTGGGAATTCTCTCCTAGTTCAATATTGTTAGTTCAATATTGTTAGTAATGATCTAGTTCAGTGGTGGTCGGCAAACTGCGGCTTGCGAGCCGCGGTGTGCCGCTCTGTTGACTAATGAGTTTGCCGACCACTGGGATAGGGGCTTAATCACAAGGAACAACAACAGCCTGTAATTAGTGGAATCGAGTGTCTAGGTCAGTGGTCGGCAAACTCAGTCAACAGAGCGGCAGTTTGCCGACCACTGATCTAGTTGAAAGGGAATGGCTGAATACATGGGAGAGAAGAGATAACTGGGTATGTTTTATAATAGTGCTGCTGTTAGACCTGGATAAGGACTCTTCTTCTATTGCAAAGGGCAAGGTGTCTATGAGGTCAAGAGGTCATGCTTGCCAGGAGCCTGCACTCCTCTTTTTTATATATTTTCATTGATTTCAGAGAGGAAGGAAGAGAGAGAATCATTGATCGGCTGGCTGCCTCCTGCACACCCCCTATTGGGGATCAAGCCCGCATCCCGGGCATGTGCCCTTGACTGGAATCAAACCTGGGACCCTTCAGTCCACAGGCCAACACTCTATCCACTGAGCCAAACCAGCTGCGGCACCTGCACTCCTTTTTTAGGCTGGCTAGATCTGAGGGCAGACCTAGTTGTTGATTACACATCACTATTTGCAGGGGGTGAGGAGTGTGGACATAAGCTTGGACATGTTGATTGCATTAATTTATGGTCCCTTTTGGTGTGGCAGGTGAAGAAGCTAGGAATGGGAAGAGAATAGGGTCAGTCCATCTCTCAAAGTCTGAAAATGTAACCTTCAGGATTATTATTTAAGTAGATTTGTCAAGGTAGCAAAGTAGAATACTTTTTATAAAAATAGTTTCTCAGCTTGATTTATAACTTAAATATTTGGACATATGGTATGTGAGCAGCCATAGCCTTTCTTGCCCAGGCTCTGCAAATTTAAAGCAGTATAGTGCAAGGAGTAACACAGCACACAGATGAGTTTATTTTAGCTGGAACCTTATATAGTCAGATTTCCAGACGTCTGTGTGGGAGATGAGGGAATAAATGGTACAAGACTACAGGCACTACATTAATGTATATAAGAGACACTTTTCTATATCTGGAGGGTCAACAATTAAGAAGCTATTTTAATTGTAATGGTTTCAGTGTGATTTTGAAAAGTTTCTTGAATACAGAAGGCAGAAGTTTAAAGTTTAAAGGAGCCTTAGTGATCATGCAATCAAATTTATTCACTTAACAAATAAAACAGATTCTGATAGATGAAGCACCCTGACTGCAGTCACAAAGCTAGTTAGCAGGAGATGATTTCCAGCTCTATCCTCTCTGCCCACTCTTCCACCAATGCTACTTTTCATGAAGACATCTGCTGCCAGTCAATTCCAGCTACAGTTTTCACTTGCTTTCACTGTTATGTATTAATGCAAGTAAATACTTTCATTTTAAAATTTGGAGGCACCTTAAAAAACAATTCTATAAACTAATATTCAATTTTGATTCCAAAATATTCTAAAAATAGAAAAAACAAAAGGTGGGGGGCTCAAAAATCCAACTTTATTAAATCACAAATAAGTATTGGCAATCCTGGATAGTGACTTTTAACTGTTTTCCAGAAAACTGTAGGCAATTTAGGTCTCCCTTTTTAGGACTAAAAAATAACCTTTGACTGGTCATTTCCTGAGTTGACTTTTATTTTTACAGTCTATTGCTCTGGCTTCTGGTCTCATGTGAGACATGGCTAACTGAAAATCGTGCTCCTAGTTTTGGTTGCAACCGATTACTGTAAACCCATCCCCCCAAATTCCTTATCTTCTAAACTAGAAATCAAAGCACACACTTCGAACACTCAGGATGCTGACTAAACGCTAAAACACAATGGAAAAAACCTTGCTTTCCAAACATCTATAAATATTGCTAACGGATTTTTCTTAGCGAGTCTGTGTTATAATAATTATGATAAAATTAAAATCTTTAAGGGTGCAATCACAAAAGTGAGAAAATTTTTTCCCCACGGAGACTCTTACCTTTAAGCTCAGAAGTAATCCGAAAGTTCCAGGCTTGCATTTGCGGGAAGTTATTTCCCTCAAACTTTTAAGAGTAGACGATTTTAACAACAGTAACAAATCTTTTCAAAACACCAAGTGACTTTTGGCCCCTCCCATCAATCGACTACTGCCAAAACGAAGGAGCGACTTAATTCCTGGAAAAATGTTCTCCTTTGAGCCGAGCATCTGCGAAATTCAGCTTTCTGGGCGCGAAGAGGCGGGGAAGGACCAAGAGGACCCAAGGGAAATATGAAGAGAAAGTGATATGACAAAGTCATCGAGGCAGAGACTAGCGCGACCAGGGCCGGGGCAAATTTTGGGTTTCGGCGGGGGGTTCCTCCCGGACACTCACTGAGCACCGGAGTTCACGCGGCCGACAACTGGAGAAAGCCCCCGCGCAGCTCTCTGGGCCACTAGACGCGTCCCGCAGAGCGGTGACCTCCAAAGCCGGTCCACTTGGCGATCCCGCCTCTTCGGGTCGAGATTCGCGCCTTTAACAGGTTTTCAGAGGGATCCCTCAGGAAGGCTCGCCCAATGACGGGCCAGGCCGGTGGCCGGAGGCTCCGCCCCCCAGTCCCTCGCGGAGGGCCCCGCCCCTGCCCCGCGCCCGGAGCCGAGGAGAGTAAATACAACAGGAGCGCAAAATGGCGGAACCGTCGAGCTCAGCGCACGGCGCTGCTGCCGCCGCTGCCGCCGCCCCCGTCTCGGGGAAAGAACCGTTTGGCAAGCTGCAGACCGCCTCCCGGGACCCACCGGGTCCTCTGTCCGCCAAGAAGGTCCGGACCGAGGAGAAGAAGGCGTCGCGGAGACTGAACGGAGAAGGGGGCAGCGGCGGGAACAGCAGGCAGCTGCAGCCGCCGGTGGCTCCTTCGCCTCAAAGCTACGGCAGCCCCGCGTCTTGGAGCTTCGCTGCTCTTTCTGCTGCCCCTTCCCCGTCTTCTGCTCGGAACAGTTTCTCTTTCTCCGCCGGCACGGCCGTCCCGTCCGCAGCCTCCGCTTCCTCGTCTCAGCCGGTGTCGCGCAAACTGCTGGTCCCCCCTACGTTGCTGCACGCTCAGCCTCACCCTCTCCTGCCGGCCGCCGCCTCCTCGGCCAACGCCAAGCCGCGCAGAACCAAGGAGAAGCGGGAGAAGGAAAGGAGGAGGCACGGCCTTGGAGGGGCGGGCGAGGCCTGCGGGTCCGCCCGGGAGGAGAACGGGGAGGTGAAGCTGCTGCCGCGAGGTGGGTGCCGGCGCCGGCCGGGGAAGGGAGGGCACCCCGGCCCCCGCCACCCCGTCGCGCTCGCCGCGTCCGGGCTGGAGGATTGCGGGGGGCCGCGTGCGCCAGCCTGGAGGGGGCGAGAGGCGTCCGGTTCTCAGCAGACGATTTTGCAGCCCTCATGGGGACAGGAAATGGAACCTGTAATTTCGGTCCCAGTGAGGGGAATGGCCGAAACTCGTATTTTCTATATCGTTTCTGCCTGTCAATGCGCTAAGGGTTTGTGGAATCGGGTCTAGAAGACCCGCCTAGGAGTGTTTGGCTACGGAGAGAGATGAGAGGGAACGGGATCCTGAAGGGTTTGTTCTTGCAAAAAGCGCTCGATTGATTATTAGACCGTCTAGACTTGATCCTGGAATTCATATTTGTGACAAGGCTCTAGCGCCAGAAAATCCTGTCAAAAAAAGGGGTGTGGAGAGCTTTGGCGTCAGCTGGAAGCTTGCAGAGGCCTGAGCTTTTCATCCCTATTAGGGAAATGAGGTAGCGTGCTGGGCCCGAAGTGTGCTGTTTCGTAAGGTACCCTCCCTCCCCTCTTCTTTCCGCTCCATAGGCTTAAGTGTTTTGAGTGTTCCTGTTTGAAATACCATCCTTCAGAAAGCTCTTACAGCCTTTTTTTTTCTCTTTTTTTTCTTTTCTGCAGCAAATGATACAATCAGGAGTGTTAACCTTTTGGGGCCAGAGCAAGTGGCTGCAAAGTGTTTTAGCATCAGAAAAAGGCAAATTCTTATACGTCCTTCTCAGACAGTTTTAAAATGTAGCTAGCCATATACTTTTCAGAAAGCATTTCTTTAAAACAGATGGTTCTACCTATTCAGCTGTTGATACACAAGGATCTGACAATGGTACAGCATGGAGACTGGTTGAAAATTAGATCTTTATGTGATCAGAAGCTTGAAGTACATAAATATATATTAATACAGAGTATTGCCAAAGTATTTTTGTTTTGGAAAGGAAAAATGAAATATCAAACAGTTTTAGCACTGCTGATCTAATGGTAGCTTACATCATGAAAAATTCTCTGTATATTTGAATTAGAATGGCTATTTTCACAAATTTTAAAAATGCCGTAAATGAGTATGTAGCAACAGTTACTTCTTTCTTGGTGTTTTTGCCTGTAATAAAGCTTTGACATCTAAGCATAGCCATCTGGTACTCCTGCACAAAGTAAAGATTTCAGCTTTGGAGAATGTTGCTTCTCGGAAAGTAGTTTTTATACTACTTTAGGTCTGGAATTTTAGTTGGTTAGTATTTTAAAGCTACTTTGTTTTTTTAATGGTTACTTTTAAAAGTTTTAAGTGCCTGGAAGTCTGTGCATTGCGATGTGTCAACTGTTTGCTTTTCTAAAGTTCTTTGAATGAGGAAGTGAATCTGAGTATACCGTTGTCAGTGTATTGGAATGACTGAAAATAAGTAAGCATTCTTCAACAATTCTGACTTTAAAATGGCCCTTAAAGTGAAATGGCTGTTAAAAGAAAAAATTTTCTAGACTTTAAATTACATTTAGAATCCTCCATTTGAAGGCTACAGCTTATCTAATTAAGTCTGAATATAAGCAATGATACCTTTACATTAAGATGTGGGAAAGATGTTTTTCCATGACCTATTTAGGTTTTTTTGATTACTGACTACATACATATTAACATGTTTAAGATTTTCATTTTTTACAAAATATTTTTTCTTGATTTCAGAGAGGAAGGGAGAAGGAGAGAGAGAGAGAGAAACATCAATGATGAGAGAGAATCATTAATCGGCTGCTGCTTGCACACCCCACGCTGGGGATTGAGCCAGCAACCCAGGCATATGCCCTGACCCAGAATTGAACTGTGACGCTCAAACAGGCAGATTTTTTTTTTTTTTCACAGAGCTATTTTATTGAGAAAAAAAACTAAAAATCAAAGAGGATTGCTTTTCAGTGTCTTGATGGTAAATTTAATGGTGAAAATATTTCCCTTAATTTGCGAAGTGCTTATATCCTTCTAAAGCTCTGATATACTGAATTAAGGTGTTGTTTTAATCAATTAAGAAGATTATTAAGCCACAGTATTATTGAAATAGCAAGATTACATACATGCATTCAATCTTATATAATAAAACCTAATACTCAAATCAGCCGAACAGCAGAATGACCGGTCACTATGACGTGCACTGACCACCAGGGGGCAGACACTCAACACAGGAGCTGCCTCTTGGTGGTCAGTGCGCTCCCACAGGGTGAGCACCGCTCAGCCAGAAGCTGGGCTCATGGCTGGCGAGCGCAGTGGCGGCAGTGCCAAGGACCCCTTGGGGGATGTCTGCCTGCCGGCTTAGGCCCGCTCCTGGACTGTGAGAGGGTGCAGGCTGGGCTGAGGGCCCCCCCCCCCCCCCGCAGTGCACTAATGTGTGCACCAGACCTCTAGTATAGTTATAATTGCAAATATAAAAGTCCTAATATGTAATACAGTTCTTAATTCTCTGGGCTTTTTGTAAAAATCTTAGTGAATGAGTAACCAGGTGTTTTGTTTTAGGTATATATTCCTATTTTTTAGTGTTACCCTAACTTGGATAGTTCACCTGGATAGCACATAGGATAGTTTAGTGAACCCTCTCAGTTATCCCATAGCTCACTGATTGAACAATCTGAATCAGAACCATAAGTTAGGTATTAAGACACTGAAACAAGGAATAGATCCTTCAAAAAACAAAAATCCAAAAGATTTAACCTCTCAATTTTGTTAAGCAATTAAGCTCCTTTATTTATATTGGAATTGTTTTTTTCAAGTCTTTAGTAGGAACTGCTAATTTTTTACATTGGCTACAATAATAACAGAAATTATTGGTATTATTATTGGCAGGGCATTTAGTAAATGTTATTTGAGTCAGAAGTATGATAATTGGTTTTTGTTAACCTCATAACAAATAAAAGGTGGGTGAATTTAGAAACAGGAGGATCATTGAGAGTTAAGACTGATAAACAAGAGAATTATAAAAGCACTAGAGGCCTGGTGCATGAAATTTGTGCACCGGGGGGGGGGGGGTGTCCCTCAGCCCAGCCTGCACCCTCTCCAATCTGGGACTCCTTGAGGGATGTCCGACTGCCCAGTGGGATCGGGCCTAAACGGGCAGTCGGACATCCCTCTCACAATCCAGGACTGCTGGCTCCCAACGGCTCACCTGCCTGCCTTCCTGATTGCCTCTAACCGCTTCTACCTGCCAGCCTGATCACCCCCTAACCACTCCCCTGCCAGCCTGATTGATGCCTAACTACTCCCCTGCCAGCCTGTTTTCCCCTAACTGCCCTCCCCTGCAGGCCTGGTCCCCCCCAACTGCCCTCCCCTGCAGGCCTGGGTCCCTCCCAACTGCCTTTCCCTGCAGGCCTGGTCGCCCACAACTTCCCTCCTCTCCCGGCCTGGTCACCCCCAACTGCCCTCCCCAGCAGGCTTGATTGCCCCCAACTGCTCTCCCTTGCAGGCCTGGTCCCTCCCAACTGCCCTCCCCTGCTGGCCTGATCGCCCACAACTGCCCTCCCTTGCTGGCCATCTTGTGGTGGCCATCTTGTGTCCACATGGGGGCAGGATCTTTGACCACATGGGAGCAGCCATCTTGTGTGTTGGAGTGATGGTCAATCTGCATATTACTCTTTTATTAGATAGGATAGAGGCCTGGTGCACAGGTGGGGTCCAGCTGGTTTGCCCTGAAGTGTGTCCCTGATCAGGGTGGGGGTTCCCTTGGGGCATGGGGCGGCCTGGGCGAGGGTTTGGGTGGTTTGCAGGCCAGCCATGCCCCCTGGCGACCCAAGCGGAGGCCCTGGTGTCTGGGGTTTATTTATCTTCTACAATTGAAACTTTGTAGCCTGGAGTGGAGCCAAGCCTTCTGCTCGCTCTGTGGCAGCAGCCTGTTCTGTTGGGATTTATGTATCTTCTATAATTGAAACTTTGTATCCGGGCGGCCAGGACTGCAGAAGCTTGGCTTCCTCCATCGCTGTGGGCAACCCTAGCCTCCTGCTTTTTCCAGCTCCGTGGCTGCCGCCATTTATGTTTGGATTTATGTATCTTCTATCATTGAAGCTTTGTAGCCTTGAGTGGAGGCCTCGGCCGGCAAGGGCAGGTGGAAAGCTTGGCTTCCTCCATTGCTGGGAAAACCCAAGCCTCCCTCCTGCTCTCTGTGGCTGCAGCCATCTTGGTTGGGTTTATTTGCATATTCCCTCCTGATTGGCTGGTGGGCGTGGCTTGTGGGTGGAGTGGAGGTACGGTCAATTTGCATATTACTCTTTTATTAGATAGGATACCTATCTAAAGCCCACTTAGTATATGGATTGATCCTTTACACACCTAAAGCCTCTGTCATAGTATTGCAGCTATTTTGCATGACAGCCTGAGTTATCAAGTAAAAGTTAAATTTCTTATAAAAAATGTGCAGAACATTTTAGATTTTTAAAACAAAATAACCTGGCTTTGGTGCTTACAGAGGTAATCTGCTGAAGAGTTCACAGCCCATGTAAGACTGAATAACTTAGTGAATCAGTAAATGTGGAAGTAAAAGTGGGACATGTACTGAAGGTATCCAACATTCAGAATTTTAGCAGAACAAACAGCAGAACAAATGTATTAGATAACAAAATGCCTTATCTTATTCCAGTAACCAATAAAACTTATAAGATCAGTTCTTGCTTTGGCAGCACATATACTAAAATTGGAACAATGCAGAGAAGATTAGCATGGCCCCTGTGCAAGGATGACACACACATTCGTGAAATGTTCCATTTTTTTTTTTTGAAAAAAAAACTTAAATAGATCATCTAATTTTTGTTAGTTTTTGCTTTGCATTAGCTTTTTTTCTTAGAATGACCATGTGATATATCCCCAGACAGAACCAGAACATTTTACTGAATTTTTTACTTGAAAGTGTAGTTATAGAATTTAACTTTAAGAAAATAGAGGCTTTTCTTAGAATTGAATAATTCGTGGTATGTAAATGTCAGTGATTTTAAAGGGATAGATGTTCAAAGGTTTTAAAAACTAGACTATTCCTCATCTTTCTAATATTGTTATTCCACAATTTTAGGGTAAATTCATATTCAGAGTTTTCATCATTATGACCAAGTATTTGTTACTGCTGAGATAGTTTATTATAATTTCATTTTCTTGTGTAACCTTTTGTTTTTAATGCCTAATTTTTTCATCTGCTTAGTTTTGTCAAGAAAAGTCTTTCTCTACCCTCCAGCAGCTTCATAAAATGCTTCTCAGTGCAATTTTCCCCATGGTCACATCTGTCAGATATACTTACCAGTTCCATTTGTTCCTATAGTTATCCATCCTTTTTGTAGCTGTCCTTCCGGCTTTGGTCTGGATTGTTTCCTTTTAGGCCTGCTGCAGAGTTGTCATCTTGGGACTTCCCTTAGCTGACATTCTGGGAATTTCTTTCACTTTAGTTGCGTCCTGTTTTTCTTGATCCCATGCCTTCCTTTTGGTTTATTCCTTCATTTTATTTATTTAATTTTATTTTTAAAATACATTTCTTTATTGATTTCAGAGAGGGAGAGAGAGATAGAAATATCAATGATGAGAGAACTATCGATCTGCCTCCTGCACGCCCCTCACTGGGGATCGAGCCCGTAACCTGGGCAAGCGCCCTTGGCCGGAATCAAACCTGTGACTTCTGGTTCTCAGGTTGATGCTCAAGCACTGAACCACATGGGGCAGGCTCTGCAGCTTCTTTTTTTAAATTTAACTTTTAAGTTATAGTTAACGTACAGTATTATATTGGCTTCAGGTGTACAACCCCATGATTAGACATTTATATAACTTAAGTGATAATTCTAATAAATGCAGTGCCCATCTGATACCATATATAGTTAATACAATATTATTGACTATATTCCTCATGCTGGACTTTAAATCCCTGTGACTATTCTATAACTGCCAATTTGTATTTCTAATTTCTTCACCTTTTTCACCCATCTCCACAACCCCTCTCCTCATATAAGTGAAATCATCTGGCATTTATCTTTTTTTTAATATATTTTATTGATTTTTTAATTTTTTTACAGAGAGGAAGGGAGAGGGATAGAGAGTTAGAAACATCGATCAGCTGCCTCCTGCACACCCCCTACTGGGGATGTGCCCGCAACCAAGGTACATGCCCTTGACTGGAATCGAACCTGGAACCTTTCAGTCTGCAGGCCGATGCTCTATCCACTGAGCCAAACTGTCAGGGCTATCTTTCTTTGTCTGACTTACTTCACTTAGCATGATTCTCTTTAGGTCAGCAATTTTCAATCTTTTTCATCTTAACGGCACACACAAACTAATTACTAAAATTCTGCAGCACATAAAAAAATACATTTTTTGCCTATCTGACAAAAAAAAAATAGGTATAATTTTGATTCATTCACACAGGATGGGTATTGTTGTATTGGCTGTTGTCATTTTTTTTTTTTGGAACTCTAAGGGAAAAGAGGTCTGTGCCCTGACTAAATAGGTACTGCATGTTTTAAAAATTCTTTCTTTCCCTGCACACCAATGTGCTATTGCACACTGGTTGAAAATAGCTCTAGGTCCATTCATTTGTTGTTGCAGATTTTATTCTTTTTTATGGCTGAATCATATTCCATTGTATATGTGCACGACTTCTTTATCCATTTATCTATCGACTAGAGGCCCGGTGCACGAAATTTGTGCATGGGGGGGGTGTCCCTCAGCCCAGCCTGCACCCTCTCCAATCTGGGACCCCTCGAGGGATGTCCGACTGCCTGTTTAGGGATTGGGCCTAAACGGGCAGTCGGACATCCCTCTCACAATCCAGGACTGCTGGCTCCCAAATGCTCGCCTGCTTGCCTTCCTGATTGCCCCTAACCGCTTCTGCCTGCCAGCCTGATCACCTCCTAACCACTCCCCTGCCAGCGTGATTGATGCCAAACTGCTCCCCTGCCAGCCTGGTTGCCCTAACTGCCCTCCCCTGCAGGCCTGGTACCCCCCAACTGCTCTCCCCTGCAGGCTTGGGTCCCCCCCAACTGTCCTTCCCTGCAGACCCAGTCACCCCCAACTTCCCTCCTCTGCTGGCCGGGTCACCCCTAACTGCCCTCCCCAGCAGGCTTGATCGCCCCCAACTGCCCTCCCTTGCAGGCCTGGTCCCTCCCAACTGCCCTCCCCTGCTGGCCATCTTGTGGTGGCCATCTTGTGTCCAAATGGGGGCAGGATCTTTGACTCCATGGGAGCAACCATCTTGTGTGTTGGAGTGATGGTCTATCTGTATATTACTCTTTTATTAGATAGGATAGGGGCCTGGTGCACAGGTGGGAGCCAGCTGGTTTGCCCTGAAGGGAGTCCGGGATCAGGGTGGGAGTTCCCTTGGGGTGTGGGGCGGCATGGGCGAGGGGCCTGTGGTGGTTTGCAGGCCGGCCACACCCCCTGGCGACCCAAGCAGAGGCCCTGGGATCTGGGATTTATTTATCTTCCACAATTGAAACTTTGTAGCCTGGAGTGGAGCCAAGCCTTCTGCTCGCTCTGTGGCGGCAGCCATTTCTGTTGGGATTTATGTATCTTCTATAATTGAAACTTTGTAGCCTTAAGCGGAGGCCAAAGCAGGCCAGGGCTGCAGAAGCTTGGCTTCCTCCATCGCTGCGGGCAACCCTAGCCTCCTTCTCTCTCCAGCTCCGTGGCTGCCGCCATTTCTGTTGGGCTTTATTTAGCTTCTATAATTGAAACTTTGTAGCACTGAGTGGAGGCCTTGGCTGGCAAGGGCAGGCGGAAAGCTTGGCTTCCTCCATTGCCAGGGAAACCCAAGCCTCCCTCCTGCTCTCTGTGGCTGCAGCCATCTTGGTTGGGTTTATTTGCATATTCGCTCCTGATTGGCTGATGGGCGTGGCTTGTGGGTGGAGTGGAGGTACGGTCCATTTGCATAGTACTCTTTTATTTGATAGGATGGGCACTTAGGGTTGCATCCATATCTTGGCTGTTGTAAACAATGTTCCAATAAACATAGGTCCGATTTAGTGTTGTGGGTTTCTTCAGATAAATACCCAGAAGTGGAGTTACTGGGTCCTTCTTTGCCTCTTTTTATACTCTTTGTTTTAAAGTCTATTTTGTCTAGTATAAGTATTGCTACCCCAGCTTTATTTTGTTTTGTTTCCATTTTCATGAAATACGTTTTTCTGTCCCTTTAGTTTCAGTTTTTTTGTATCTTTTGCTCTGAGGTGAGTCTCTTGTAAACTGCATATATAGGGATCTTACCCATTCAGTTACCCTCTGTCTTTTTTTCCCTATTGTTGACACTATTGCAGATATCTTCCATTTTCCCTCTCCTGATGTCTTATTTTTTAAAGAATAGTGTATTGATTTTTAGAGAGCTATAGGAAGGGAGGAAAGAGAGAGAGAAACAGAGAGAGAGAGAAACATTAATGTGAGAGTGAAACATCAATCCGCTGCCTCCTGCTTGTCCATCAATTGGGATTGAGCCGGCAATCTGGCATATGCCCTGACCGGGAATCTAACCGGCAACCCTTTGGTGCACAGGACTACACCCAACCAACTGAGCCACCCTGTCCAGGGCACCCCCACCTTATGTCTTTTGATTGAATCATTTTAATCCATCTGCATTTAAAGTAATTGTTGACAGTTATGTATTTAATGCCATTTCATTATTCATATTTTTTATCTTTTTTTTTATTTTTCTTAAAGAAGACCCTTTAACATTTAATACTGGTTTGGTGGTTATGAACTAACTCCTTTATTATTATTATTATTATTGTTATTATTATTATTTGGTATGGGAAGCTCTTTATTTGTCTTTTGATTCTAAATGATAGCTTTGCTGCATAGAGTAATTTTGGTTGTAGGTCCTTGCTTTCATCACTTTGAATATTTCATGCCAATCCCATATAGGCGTTCCCTTTTAGGTAACTAACTGCTTCTCTCTTGCTGCATTTAAGATTTTCTCTTTGTCTTTAACCTTTGGCATTTTAATTTTGATGTGTCTTGGTGTGGGACTCTTTGGGTTCATGTTGTTTAGAACTCTGCACTTCCTGGACTTGTATATTTATTTCCTTCATCAGGTTAGGGAAGTTTTCTGTCATTGTTTTTTTCAAATAGTCTTTCAGTTTCTTGCTGTCTTCTCCTTCCAGCACCCCCATGAAGCAAAAGTTGGTATGGTTGAAATTTTCCTAAAGGCTCCTTACATTATCCTCATTTTTTTTTTTTTCCTGTTAGGATTTTTTTTCCTGCTTCCTTAGC
Organism: Plecotus auritus; assembly: GCF_963455305.1. NCBI lineage: Eukaryota > Metazoa > Chordata > Mammalia > Chiroptera > Vespertilionidae > Plecotus > Plecotus auritus. The sequence goes on from NC_137775.1 coordinate 152,434,849, forward strand.
TTTTATATTTTTTTATTTTATTTTTTTAAATATACTTTATTGATATCTTACAGAGAGGAAGGGAGAGGGATAGAGAGCTAGAAACATCGATGAGAGAGAAACATCGATCAGCTGCCTCCTGCACACCTCCCACTGGGGATGTGCCCGCAACCCAGGTACATGCCCTTGACCGGAATCGAACCCGGGACCCTTGAGTCCGCAGGCTGACGCTCTATCCACTGAGCCAAACCGGTTTCGGCTGCTTCCTTAGCTTTTAAATTGCTGACTTGGTTCTCTGCTTTCTCTACTCTATTGTTAATTATCTGTAATTTATTCATTTCAGTTAGTATATCCTTTATTTCTGACTGGATGTTTGTTATGGTTTCCATGTCTTTTTCTATGCTGTTGAAGTTCTCACTTAGTTCCTTAAGCATTCCTGTAACCATTGCTTTGAACTCTGTATCTGGTAATTTGCTTGACTCTTATTTCATTTAGTACTTTTTCTGGAGATTTCTTTTGATCTTTCATTTGGGACCTGCTTCTTTGTCTCTTCATTTTGGCTGCTTCCCTGTTTGTTTCTATGTATTAGGTATAGCTGATATATCTCCTGTACTTGGTAGAGTGCCTTTGTTTATTAGTTGTCCTGTAAGACCCAATGGCGCAGCCTCCCTGGTTACCCGAGCTGGGTGCTCCAGGTGCATTCCGTGTGGGTTGTGTGTACTATAATGTTGTAGTTGAGCCTTGATTATTGTTGGCACGTCACTGGGAGGGATTGGCATCCCAGGCCCATCAGCTGCAAGGACCAGCTGTGATTACAGTGGAGGAGCTGCTGTGCAGGGTCTGAATCCATGGAGCAGGTCTTGCTTCATTGAGGCTCTGGTGCCCACTGAGTCCATCCCTTGAATGTCTCACTTGTGGAGGTGGTTGGGTTGTAATCCAGTGTGGTCTGAAGCTGTCCACTGGGTGCACTGGCTCTGGGACCTCCTGGGAGGTGCAAGGTCAGTTACCCCTTGTGCCCTGCCTGGGGCCACCTGACATGAGCTGATCTCCAGATGACTGCTACTTGCACTGGGCTTAGAGGTTCCCTGAAAGAGGCCAAGCTGCAAACTGAGGTTGGCCGCCTCAGGTACCTAGGCCCGGTGCCACTTGGTAAGAGATATGAGGGATACAAGGGCAAGATGCTGCTTATTTGAGAGATTTTAGCAAAGAAGTATGAGCCAGGAGAGGCTGTTTATATGGAAAAGCCACTGGAAATGGCTTGTGTGGGCCAGCAAGTTGGGGTGGGGCCCGGTCTCTGGGAATCACCAGTGTTAGCAAGGTTAATGGAGACTCCCTGCTGGCTCTGTGAGGGGAGGGCTCAGAAAAGGAACAGTGGCTTCTGTCCTGGCCCTGAAGCCAGACAGTTTAGTTCCTTCCCATACGTTCCTGGCACTTTTCTAGCTGCTGTCCCATTGCTGGAACTCAAAGCAAGTGAGTTCGAATAAGTCCATGTTCATGCCCTTTAAGAGTAATGTCTGGGTCTCCAGGAGCTTTGGTTTCACTCAGCCATAATCCCCACTGGTTTTCACAGTCAGAAGTTATGGCTACTTCTCTTCCAGCAATAGTCCTCCTGATGTTTAACTGCCACATGTGGGTATGGAACTAACCTGTTCCATTTCTCTGACCCTCTTTCCATTCTCGTTGTGTCTTCTTTTATATCCTTAGTTATAGGACTGGTGTTCAGTTAGATTTCAGGCATTCTGAATGATGGTTGTTCTGTTATTTAGTTGTAATTTTGATGTGGTTGCGAGAGGTTCTAAGTACCGCATTTATCTGCACTTCCATATTGACGAGAACCTCTATTGATGTTTTTGATATAATGACTGCACACCTTCAATTTATCTTTCATTGAATTGTTTAACTTTATTTGAACTTGAAGGCATATTCCAAGACCCTTTTTCCTGTGTTATGAAACTAATATGATCCTATTGCAGCAACTTAGAAACCTTTGTCACGTAAAAATAATGGTTTTTAATAATTTGAACTACTATCTTTCACTCTGTTTTCTGAATGTGTATATTAGTTATAAATATTTTAAAAATTTGAGATGTGTAAAGGCAGGAGGTGTATGTGGGAAATCTCTGTACCTTTTGTTCAATTTTTATATGAACCTAAAACTGCTCTGAGAAATGTCTACAAATAAGTATACTTTATATAAGTAGGATCTATAAAAACTGTAGGTTTTACCATATTATAGTTTTATTTCCTGAGAAGCTAATACAATATTATTTTGTAAAATATTTGTATTTTGCGATTATAGGTTTATAGTATGCCATATTCTATATACATACCATTAAAATTTTATAGTTGTTTTAAATCTATGTGGTTAGAAGTCAGGATTGTGATTAACCTTCAGGGTATTGCATTAAGACTAGAAGGGAGTCCTGGCAGGTGTGGCTGAGGTGGTTGAGAGTTGTCCCGTACACCAGGGAGTCACAAGTTCAATTTCCTGTGGGACACATACCTGGGTTGCGGGTTCACTCTGTGCTTGGTGTGCATGTGGGAGGCAACCTATCAGTGTTTCTCTCTCACATGGATCATCCGATGTTTCTTGCTCTCCCTCTCCTTTTCTCTTTCTCTAGAATTAATGAAAAGCATATCCTTGGGTGAAGATTTAAAAAAAAGACCAGAAGGGAGTACAGAGTGGTCCCGAGGTGCTTGTTCATTTTTTGTGAAAATTTAGCTGTATACTCACATGCTCTTTCTGTATGTATATTATACTTCAGTAAACTTTAAAGTTTAATAGTTACTGATATAAAATTTTAGGGTAATGAGATTAATAGAGGTAACTGGAAAATGAAATGATGAAATTTCAGATGACTTATTCATTTGTGATTTTAAATATGTAAATAGTTTATTTTTAAAAATATGTAGTTATTTAGAAGATAGTAACTTATATATGTGTCTAAGCTCCAGCTCTCTGTAGTAACATATGTATAATGGGATTTTAAGACTTTAAATATCAAAAAGTAAGAGTAGCAAACTAATGTGAAATGTGAAAACAGCATATTCTATAATTTAAGTTATATGTGAATAGATGTTCACCTCTGTAACCAAATTCTTTTCTTTTCTTTTTTTAAATATATTTTATTGATATTTTACAGAGAGGAAGGGAGAGGGATAGAGAGCTAGAAACATCGATGAGAGAGAAACATCGATCAGCTGCCTCCTGCACACCTCCCACTGGGGATGTGCCCGCAACCAAGGTACATGCCCTTGACCGGAATCGAACCCGGGACCCTTCAGTCCGCAGGCCGACACTCTATCCACTGAGCCAAACCGGTTTCGGCCCAGATTCTTTTCTTATACTCAGCAGTGCATATTAAGTCAATGAATCCCTGTCCCCTCATCTGCTTTCAGTATTATCACTTTAAGAAAAACACATTGTTAGTTTGATAAAATAAAAATATCTTAATTTGAATTTTTTGTTATTATTAATGACTGTACCTTTTAAAGAAGCCTATTAAATACCATGATTTAATTTTTTGAGAATTACCTATTTAAGTAGTCTCCATTTGAGTTATTGATTTTGGTAAGCACTAGTATGTGGCTCTTCAGCACTTAACATGGTGTTAGTTTGAATTGAAATGTGCTGTAAGTGTAAAATATACACTGAATTTTGAAATCTTATTATGAAAAAAGAATGTAAACTAACACAATATTAATTTTTTAGTATTGGTCCTATTTTGGAATGTTTTAGATATATTGGTTAAATAAAATATATTATTAACATTAATTTCACACTTGTAAATTTTTAAATTTACATATGTTGTAAACATTATATTTCTATTGGACAGTATTGATCCAGTAATTTGATCATTAGGTGATTTGGTCCTGAATGAATGTAGAAAGGAAAGTAAGGAGGGATTTAAGTAAGAAAGTATGCAGTATACATATCTGTATATATAAAAGGCTAATATGCTAAGTGTCCAACCGTCCGACCGGTCATTATGACGTGCACTGACCACCAGTGCGCATGCAGGAGCTGACATGACGTGCACAGAGAAATGGCACCGCTGACCTGGCACCCACAAAGCAACACCCAGCTTCCCTCAAGTGGGACACAGGCCCCGCCACCACCCCAGAGCAACACCCCACCAAATTGCAGCTGACACTGCCGAGACCCCATGGTGCAAAATGTGGCCCACAGCCCAGAAACAGTGGCTGTGGGTGCTGGGTAATGATGTCATGTAGCAACGCCCAGCTTCTTCTCCCTAAGGACGATTAGCCTCCTTGCAGTTTCTTCAGCCCAGGAATACAACTTGCTTTATAGCCAGGTGCAAACATTTCACACTTTAACCAAATGTGTGTGAAGTGTTTTCCCATGCCTCATCTCATTTCATCCTCACAGAAGTCCTGGAGTAGGTAGATAGGAGACTTGGTGGAATCCTATTTTCTTTTCATTAGCCGGAAAACAGAGATTTAGAAAGCTTAGAAACTTGACCCGACTGAAAAGAAGTGGTGGACCTTGAGAATGACTTCAGGTTTTCTCACTGTGCAGAATATAGTCAAACACTGCTGCAGTTAAATATTTTACCTTTGTTCTCCCTGTGTGATCTAAAATAATAATGCGCTTCATGTTGATATAATTACTGCTGTGTTGCTGACAATTACCTGAAAGAGAAGTTGGGGTGCTTCACTGGGCTGGAAAAAGTTTAGCTACATCAGAAAGCAGGTCTAAGTAAGCAAGTTTATTCTATATATATAAAAGGCTAAGTTGACTTGCGCATGTGCAATACATATAAAGCTCTTGCTGGTGCCAACTGCATGCGTGTGTTTCAACCTGTCATTGTCAATCATGAATTTGGTTGACACTTCTACTACAGAGGAAGTACAAATAGCGATATTAAAATATTTCTTCTAATTAATTTCCTTTCAATGTGCACAAATTTGTGCACCGGGCCTCTAGTAACTATATAATTTCTGCTACATTGAAGGATATCTTGTGGTTTTTGTGTGCTTACATTGTGGCTTTGTAATCAATTGTATGCTTTTTGAGGGCAAGGACTATGTCACTATTTTTACATTCTCCCCTACTTCTCTTTTGCTGGGTACATAGGTGCTTGAAAAAATATGAATTAATAGGACATCAAATCTCTATATATATTGCCGAAACCGGTTTGGCTCAGTGGACAGAGCGTCAGCCTGTGGACTGAAGGGTCCCAGGTTCAATTCCGGTCAGGGGCATGTACCTTTGTTGCGGGCACATCCCCAGTAGGTGTACAGGAGGCAGCTGATCGATGTTTCTCTCTCATCGATGTTTCTAACTCTCTATCCCTCTCCCTTCCTCTCTGTAAAAAATCAATAAAATATATTTCAAAAAAAAATCTCTATATATAAAAGCCTAAGTGACTATGACGACCCGATGACCTGCTGGTAGCTATGACGTGCACTGACCACCAGGGGAAGGCGCTTAATGCAGGAGTTGCCCCCTGGTGGTCAGTGCGCTCCCACAGCCAACCTCCAGCGGCCAGCCAACCTCCCATGGTTCCTCCCCCTGGCTGGCTGGCCCTGATCGGCCCCGATCAGGACTGGGCGAGATGGCCCCAATTGGCCCCAATCTCCAGCCAGGCGGAGGGACCCCCCCACCTGTGCACAAAGTCGTGCACTGGGCCTCTAGTAATTTTATAAACTCAAAGTTTGAATTACTAGATTATAAACAATAATTCCTAGAGTTTTTATACCTGTTACTATTGGCCCAGTGCACGAATTTATGCACCTTGAAAGAACTGTGGGCCACGAGGCTGCTGTGGGCACAGGGGTGGGTTTCGGCCCATCCTCCGCACCCCTGCCTGGCACCTTCCGCCGCGGCCCCCAGTCCCCTGTCTGCCGGCAGCCCTGCTCCCGCTGCTGCTCCCATGCGTTGACGGCTCTGGCCCCGCTCTTACCCGCTGATGGTGCAGAGCAATTGGGGCCACCACCAGCAGTGGGTGCGAATGGGGCCGGTGCTGTCAGCGGGTGTGAGTGGCGGCTGCTGGCCCTGATCGCCCCTCAGGAGCTGGGGGAGGTGGAGAAGCGTTTGGGGCGATTGGGGCTGGCAGCCACCGCTCCCACCTGTTGACAGTGCCGAGCGATTGGGGGGAGGGGAGGGTCGGCGGCGCTGGCAGCAGGTGCGAGTGGGCTGGCACTGGCAGTGGGGTGCAAGCGGCGGTTCCAGCACTGGCAGCAGGTGCGAGTGGGGCCATCGCCATCAGCGGGTGTGAGAGGCGGCTGCCAGCCCCGATCACCTCTCAGTAGCAGGGTGAGGTGGAGAAGCCCTGGGGGGCCATGGGGGCTGGCAGTCGCTGCTCACACCCGCTGACAGCACCGAGAGATGGGGTGGGCTGGCACAAGGTGCCGGCAGTGGGTGCGAGCAGGTCCGGCACCAGCAGCAGGTACAAGCGCTGGGCAGGACCACGGCACGCGGGAGCAAAGAATTTTCAGTAACCACCGGAGGCTCACCCCGATGACAGTGACCGGCGCCCCACCTTGGTCTGGCGCCCCCGCTCGCCTGCTCCACCATCCCGCCGTGGCCGCTGCCCACTATGTTCCACACATGCTCCCTGGTCAGCGCACGTCATAGTGACCGGTTGTTCGGTTGTTCAGTCTATTTGCATATTAGGGTTTTATATATATATATATATATAGATTTTACTATCATAATATAATTAGCCAGCCAGATCAGTCATACCCTTTTTAAAACATGCAAGGTTAAGGGAACTAACATCTGGTAGTATATAATAGGCTCTAGGTAGCCATTTTATATCTTTCTCTAGTTAGTCTTTATAGTAACCTATGAGAAAGTTGTCAACTACCATTTTACAGATTAGGAAACTGAGATTAATTTTCCCATTGTTATGTTACCAATCTAGATATGCCCAACTTCAAAGCTTGTACTTTTTCCATTGTAGTTTATTGTATTGATTAAAGTTAGCCAATTATTTTAAGTGATTTGAAGTTAGTCTAATATTGTGGTTGACATGAAATAAGTGAAAAATAATCTTAAGAATGAAATGTATACTAAATTTTGGTAGTTTCTGATATGTATTATTTAGTCCATGTTCAATATAGGAAAGGAAATTTTAGAAATTGCACTATAGTTCATTGGAAAAATTCTAAAATAGTTGAAAACATTTCCTTTTTTGTGTTTCAGATAAAATCAAAGACAAAATTAAAGAGAGAGATAAGGAAAAAGAGAGAGAAAAAAAGAAGCATAAAATAATGAATGAGATCAAGAAAGAAAATGGAGAAGTAAAGATGTTGCTGAAAAGTAAGTTTATATTCAGTGATTTTAGTTGTACTGTATTGCATTGTTCAGTATACTTACTGGCTTAGTGATTAAAATAAGACATGTTATTTGTTGCTGAATTTTTCTAAGAATAAACTGGTCAGAAAATGAAAATTTAATGTAATGGTAGGGAGTTTGAATCTGTATAGTAAATACGTATTTAGTATATTTACTTAGTGAATCATTAAAAAGTATTAAAGGGTTAAGGTTCATTAAACTGTTAGGTTCCTTAAATTATTTAAAAATAGGTTATCTAGCCCTAACCGGTTTGGCTCAGTGGATAGAGCGTCGGCCTGCGGACTCAAGGGTCCCAGGTTTGATTCCTGTCAAGGGCATGTACCTTGGTTGCAGGCACATCCCCAGTTGGGGGTGTGCAGGAGGCAGCTGATTGATGTTTCTCTCTCATCAATGTTTCTAACTCTCTCTCTCCCTTCCTCTCTGTAAAAAAATCAATAAAATGTATTTAAAAATAAATAAATAAAAATAGGTTATCTAATTTTGTTTTTGCATTACTAGTCTCATTCATATTTAGATTATCTAAAATAAAAGGCTAAAGCTATTTTTAGCTTGATAGGGATGGTAAAGGAAGTGATCTTACAAATATTTGATGTAATCAGATTATAGTCAGAGATTTGGAGGGAACCATTTACTCTGAGCTAATTTAGAATAAATCTGAACTATTTCAGGAGAATTTGTGGTAGCATAGAAGTAAGGACAGTGTTAAATTCACTCAGCAAGGTAAGAAGAAGAATCATTGGCATTTGGTTGCTAGACAGCTAACAAATTCTTTAGCTGCCCTATCAAGTTGACTATTTGCAAAGCAAAACATTTCCACTTTAGTTTTATATTGAATTTATGTGTTGATAAGCCTTTATAGCTACATAAAAAAGAAAAGGCCATAGCACTACATGTGCAATGAAGTAACTGGTTAATTTATATTATTTCGGATAAGCAGCATTAGATTCTGTATTTTCATTTCATTCTTTGTCATGTTTCCAGATGTTCCTTGATGGCACTTTATTTGATCTCTGTTTTCTACTTATAAGAACTTTATTTTCTGTAAAATTATGTTGACCTTGAAGAAACATGTCAGAAGTTGATGGCTACTTAGTTAATGCTCATTGTCCTTTTGTTATGTATTTTATCTATATTGTCTAATTAGATTGTAAGCCTTTGAGGCAGGAGTCAAATTTACCACACCAATGCTGTCTGCACAGCAGCTAGTGATTAATGCTGGAAATGTTTACTTAATTTTACCCTATTGGTTTATGCAAATAGTAGTCATTTTTTCTTACCCATTTAAATGTACAGTCATGTAAATTCCTGCCATCCAGTTAAATGTTAGATTCCTAACATACAATTAATGTTAAATATGTGAATCTAGAGATTACATATGCAAACAAAATTTAAAATAACCTTAAAAACTAAAGTGTTTTCCCCCCCCAGTAATATGAAATAGTAACCTTGAGTTTAAAGTAGATGAAGATTTTAATTTAGGAGATATTTTGAACTGAGTTAAACTGAAACCTAGTGATGATAAGGGAAAAAATTGAGGTATATTTGGAAATGAATTGGTGGCTTTTGGAGTGACAAGAGGAAAATGTATTTACTGTAAAGTGGGCAAGTTAAGTAATACTGTAATTACTGCCTTACATGGTTGTAAGTGCCAACGACAGTGTCTGGGCCACAGATATTTAATATTAATAAATGGATGAGCATCTTATAAACATATGAAAGATTAACTCTTGTGATTAAAAAACAACAACAAAACTCTCCTCTCTTCATTTGCTAGTATGTAGACAATTAAATGAATAAAAACTTGATTCATTTTGGGAAACAGTACCTGTCCCATGGTAAGCACCAAGTGTAAGCTATTGTTACTATATAGCAAAAACAATTTGCCCTGTGTGTGTGGCCATTTCCCAAGAGAGCCTTAATCAGGGAAAGGTATCTTTTGTCATTGGTGTTCTGGAGCAGCAGCAGAATCGATTTGGTGGGGACAGTATAACTTTTTTTTTTTTTTTATGGGCTTCAACTTTTATTTTCTCTTTATAATTTTCTCCTGATGATGCTAATGTTGTAAGCTGTGGCACACACAGGCATTGATTGTTGATGGCACTGGAACATCTAAAATAGATGCTAACTCTTACAACAATCTCATTTCCTCCAGATTTTCATTAATAGCTGCAATAAGTTGAATATGACTAGAGATGTATACACAGTGATATATATATATATATATATATATATGCTAAAAAATTTTTGTTAACCCAGAAATCTTGTAAATGGTGAAAACATTATTAAAATAGTTCAAAGGAACAGATAAATTCAAATCATAAGCTTTTTTTATTTTGCTCATTTTTTTTATATCTAATGTCTACCAACTACTTTTTCTGAGCATACTTATGTGTTCCAGCCTTTTCTTTTGTTATTTATTGATAAGTTGTAAGAACGTAGATGTTGTGATTATAATATGTTTTATTATAGCATATCAAAGAAGCTTGCTAAAGAGTAGGTGGAATAAGGGTTAAAGAAGCCAATGTCCAAGGTTATTGGTAGTGTACTATAAAGGTCACAGGTAGGTAAATCATGTCAGGAAGAGTGAAAATATTAACAGGTGAAAAAAGCAGTCATTCTCCAAAGACCAAAGGTTGAAAATAGCTAAGCTAATTACTACTACTTTCTTATGTATGATAGCAGAGTTATATATATATTGACCCTATATTAGATATGAAATCAGATTCAATCTTTTTTTAATTAACACTGAAGTATACTAAGGTTAATGGCAGCAATTAATGTCAGTTAATTTGTGTTCTTAAAGGTTTTTTAAAATATATATATATTAATAATTTATAAATATATTTATATATTATTATAACACATACAGTTTGTATCTCTGTGTATGGGCTTTTTCTGTCTCTCTGTGTCTCTTTCTTTCTGGCTGTATATGTGTCTGCATTTTTCTCTGTGTCTGATTCTCTCTCTAGCTCCCTGTGTTTGTGGTGCTCTGTGTATGTGTCTCTGGGATCCACTGTATGCCTGTGTTTGTGGACCTGTGGGAGGAGGGTCCCCCATCAACCTTTTACTGTTACACTTTTTTGTTGTTGTTAATCCTCACCTGATAATATTTTTTCATTGATTTTTAGAGAGAGTGGGGAGGAAGGGGGGAAAACAGAAAGAGAAACATCAATATGAGATAGACACATCGATTGGTTGCCTTCCACACATGCCCCAGCCAAGGCCAGGGATTAGCCTGCAACTGAAGTATGTGTCCTTGACTGGAATTGAACCCGGAACCCTTTAGTCCACGGGCCGATGCTCTATCCATTGAGCCAAACCGGCTAGGGCTACTGTTACACTTTTTGAGGGTCCCAGTTACGTAGACAGCAATTCTATCCTATCTAATAATCTAATAGAAGAGTACTATGCAAATTGACCGTACCTCCACTCCACCCACAAGCCATGCCCATCAGCCAATCAGGAGCGAATATGCAAATAAACCCAACCAAGATGGCTGCAGCCACAGAGAGCAGGAGGGAGGCTTGGGTTTCCCTGGCAATGGAGGAAGCCAAGCTTTCCGCCTGCCCTTGCCAGCCAAGGCCTCCACTCAGTGCTACAAAGTTTCAATTATAGAAGCTAAATAAAGCCCAACAGAAATGGCGGCAGCCACGGAGCTGGAGAGAGAAGGAGGCTAGGGTTGCCCACGGCGATGGAGGAAGCCAAGCTTCTGCAGCCCTGGCCTGCTTTGGCCTCCGCTTAAGGCTACAAAGTTTCAATTATAGAAGATATATAAATCCCAACAGAAATGGCTGCCGCCACAGAGCGAGCAGAAGGCTTGGCTCCACTCCAGGCTACAAAGTTTCAATTGTGGAAGATAAATAAATCCCAGATCCCAGGGCCTCTGCTTGGGTCGCCAGGGGGCGTGGCCAGCCTGCAAACCACCACAGGCCCCTCTCCCAGGCCGCCCCACACCCCAAGGGAACTCCCACCCTGATCCGGGACACCCTTCAGGGCAAACCAGCTGGCCCCCACCTGTGCACCAGGCCTCTATCCTATCTAATAAAAGAGTAATATACAGATAGACCATCACTCCAACACACAAGATGGCTGCTCCCATGTGGTCAAAGATCCTGCCCCCATGTGGACACAAGATGGCCACCACAAGATGGCCAGCAGGGGAGGGCAGTTGGGAGGGACCAGGCCTGCAAGGGAGGGCAGTTGTGGGTGATCAGGCCAGCAGGGGAGGGCAGTTGGGGGGGACCAGGCCTGCAAAGGAGGGCAGTTGGGGGTGATCAAGCCTGCTGGGAAGGGCAGTTAGGGGTGACCCGGCCAGCAGAGGAGGGAAGTTGGGGGTGACTGGGTCTGCAGGGAAGGGCAGTTGGGGGGTACCAGGCCTGCAGGGGAGGGCAGTTAGGGGCAACCAGGCTGGCAGGGGAGTAGTTAGGCATCAATCAGGCTGGCAGGGGAGTGGTTAGGTGATGATCAGGCTGGCAGGCAGAAGCGGTTAGGGGCAATCAGGAAGGCAAGCAGGCGAGCAGTTGGGAGCCAGCAGTCCTGGATTGTGAGAGGGATGTCCGACTGCCCGTTTAGGCCTGATCCCTAAACGGGCAGTTGGACATCCCTCGAGAGGTCCCAGATTGGAGAGGGTGCAGGCTGGGCTGAGGGACAACCCCCCTCCCCCCCACCGTGCAGGAATTTCATGCACCGGGCCTCTAGTTTTAGTATAAGAGAAGAACATTGATATTCAAAATGGTCTTGTTTTAAAGTGTTTAAAAATTTCCTTCATATACATCTACTAGTGGCCCGGTGCACGAAATTTGTGCACATTAAAAGGGGATTAATTAGAGGAAATAATTTAATATTGCTATTTGCCCTTTCTATAATAGAAGTGTCAGAGATGAAAGAAAATTAGTAAAATGTATATGAAAACCTTCCTCCTGTCAGAGTCTGGGCCACACCACAGGACCCAGAGTCAAGTCCCTGCCCACCCACATTCGCCTCAAAATCGCATAAGATCCAGACCCGGCCGCCCACCCCCCCCACCCCCATTGGTCTAGATCCAGACCCGGCCATTCCCACCCTTGTCAAGCCCTGCCGGGCAGGGGATGTAGCCTCAGGTCCCCTGGCCCGGCGCCATGACGGGGGTGTGGTCTGAGGTCCCCCAGCCCAGACCAGGGCGGGGGGCATGCCTTGAGGTCCCTCGTCAAGCCCTGCTGAGTGGGGTGCGTGGCCTGAGGTTTCCCGTCAAGCCCCGCCAGGCGGGGGTGCGCAGCCTCAGGTCCCTCGGCCCGGCACCGGGAGGAGGGCACAGCCTTGGGGCCCTGTCAAGCCCCGCTGGGTGGGGAGCACAGACTGAGGTCCCCTGTCAAGCCCCGCCAGGCAGGAGGGCACAGCCTCAGGTCCCCTGGCCCAGTGCTGGGGTGGGGGGCACAGCCTGAAGTCCTCTGTCAAGCCCCACCTGGTGGGGAGCACGGCCTGAGGTCCCCCGGCCTGGTGCTGGGGTGGGGGGAGCAGCCTGAGGTCCCCTAGCCCAGCACCAGGACGGGAAGCACACCTTGAGGTTCCCCATCAAGCCCTTCGGGCAGGGGGCGTGGCCTTAGTTCCCCTGGCCTGGCGCTGGGTCGGGGGTCGCAGCCTAAGGTCCCCATCAAGCTCCACCGGGTGGGGTGCATGGCCTGAGGTCCCCCAGCCTGGTGCCAAGGTGGGAGGCACAGCCTGAGGTCCCTGTCAAGCCCCACGGAGGTGGGGGAGGGCATAGCCTCAGGTCCCTGCTGATTGCTCGTTAAGGCTCCTTATGGGAACTTGGCCTCAGCTGTGGGTGTAGCCATCTTTGTGATGGAGTGATGGTTAATTAGCATATTCCCTCTTTATTAGATAGGATTGCATTTTGTATGTCATTCCAAAACAGGAAATGAATGAAAGACTATATAAAACTTTAAAAATTTAGGACACACAGGACTAGCATATAGTTGATTCATGGCTATGATTTAGTTTAGTAGAGGGTGCAAAGTAAAATCAGTAAAGAGAAAAGGCACATGAGGCGATGTCTGGAGGAAACAAGGTGCAAGTTTCCAAGAGTCCTCTCCTAGGGGAGTCACCCAGGATGCACTTTATTATTCTAGCAGTGAATTGTGACAACACATGTGAGGTTCATTAGAGACTAAATGCCCAGGGTTTTAGTTGGGGGCTGGTCACATAGTCACCCTCTCTATAGCTTGTATCAGAATTCCAGACTCCCAGAGGGAAAGAGGTATTCGAAATAAACTGCATTGTTGCACAAACAGTTTAGGCACAGTGAGCCACTCTTATCATGGAATGATGGGAACCTTCCCAAAATACAAGTTCTCAGATGCCAGCTAATGGCCAACCTTGCAAGCATGCCATATTAACTCTTTTCTTCACACTGTGCTCACTTTAGTATCTAATTACAGAGTAGTTTGTCATGGGAATTTAACTCCTTGATGTTCAATATAAGAATCTCTTGACTGATTTCTTACTTGTTTGCATTTTTTAGTTTCTGACTTTTATACTATTTTTTCATCCATTCTCATGGCTAGGAAATAGACTCTTGTGCCTATTTTATTTCAGAGTAACATGTATACTATGAGTAACATGTTAGGCATATATGTAATTATATGAAACTTATTTAAATTTCATTTAAATGAAATTCTGTTTATTTTGACAAGCCATTTAATTTGTTCAATTTTACATGTTTTTCCAGATTAGTTATTAATTATACCTAAGTCCTTTAAACATTTTTTTAAGTTGTTTTTTAATTGGCTACTCTTTTTTCCTTGACTCATTTGGATTTGGCTTACATATATGAACCTCTTTTATCTTTCATTTTTATTAACTCCCTGTTTTCCTTTTTCATTATTAATTTTTTTCTGAAGATATTAGTCTGAATCTGATGTTTAGTTTATACCAAAAAAGCAAGTATGAATTTGTTAATATATTTCTTAAGTAGTTGCATATAGACTTATTAGAGAATTAAGACTTTGCATTTTATGACTTTACAAACCTATGTAATCAATAATGTTGACACCTTGTTATTTTTGCTTTGCATGATGATACCAATTTGGTCTTCATTGCATACTTACGAATTTTTAGAAGTGATAGTTTATTATTAACATTAAACTTTCCCTTTTTAGAATTGCTATTAACTTGAGAGAGTTTTTGTTTTCAGGGTTAGGATTAAGTGGTATTCATATGGTGGAAAACTGACTGAAAAGGAGACAAGGGAAAAACCTATAAACCTCAAGTAGTCTGTTAGTAAGAGAAATCTTTTCATTCATAGATTCATTAAATGTTCATTTGTAGCAGTGTTCTAGATGCCATGAGGGACACATGATGGGGACAAAAGTATTGATTCACTCTGAATTTGTATAAAAGTTATTTGTTTCACTCATAGAATGTCCTTAAGGACATATTATATACAGGTATCCTATAAATGGAAAAAATAACTTTATATGACTGTACCGGGATATAGAATAACTTAATATAAATTTAGAGTGAAGTAATTTCAGTTCCAATTGGAGACATGAAGGAAAGCAAAATGAAGGAAATGACAAGAGTTTTTAAGGGTGAATAAGGAGTTCAATAGTAAGTATTGGGCAGGGCAAGCATATTTTAGGGAGAGGAAATGCCTTTGTCATTAGTAGAAAGATAAGGTAGAACTAGGTATGTCTTATAAGAAATTGTAAGTAGTGCAGATTGACCAGAGCAAGAGGTACTTGAGGGCATTGTCTTCTAGACTAGAGGGGTTATGTTTTATTTGGTAGGCATTGAGAACCCTTGAAAACAGGTAAGCCAAGGGATGAATATGATCAGGATGAGAGATAGTCATAAGGCAATTAGAACAAAAATTAAGGCAAAGTATCAAGGAAGTAAAAAATAATCAAGGATGAACTTGATAATTCTTTCAAACCGTGGAGAGATCAGAAAGAATACTTTGAGAGAATATCATTGATATTTGAATACTCTGGGAAAGAAAATTTGAATAGACTGGAAGCAAACCCATAATTTAAGGGATAAAAATGGTAGGTAAGAGAATGCGCTGGGCATAGACTGTTCTTTTTTTTTGATTTATTGATTTCAGAGAGGAAGGAAGAGGGAAAGAGAGATAGAAACATCAATGATGAGAATCATTGATCGGCTGCCTCCTGCACGCCCCCTACTGGGGATCGAGCCCACAGCCCGGTCATGTGCCCTTGGCCGGAATCGAACCTGGGACTTCTCAGTCCGCAGGCCGGCGCTCTATCCACTGAGCCAAACTGGCCAGGGCTCATCATATATTTTTATATATATCATTGGGAAATGTCTGGAGGGTATTGTTCATATTGACCTTCATTCAACTTTTCATTTCTGATTTTCTACATTTAAGATTATGCTTTCTGAAACATTCATTCATTTCATTACTTCAGTAAAACACTGATTGAGCATCTGTTTCATGTCAGAAAGGTGTAACTTTGTCTTAAGCCTTCGTGCATGTGTGTGTGTGTGTGTGTGTGTGTGCGCGCGTGTGTGCGTGCGCGCGCCCGTGTGGAGAGAGAAAGAAGCAAAGAGACTGACTAAATTATGAGTATCAATACTGTGTAAAATGAGTCCCAAAGATAAACTTAATTTTGAGTAAACTGTGCTTATTATTTATAAAACAGTTCCTAAAGCATGGTTTTTTAAGAAACTAAAATATGGAGTTTCATAAAAAAATTTTTCCCAACAGGTGGGAAGGAGAAACCAAAAACAAATGTAGAAGACTTACAAATTAAAAAGGTAAAGAAGAAAAAGAAAAAGAAACACAAAGAGAATGAAAAACGAAAGCATCCAAAAATGTATAGCAAATCTATTCAAACCATCTGCTCAGGATTGCTATCTGATGTTGAAGATCAAGAAGCCAAAGGCATCCTAAATGTTAACATAAAGGATTATGGTGGAAAGAATTTGGATACCAAGAACTATGGTTCCAAACTTCCAGAGAACAGTGAGCTTCCATTTGTCTCATTAAAGGAGCCACGGGTTCAGAATAATCTCAGAAGGTTGGACACTTTGAAGTTCAAACAGCTGATTCATATTGAGCACCAGCCTAATGGAGGTGCATCAGTTATCCATGCCTACAGTAATGAACTCACTCACCTGTCTCCTGTGGAGATGGAGAGGTTTGCAGAAGAGTTTGTGGGTCTAGTATTCAGTGAAAATGAAAACTCTGCAGCTTTCTATGTAATGGGTATTGTTCATGGGGCAGCTGCTTATTTACCTGACTTTTTAGACTACTTTTCATTTAATTTTCCCAATTCGCCAGTGAAAATGGAGATTTTGGGAAAGAAGGATATAGAGACAACAACTATGTCCAATTTTCACGCTCAGGTAAGAGGTTTTTAGTTTTTTTTTTAAAAAGAAACTTTTAATTATGTTTTAGACAAGTTTCTGTTCTTTGTTTCTCATTTCACTATAGGTTTGAAATAAAACGGTAAGACTATATATGAAATGAAACCTCTTGGGAATGTTAATAAAATACATTCTTGATGTGAACATCAGAATTTAAATTGGTTTCTACTTACGTTTTTTTTTTCCTTTGGGTAATTTATGAAATAATTAAGATTCTGTTGTTTTCTTTTGCAAGGATTTACCTTGGAAATGAAATGAATTCAGCCATGTATTTTCCAGTCCTACAACAAACAGTTTTCTTATCTGAAAATCGCCTAAAATTATCTTCTTGATTTATGTGACAATGCCTTAGAAGTATTTAGTACTGGATCCATCACATAGTAGATGCTGAATAAATTTTGACTATTAAATATATTGTGGAACAAGAGGATCATTAGTTAATTGTGTGATTATGTGAGAAAATTTGCATATATTAAGCTAATTTCCATATCCTACCCTTCTCTAAGGTGATGATACAAGTTGTTCCCCCCAAAATGTATACAGACTTTAGCTGATAGCTGTTGAAATGAAATTTTCATAGACACTGAAAATGAAATGTATTTTAATAAACACTATCTTTATAATATTCAAAGTCTGTGTATACTTTTTTGGGGGACACCCCATGTATTATTTTAGAAAGCAGAGAAAGAATGAAGTCTGTTGGCTTTTGAAAGAGAATGTGCGCCCATTTAGAAGGCTAGTGCTGCCCTAGCTAGCCAGTCTGGCTCAGTGGATAGATGGTTGGCCTGCGGACTGAAGGGTCCCAGGTTCGATTCCAGTCAAGGGCATGTACCTTTAAAAGGCCAGTGCTGCCCTGGCCATTGTGGCTCAGTTGGTTGAGCATTGTACCATGTACCGAGAGGTAGCCAGTTCGATTCCCAGTCATGGCACGTGCCTGTGTTCCAGGCTCGATCTCCCAATGTTGCTCTCGCTCATCAATATTCCTCTCCCTCTCTCTTCCTCTCCCTTAAATCAATAAAATAATTTAAAAAAGAAGGCCGGTGCTGTATTCTCTCACTCAGATCAGGGACTGCTTAGGCCACGGATATCAGCCAATTTTCACATTTATTGGTGCTAAAATGTCTGATTTTCTAAGTAATAATTGACATCATTCTAGTTTGGAAGGAGGACAAATAAAAAAATCTCAAAAGGATCTCAGTGATCATCTATCCCAACCTTTCTCAACTTAGAAGTAAGAAACAAACATAGATAGGCGTAACTTACTGTTTTATGGTTGGCAACAGTGCCAGGAATAGATCAAAATCTCCTTAGTCTTCATCCAGGACTCTTGTTTCCTTATTCTGTATCCTGAGTATAAATATATATTTGATATGTGTTCACGTTATAGTCTCCACCTGTGATAGTCTGGATAGTCTGTGATAGTCTGGATGTCCACTTCCACACATACCAAACCTCCTGCCCCCACAGTATATTTGGTGTATATTCTGTAATATACTGTAGTCTGGAAAATATGGTAATATTTAAAGTTTTAATGTATTTATATGGGAATTACTAATATAATATGTTTGAGAATCAGAGTTCATATATATTTTTAGAGCCTGTATCATTTTATAGAATTCCAGAATAACTAGTAACTTGTCTGAGATTATATCAAAGTTTAGTGGTAAAACCAGACTGGCATTTAGTAATAGCGTCTACTATTTATGGAGTATTGACTGTGTCAAGAACTGCTGTAGCACTTCATATATAATAACTTACAATCTAATTTTAGCAGTAGAAGACAGATAAACTGAGAGAAGAAATAACTTGTCCGAAGTCTTTCAGTTCTCAGTCATTTATTATATGGGTTTTATCAACTTTTATACTAGGCCTTTTTACTTCCAATCCCATTTGTTTCCACTATATTACAAACTTTCTCACTGTCATACTATGCAAGTTTATTTTAGTCATCTTTTAAATGTCATAATTATTATTTTTAAAAATATATTTTATTGATTTCAGAGAGGAAGGGAGAGAGAGATAGAAACATCAGTGGTGAGAGAGAATCATTGATTGGAACACCCCACACTGAGAATCGAGCCCGCAACCCGGGCATGTGCCCTGACCAGGAATTGAACCATGACCTCCTGGTTCATAGGTAAACAGTCAACCACTGAGCCAATACTGGCCAGGCTAAATGTCATAATTCTTAGATTTGCTTTTCAAATTCTCTTTTAAGGTTAGGAATTATTATATTTTTATTAAATGATAAGAATTTTCATCTTAACTATATAGTAAGTACAGTATGAAAACTGATTTTTCCTTCTTTTTTTTTTTGTTTTGTTAGTTCTTACCTGAGGTTATTTTTTCCATTGATTTTTAGAGAGAGTGTAAGGTAACGAGGGCGGGAGAGGGAGAAGGGAGAGAGAGAGAAAGAGATAGAGATAGACAGACAAACAGACAGACATCAATGTCAAAGAGACACATTGGTTGGTTGCCTTCTGCACGTGCCTGAGGCTGTGGATTGAACCTGCAACCCAGGTATGTGCACTTGATGGAATTGAATCCGAGACCCATTGGTGAGTGGGCTGACGTTCTAACCACTGAAAACACAGGCCAGTGCAAAAACTGTGCTTTTGCTATTAAATGAAAGGACATAGTGAGACTCGTTAATCGTGCCAATATATGGTTAGGATGTGGGTCTCGAGTCCTTTAAAGAGCTGCCTACCCTGGTGCCATCACCTATTCAGGGTGTGTGGCTAATACATATTACACAGAGGAAACTCTAGGCATCTTCATTACCAGCTGTGGCTCTGGCCCATAACTATGTGATCTGTAAGCTGCAAGGACTGCTTTTACCTCTTTAGCTTTAGACAGTGTTAGGAAGTTACCTGTACAAGGTCCATGTGCCTTAATTACAAGACCCTCCAGATCCAGTCATTTCTATGGTATAAGGGAGAATATCTAGTGAAAAGCGTACTTTGCATGTTGTTGTTGTTTTAAAACTTAGGAGACCGTGGAAGTGTTTTCTGCAGACTGGGAGGTAGCTTTGGGTTTGTTCATATGCACTGGCTTTACGAAACTGAATGGATCCAGAAGAGAGCAGTAGAACAAAATGAGCCATACTTATTGTGGTGTAGTTTTATTTATTTTATTGTTTTGCTGTCTTTTAAATTTTTTATTTATTTATTTTTGGTGTAGTTTTATTTAAAATTTCTTTGACTCTTTCACTAAAAGCTCTATCTCTTTTTTTTTTCAAAGCACTGAAAACATTTTATTTATTTATTTTTTAATTTAATAAATCTTCATTGTTCAGATTATTTCAATTGTTCCTCTTTTTCCCCCCATAGCTCCCCTCCACCCAGTTCCCACCTCACCCTCTGCCCTTACCGCCCCCCCCACTGTCCTCATCCATAGGTGTATGATTTTTGTCCAGTGTCTTCCGCACCCCCCACACCCCTTTCCCCCCGAGAATTGTCAGTCCACTCCCATTCTATGCCCCTGATTCTGTTATATTCACCAGTTTATTCTGTTCATCAGATTTTTTATTCACTAGATTTTTAGATTCACTTGTTGATAGACATGTATTTGTTGTTCATAATTTTTGTCCTTACCTTTTTCTTCTTCTTCCTCTTCTTAAAGAATACCTTTCAGCATTTCATATAATACTGGTTTGGTGGTGATGAACTCCTTCAGCTTTTTCTTATCTGTGAAGCTCTTTATCTGCCCTTCAATTCTGAATGATAGCTTTGCTGGGTAGAGTATTCTTGGTTGTAGGTTCTTGCTATTCATCTCTTTGAATATTTCTTGCCTCTCCCGTCTGGCCTGCATAATTTCTGTTGAGAAATCAGCTGACAATTGTATGGGTGCTCCCTTGTAGGTAATTAACTATTTTTCTCTTGCTGCTTTTAATATTCTCTCTGTCTTTTGCTCTTTGCATTTTAATTATGATGTGTCTTGGTGTGGTCCTCTTTGGATTCCTTTTGTTTGGGGTTCTGTGTGCTTCCTGGACTTGCAAGTCTATTTCTTTCACCAGGTGGGGGAAGTTTTTGGTCATTATTTCTTCAAATAGGTTTTTAGTATCTTGCTCTCTCTCTTTTTCTGGCACCCCCCTAATTCGGATGTTGGTACGCTTGAAGTTGTCCCAGAGGCTCCTTACACTGTCTTCATATTTTTGGATTCTTTTTTCTTTTTTCTTTTCTGGTTGAGTGTTTTTTGCTTCTTCGTAGTTCAAATCTTTGACTTGATTCTTGTGGGGTCCTCTAGTCTGCTGTTAGGTCTCTGTATAATATTTTTTATTTCAGTCAGTGTATGTTTAATTTCTAGTTGGTCCTTTTTCATATCGAGGGTCTCACTAAATTTATCGGCCTTTTCTAGGAAATTCTTGAAAAACCTTATAACCGTGGTTTTGAACTCTATATCCAGTCGTTTACTTTCCTCCATTTCTTTCATTTGTGATCTTTTTCTCTGTCTCCGCATTTTGGCTGCTTCCCTAGTTGGTAGAGTAGCTTTGTGTGGTAGGTGTCCTATAGGGCCCAGTGGCTCAGCCTCCCCCAGTTACCTGAGGTGGACACTCTTGGTGCACCCCATTTTGGACTGTGTGTACAGCCTTGTTGTAGTTAAGCCTTGATTGTTGTTGGTATCACTGGGAGGAATTGACCTCCAGGCCAATTGGCTGTGAGGATCAGCTGTGTCTATGCTGGGAGAACTTCTGTGCTGGAGACACCCTTATGAGACAAGACTTGCAAAATTGCAAAAGCTTCTGTGCTCAGCTTGGATGGGGCGGAGTCTCAGGGCGGAGCAGACAGCCTTGGCTTCCCTTCAGCCCTGCCCTATGAGGCCCCTGGGTCTCAGTGTCCCTTGGTAATCACTGCAAGCACCTCTGTGAGAAAGCCGCCCTGGAGTTTCGCCCGCTGCCAGACAGTCCAGTTTCTCCCCAAATGAGTCTGGGTTCCCAGAAACTCGCCCGGAACTGGAGTCAGCTTCCGTCTCCCTCTCTCTTTAGAAAGCCAGCCGCGCACTCAGCCACCTGTGCATTCAGCAGTAAGTCCTCTCTGCGCACGCGCGCCCCCGGACCTCTGCCTTTCGCAGCTCCCCTGAGTCTCAGTGTGCTTTCTCTTTTCCTGACAGTCCAGATTCCCCCCGAATGAGTCTGGTTTCCCAGAGTCTTGCCCGGAACTGGAGTTCAGCGCAGTCGGGAGCTTCCATCTCCCTCCCGCTTGGGAAAGCCAGCCACGCACTCAGCCGCCCATCCTCTCCGCGAGCGCGCGTCTCCATACCTCAGCCTTTTGCAGCTCCTGAGTCTCAGTGTGCTTTTCTCTTTCCTTCTAGTTGTAGAATTTCCACTCAGCCAGCTCTCCTGTGGTTCTGGATGGTGTCCGTTTTGTCTTTTAGTTGTAGTTTTGATATTGTTGTGTGAGGCAGCAGTTTAGGTGTTTACCTATGCTGCCATATTGGTTTCTCCTAAAAGCTCTATCTCTTAACCTATTTTTGTGTTATCCCTGCAGGAAATGATTTTTAAAAACCATTTATATAATTTTCTATTTTGGAAATTGCTTTATGAATTACAGGACTAATGTACAGACATATATTTAGAGCTAAACCATTTTATAACTTGAGGATTTTCTTGTCCTGAATTTGAGAACCTTGCTTCCAAATGTAATTTATAGAATTATTTTATAGTCAATGTAGTGAGTTGTGTCTGGATTAGTGTGGGTAGCTGAACTCTGATATGGTGTGGATGGAAAGGGAAGGAATATAGTCCTGATTTTGCCACTTACCAGTCATGACATTGAATAGCTACTTAAAGTCCTTAGTCCAGGAGTGGGCAACCTTTTTGACTCGATGGCCACAATGGGTTCTTAAGCTGGACCGGAGGGCCGGAACAAAAGCATGGATGGAGTGTTTGTGTGAACTAATATAAATTCAAAGTAAAGGAGCGGAGGGGAGAGCAAGAGAACCGGATCCGGCCCGCGGGCCGTAGTTTTCCCAAGGCTGCCTTAGTCTCAGTTTCCTCACCTACAAAATAATAATAATGATGATAGTACTCAATTGAAAGAGTTGTGATTAGAAATGCTCCACAGAATAAAGGAGGTTTTACAAGGAGTTGTTATATTGACTTAGTGCAATATTACAACAGGTTTCCATTTTGTTGAATAGGTGATGACTAGTTTCTGACCAAAGACTCTTAAGAGTATGTTAATTGATGGTAGGGAGTTCAACAAGTACTCACAATAAAAAATTACCACAAATACTTCATATGCAGATACAAAGTTGATTAAATTGTGATATGTACACACAATGAAATATCCATCCATAAAAAGGAATAAAATACTGCTACTGCTGCAGTGTGGATAAACCTTGAAACATTACGTGAAAGAAACCAGTCACAGAAAGTCACATGTTGTATGATTCCATTTATATGAAATATCCACAATAGGTAAATTAGAAACAGAAAGCAAATTGATGATTGGGAAGGGGGAAATGGGGAGTAACTGCTTAATGGGTGTGAGTTTTTTTTTTTTAATTGAGATGGTTGACATAACATTATATTAATTTTAAGTTGCAACATAATGAGTTGATATATGTATATGTTGCAAAATGATTACCACAAAGTTTAGTTAATATATATCACCACACATAGTTGCAAACTTTTTTTCTTGTGATGAGAAATTTTAACCTCTGCTCTCTTATCAACTTACCAACTTTCATAGATACAATACAGTGTTGTTAGTAGTCACCGCATTGAACAAGACATCCCTGTGACTGACTGACTAGGTGTACCGGTTAATAATGGCAGATATTGTAACCAGAGAAAACACGGTAATTTCAAGAGAAACATCAAAAGTGCTTTATTCAGCCCCGTCCGATTTGGCTCAGTGGATAGAGCGTCGGCCTGTGGACTCAAGGGTCCCAGGTTCGATTCCGGTCAAGGGCATGTACCTTGATTTCGGGCACATCCCCAGTGGGGAGTGTGCAGGAGGCAGCTGGTCGATGTTTCTCACTCTCCCTCTCCCTTCCTCTCTGTGAAAAATCTATAAAATATATTTAAAAGATAAAAATAAAAATAAAGACATGCCTGCATTAAAGAGTCTCAAAAATTTTAAATTAAAAAAAAATGCTTTATTCAAAGTAATGTCCATCGCTAGCTACACATTTCCCCCATATTTCAGGTAATTTGTGGATACTGTCCCAATAGAACTTCTCTGGTTTTGAGGCAAACCATTCAAAGACCCAATTTTCCACTTCCTTGTATGTTTTCAAGTGCTGCTCAGAAAGTGAATGTGCCATTGATCAGAACAAGTGGTAATCTGAAGGAGCAAGGTCTGGTGAATACAGTGGGTGGGGTTAATACTTCTCAGGCAAGATCTTTTAATGTGTCTTTAACTGGTTTTGAAGTGTGTGATGGTGCGTTATCATGAAGCAAGTAATCACTTTGAACCACGCTTTGATCATATCTTCTGGCCCATTCTGGTCGTTTCATGATCAAAGCGTGGTTCAAATTGATTATTTGTTGTTGGTAGCGATTAGTATTAACAGTTTCACCTGGTTTTAGAAGCTCATAATACACCACACCTTCCTGATCCCACCAAACGCAGAGCATTGTCTTCCGAAGTGATTTGGCCTTTCAGTTGATGTTGATGGTTGACCTGGATCAACCCATGATTTTGTGCATTTGGGATTCTCAAAATAAATCCACTTTTCATCGCCAGTCACAATTCGGTGCAAAAAAGACTTTATTTCGTGCCGTTGAAGCAACATTTACTGATGACTTTTTGGTTTTCCATTTGTCTTTCGTTCAGGTGATGTGGCACCCATTTTCCTTCCTTTAAAATCTTTCCCATTGCTTGTAAATGATCGGAAATTGTTTGCTGAGCAACGTTTAATCTTTCTGAAAGTTGATTTTTAGTTTGATACCCATCTTCATCCAATAATGCTTGTAATTGTTGGTCTTAAAACTTTTTCGGTTGACCTGGATGTTCATTGTCTTTCACACAGAGATCATCACTTTTAAAGCGTTTAAACCAGCGTTCACATATATCTTGTGATGGAGCATGTTCACCATAAGCTTCCCAAAGTATACGATAACTTTTTCTTCAAGATAAAGTAATGAATTAAAACTTTCCTCAAACCTTTTTTTTTTTTTTGGCACGAAATTAGACATTTTTAAGCGTAAAAATATCTATGATGGTAACACCTTCAGAAAATGTGACATATGAAGTTTTGAAGCTTGCTGTCAATACAGCAAAAAGCATACATATCAAATCGCATCTATATCAACATATGTGTAACTCCATCTATTGAAAAAAAAAATCCGCGTTATTAACCTGTACACCTATTATCTAATAAGAAGTTTGTACCCTTTGACTGTCTTTACCCTTTTCACTCCCCCTTCTGTCAAACATCAGTTCTCTGTATCTGTGAGTTTTTTTTTTTTTTTAAGATTCTACATACAAGTGAGGTCATGCAGTATTTATCTTTCTCTGCCTTTAAAAAATATATATATTTATTATTGTTTTCAGAGAGGAAGGGAAAGGGAGAGAGATAGAAACATCAATGATGATAGAGAATCATTGATTGGCTGCCTCCTGCATACCCCCTATTGGGGATCAAGCCCACAACCCAGGCATGTGCCTTTGACTGGAATCGAACCTGGGACCTTTCAGTCCAAAGGCCGATGCTCTATCCATTGAGCCAAACCAGCTAGGGCTCTCTGACTTCTTTGACTTTTAAATATAATGCCTTGAAGGTCCATCCATGTTGTTGCAAAAATAATTACTTTTTTAATGCTGAATAATATTCCCCCACTTCCTATCAGCAGTGTTCTACATCCTTGGTTACACTTAGTAGTATCTATCTTCTTCATTTTAGCTATTCTGGTGGCTGTGTAATAGTATCTCATTGTGGATTTAATTTACATTTCCCTGAGGACTAAGGAGGTTAAGCACCTTTTTATATAATGACTAGGAGCCTGGTGCACGAATTCATGCATTTTGAAAGGAACTGTGGGCCACGAGGCTGCAGTGGGCACAGGGGCGGGTCTTGGCCCATCCTCCTCACCCCCGACCGGCCCCTCCTGCCATGGCCCCCAGTCCCTTGTCTGCCAGCAGCCCTGCTCCCGCTGCTCCCACGCGCTGACAGCGCCAGCCCCAGTCACACCCGCTGATGGTGCAGAGTGATTGGGGCCGGTGCCAACAGCAGGTGTGAGTGGGGCTGGCGCTGTCAGCAGGTACAAGCAGCGGCTGCTGCCCTGATTGCCCCTCAGGGGCAGGGGGAAGTGGAGAAGCCCTCGGGGCAATCGGGGTTGGCAGCTGCTGCTTGCACCCATTGACGGCACGGAGTGATTGGGACCAGCGCCGGGCACTGGCAGCGGGTGTGAGTGGGGCTGTCCTCAGCAGGGGGTGCGAGCGGTGGCTGCCCGCCCCGATCACCCTTCAGGAGCAGGTGGAGGTCGAGAGGCCCGGGCGGGACTGCGGCGTGTGGGAGCAAAGAATTTTCAGTAACCACCAGAGGCTCGCCCCAGTGACAGCGACCAGCGTCCCGCTTTGGTCTGGTGCCCCCGCTCACCTGCTCCACCATCCTGCCATGTTTTGCGCTCTGCCACGTGCTGCCGGCGCCCGCCATGTTCCACTCATGCCCCCTGGTGGTCAGCGCACGGCATAGCGGCTGGTTGTTCAGTTGTCCCACATTCAGTCTATTTGCATATTAGGGTTTTATATATATATAGATAGTTCAGTTGGATATCTTTTTTAAAAGTACCTGGTGTACTCTTTGGCCCATTTTCCAATTGGCTTTTTTTTTTTTCTTTCTAATTGATTTGTTGGAGTTTTTATATAACATTGTGGATAAGAATTGTGTCAGCTGCATGTATTGCAAATACTTCCTTTCACTTGGTAGCTTATTTTTTCACTCTTAAGAATGTCTTTCAATTATTAGAAGTTTTTTAATGTAAACTAATTTATAAGGTTTTTCACTCCCACTTATGATTAGTGCTTTTTGTATCCTATTTAAGACATCTTTGCCTACCCTAAAGTTAATTAATATATTCTCCTAAGTTTTTTCTGGAAACTGTTATTGTTTTACCTTTCATGTTTAAATCTATATAGTTCTTTTGGAATTAATTTTTGTATATGATATGAGATAAAGATCAAGATTCATATTTTTCCAGAAGGTATTCAGTGGCCTCAACTATTTTCCAAAAATACATTACTTTCCATTAAAGTGCATTGTTACCTTAGTTATAACTTAATTGATCACATAAGTGTGGGTTTCTGTGCTCACTTCAATTTCATTATTTGGTTTGTCTGAATTGGTGTGACTTTATATAACTTTCTTGATATCTAGTAGAATAAGTTTATCAATTTTGCTGGTCTTCAAGATTTTTTTGATTCTTTATATTTCCATAAATTTGACAGTTAGCATGTCAGATTCCACAGAGAAATCTGCTGGATATTGATTGTGATTACAGTGAAACTATAGAAAAGTTTGGGTAGAATTGATGTCTTCACAATATTGAATCTTCCAGTCTGTGATGATGGTATTTCCCTTCATTTATTTTCTCAATATATTTTGGTTTTCAGCGTACAAATCTTGCACATCTTTTGTTAGATCTATTTCTAGGTATTTAAGGACTTCATTTGTTAATCACTCTTTCTGGAAGCTCTGAGCGCCTTTTAGAGTGTGATGTTAACACTCATCTTCAGAAATTAAAAATGTATCTTGTACTGCATTTCTCTTCCAGTATCCTCCTCCTTCTTATCTGTGGCATTATCATGCCTGCTTTTTAGTAGAATCACATAGCGAAGCTATATATTTTGATGATGTCATATGAATTAGCCTACATACTGACATGATAATTTGTCTTCAAAAGAATTGGTTGAGATGATAACATTAATTGAGTTAATGTGTATTAATATTTTAGGGGAAGGGAGTTATCAATATTAGCTATTAAGTTTCACTTAATATCAGTCATAACAAAGATAAGTTGTGGGTAATAAAGCCAATTCATGTTTCAGTGGTTGCTCAGAAATAAAAGCTTGATGGTTTGGTCATTGATGACTTTTCACTAACTAAGTTCAATAGTTTAGGTTTCAGTAGAACCTGTACTAGTTAATGTATGAGAAGAGAGAAGAGAGTGAGTTGATAGAGAAGAGTGGGAATCTGACCTTTATTCTTTTCATTTAATCTTACTTTGGAAAATACATTTAGCAGTGTGTCAAAGAAAGAAGTTTATTATTATGGTAATGAGTATATGTAATTAACATTATTTTTAATAGATAAAATAGATTGTATATAATAATGTTAAAATATGTATTTCGTATTTTTTGGTATTCTAATATTGTAACCTGTGCAAATGGTGGAGCTTGGACTGTAAATAAAAACCTAATAATGCCCGGTTGGGGTGTCTCTGTGGTTGAGCACTGACCTATAAACTAGGTCAATGGTTCGATTTCTGGCCAGGCACATGCCCGGGTTGCGGCTCAATCCCCAATAGGGGGCGTGCCGGCAGCCAATCAATGATTCTCTCTCATCATTGATGTTTCTATCTTTCTCTCCCTCTCCCTTCCTCTCTGAAATCAATAAAAATATATTAAAAAAAATAAAAACCCATTAGTTTGAATTTTCAGACAGGTTTCCATAATTTCAGTTCCGTGTTTAGATCAGACCAAAAGAATAAATACTACCAGCATGGCCACTGTGCTGTATGATGGCATAAATTGTCACTGCAGCCATTCACAATAATGTGAATATCATTCCCCAGATTGTGTAACCTGATGGCCCTGACTACCAGTAGCTTGTGTAACCTAAACCAAAAATATTCGTGTTGGGTTTGTATCCTGAGGAGACTAGTCCCCTCCTCCCCCTTTATTTTAAATAGTAAAATCAGAGCAATCAAAATAATTTGCCATAAATTCTGTGGAAACAAAAAGATGACAGGTTATGAGTAATTTCTATGATCTTTATAGTGATGGTATTTATCTCTGTACTATTACTCTATATGTAGTTTTCAGAAACATTCATTTTGTATCTGTTCAGCCTTTATCCTTGAGACACCAAAAATTAATTTGAGGTTTTTGTGTATATGTATATATGTGTACACACACACACACACACACACACACACACACACACACACACACACACACACACACACAAACAGTGACCAAGGATCAAGACATCCTGTTCTTTGGTTTTCCATCTTCATCTATTATCCTTGCAAGTTGCTTGAAAAGTTTGAAGAACATGTAGAATTATATATTGTGTCAATAATTCATGTCATTTCTCTAATGCGGCTCTGAGGTGAGTGGTGTAATATCAACTATAATAAAAATCTATTTGAGAATAGAAACGTACATACAGATTTTTGCTGTAAGTTTGTAACCTATCTATATCACTTCTTTTGCTGCAGAAAACAAAAGCCCTCAAAACTTAATGGTTTAAAATTATTTCTTAAAATTCTTTTTATCTTTGTCAGCTCTGCTGGGTCTTGATAGCTTAATTCACATGTCTAGTGGTTGGCAGATCAATTTGTCTTAGGAGACCTCACTTAAAAAAAAATACACACACACACACACTTCAGAGAGGAAGGGAGAGAAATAGAAACATCAATGATGAGAGAGAATCACTGATTGGCTGCCTTCTGCACACCCTCCACTGGGGATCAAGACCGGGAACCCACACATGTTCCCTGACTGGGAATCAAACCGGAATTGAACCTTGACCTCCTGGTTCATAGGTCGATGCTCAACCACTGAGCCATGCGGACTGGGCAGGAGACCTCATTTTTATATGCCTGGTATTTGGTGCAGTGTCAACTGGGGTGATGATCAGGTTTTTCTCATCATCTAGCAGACTAGCCTGGGCTCATACACATGGTAGTAGTTGCAGGGTTCCGTAAAGCAGAAAAGAGGGTAATCCCTGGTGCTTAAGCTTTTGCTTGTGTTGTGTTTGCTAATGTCTTATTGGCCAAAAAAGTCACATGGCCAAAACTAGAGTCATTTCTTAATGATCGGAGTGGCATAGTCATATTACTCAGAAGTGAGCATATATATATACTTGGAAAGAATTTTTGGCCAATAATTTTGTAATCTTCCACATCCATCCTAGTTTTGCTAACATCTTTGTTTTGTTCAAATATTCACTTATTGTTTTGTTTCTTTGATGGTAGAAAAGCAAAAAGGCAAGTAAATCGGGAATTTTATCCGTTAAGGAGTACATGACATTTCTATCTAAATATTGAAATTTCATTCAGTATTTAATCAGCACACAGTCTGAACCCTATAGTAAGACCTGTGAAAACTGAAGCAATTTAATTCTAATTTCCCATTCCCTCCCCCCCCCAAACTCTTTTTTTTTTTAATATATTTTATTGATATTTTACAGAGAGGAAGGGAGAGGGATAGAGAGCTAGAAACATCGATGAGAGAGAAACAGCGATCAGCTGCCTCCTGCACACCCCCCACTGGGGATGTGCCCGCAACCACAGTACATGCCTTTGACCGGAATCGAACCTGGGACCCTTGAGTCCGCAGGCCGACGCTCTATCCACTGAGCCAAACCGGTTTCGGCACCCCCCCCCCCCAAACTCTTTAAAAGCTTGTTTTATATTTTATCCTGGTTCTAAGTTGTTTGTACCAGATAACTTAAGTCAGGGTGTTAATTCGTGATTAAATGGTTAATATTTTAATAGTGAAACAATTATTAGTCCTAATCTGATCTGTTAGCCTTGCCTCTCTACCGAATGAGGAGAGAGAAGGAATATTTGTTGAATTCATGTTGTGCTAGGCCAATAAAGTTGATTTGCTGTGCTGTCTTTGAACCATTGCCTGCTTTTGTACTAAATTTTATTTTGACCAATTGTGCCTGTCACATCTTTGAATATTATGGCAGGTACTGGCTGATCTAATTGAGAAAGAGAGCCTTTTTCTTTTTCCTTTATTGTACGAATTTCAAAATAAGTAATAACATTTTCATTGTTATTTTAGTTGAAGTTATGTGGATATTTTAAAAATAAAGTGTTGATTCAATGTTATTACCTATTTTTATTTGAAAAGATATGCCAGGTGTTATGGGGAATGGCTCCCCCTTGTGGCAAACTCATTTATGTTAGATGTTTGGATTGCCTCCAAAGAATGTTACGAGCTGACCTTGTTTTTTAGAGTAAGAGACTCCCCTCTCTCATCTTCCTTTCTCCACCTCACCCTCACCAACCACTATGAAACCAACCAGAAGACATTGAACCAACAGCCTCTTCTTCCCTCACCCCCTTAAATTTTTGGCTCTAATAACTATCCTACTTTTGGTGCTTATACTAGCTAGAAACATCTATAACTTCTAGGGGAAAAAAAGGAGTTATCAATATTGAATGACTTGTGGATCACTATTAAATTATTCTTTATAACTTTTAATATCTTGGGTATGGCTAAGTGTACTAAGACAACTTTAAGAAAAACAGGGTTTAAAGTAAAAATAATTTGTGTAATGCTGGGCCAAATAAGTTATGTTTATTTACTGTGACTTCTCAGAAACTTTAGTAGCCAATGTGTGTGGTGAACTTCCTAGACAGGAAGAGTTTTCTAAACTTATTTGACTTTAGTATCCTCTTTTCAGGGACTGACACATTATGGAACACATTTAGGGAATCAGATTGTTTCAATGGGTCATTCTTCATGGTTGTTTAATTATGAATTACCATATTTGTTTCTTCCCTTTTTGCAGCAATTTTTATAAGTTAAGTAAGAGAAAGCAATATTAAAGATTAATGATTTATATTTGGCAATATATTTCCTTTTGGTAAGGCCCCTTTTTTTCCTTTTTGTAACAAGCCAACCTCAGAATCATAAATTGTTTTTTAAGATTATTTTATATGAGAAATAATAAATAAGATTTTAGTTTAAACCTAATTTAATTAAATAGTTCATTTCCCATTAACTAAAACTTCTGAGATTTTTTTTTTATGGACACACTGGCACTGGGTATAAGAAGTCTCCCATTTTGTGCTTTTTTTCTTTTCCCTTTATAACATTTGTAGAAAAAATAGGAGAGGAAAAGCTAAAAAGCAGTTTTATAATGGTGGTAGGTTTTTTTTGGGGGGGGTA
Source organism: Plecotus auritus (assembly GCF_963455305.1). Classification (NCBI taxonomy): domain Eukaryota; kingdom Metazoa; phylum Chordata; class Mammalia; order Chiroptera; family Vespertilionidae; genus Plecotus; species Plecotus auritus. The sequence continues at coordinate 152,466,595 of NC_137775.1, forward strand.
CAAGGACTGTAGAGAGATTTAGATAAAACATCTGTTCAAAAAAGCACTAATTAAATATAAACTTAATATTTAAATTAAGTGCTTGCAAATACTATATAAATATCATTACTGTCTTTTATTGTGTCATCTTTTGAGAATGCTATACCTAAATTGGGAGTATGTATGTATACTCTATAACTACATTTCTCTTTTAGAAAGCATACAGAATACATTTTAAAGCAATGACTTGTTTTCATATTTTCAGGTTAATTTTTTAACTGTATCAGAAAGCTGATGGGTAGCTTAATTTTTACTGAAGTGAATAGAAATATAGTAAGCTCATGTCCAGTGTCATCAGGGTGTAAGGTTTTCAGATAAGTGATTTTTCTAGACACTACAGCATATAATTTTAAGTACTAAGATTTTAATGAAGATAACCTTTTTATTGAGCATATGCAGCTTAATTCTTTATTTTCTGTCTGGGTTTGTCATGATGTCTTACAGGAGCTGTAGCTGTGTTTGCCTCTTGCCCCTCTCCCCTTTGTAAATTTGTGTTCTTTAATTTTTATTATTTTAAAGATTAGTTAGAATAATGCCAAATGTAGAAACATATATAATAAGAATACCCTTTTAAGAGTCATCGTCTTTGTTGGTATATATTTTGGCTCTTTAGAAAGTCTTTCAAACCTTACCTGTTTCCTCCCTCACCCCACTTCCCTTTTATTTTAATTGTTGGATGGATGAGTTTTGGAGAATTGAGCTTTAAAAAAAATTTCCTATGATATTATAGATTTACTTTTATTCCATGTAATAGGGGAAACTGTTATTTGCTATATATATTGCAGTAAAATAGTTGCCACTTAAATCAAGAAGTATTTACTTTTTGTGTGAAAACTGTGGATTATATTTTTGTATTTTGTTTTAACAGCTTAAGTGCCATTTATATATTTTATTAAGAGGTATATACTTTTTGAATTTGAATGCATTGTTATATGTAATTTTCCATGCTTAAAATATTAAATAATTGGTTCCAACTGATTAGTATATGTTTGAAGTATTAGGTTATTAAGCTAGAAAGTTTTGAATGGTATATAATTAAAAGTTATATTACAATGTATTTTAATATTTAAATTAGTTTCACAAACTAATATTTTGATGACTTTTATTTAATTTTCAAATTTTAGTTTTAAATTTAAATATATAAATTCTATTAGGTTATCAAGTACTAACCAAGCCAAATCCTACTTAGCTTACAAAATCAGATGAGATTGAGCACATTCTGGGTGGTATGGCTGTAGACAACCTGTTAGGTTATCAGAGTAGTACGTTGAATGTTTAGAGAATAAATGTTTTAGAAGATAATTGCTATTTTGTTTTAAACATGATAGCTAAGTATTAATAGTTTTATAAAAGACCATACTTTCTAGTGGAATTTACCTGTGGTTTCACTAGTGTACTTTATAATTGTAGCACAATTTGGTGAAGAAAGGAGAGGGACCTGTACTTTTATTGAGCAAATTATGTATGTAAGTGAATTTTACATATAATATATATGTATTTCGCCATGAGGTGAGAAGAATTAACTATAAAGATTCAAATACAATATTTAAGATTATAAAGTAGAGTCTATGTTATTTTACTTTTTACAATATCATTTGAAATATTTATGAATTTTAATAGGACCATACTTAAAAAAAAAATCTTCAAAAAATATAGTCTGTTTTTGGGTAACCCCAAAATAGACATGGGGGGATCAAGTTTGTCCTACTTTATTTTATGATAAAATTTTTTATATACAGGTCCTTACTAGACATGTGTTTCATTTTTTTTAAAACATTTGTAAACTTGGAAATTAATGTAGAGGTGTAATTTGAATGAAGTGACCTGGCTAGGTCAGCAATCTCTTCAGTCAACAAAATTATCATTCGAACCTAAGATAATAGCATCTGGTTAAATCAAAGATAGTGAAGTACTTAAAGTATAAGATAAAACATATAATTTGTCTTTAATATTACCACTCAAGAAGCTTAACCCATTTGTAGGTTACTAAATGATACAGGTTTTCACTTAACACAGCAGATGTACTCCAACAAGCTGAATGTTAAATTTATTAGTAATTAATTCTTGTTTTTTGATTGTTTATTGTATTTATCCCTTCTCTAGCCTATATAATAAAAGTCTAATATGCAAATCAACCGAATGGCAGAACAACTGGTCACTATGACGTGCACTGACCACCAGGGGGCAGACGCTCAACACAGGAGCTCCCCCCCAGCCACAGGCCCCAGGCCAGCCAAGGCGGGTGCCAGTGGGGGCCCCCCGATTGCCCTGCCAGTTGCCCCACAGATCGGCCCTGATCACCGGCCAGACCTAGGGACCCTACCCATGCACGAATTTCATGCACCAGGCCTCTAGTAGTTTAATAATATTATAGTAAGGTTTTTGTTTTATTTTTTAAAACTGGGATAGACCCAGGCAAAAGAAGATAATTTTATCTCTCTAAATATGTGGCCACAAAGACTAATCCAGAGAAAAAGATAACTTGGGATTTAGCTTAATGTTTGTTTATATATGGATTCTGTTTTACTTTAAAAAGACTTGTTTACTGCTGTTTGCATATGAAAAGCATAGGTCTCTTTTCAGGATTTAAATGTACTTGTGAAAATTAATTTACCAGTGATTCTTGAGCTGTAGGCTGTTTTATTTTGGTTGATATTTGAGTAATACCCATTGGCTAACACTCTGCAGGTACCTTTATATAATTATTAAGTCTCCTTAATAATTATATAAAGTAAACTGTTTCAGTTAGTGAAACTAAAACTCAGGAAATTTAAGTGATTTCTGAAGGTCATATTGCTGGTAGATAGCAAAGGTAGATTTGGGACCTAGGACTCCTGGTTCTTAATCTCTAGTAGTTTTTCATCAGTTAGAATTATAAATTGGATCCTAATTAATATGATAAGATCTAGGAGGAAAGATCATTACCTCTGGCCTTTTAGACAAAACATCCACTGGTGATGGTTAAATGTAATGTTTTCACAGTATGTACTTTTGAAAATTCTGATAAAAATATGAGCCATTTAGAAAAATTTAGGTATATAAACTTTTGAATATAATTATAGTGGCATTGTTGAGCAAATGAACTCATTCTATATGATAAAAGAGTAATATGCAAATTGACCATCACTCCAAAACACAATATGGCCACCCCCATGTGCTCAAAGATGGCTGCCCCCATGTGGACACAAGATGGCTGCCATAAGATGGCCAGCAGAGGAGGGCAGTTGGGGGCCATCAGGCGTGCAGGGGAGGGAGTTGGGGGGGACCAGGCCTGCAGGGGACGGCAGTTAGGAAGAACCAGGCCTATAGGGGTGGCAGTTGGGGGGGAACCAGGCCTACAGGGGAGGGCAGTTGTGGGGGAAACAAGCCTGCAGGGGGGGTGGTTGGGGGGGACCAGGCCTGCAGGGGAGGGCAGTTGGGGGCGACCAGGCCAGCAGGGGAGGGCAGTTAGGGGCAACCAGGCTAGCAGGGGAGTGGTTAGGGGGTGATCAGGCTGTCAGGCAGAAGCGGTTAGGGGCAATCAGGCAGGCAGGCAGGCAAGCAGTTGGGAGCCAGCAGTCCTGGATTGTGAGAAGGATGTCCAACTGCCCGTTTAGGCCCTATTCCACAAGGATTGGGCCTAAACTGGCAGTCGGACATCCCTCAAGGGGTCCCAGATTGGAGAGGGTGCAGGCTGGGCTGAGGGACAACCCCCCCCCCCGCCTCGTGCACAAATTTCATGCACCAGGCCTCTAGTGTATTATAAGAGGTTATGCTCAGTTGTCTAAAATTATGCTGTTTATCTCAACTGTTTTCGTAAGCTATGCGTAGGCATAGTAAGGGAAGGTAAAATAGCTTGATTTAGCACGGATGGTTTTTTATTTACTTATTTTTTTACTGTTTGTAAAGGTTTTTTGTTTTGTTTTGCTTGCCTCACATTATGTTCTAGTATTTTTGGACAATATAATTTAGTGTTACACAGTGAGAGCAAATATTATCTTATGTATAACTTTTAATTAATTCCATACCCTTCAGGTAAAAAGAACATATTCTCATGGTACTTACAGAGCTGGCCCAATGCGACAAATCAGTTTGGTAGGAGCCGTTGATGAAGAAGTGGGAGATTATTTCCCTGAGTTCCTTGATATGTTGGAAGATTCGCCGTTTTTAAAGGTAAGAGGAAAAAAAATAATATCAAGCAATCTAAATTGGGGGTGTTAATTTTATGCTACAGGTGATACAGATGGTTGTTTCAGAATTGTAACATTTTTTATTTTATTTGAATTGGAGGGAAGGAAAGGAAGAGATGAGAAATTAAATTCTAGTGTAGTGTACGTTTATGACTTCTCTGGTACTAATTGTTATGGCAAAGCTAAGTGGTGGATCAGAAAATAACACTTGCCTGTTACTGTCACTTTAGGAAATTAGGTTTCATCTGTTTATTAGCTATAGACTGAATATTAGGGGATTTAAGAAGTACAGGAAGGATGTATAAGTGCTTAGGAAAAGGGAATGGCCATTTGACATTGTGGAAAACTGGCCTGGGAAATTGTACATGTGCCTTTCATTCTTCTTCTTCTTCTTTTTAATATGCTTTTATTGATTTTAGAGAGAGAGGAAGGGGGAGAGAGCGAGGGAAACATCAGTGATGAGAGAGAATCACTGATTGGCTGCCTCCTGCATGCCCCCTACTGGGGACCAAGCCCACAACTGGGGCATGTGCCCTGACCAGGAATCGAACTGGTGACCTCTGGTTCATGGGTCAATGCTCAACCACTGAGCCACACCGGCCGGGCTGCATTTCATTTTTGGCTATGCCTAGCTGGGTTGGGCAAGCCATTTTTAGGCTTCATTTTCCTCATCCATAAAATAGGCATTTAAAATATGTAGCTTAGCCCTAACTGGTTTGACTCAGCGGATAGAGTGTCAGCCTGCAGACTGAAGGATCCCAGGTTCAATTCTGGTCAAGGGCACATGCCTGCATTTCGAACTTGATCCCCAGTGGGGGACATGCAGGAGGCAGCCGATCAATGATTCTCTCTCATCATTGATGTTTCTATCTCTCTTTCCTTCTCCCTTCCTCTCTGAAATCAATAAAGATATATTAAATAAAATAAATAAATAAATAATAAAATATGTAGCTTAAGGTTCCTTTAAAGTCTTTAAATGATTTCTAGCTAGAGAAATCTCTGAGCTAGATTATTTAATTAGTAACTCAAAGGTTAAAATGTGACAAGATTAGTTTATCACAGACAATAGGGTGGTGCAAGAATGGGCTAGGAGTCAATGGGAGGAAAGGGGACATATGTAATACTTTGAACTAAAGATTTTTTTAAAAAAAATCAGTTTATCACTATTGCTGCCACTTAATCTGTTGAACATCTCTTCTATTTTTTACTTCTGCTTGCTCAATTTTCTAGTCTATATGTATGTGTGTGTGTGTGTGTGTGTATATTTCTTTTCACCACATTTTATTTCCCTTTCATTTCCTTTTTTATTCTTTTGAACTTTATGTTTCTTTTCTATTTCTCCCAACTAGTGATATTATGGAATTTGGTTGCATTTGTTTTTAATGGTATTTTTAAAATACTGTTAATTAAATATTTTTTTGAGATTTTAAATTAAAAACAAATGATCCAAATGCATTCCTTCTGGAGAAATTTAATTTGACAATTCTCCCCTTTTTGAAGAGGGGTATGGGATGAATGTTTTTTGAGGTTTTTTTTAATGCCATTGTCATCATTCCATGGATTCTTTGTCATTTCTCTTTTTTTTCAAAGATCTCTGCTTTTTAATCCAATAATCTTTTCAAGCAACTATAAACAAATAAATTTTGATTTTGTTTTTGTTTTCCTCTTTGTACTAGGTTTTGATTATAATTAATCAAAGAGGTATCTGTTTATTTTTGTAGATTCTCATGGGAATACTTGCTTATTTTGGCAACTTATTAACATATATATGGTAGAAGGAAGAATAACCAATGATGAATATAGTGAATCATGTGCGTGACAGAGTTGGGGGAAGAAATCACTCCAAAATAATTATTCTCTTTGTGTGTTTGGAATAGAATTTTTGATGGAAAATTGTGCATATGTAGGAATATATTCAGTATAGGTATATCTTTCAAGAGCATAAGTATAAAAGTATATATGAAAGTTTTCAAGGGGGCAGTATTCTTTAATGCATAGTTAAAGATATATTTTGAAAATAACTCATTTTTATGTAATTATTTGCCTCTAGTGTACACTGCCATGGGGGACACTATCTAGTCTAAAATTAGAGAGTCGAAAAGATAGTGATGATGGTCCTATCATGTGGGTACGCCCAGGAGAACAAATGATCCCTGTGGCTGATATGCCAAAGTCACCTTTCAAAAGGAAAAGGTATGTTGGATATACAAATTTGTATTACTGGGGATGGGTGTTTTTATGTTTGGGTGTGTGTATGTGTTGAAAATTGGAGGAAGAAGGAGGGGAGGGTTTAGGGCATAACTGGAATGTAAATTTAAAAATGGCTACATATGCTGATATAATTTTTAAAAATGTACCAAATATAAATAAGACATGAGAAATGAAGGCAGATGACAAAAAATTGTAATTAGAAATGGGAAAAATATCATTCATAGTAGAGACATTATAAACTATTTGGAATAAGTTTAATAAATATTTAGAATCCATATTAAGAAAACTAAAACATCTTATAGAGGATATAAAATAAGATTTAAACAAATGGAAAACAGTACTGTATTTTGGATTGGATAAAAATAATGTTTTTTTGAAACTTAGCATTTCAATTGGACTAATATTTCTAGCATTGGATAAATGATTTAAAACTTTATAAAGAAGAATAAATAAAGCCAGCAAATAGCCAAGACAATTGAGAAAGAGAAGATACGTGAGGGGTCCTTGTGTTATTATATAATAAAAAATTACTATAAAGCTCAAAAAGATCATTAGAATAGGATAGAGTACACAAATAGATAAAAGTATATTGGGAAAAGGAAGATTTATTCATGTATAATGATGACATAATTGGCAGTCCATCTGAAAGGAAAAGCCATAGCTCCTACTTCATAAAGAAGTTTGATATTTAAACATAAGGTAAAAAATAAAAATAATAAAATAAAAGTTTGAAGCCTAGAAGAGACCTTTTTTAGCAAGATAAAAACATAATGGCAATAGTAGTGAGAAATTTTGGAACAGATGGCTTAAAATTTCCTTTCTCTGAATTATGTGATTACTCAATGCTTGTTGGCAGTTAAGCCTTAGGATATCAATACAGTGTTTGTGGGCAATTAATCCTTAACACATAAGCCTACCCCCAAGCCTGTTAACTTTCCACAGTAAGCAACATTATCATGTAGCTTTCTGATACCTGTAGAACATTAATCGCAAAGAGCAAAAAAAGTATGTTATAGCATCATTGGTTTGTGTGTGTAAGTGTGTAAAAAGACTGTAATGCAGGATTGCACTAAGAGCAGTTAAGTAGTAGAGGTTGATGGTAAATTAGGGAACTAATAAGGAAGAGACCCTAAGGGATAGGCTAGGATGAGAGGAGAAAATTATGGGACAATCTGGATTTGTTTTTGGAAGTAACAGAAAAACCATACAGAAAGATAAGTAAGACGATGATTCCCAGTCAAAGAAATTCTTCTCAGCCTTTTCCTCTTCTACTGCAAAATCGGAGAGGGTTTCTGCAGTGAGTGAGGCTAAGTAGTCAGCCACTTGTGTGCATGCAGATTCTAGGTGTGAGTAGTGGAGAAGAGGGCCAATGTAAGAGGGAGCTAAGGTATTCCTTTCTATCCCCAATAAGCCATGTGTGTTTTGTGGAAGCACTTATATGCTTGTTTTCTTTTATTTTTTGCTTGTTGTTTTCTTGATACTTATTTTTTTGTCTTCCTTTCACTAGAATATAAACTTCCACCAGAGTAGGGAACTTATTTTATTCACTATTGTCTTGTTAACTAGCTTCATTGCCTAGGTAATACCTGACATATGGTAGGTGTTCTACAAATATTAATGCATTTTTTAAAGTTACCTGCTTGTTCCAGATATATACATTATGTTAGCCACATGCCCTGATTGGGGGCATGCTTCCTCAGGTTAGACCCAAACTTCAGGTAAAGATTCTGCATACAGGAAAACCTGGATAAACCACGCCACCTGTAATTTAGTGTCTTATCTAAGTGTATGTTGCCTTAAAACTTCCACTTATGGCCCTGGCCGAAGGGTTCAGTAGGTTGGAGCATTGTCTGGTACACCAAAAGGTTGTGAGTTCGATTGCCAGTCAAGGCACATACCTAGGTTGCTGGTTTGATCTCCAGTAGGAGCGTGTATAGGAGGCAACTGATTGATGTTTCTCTCTCACATCACTGTTTCCCTCTCTCTCTTTCCTTTCCTCTCCCTTCCTCCTTCTCTCTCAAAATCAATAAAAACATAGCCTTAGATGAGGAATAAAAACAAATAAAAAGAACTTCCACTTATGAAGGGTGTGTTAAGAAAAAGAGTGGATTATATATGTGTTCTTGTTTGTACGTGTTCATTTGAAAAATAAAACTTGGTTTTGGAGCAGATGAAATTTTCTTTCATTGAATTATGTGATTACTCAATGCTTGTTGGCAGTTAAGCCTTAGTACACCAATACAAATATTTGAGGGCAATTAATCCTTAACACATAAGCCTACCCCCCATCTATATAAAATATAAGTGTATTTTTTTTTAAACAGAACTACCAATGAAATAAAAAACCTGCAGTACCTACCTCGAACTAGTGAGCCCCGTGAGATGCTCTTTGAAGACAGGACAAGAGCTCATGCAGATCATATAGGACAAGGTTTTGAACGACAGACTACAGCTGCAGTTGGAGTGTTGAAGGCTGTGCACTGTGGAGAGTGGTATATATTAACTACTGCTATTTTAATGAAATGTTTTTTCTTGGCTTCTAAATTTTTTCTTGGGAAGTTTCTCGATCATTCTCCTTTCTGTGGGGGGAAAATTTTTATTTCCCCTATAGTTGGATATTGTAACGGCACTGAAAAAGATTTTCAATGACTAGAACCTAGTTTTATTTAGTCTTTTGGGTTTGACTGAAGTAATTTTATTTTCCAAGTAACTATAGGTGAAAACAGTTAAAACTAAGATTCACTTAGTGCTTACTATATGCCTATTTACAAATGTTCATTTGATTTTTATCAGCTACTTTTAGGCCCATATTGATCACACAAGGAAACTGAGGCTGAGGGCTGTCAAATAACATTATCATAGTTATATAGTTAATAAATGGTAGAGCTGAGACTGATTTCAGATCTGATTCCAGACTCTTATGTTTTCTCTTTATACTATTTTACCTTGCTGCTCCCTGCTAAGATTTAGTATAATAATTTTTACAAGGTTCACTTTGAACCTTTTTATAGATTAAAAAAAATGGATAAGTCTCGTTAATATTCTTAAGGTACCATCCCATAATTAAGAAAATTTCCATTTATTGATTAAAAAAAACATATAGCAAAGCTATATTGATATTGTAAGATATGTTTGCTCTCTTAAGTTTTTGTTTTCAAACTTGAGTTCTGTTTAGGTATGAAACCTAAATTGGAATATGCTATTTTCTCAACGAAGTAGCTAGTACTAAACTAACCCTAAGAGATTCTTAAGAAAACAGTAGTAATAGTTAATAATCCAATAATAATTGAATTGTGTTTAACGTAAATGTTAATTTCCAAATATTTGTGGTTATTTCCATATAGCTTCTATGCTCTTCCTGTAATCTGGAAATCCTTACAAACTCCTATTTCAAATTAATGAAATTTCTCTTGAATGTTTGGTAAAAAGGATTTAAGAATGGCATCAAGAATTATTTAGAGTGAAATCTAGAGTGTTCAGTAAAGTCAGCTACATATTTACACTTTCTTTCAAAGATAAATATTCCTGCTTCATGGCCTTAGCACTTTGTTAAAATCTCTTTTAAGCTTCTTTAAGTTATTGTTGGTATATGCTCTCTCCTCCACTATGTATTTGATTTGAGGTTAGAGATTATGTGCTATCCTTCATGGGCCCATCATAGTTCCCAATAAATATCTACTGAATAAAAAAACACTTTTGTGGCTAGCAATTTCATAGTATAGAGACTATTGCCAAACTACTATAATAAGTTAGGTGGCCAGATTTAAGAATATGCTTGAGACAGATTTTGGAATGAGATAGTGCTAGCTTTGCATTTTCCCACTATTGTAAAATACAGTTTGCTTCCTGTATTAAAGATGGCAAGAAAATAACTTTGTTGGTGCTAAAAGAGGGCTTCTTGGCTCTGATGCAAACATGGCTTATGATCCTTTATGATTCCTTGGTGTTGAATTAAACTATACTAAGGAAGTTGGTACTTCCTTTTTTCCCTTAGTGTTTTGAATTCTGCTCTTTTTCTCAAGAAGACATGAGGTATTAGAGTCTCAGATTCTTTTTTTTAAAAAATATATTTTGTTGATTTTTTACAGAGAGGAAGGGAGAGGGAGAGTTAGAAACATTGATGAGAGAGAAACATCAATCAGCTGCCTTCTGCACACCCCCTTCTGGGGATGTGCCCACAACCAAGGTACATGCCCCTGACCGGAATCGAACCTGGGATCCTTGAGTCCGCAGGCCGACGCTCTATCCACTGAGCCAAACTGGTTAGGGCCAGATTCTTGACTTTATCTTAGAGCCAGGCTTAATACCAATTTGAAATAAAAGACCAGTATTGATTTAGACTTTATAGAAATCATCAGCTAGATAGGCTTATGAAGTATTGATCAAATTATACCACTCTTTAGGTAATATGAAGGATTCATATACAGGGTGGAGCAAAAGTAGGTTTACAGTTCGAATGGAAAGTAATTCAATAATTAATAAAAAATGGTAATACAAGAATAAACTGTTTTGTGTACTTATAACTATAAACTTAATTTGCTCCACCCTGTAGATTTATTTTTTAAAATATATTTTTATTGATTTCAGAGAGGGAGAGAGAGATAGAAACATCAATGATGAGAGAGAATCATTGATTGGCTGCCTCCTGCACACCCCACACTCGGGATCGAGCCTGCAACATGGGCTTATGTCCTGACCTGGAATCCAACCGTGACGACCTGGTTCATAGGTCGATGTTCTGAGCCACACCACCTGGCCACCTAGTATATTGATATATATGAGGTTGCTTCTTTGAAATCCAATTTTTTTAAAAAACCAACCATCCTGCCGAAACCAGTTTGGCTCAGTGGATAGAGCGTCGGCCTGCGGACTCAAGGGTCCCGGGTTCGATTCTGGTCAAGGGCATGTACCTGGGTTGCGGGCACATCCCCAGTGGGAGGTGTGCAGAAGGCAGCTGATCGATGTTTCTCTCTCATCGATGTTTCTAGCTCTCTATCCCCCTCCCTTCCTCTCTGTAAAAATATCAATAAAATATAAAAAAAAAAACACCAACCATCCTATCTAATAAAAGAGGAATATGCAAATTAACCATCACTTCACTACGCCCACAAGCCGTGCCCACCAGCCAATCAGGAGCGAATATGCAAATAAACCCAACCAAGATGGTTATGGCCACAGAGAGCAGTAGGGAGGCTTGGGTTTCCCGGGCAATGGAGGAAGCCAAGCTTTCCGCCTGCCCTTGCCGTCCTAGGCCTCCACTCAAGGCTACAAAGTTTCAATGATAGAAGATGCATAAACCCAAACAGAAATGGCAGCAGCCACGGAACTGGAAAAGCAGGAGGCTAGGGTTGCCCCCGGTGATAGAGGAAGCCAAGCTTTCCGCACACCCTGGCCGGCCCAGGCCTCGCTTAAGGCTATAAAGTTTCAATTATAGAAGATACATAAATCCCAATAGAAATGGCTGCCGCCACGGAGCAAGCAGAAGACTTGGCTCTGCTTCAGGCTACAAAGTTTCAATTGTAGAAGATAAATAAACCCAAATACCAGGGCCTCTGCTTGGGTTGCCTGGGGGCGTGGCCGGCCTGCAAACCACCACAGGCCCCTCGTCTATAATAATAAAAGGGTAATATGCTAATTAGATTGGATGTCCTTCCGGACGAAGCCGGGGCTGGAGGGAAGCCTCTGGGGTCCCAGGTGCTTTGCCGGTGGCCAGAGGGAAGCCGGTGCCAGCAGCCAGGGGAAGGAAGGCCTACTCTGGCACTGAATTTTAATGCATTGGGCCTCTAGTTGAAGTATAATTTACATTGAATAACATAAACACACATTCATTATAAATATAGTTTGATGTACATTTGACAAATGTATATAGGCATGTTACCACTACCACAACTAAGATAATAGAACACTTTGTTTCCTTCATATCCATTGGAGGTTAATCTCCCCCATCCTTACCTCAGCTCCAGACATTCTTTAATCTTTTTGTTTGTTTGTTTTTTTGTTTTTTTTTTTAAATATATTTTATTGCCGAAACCGGTTTGGCTCAGTGGACAGAGCGTCGGCCTGCGGACTGAAAGGTCCCGGGTTCGATTCCGGTCAAGGGCACGTACCTTGGTTGCGGGCACATCCCCAGTAGGAGGTGTGCAGGAGGCAGCTGATCGATGTTTCTCTCTCATCGATGTTTCTAGCTCTCTATCCCTCTTCCTTCCTCTCTGTAAAAAATCAATAAAATATATTTATTTATTTATTTTTTTAAATATATTTTATTGATATTTCACAGAGAGGAAGGGAGAGGGATAGAGAGCTAGAAACATCGATGAGAGAGAAACATCGATCAGCTGCCTCCTGCACACCTCCTACTGGGGATGTGCCCGCAACCAAGGTACGTGCCCTTGACCGGAATCGAACCCGGGACCTTTCAGTCCGCAGGCCGACGCTCTGTCCACTGAGCCAAACCGGTTTTGGCTGTTTGTTTTTGCCTAATCTAGGATCTTACGTAAATAGAATCATACATGATGCCTCATTTCTTTCACTCAGCATAATGTTTTTGAGGTTCATCTAAGGTGTTACATGTATTAGTAGTTCATTCCTCAAGTCCACAAAAGAAGTACTAGAATTAATAAGCAAATATATCAGTCTTGGGATAAGACAATATTGAAAGTCAATTGTATTTCTATATATCAGCAATAAACATTTGGAAAATGTAATAGAAAAATAATGCCACAAAATAATAGTATAAAAACCTGAAATAGAGATAAATTTTAAAACTATAAGGCAGATGCTAAAAACTGTAAGACACTAATAAGAAAAATTAAGGACTTACATATATGTAGTGATATACCTTGTTTATAGATTGGAAGACTCTATATTATGTCAGTTCCTTCCCAAATTATCTATAGATCAACTTAATCCTAATAAAATTTAACACTTGTTTTAAAATATATTTCTATTGATTTCAGAGAGGAAGGGAGAGGGAGAGAGATAGAAACATCAATGATTAGACAGAGTCATTGATTGGCTGCTTCCTGAAGGCCCCCTACTGGGGATCAAGCTCACAACCTGGGCATGTGCCCTTGACAGGAATTGAACCTGGGACCCTTCAGTCTGCAGGCTCTATCCCAGGGGTGGGCAAACTTTTTGACTCGAGGGCCACAATGGGTTCTTAAACTGGACCGGAGGGCCGGAACAAAAGCATGGATGGAGTGTTTGTGTGAACTAATATAAATTCAAAGTAAACATCATTACATAAAAGGGTACGGTCTTTCGGCTTCGCGGGCCGGATAGAACAGCCGAACGGGCCGGATCCGCCCACAGGCCGTAGTTTGCCCACGGCTGCTCTATCCACTGAGCCAAATCAGCTAGGGCTAACACGGTTTTCTTATTGAAATACAAAGAACATAGGCAAAACAGTGTTGGAGAGATGGGGGGAGAATAATGTTGGAGAATTTACATTATACTGCCTGTCATTTTACTAGTAAAGCTTACTTTGAAGCAACAGTAATTAAGAGGGTGGTATTGGTATAAAGATAAACTTTAAGATTAATGGAACAGAATAGTGTCCAGTGTTCATTGATTTTTAGTGAAGAGGCCAAAATAATTCACTTGGGAAAAAGAGTCTTTTTCAAGAAATGATGCTGGAACAACAGGGTATCCATACACAAAAACAATGAACCTTGACTTTTATCTTACACAATACAAAAATATTAAAATGGATCATATAAGTAAATGTAATAATTAAAAGTATAAAATTTGCAGAATAAAACATTGGAGAAAAGTTTGCATTAGGCAAAAATTTCATGAAACATAAGAGAAAAATGATATCATTAAGATAATGAAGAGTGGGCTATAGACTGGGGGAAAATATTTGAAGTGTGTGTGTGTGTGTGCGTGCGTGTGCATGCATATGTGTGAATGACTTGTATCCAAATATATAAAGAATGCTTACAATTCAAGAATAAGAAAACAATCCAATTAAAATTGGACAAATATTTGAACAGGCATTTTACAAAAGATGCACAAATGCTCTTTATTTTTTTTTAAGGAAAGAACTTGCTCTTCTTTTCTAATATAAGTATTTAAAACTAAATTTCTAAGCACTATGTTAGCTATATTGCACATATATTGATGTTGTGCTTTAATTATTACACTAGAGGTCCAGTGCACAAATTTGTGCATGGGTAGGGTCTGGCTGGCCCGCCCTGATCAGGGCTGATCAGGGCCAGGCCGTCCTGGGGGAGGGACGAGGGTGATTGGCCGGTGGGCCGTGCCCCTGATTGGGGTTGGGGGGGGCGATTGGGGGCAGGGCTGGCCATGTGGTGGGGCTGTGAGCCAGCTGGCCCTGCCCCTGAATGGGGCCGGGGAGGTAGGCCGGCCAACCCCACCCCAATTGGTGTGGGGAGTTGGCTGGGAGGAGGGGCCGCAGGCCGATCGGGGTGGTGAGGGCTGATTGGGGTGGGGCCAGCCATGGGGAGGGGTGGTGGGCAGTGGGCCAGTTGGCCCTGTCCCCAAGTGGGGTAGGGGGGACTGATCAGGGGCCTGGGGGAGAGGCCATGGGTGGTTGGTTGGCCCTGCCCTGCCCCTGATCAGAGTGGGGGCCCAATCGAGGGCAGAGCTGGCAGGGGGGAGGGGCTGCAGGCTGATTGGGGTGGGGTGGGCCCATGGGGCGAGGTGGCTGGGGGGTTGGCCAGCTGCCCTGCCCTCCATCAGGGTGGGAGAGACTGATCAGGGGTGGAGCTGGCTGGGGGGAGGGGCCCCAGGAGGTCGGCTGGCTCCACCCCCAGATCGGGCCTGTTCACTGACCGCAGTGAGCATCATAGTAACCAGTCGTTATGGCGTTTTGGTCGCTGGCTTTTTATATATATAGACAGTTGAGAATTTTTAAAGTTTTCTGTTTGATGTCTTTTTAAAAAAAATTATGGATTATTTAGAAGACTGTTGTTTACTTTTCAATATTTGAGAATATTTTTCCAGATTCTTTTGGGAGTGTTTTGATTTCTAACTTAAAGTCCCTTGTGGTCAGAGAACATACTCTGTATAATTTGTCTTTTTTAATTTACTGGGGTTTGTTTTATGGACTATCTTCATGAATGTTCTATGTTCACCTAAAAGAATGTATATTCTGCTGTTGTTGGGGGTATAATGCCCTATTAAGCACAATTAAGTCAACTTTGTTGATAGTGTGGTACAAGTTTTCTATATTCTTACTCATTTTTGTCTTACTAATCTCCAACTGTAACATTTGATTTGATTATTTCTCCTTTTAGCTTTGATAGGGTTTTTTTCCCCCTGGAGGTATTTTTCTTTGATATCAGCTTTATTGACATACAGTTCACCCATTTAAAGTATATATAATTCAGTGGTTTTTAGTATGCTCAGAGTTGTGCAGCTATTACCACAATTATAGAATATTTTTATTAACTCAAAGAGAGATATGACTTGTTTATGGATTGGACTTTTTTAGCTATTATATCCTCTTCAGCTCTAGGCAACCATTAGTCTGCTTTCTTCTCTGTATTTGTCTATTCTAGATATTTCATAAAATGCAATGACATAATATGTGGTCTTTTGTGATTAGCTTCTTTCATTAAGCATGTTTTCAAGGTTTATACATTTTGAAGCTCTGGTAATAGGTGACTGCACATTTAGAATTATTATTTCTTTTCGAATTGACCTCTTTATCATTACAAACTATCCTTTTTATCCTTGGTAATATTCCTTGTCCTGAAATCTACTTTGTCTGATGTTAATACATTCAGTCCAGTTTTCTCATGATTAGTCTTTGTCAGTTCTTTATCTTTTCATTTGTGTATCTATATTGTTTCATGTAGATACCATATAACTTGCTTTTTTAAAAATTCAGTGATAAACTTTCTTTTAATTGGAGTATTTAGACCAGACGTGGGCAAACTACAGCCCGTGGGCCGGATCCGGCTGTTCTATCCGGTTCTCTTGCTCTCCCCTCCGCTCCTTTACTTTGAATTTATATTAGTTCACACAAACACTCCATCCATGCTTTTGTTCCGGACCTCCGGTCCAGTTTAAGAACCCATTGTGGACCTCGAGTCAAAAAGTTTGCCCACCCCTGATTTAGACCATTTACATATAATGTATCAGTAAATTTAGATTTAAATTTATCATCTTTTTTCCCATTTGCTTCTTGTTTTTTATTCCCTTCCCCCTTTTTCTTGTCTTTTTTAGCATTCCTTATACTGTCACTATTTGCTTATTACTGGTTGCTCTAAATTATCAGAATCTAGCTTCAAATATATACCTCTTTATGTAATGTGTTAAGAACCTTTCAATAGCATACTGCCACTTATAAATCCCCCTCCCCCAATTTCTGGACTTTTTGCTAATTATTGTCATACATTTGTACTTTACCTATGCTGTAAACCCCCAATATACTACTTTAGCTATAAGGAAGTATTCCCAAAGAGATTTTAAATATGAGAATAAAATACCTTTCATATTTACTATTATTTGTGCTCTACATTCCTTTGAATAGATTTATATTTTCATCTAAGTATCATTTTCCTTTAGTCTGAAAAAATTCCTTTAACATTTTCTGTTGTGCTGGTCTTCTGGTGACAGATTCTTTCAGCTTTTGTTTGTCTGAAAATGTTTTTATTTCACATTTTGAAAGATATTTTTGGTAGCTATAGAATTCTAGATTGACTTTTTCTTTCAATATTTAAAAGATAGTGTGTTGTCTTCTGGTGTGCATTGTCTTTGATGAGAAGCCTACAATCATCCTCATCCTTCTTTCTCAATATATTAATGTGATGCATGAGTTTTAGATTTTCTCCTTATCACTATTTTTTTAAAAAAATGTATTTTGCTTGGTAAAATTTTTTTTTGTATTTAGTTGCTTGTAATTTCATCAAAAAAAATTTCCCCCCAGCATTTTTTGTGAAGATGTATTTGTATAATCCTAATTAGTTAAAGAATTTGGGAATTTTTCTAGGGTTATATTTAAAGACAAGCAGATAGCCCAAATCGGTTCTCAGTGGATACAGTGTCACCCTCGGACTGAAGGGTCCCAGGTTCAATTCTTGTCAAGGGCACATACCTTGGTTGCAGGCTTGATCCCCAGTCCTGATTGGGGCGCATGCAGAAACAACCAAACGATGTGTCTCTCTCACATTGATGTTTCTCTCTCTCTCTCCCTTCCACTCTCTCTAAAAATCAATGGAAAAATATCCTCAGGGGAGATGAATGGTAGGTAGGTAGGTAGATAGAAAGATAGATAGATAGATAGATGGATAGATATTAAAAGAAAATAGAATGATAACAGTTTATTAGTCCTTTTATTAAGAGTTATTTTGGGGTTTTAAGTATCAGTATAGTTATGTATGTCTTTATTGAAAGAAAATATTCCCTTCCCCCATATTTAACTCTAATTTTTATATATTATTTTCAGCTCTCTCAATTTGTTGAAATATTAACCTTAACTTTAAGACAAAATACTTAGTTTTTATTTACATAATTAACCCGTTCAGATAGTTTTAATTTTTCAAACTGTGGTTACACGTAGCTATAAAATGAGGTGAGTGTTTTTTTTTAATCTATTTTAGGTTGAAACCCATGGTATTATCCCTTTGTTTAACTATGTAAAGTGGTCTGCTAATTATAATTTAACTTTATTTCTAAAACAGTACTTTGTAAACTATTTTTAATTTGAATTTAATAAGGTCTTAACAGAATGAAACATTAATGGCACATTCTTCCTTATCTCATATTCTTTTTTAGGCTTGATCAACCCCGAATAACCAAAGATGTCATTTGTTTTCATGCTGAAGATTTCTTAGAAGTAGTTCAACGAATGCAGTTAGATTTACATGAACCTCCACTATCCCAGGTATATTTTAAACCATTATTGTCTTCTGTTGAATTTTTATTGTGAAAAAGACTTATTGCTCTTCCTTGTTTCTTTTTTTAGTGTGTCCAGTGGGTTGATGATGCAAAACTTAATCAACTGAGGAGAGAAGGCATTCGATATGCCAGGATTCAGCTGTACGATAATGACATTTATTTTATTCCAAGGAATGTTGTTCATCAGTTCAAGACAGTTTCAGCTGTATGTAGTTTAGCATGGCACGTTCGGCTCAAGTTATATCACTCAGAGGAGGACACTGCTCAGAATACAGATACTCATGAAACGGGCACATCACCAGATTCTACATCATCAGTTCTTGGACCTCACAGTGATGATAGGATTTGTGCTGTAAGCAAAACCTCTTTGGATTCTATTTTTTCAGACACACTTCATTCTAAATATGAAGTACAGCAGATTAAACATGAACCTGTTGCATCTGTAAGAATCAATGAAGAATCTGTGAATGTTTATGTTTCTGAAGAGACTAGAACACCAAATAATATGGATGGCAAGAATATTAAAGCAAAATTGGATCATGTTCAATTTACAGAATTTAAGATTGAAGTGGACTCCAAATTTGAAAATAGCAACAAAGATTTAAAGGAGGAATTGTGCCCTGAAAGTCTCTTAAGTCTAGTTCATACAAGGCAACATAGTTCAGTACATTCACATCAAAATAGAAAAGATGATGACATTTTGTGCTAAATATGTACATAACATTTAAAATCTTTTTTAAAAAAACAACTTAATAATGTAATAAAGATTCATGAATTATGAAAGCAAGCCAAGGACTTGCTCTCAAGTCTGTTACAAAATATAGTTTATGTAGCTTTGTAACATTCCTCAGTGCCTGTCCATAACTGTGAAGTATCAAAGCACTTAGGGCCAGATGCACTGTAAACATTGCAGGTTTAAACAAATGGAGTCCTTAAAAAGTCATTTGCGTTGGAGTTGTAGGTTTTAGAATAGAGCTGACATTAACATATATATATACATATATATATATATTTTGTAATATGAGCCAGAATTCTTTTTCAACAATTTAAGGCTTTTCCATAGAGCTTATTTATACCAATTTTTTTTTCCATTTTAAATGTGTCAGCACTGTAGTGTAAATAGCTTTAAAAAAATTTTTAGTGTGATTTATATTGAAATGTGAGCCACTTAATAAAGGTTCATAATAAATATGTTTTCTGTCGGGTGTGCAAAAGACAAACTGATAATTCAGTTAAATCATTTATTTAATCATGTGTCTGCTGGTGTATCCATTTAGAATGGTAAAGGAGTGCAAATGTACATATTCAAATCTAGTGAATATTTAAATTCCCCACATTGTGTAAGCATTTTTAAAACCAAGATTCAGTTATGAAAGCATATTTATATGTGTGTGTATGTATGGGAATATATATATATATCATTTTAATAACTTCTTAAATTGCTGAATAAGATGAATATGTGAAACTTTGTAGCCCTACTCCCAGGAATTCATTTTAAAATATTTATATATTCAACATTAAGAAAGCAGTTTAGGTAACAGAAATAATTTTGTAAAGTTGGGCAAAACAAGTCTGTTAGTGATATCTAACCCTTCTAATTAATGAAGTTTTGTGGCCAGATTACATAGCCCTAACATAAATTTTATTTGTAGTGTATGGAATGATGAGTTGAGATGATTTTCTTATTAATAGGCACCTTTGCTATAACTAACAGTAGTTGAGTAAAAAATATTTACAGAAAGTTTAATTGTGGCAGTTGAAATCCTTTTACATTTTTCTTGCAAAGCAGGTAGAAAATATGGCAAATATAAAATCTTAAAATAAGGACACGATTCATACAGAGATGTAATAACAAAATGTGTTCTCTCTTCTTTCTAAGGATCCCTCTGCCTACCCTATCAAGGTAAATAACTTAGAGTACAGCTGACCCTTGAATAATGTAGTTTTGAATTGCACAGGTCAACTGACAAAATTCTGTGTGTAAGTGGATCCATGCAGTTCAAACTCTTGTTCAAGGGCCAACTGCATTTCTTTTTCAAAAGAAGCTCTAGAAAGTAAAATTGGGGTAGGAAACAGGATTGCCAGTGCCTAGCTAAAGATTATTAAAATAATTGTCTTCTGTGATGGATTTCAGCAACTCTGCTTATTACAAATCTATTTTATTTGTCTTTGTTTTTTTCTGGGCTTATACTTTGGTTGATGACTTTCAACTGGGGTTCTTTGTGCTGCCATTTGGGCTAGAGTTGCTATTCTGATTTTAGTGGTTTCT
Organism: Plecotus auritus; assembly: GCF_963455305.1. NCBI lineage: Eukaryota > Metazoa > Chordata > Mammalia > Chiroptera > Vespertilionidae > Plecotus > Plecotus auritus. The sequence continues at coordinate 152,487,151 of NC_137775.1, forward strand.
GCCCCAGCCTCATTTGTGATACCCATAAAACTGCTTATTTTTCTGGTTAGGAAGAAGCCATTTAGAAAGAGGCATTTCATCAGAAAAATATAAACTATAGCAATTATATCATTTCTGGCCCCTAGTTGAAAAGAGTAAGCAAATATTGTTGGAAATCTCAGTCGTTTGTGGGAAATCAATATATTTACAACATAGGAATTGTCATGGAATAAGGAAGGTATAAATCATGATAATGTAAATAAGGACTTTCTTTTATATCTTACTGTCTTATCCTACCCCTCACTTTAATCTTCTCTTAAAGCTAAATTTATGTATTTGCACCTACCATTTCAGGAGACAAAAGTTCATAACAAACCAGTATTGAGAAATTGGGGATATTTTTCTGGTTTTAATTGAAGTGTAATATATTTAACAGGATTTTAGTTCCAATTTTCCAGTAGCATACACATAGATATATAAGACTATACTGTAATAAAATACCTTGGGTATCCCTCCAAAATATATGAGCTTTAATTAAACGTTTATTTTTTTTTAAATATACTTTTGATTTCAGAAAGGAAGGGTTAGGGAGATAGATATCAATGATGAGAGAGAATTACTGATTGGCTGACTCCTACATACCTCCTACTGGGGATCTAGCCAGCAACCTGGGCATGTACCCTGCCCAGGAATCGAACCGAGACCTCCTGGTTCATAGGTCGACGCTCAACCACTGACCGAATTCAATCTGAGAATTTTTTGAATACTTTTGATACACAATTTCTATTTCAATATTGCAGTATATCGATTGTTTCCTAGTTAGTACATTCCAGTTCTTTATCTGAACACACGTTTTTTTGCTGTTATTTCAAATTTCTTGTACCAGAACAATAACACATTTAAGATACAGCTTCTATATGATCTAATACTATATAGAATAAACAGTTAGGTAAATTATTAAATTGATACATAGACCATTAGAAAAAAACTAAAATACCTCAGTGGTATCCATGACAGTGCTTTTTTTAAAAATTACTTTTGTTTATACCCTTTTAACTAAGTAATACATATTTCATACTCAGGTTAGCTGGTTAGCTAGCGAAAGAATTAAGCATTTGTGATAATTAGTTGAAAACTTTACAAAAGCCATATTCATTATCTTTCTTGTCACTAGGGCTGTTGACCTTCAATAAAGATTAGGTTAATCTAGCACATTCTTTGTGTTTGAGTGCATGTGTGTAAGATTATTGGAAATACTGTTTGCTTCCACATATATTCATTTTCAGTTCACTCTATAACTTTGGGTGGTGGATCTTGGAAGGTAGGAAAGATTTTATTTCTTGGGTTAAATCTTCAAAGTATTTCATTAGTGTTCCCAGGTGTAACAGTTTTTTTTCCTCAAACACACATGGCAAGTGAGATCATTTTTGTAAATAATAGGTTAGCACTATTTTGGTAAATTGCATTCAGTTTTTGTTTTTTTTTTACAAGTTCACTGTCATGTAAAGCAAGTATCTCAAAATTCATTTACATTTAGCAAAGGTGCAAGATTTATTTTTGGAGTTTGAGAGGATTTTCCTTGTCTTCCACCTTTCAATAAATATTAAAATTGATAACCACAATCTTTTTACCTTTGTTTTTGTAATTATTTTTTTACATTTGATTTTAATTTTCATCTCATTGTCTAAAAGTTCTTGTTTCTCTGTCTTCAACAGAACCCATAAGGTCTAGATTAAAGTGATTCCAATATGGAAGTTTTTTTTTCCTCTTAACTGATTACCATAAGTTAATTTATGCCAACAGAAGATGTTGAGGATTACCTTAAACAAATCCTCTAAACTACTTAGGTATGGGTGCTGGGATGGCATGGTAAATTACCTCCCTTCCCTCTAGACATGACTATTTCAATCTCAGGAGAACAAAAGTCCCATTGTTTTCTAAATACTTTTAAACTGATAAAAAGTGACATGATATCTTTTATGTCTTCAGAGTAGTAGAACAGTTCTTAATCTTTCTTCCACCTGATATAACTGCTTTGATATATAAACAAAATTTTACTGGTTTTAGAATGTGTTGTCTGTTTCATGGAAGAGTTATATTTGCTGTATTTTGCAGAGACAGTATAACTTTGGTAGATAGTTAAGAGGACATCTCAGGAGAGGTATACATTCCTTTATCTCTGCTCTGGTTTTTCTGTTCTTCCTCTAACCCAGTGGTCGGCAAACTCATTAGTCAACAGAGCCAAATATCAACAGTACAACGATTGAAATTTCTTTTGAGAGCCAAATTTTTTAAACTTAAACTTCTTCTAACGCCACTTCTTCAAAATAGACTCGCCCAGGCCGTGGAATTTTGTGGAAGAGCCACACTCAAGGGACCAAAGAGCCGCATGTGGCTCGTGAGCTGCAGTTTGCCGAACAAGGCTCTAACTTACTGCATACTACAGATGGAAATGATCTCTTTTTAGAACAGGGGTGGGGAACATCCAGCACTCGGGCTATATAAGGCCCTCGAAATCATTAGGTCTGGGCCTCCTAATGCATTAGGAGTTAATGAAATGTTTGACCAAATATAGCAGCTAATTTTTTAAGTTGATTATTTTGTATGGCCCGAGAATGATGTTATAAACATCCAAATGGCCCGTGGCAGAAAAAAGGTTCTCCACCCCTGTTTTAGAATGTCAAGCACAAGGAGCTGAAAAACAGAGATATCTTTCCTTTCTAAGTTTATAGACATTATATATCACTAGAGGCCCGGTGCACGAAATTTGTGCATGGGGGGGTGTCCCTCAGCCCAGCCTGCACCCTCTCCAATCTGGGACCTCTTGAGGGATGTCCGACTGCCAGTTTAGGCCCGATCCCACAAGGACTGCTGGCTCCCAACTGCTTGCCTGCCTGCCTGATTGCCCCTAACCACTTCTGCCTGCCAGCCTGATCACCCCCTAACCACTCCCCTGCCAGCCTGATTGATGCTTTACCGCTCCCCTGCCAGCCTGTTTGCACCTAACTGCCCTCCCTGCAGGCCTGGTCCCCCCCAACTTCCCTCCTCTGCTAGCCTGGTCACCACTAACTGCCCTCCCCTGCAGGCTTGATCGCCCCCAACTGCCCTCCCTTGCAGGCCTGGTCCCTCACAACTGCCCTCCCCTGCTGGCCATCTTGTGGCGGCCATCTTTTGTCCACATGGGGGCAGCCATCTTGTGTGTTGGAGTGATGGTCAATTTGAATATTACTCTTTTATTAGATAGGATAGAAGCCTGCTGCATGGGTGGGGGCCAGCTGGTTTGCCCTGAAGGGTGTCCTGGATCAGGGTGGGGGTTCCCTTGGGGTGTGGGGCAGCCTGGGCAAGGGGCCTGTGGTGGTATGCAGGCTGGTCACGCCCTCCCCTCCCCCCCGGCAACCCAAGCGGAGGCCCTGGTATCTGGGATTTATTTATCTTCTATAATTGAAACGTTGTAGCCTTGAGCGGAGGCCAGGGCAGGCCAGGGCGGGTGGAAAGCTTGGCTTCCTCCACCAGCAGGGAAACCCAAGCCTCCTGCTCACTCCGTGGCCACAGCCATTTTTTTTGTGATCTATTTAACTTCTATAATTGAAACTTTGTACCTTGAGCGGAGGCCAAGGCAGGCCAGGAAGCTTGGCTTCCTCCATTGACAGGGAAACCCAAGCCTCCTGCTCTCTCCAACTCCGTGGCTGCTGCCATTTTTGTTGGGATTTATTTATCTTCTATAATTGAAACTTTGTAGCCTTGAGTGGAGGGAGGCCTGGGCCGGCCAGGGTGTGCAGGAAGCTTGGCTTCCACCATTGCCAGGGAAACCCAAGCCTCCTGTTTGCTCCATGGCCGCAGCCATCTTGGTTGGGTTTACATACACGCTCCCGATTGGCTGGTGGGCATGGCGTGTGGGTGTAGCGGATGTACGGTCAATTTGCATACCACTCTTTTATTAGATAGGAATAGAAACCCGGTGCACGAAATTTGTGCACGGGGGGTGTGTGTCCCTCAGCCCAGCCTGCACCCTCTCCAATCTGGGACCCCTCGAGGGATGTCCGACTGCCCGTTTAGGCCTGGTCACTCCTAACTGCCCTCCCCTGCATGCCTAGTCACCCCTAACTGCCCTCCCCTGCAGGCCTGGTCCCAACTGCTCTCCCCTGAAGGCAAGGGTCCCTCCCAACTGCCTTCCCCTGCAGGCCTGGTCGCCCCCAACTTCCCTCCTCTGCCAGCCGGGTCACCCCTAACTGCCCTTCCCTGCAGGCCTGGTTGCCCCATCTTCCCTCCTTTGCCGGCTTGGTCGCCCCTAACTGCCCTCCCCTGCTGGCCTGATCACCCAAAACTGCTCTCCCTTGGAGACCTGGTCCCTCCCAACTGCCCTCTCTGCTGGCCATCTTGTGTCCACATGGGGGCAGGATCTTTGACCACATGGGGGCCGCCATCTTGTGTGTTTGAGTGATGGTCAATCTGCATATTACTTTTTTATTAGATAGGATAGAGGCCTGGTGCATGGGTGGGGGCCAGCCGGTTTTCCCTGAAGGGTGTCCCGGATCAGGGTGGGGGTTCCCTTGGGGTGTGGGGCGGCCTGGGCAAGGGGCCTGTGGTGGTTTGCAGGCCGGCCACACCCCCTGGCAACCCAAGCGGAGGCCCTGGTATCTGGGGTTTATTTATCTTCTACAATTGAAACTTTGTAGCCTGGAGCGGAGCCAAGCCTTCTGCTTGCTCCCTGGCAGCAACCATTTTTGGGGGGATTTATGTATCTTCTATAATTGAAACTTTGTAGCCTTAAGCGGAGGCCTGGGCTGGCCAGGGTGTGTGGAAAGCTTGGCTTCCTCCATTGCCATGGGCAACCCTAGCCTCCTGTTCTTTCTAGCTCTGTGGCTGCTGCCATTTCTGTCTGGTTTTATGTATCTTCTATCATTGAAACTTTGTATCCTTGAGTGGAGGCTTAGGCCGGCAAGGGCAGGCAGAAAGCTTGGCTTCCTCCATCGCCGGGGAAACCCATGCTTCCCTCCTGCTGTCTGTGGCGGTAGCCATCTTGGTTGGGTTTATTTGCATATTTGCTCCTGATTGACTGGTGGGCGTGGCTTGTGGGTGTAGTGGAGTGATGGTTAATTTGCATATTACTCTTTTATTAGATAGGATATATATTGGGAGGGCAGGGAAAGGAGAGGAAAACATTTTGCATTTCAGTTAATCTTCCTTTCCAGGACTTCAGAGCCAATCAGGGAAAATGAATGAGCTGAGAACAAAATGTGGGGAAACAGAATTTATGTTAACTAGAAATTAAAAATAAAATGTACTAGCCTCTGGCTAGTGTTGCTCAGTGGTTAGAGTGTTGGCCCATTGACTCAAGGGCTGAGGGTTTGATTCCCGGTCAAGGACATAGGCTTAGGTTGTGGGTTCATTCCCTGGCCCCGGTTGGGGCTAGTGTGGGAGGCAACTAATTGATGTATCTCTCACTTCTTGATATTTCTCTCTCTTTACTCCCACCCTTTCACTCTCTAAAAGTATCAATGGAAAAAAATATCCTCGGGTGAGGATTAAAATAAATACATAAAATAAAACGTATTAGTTGTATGTTTTATTGCTATTATCTGCCTTCCAAGAACTGCATTTTTAAAATTAGACATTCTATATTTTGAATTTAGAATTTATGCATCCATGTTTTTAAAATGTGTTTACACTTTTCTATAAAGTTCATTGCTATTATACTATTGAAGACTACTAAGTGTGCAGACTCCCAGTCAAATCAATATAGTTGCAAATATTTTGAGTAATACAGTGTTTATAATTTTATTTGGGCAGTTTGATCTGCTCCACAAGCTTGCTTTTATTCATTCATTATTTATTTATCAATCCTCACCCAAGGATATTTTTCCATTGATTTTCAGAAAGAGTGAAAGAGAGAGGGAAAGACAGAAATATCAATGTGAGAGAAACACATTGATTGGTTGCCTCCTGCATGCATCCTGACCAGGGCCAAGGCCAGGGAAGAGCCTGTAACCAAGGGAGGTACGGGCCCTTGACTGGAATTGAATCCGGGACCCTTTGGTCCATAGGCCAATGCTCTATCCACTAAGCCAAACCGGCTAGGCTGCCCCTCAAGTTTTTATTTGAAATTTTTATATGAAAAGTCTCAGGTCTGTCATCTTTAAAAAAAAAAACTTCTCACCCTGACAGGTGTGGCACAGTTGGTTGAGTGTCATCCCATGCACCAAGAGGTCACTGGTTCAATTCTGGGTCAGAGCACATGCCCTGATTGCAGGCTGGATCCCCAGTTGGGGGTGTCAGGATCATGGATGTTTCTCACATTGATGTTTCTCTCCCTCTCCCTTCCTCTCTAAAATCAATAAAAAACACCTCTTGTGTTTGGCTTTAGTTTATGTTGCTGTTCCATCTCTATTCCTGATTGATAATTTTTGAAAATCTGTCTGCCTTTACTTCTTCATTGTATCACTATAATTGCAATCCTCAAATTTAATCACTCAGCTGAAATGGTTCTCTCAAAGGACACCATTTGCCAAATGCAGTAGCTGCATTTTTGTTTTTCTTTTTTAATCCTCACCTGAGGAGAGTGAGGATATTTTTTTCCATTGATTTAGAGAGTGGAAGGGAGGGGGGAGTGAATGAGGATAAAAAGAGAGAAACATGGATGTGAGAAACATTGATTGGTTGCCTCCCGCATGCAGCCTGACCCAGGGTGGGTATCAAACTTGCAACCCAGGTAGGTGCCCTTGACCAGGAATTGAACCCGAGACCATCCAGTATGCAGGCCGATACTCTAACCATTGACCTTGTCAGCTAGGGTAGTGGCTGAATTTCTAAATTCTGTTTAACCGTTGCGACACTTACCAGTTATTTACTCCTTAAAACTCTGTATGACCCATCTGTTTTGTTCTTTCTGTTTCTTTGAATGGCTTCTTTAGCCTCTCCATTATTTAACCTAGTCTCGATGATTATTTTCCTTAGGTCTCTACACTGGGTCCTTGAACTGTCTTCATGACTTTACTTAGCATTGGTTCTCACTTAAATTCTAATAAACCTTGTAATTAAATCCAAACTCCTCTCCTGCCCCCAAGCATTAGCTGTTCCTTTTTCTCCTAATATGGAGAACACAGTCATCTCATAGTAACCTGATTTCTCTAGCATTTCCTCTGTACAATGCATTATGAGATTTTCTTGAGTTGACTCCAGAAATGTCTATTCTTGTTATAGCTATTCAGAATGATTGTAGATATTCATCTCACCTGGACATTTAAGGTCGCCTAAAATGCTGCTTGCAATCTTCAGCCCCTATACTCATTCCAATCCATTCCTTTAAACAAAATTATAGTTGACATATATTAATTTCGGGTGTAAAACATATTGATTTAACATTTATATACTTTACGAACTGGTCTTAGTAACCATCTGTCACCTCAATCCATTCTTTATGTTACCACTAGATTAAACTTCCTAAGATATGATTATTATACTTCTGCTTAGAAATATTCGGTAGCTCCTTTCCTGAAGAATAGAGGCCAGATGCTCAGCATAGCACTGAAGAGCCTTCATGATATGGCCCTTCCTTTCCAGCCTCATCTACTACAATCTCTTACATTTGTTGTGCCTAATTTTCAGCTTTAACAGATGGCAGTACTTTTAAAATTATTTGTCTTTGCTGGGGGAAATCTCTGCCTGGAATACAACATAGGAAATCTCTTTTTTTAAAATTCCAGTTAAATATCTGTGTGTCTTTTACCGATCTTATCTTCAACTGTACCCCTATCCCACAACTGGTATTGAACTAATTCTTTTCTCTGCTTCTTGTGCCTCTTTTTTCACATCATTTAATACATATATTAGTTATGTACATGTTGGGCTCTAGCTAAACCATGAGCTAGATTTAGGAATTTTCTTTATAACCCTTTGTATTCCCAACACCTAATATATAGTACACTTGGTGTTTAATAAATATTTCAAGGAACAAAAGTTAAACCCTAATTTTATTGGGGGTGGGAAAAACAAATTATGTAGGTTTCTATAATTTTAAAAGTCTATCTGTGACATTAATTCATAAGGTAATTCTAGAATTGCAACAGAAGGAAAAGTGGAGAAAATTAGATCAGCAGATACTATAAAGAAACTAAATTTCTATTTTGTATTTACTGCATACTTATAGGTAAAGTTTAAGAAGATAGCTATTTGCTATCTAGTCCTATTGGGCAGTGTGGAGATAGTAAATAATTGTATTGATAATTAAGCTTATAACATTTACCCAACTCTTATTTCCTTCAACTAGAGATAACACTGAAAATTATTACAAATTAAGGTTTAAATTTATATCTAAAATGACTAAATGGCAAATATGTAAGAAGCACCTTAATATTTCATAACCTGAAGCAGAATTTAACTATTCCTGATTTTACTTGGCAAGATAAAATCTGGTTATCTGGTTAACAGGTATTCTGAATAAGCTTGTGTGGTTCACCATACTGATATAAGTGAACAGAAGTTGGAAATATTGAAGCAAGATAACATGCAGTAGTTGTTTCAGTATCTATTCTGTTGCAGGAGTGCGACAAGAATATAAAGGTGGCACATTTTCACAAGCAACCTTCTGTAAAACCGTTTTACTGGGATATTATGCTGAGGACATTTGTAGCAGTACAGCTGTGGGTCATTTAAGGGTAATATTACACTTGTATAATGTTGAGAAATTACTTCACTTAGTCTGCATGTAAAGTGGGGGTAATACTTATTCTGTTAATAGGTGGTGAAAATTAAATGACAGAACATGCCAAATGCTTACTTAGCCCATTGCTTGGCATATCATAAACACTACAAATGATCCTAGAAATAACAAATTTGTTCTCTCAAATTTTGGGCATCTGGGAAGAAAAGGTTTCCTCAAGGGTATGGTGGAGGTAGGTATACATCAAAAACAAACTTCTTCCTACTTCATTATTTGCCCAGAGCTGGAAATACAAAATCATGTCTTTTTTTTAATATATTTTATTGATATTTCACAGAGAGGAAGGGAGAGGGATAGAGAGTTAGAAACATCGATGAGAGAGAAACATGGATCAGCTGCCTCCTGCAACACTCCTTACTGGGGATGTGCCCGCAACCAAGGTACATGCCCTTGACCGGAATCGAACCCGGGACCTTTCAGTCCGCAGGCCGACGCTCTATCCACTGAGCCAAACCGGTTTCGGCCAAAATCATGTCTTGTCACAGACTGCCATTTCCTGGTATAAGTGAATTACAAATTTGTTTGTAGTAGATGATGGTGATAATTTGCTTTGTGGTTTAAGATTACCAGTATGATTTAGCTGATTTGAATACAGAACAAGCAAAATGAGAGTAAAACAGTTAGGGTTACTAGTAGGTAGGTACCTTTTTTTAAAAAAATATATATTTTATCGATTTTTTACAGAGAGGAAGGGAGAGGGAGTTAGAAACATCAATCAGCTGCCTCCTGCACCCCGCCCCCTCACCACCACTGTGGGGATGTGCCCACAACCAAGGTACATGCCTGTGACCGGAATCGAACCTGGGACCCTTGAGTCCGCAGGCCGACGCTCTATCCACTGAGCCAAACCTGTTAGGGCAGGTAGGTACCTTTCATAAAAGATTTTAATCAAGTGTTATCTTTATCTAGCATTTGAAACCTATTTGTGGAAACAGCATTTGGAGTTAAATGTCTCCCTTTATCAAGGACCATGGGCTGATTTCATTTATCTTTAGTTTTTTCATCATTATAATGTGTTTTTTTTCTTCTTGGTTCTAACATTCTATAATTCCTATTTACCTTTACTGTCTATGTCATGAATTATAGGGATAACAATAATACTTGGAAGAAGAGTGTTTTCTTTTTTTGTTTTTGTTCTTTAGAGAGAGGGAGGGAGAAACATTGATCTGTTGCCTCCTGCACACACCCTGACTGCAACCTGGGTATGTGCCCTGACCAGGAACTGAACCTGCTACCTTTTGGTGTATGGGACGACCAACCGAGCCACACTGGCCAAGGCAGGAAACTCCTTTGGTAATTTGTGTCTTGTTTTGTAATATAATACTAAAAGGACTTTGATTTGTAAGATGAATAACTTAAAACTATAGAAAGCTTTAGATCTCTATTTACTAAATATCTATCTCTCCATTTGCTATTTTCTAGTTTTCATAATTTCAAGACTTGTAACAAGTTATTTGTTTATAAGTTGCTTTTACTTAGAATTTTGGACAAATCTTTTGCCCAGACCAGATTAAATTATTTCTGGTCCATGCTGACCTGCTAAATAATGGCTTCACTAAGAATCTTTTAATTTTTCAAGTTTTTTTCTTAAGGCAGAATATTATTTTTATAAACACTGTTAATACTAGTAAACATCTCTGTGTTATATAGGAGATATCCTATAACTAAAAACAAATGTATGAAGGAATTTTTCTGCAATACTAATTGTTTATGTATTATTTCATTAGTTTTGCTTTTTCCATCTGTGAGCATAATTTCAAAAAAAATAGTTATTGATTTCAGAGATGAAGGGAGAGGGAGAAAGAGAAACATCAGTGATGAGAGAGAATCCATTGATCAGCTGTCTCCTGCTTGCCCCCCACTGGGACTGAGCCAGAAAACTGGGCATGTGCCCTGACCAGGAATCTAACTGACCTCCTGAGTTGATACTCAACCACTGAGCAACACCAGCTGAGCAATATCTATCTTTTATGTCTTTCAGTACTTAATTACTAAGGCTGTGAACTTGTGATTTCTAATAAGAAATATAGCTGGTCCAGCCAGTGTGGCTCAGTGGCTGAGTGTCGACTCAGGAACCAAGACATCAAGGTTCAATTCCTGGTCAGGGCTGAATCCCCAGTAGGGGGTGTGCAAGACGCATCCAATCAATGATGTTTCTCATCAATGCTTCTATCCCTCTCCCTCTCTAAAATTTAATAAAGAACATTTAAAAAAATATATCTGGTCTTCATTCCCATTCCTGGCACAGGAATTTAACGCACTGGAATTTCCTAGTGATAAGTGTGATAAAAATGTCTTTTGAGTAAATGACGTGACTTGGAAAGCTCCTAGGTAACCTAAGGATGGGGGCTGGTTGCCAGGGGAACCAACCCTGTGATTAAAGGGTTGTAACTTTTCAGTACTCCTTTCACCTCCCCAGGGTAGAGGGTTTGGAGATTGGGTTCAGTAACCAATGGCCAATGAAGTAACTAATGACTGTTATCAAGCCTCCATAAAATCCCAAAGGACCAGATTTAGAGAGCTTCCAAGTTGGTGAACAGATGGAGGAAGAGTGATCACCTAGAGAGGAGGCAAGCTGTGCCCCTTCCCTATACCTTGCCCCATGCATCTCTTCCATGTGGCTGTTCCTGAGCTATAACCTTTTATAATAAACTGGTAATCTAGTTAGTAAAATGTTTCTCTTAGTTCTGTGAACTGCATAAGCAAATTAATTTAACTTGAGGAAGGGGTCATGGGCACCTCCAATTACTAGTATAGCCTGTCAGAAGCACAACCTGGATGTTGGATTGGCTTCTGGTTTATTTTTGATTTTGTTTTATTGATTCTAGAGAGGAGGGGAGAAGGAGAGAAATATCAATGAGATAGAAACATTGCCTCCTGCATGCATCCTGACTGGGGATTGAACCCACAACCTGGGTATGTGTGCTAACTGGGAATCCAAACTTTTGGTGTATGACAGAATGCTCCAACCAACTGAGCCACATGGGCCAGGGCTGGCCTCTGAAGTTTGAGGATTAGTCTTCTGGGACTGAATCCTTAATCTGTAAATGTGATGCCATTTCCAGGTAGTGTCAGAATTAGTTCCTTGGTGGTGGGGGGGTAGGGGGGGACACATACCTGAATTGGTGTCAGAGCTGGAGAGGCACACATTGATAACTTATTATGCTGCTTTAAGTTGTTTATTTAGTGTGGCAGTATACCAAATTAAATAAAACACTTATGATGTTGCTTTTACATACAATTCTTACCCAATTTCCTCAGAGATCTCTTCTACCTTTCCTTTTAGCTACCTTATATAGATCTTATACTTTTGTTTTATGATCTAGTTCAGAGGTCAGCAAATAATGCCCACAGGCCATCTTTTTTTTTGGTATGGACTGTGAATTTTAAATGGTTGAAACAAAAATCAAAAGAATATTTTGTCAAATGTGGAAATTATATGAAATTTGTAGCCATGGTCTATGGCTGCTTTCTCGACATAAAACCTGAGTTGAGTAGTTGCATCGGAAAGCTTAAAGTATTTAATATATAACCCTTTACAGAAAAATGTTGCTGACTCCTGGACCAACTGACTGCATGTGGGCTATCCCTTCTTTTCCTTTTCCCTGTGAGAGATTACATTTAGATAATACATGCATGTATAGTTTTTACTGAACTACAAAATCCTCCTGTCTGGCAAGTTTCTGCTTCTGTCCTAAACAGAAGGTAGAGGTAACAAAGTACTTTGCCTAGACAAAAATCTGTCAAACTCTCAGATTCTTTCTAATGGAAACATGAAGTAGCACCCTCTAATTATTTCAGTAAGTATTTTTTTTCCCTTCATTATTTTTCAGAGGCACAAATGACCATTACATTGGTTGTAATGGGGCCATGATATATTAAACTTCTCCCCAAATATATAGAAGGCTTGTATTTACTTGCTTTGAATATTGATCCATCCCTACAACAGATTTAAAAGTCAAGTAGAAATATAAGGTCCAAAACAAACTTTATTTAAATAGGGATAATAAAGATATTAATAACTCAAATATTGAATAATTAAGCTTTGGATTGACTGGAAGTCCATGATTCACCAAGACTATTTTATGGAAGCAGTATAAAACTACATTTGGTATTTTTCCTCAATATTCTTCAAGCTTGCAAAGATTCAGAACGCTTTAATGACAGCTTGTTGAACAGCAATAAGACGATGTCCTTAGAAGTCAGTCTCTCACAAAAAAGACGTTATAGCCAAGCTCTATTAAAGCCCCAGCCAGTAAGGTCCACAAAGGAATGAAGACATAGGACAGATTCATGGTAGTAAACTGTTCCAGTTTAGCACAGAGTGCAAGGCAGAAGGCTAATTTAAGTAACATTGCAATGAGGTACCAGGTTTTTTTTTTAATATTGTGTGATCCATGTCGAGGGTCAAAGCCCGACTTACATCGCCCAGCCATTTTCACAATCAGCATAACCAGAAGAATAGTATCAAATATCCAGACTGGAATAAATATAAGGAACCAGTTCCAAGGTGCCTTCTCATCCAGTTTCAACACCAACATGATCAAGAAGAGTAATGTGAAAAGCCAGGTGAGCAGTACTCTCTGAGCCAAGGACATTCTCATTTAAACACTTTAAAGAGGCTGTTGCAGCGTCAAAAAATGGGAAATACACCCTAAGAGAAGGAAAGAAAGTCAAGATGGTTTTAATACCAGAAAAACAAATCACTTCCAATTCTGGTGAACAAAGCTGGATCTTTCCCACTCAGATTTCCTAATTTTGAAAACATTCTATCATTCTTCCTTTCAAAACCTATAAATTTGTAGCTATCTTTGACAGCATTATATCCATTATTCCTTTTAGCCCATGAGAAAATACAATAAAATATTTAGTATACCCCCTGGATATAAGCTATTCAATATGTCTCAAGAACAGTCTGTTGCTTTCCATTGCTATCACTCAAGTCCAGGCACTCATGACATGATTCCTATACCTTAGGGATGTTCTTAACTTGTTCTTAACATTCGCACACCTACAAATTTTCATTCAATTTCAAGGAGTACTAAGAAAAAGCATCCAAAATCAAAGCAGTGAAAAAAAAGGAGATGATATCAAGCTAAGAGAAGAGTAAGGAGGGAATGGTTAATAAAAATTAAAACATTAAGTATAATTAAGAATGTAAATACGTCATTGGGCTAAATATAGAACACATAGATAAAACTATTTTCACACAGTTTAATCTATAGGTCTTATATTTTTAAGTTAAACGTTCTCATTTAAATTCTTAAAAATACCTATTTTAGTCTATTTTTTTTCTTATAATACTTTTTTTTTTTTTTTGCTTTGGGATATAGATGATACTTTTTCACTACTTTTCAATAATCATCACTTAAAATTTGACATTTTGTAATTATTAGATGCTAAATTATTCAACAATTGGGGCTGTTTCTTACATCCCTATTTTGTCTTACTGTTCTATATTTGTTTTGCACTAGTACTATGACTGTTAGTGGATATGTTCTAGGATACATCGTAATATCTGGAAGGCCTAGTACCTACTCACTGTTTTCTTTTCCGAATACTTTCTATTTTTAGTCCTTTCATTTTTTCACTAATTCTTAAAAGCTTGGAATTTTGATTGGGAGGCCATTAATCTATAATACTTAGATCTAAGTATTTATTTAATCTTCACATAGGTTTACAGTATGCTCTATACATATTTGAGTTTTTTATATCAGTCTTGTGACCATTTGGAAAAAAGGTAAGTAGAATGGGAAGTCAGAAGACAGACTACATGCAGTGGATGAGGAGTCAACAGAAGATAATACTAGCTGACAACATTTTACTTCCCCTTGAAATATTTGGAGAAGATGAAAGGTAAGACATATGAGACTGAGATTCAAGAAGAAATTTTCAGTAAAGGAGAAATCTAAGTATGAGTATGAACTCAGGGATATAACTCACTGGGGAGTGATAGATTGAAGATGAGAGAGGATAGATACCTGATGGAAAGAGGAAAAGATCAGATGGTGGTTGTGATGGTAACAATAGTATGAGTGGTAAGAGTAAAATGCAGAAAAACAAACAAGGAAAAGGTGAAACTGGCTAGATGAATCAAATGCCCTAGACTAGTGTGTTTAGTAAATTATATTTTAGAACTTTGATGTTTTCTCTACTACTTTAAACAGTGGGTTTTATCTCAGTAGTACTTATGAGTCACCTAATTCCCCTTCCCCTCCCTATACCCATCTGCTTGCACTCAACTTGTTTATTTAGTTGGCAGGTGCTTCATACTGCAGTTACGAAAAGCAGATGCTTTTTCTCTTCTGTGCTGGTCTCCTTTCCTGGCCAAAGGATGTCACAGTGGGATGTGGGACTGAACTTGGATGAAAATGTGGAGGGCTATGTATTGATTGATAACTATGGATGAGTCTATTAAGTTTGCTCAATCCCGATCTCTAATCTATTTGGCCATTTTGTGAACCTTTCAAAAGTCCATAATACAGTTGCTTATATGTAACTTTTCCATCCGATGAGTCAAGCTTCATTTTTTTTTTCATATAGGACTGAGTAGCAACTAGTCATAAGAAGGGAACATGCACTCAATACAGCTACTTTAAGACGGAAGGTGGAAAGGATGCAAAGTCTTGTGGCTGCAAGTTTTATAATGTGGGAGGCAACAAAGTTCTGCATGTACTTGTACTAAAATGCCCTCAACCGGGAAGCACTCTGCTGATATTTAAATGACGCCTGAAGGATTGTGTTTGCTGAGCTACAATGATTAATACGACCCCAATTTTATTAATTTATTAATAAATAATTAATTTAGGCAGTCGTATTTGTATCCTATTACTCTTCTTTCTCCTCAAAGGGGGTGGTCTGCACATTCCAAAACAAAAATTTGCTCAACTTAAATATTTACCATTTGAGGTAGGTATTTCTGGTACCTTGAAGAGAGTTAAGTATTATTAGTTCATATGCTTCCTTATCTATTAAAACTTTGTGTTGCCCCCCAATGGAAAATAAAGAGTCCTGCCCACAGCTCGTGTCTCGGTGTCAGTTGTGTGTGGTCTCATTTGTTGTCCATGGTGCTTCCCACACCACCCCCATTTTCCTTCTCTCGCTACTGCCATTACTCTTCCAAGTGAATCTGCCTTATGCCAAAGGCAGTTTTGCTTAATGAGCCCACAACACAGAACTCTTCTAAATAATGAGTCGCTTTCGAAAGGCCTTGCTGCTACAGCCTTGGCCAACTTAACCATCCTTCAAAGGAACAGCGGTCTGCTTACCAACTTATCTGCTTTTCGCGCCTCCTTGTTCCTAAAACTGCAGGACGTTCCTAAATTACCCTTGTCCTCCGTCTTCCAAGGGCGGGGGGTCACAGCCCGTGGGGCCCCATCCAGACCCCCCCCCCCCCCCCATTTTGCTGTGGCCCAAGTACATTATGGAGTTGAACGCGGTTCTTGCAAGACAGGATCCACAATGCACACAGAAGCCTGGTGCCAAGCAAATTTATATGTGTTTGGGGTTGGGAGTGTGAAGGGGAGACGGTGGGGGTATGGGACGGAGGCACAGCCCACGCAGGCATCTGGAGGCCCGTGCAGGACGTCAGCGCGTCGGAGCCCCAGACTCACCTGGCTACGCCGCTAGCCGGAGACGGAAGAGGGACGGGAAGATCAGGGATTTCGCCAGTTTGGATCCTTGGCCTATTCCACACTTTCCCCCCCATTAAATCCAGAACCCGTCACATGATAATCAAGAAAAAGATCCCAGTTCCGCTCTCTAAACGACCGCGGTAGAGGATTTCTCACTTCTAGCTCGGGGCCACGCCCACATCCGGGGCCGTCTCTCACCGCCCCTGGGGCTCCCTATAGGTAGAGAGGACGCCAATCTGCGTTCAGAGGCCCCTTTGCCTGCGGTAATTGGACCATTTGGCCGCCAATGCAAACCAACCGCTCTTTCCTTATGTTCCGGTTTGCCAGAAGGGCGGCAATTAAAAAACACACCCACTTGCCCTGCTTCTGCATTACTACTGGATAGAACAAAAGTCAGTCAAAGTGCAGCTTGGAGTGTTCGTAGTCCTATTGGACAGGTAGATGCCAATCAAACTAACCAGCGCTCGGATACGCTCCCGTGGGGCGCCCCGCCCCTCCCGTCGCCCGCCCCTCCAGCGCGCGGAGACTGCAAGCTCCGGCGCAAAATCCTGCAGGGGAAAGGGGGTGGGGCGAAGGCTGTGGAGGCAGCGCGCCCGCCGGCAGCCTCCTTGTGAGTCCTAGGTCTCTCGCGGTGGTGGCGGTGCTCGCCTCGGTGTCTCCCAGCACCCCAGCTGCCTCCTAGCGGCTTGGCGCCCGCTCCTAAGGTGAGATCACCTTCGCGTTTGGGCAGGCACCGTGTGTAGGTCGTTGGGTTCTGACAGAATCCCGAGGATGGAGCAGAACTGGCGAGGCGAGCAGCGGGCGGGATGGAGGTGGGGGCTCCCGGGCCAACGCATCGCCCTCTACCGCCGGTGACTTCCCCAGCGGCCGTCGGCACCTGCGCGCCGGGGTCAACCACGGTCTCGTGCCATCTTTTGGCGAGTGGTAGAGGCTCAGCCGCCCTCCTCCCGAGCCATCGCCGTCTTTGATCCTTGATGGGGCCGAAGCCCAGCGCCGCCTTCCATCCCTCCCGCGGCCTTTCTCCTTTGATTCCTTCCACTTGCGCGGTGCTGGGGCTGCGTCGGGTCCTGGAGGGCGTGCAGGGGCACCGGGTGGCCGAGCCCGGGCGGGCCGGCAGAGGCCAGCTAGCGGCCGGAGAGCGGGCTTGGGAGGAGGGGGCGACTCTGCGCGCGCTGGGAGCGGGCTGGAGGGAGGGTCGCTGCCCTGCACCCACTGAGCAGGCAACAGTTTGGTTTTCTGATTCCAGCACTCACTGCAAAGCGGTGCTCAAGTCCTTCGCACTGGCCTGAAGGGATGTTTCCTGTCAGGAAACGGTTCGGCGGTCCATCAGCGTCTTCATCTTTTCTTCTTATTATCTGCCTGCTGTTGACAGTCAGTGTTCTGCTATTGTCTGGTCAGGTCGTGGCTTTTCCAACTCAGAACCTCCTGTATAATTTCGGGATTCATTCTGCCACTGACCTATCACCCATTTTATTTTTAGCCTGGCAAGAAAAAAAAAAAAGGAACTGCTTTATATCAACATATACTGAGTAGGGAAGTACAGAATGTGGAACAATTTATTAATTTAAGTGTCTACGTAGCAAGTAGTAATTTTTAAATTCATTGTGAATGTATTAAATGTTTTGTAATTTACACTTGGTCCTTTTGTTAATGGTATATCCTGCTTACTTTGAAAATTTTTTTGGGGGGGGGTTACTTGTGATACTTTGATTTTATAGTTTTTGCTTAACTTTAGCCCACTAGACATCTTAAGATTCCCCCCCCCCCCATACTTTAACTATAGCATTAGTATTTGCTCTTGCTTTTAGGGGTTATGTATTTTTTTAAATTTGTTTTCTCCCAAACTGGACTTGCTCATAACATTTTTTAAGTTGGAAGGGGGAATTCTGAGAATTTGGAAACTATGTACTTTAGCCTAGGGAGCCTTAAAATAGCATAACCATTTGAAACGCTAACTTTTTGGAGTAAGGGTTGCTAAGAGAAGGAAATGGGTATCCACTGTTAGTTGTAGTGGCTCAATGTCTAGATTCTGAAGGAATGTGAGTTTTGGGGAGAATGAGCCATGCATGAGACCAGACACAAGCTGGTGACAGGAAAATTTCTTGCTGGGGAAATAGCCTGCCTCCCAAACAGGTTAGTTGTTAGCATGCATCAGATAGTATTAAGATAGGTGTTCGTAAGGTAGGAAGTCTCTGTGTTCTCATTTTCACCACTAGGGCATAAAAATGTGGTAAGCAAATTAACTATAGTGTACAATGGCAGCACTCCTGCATAGTCAAGCCTCCAAGAGCAAACTTGAGTCCAAACTGACACTGGACAGAGTCCTAAAAATCAAGTAGATGGCAAGCCAGTGGTCGGCAAACTGCGGCTCTCGATCCACATGTGGCTCACGAGCCAAGGTTTGCCGCTCTGTTGACTAATGAGTTTGCCGACCACTGGCCTAAGCAATTTTAAAACCATGAACTTTTTTGGCTAATCCATTTCATGCAAAATTGCAAAGAAGTTGTGATAAAAAAACTTTACTAGACTGAGGCTAATAAAATTCAGGGTGGCATGCCAAAAAAATGGGGATCAAAAAATAGTTGGATTGCTTATATATTATCTCACTTAATCCTTATAATCCTATGTGTTGTAAGTTCTGCATTACTCCCTTTTTATAAATGAATTGACCAAAACTTAGATTAACTTACTTGTTCAAGATTTCTCAGCTAATAAGTTGGTGGAGGTGTGAGTCACATCCAAGCAATCTGCTTACCAAGCCTACGTGGTGGTGATGCTTTACCACCACAGTAAACGTGGCTTCTTAGAGACTTGGTAGAAGGAGACTAGTGGCAAATAATGCTGCATACCATAAACTGAATAAGAGTATTGTAAATATTCATTAATACTTTAAGATGATTGTATAATAGGCACTGTTGAGTATTGCTGGGGATATAAGGATAGAGTCACCTTCCCTTGTCTTTGAGGAATTTTGTTTAGTGGGAGAGAGAGATATTTGAACAAATGTTGATATATTCTGTAAGAAAGTGCTTTAAAGCCTGGTTTTGTGGAAAGAGAATGCAGTTAAAGTTGAGACAGATCAGCATTTGAATTCCTATTTGGCTTTGTGACCCTAAACATGATACCAAACCTTTTTTAGCTTCAGTTTCCTTATCTGTTAAGTGGAGATGATAATACTTGAAAGGGGAGTATTGAGCATTAAACAAAATATGTAAAGTACTGGCACATTAGTAAGCGCCGAATAAAGAAGAATGAACAAATAATTTTAAGAGACAGAGTAGAAGAGGAGGTGTTGGGGTTTAGCAGGGAGCTATCACTGGAGCCTTAAAGGGTGCGTGGTAGTTTCCACAGGTAGAGAAGGAGGGCATTTTACACAGAACTGAACAGGAATATGGATAGTTGAAGGAATGGCAAGTAATTGTGGCTTTGTATAAAAACTATTTGTGGCCCTGGCTGGGTGGCTCAGTTGGTCCAGTGCACCAAAAAGTTGTGGGTTTGATCCTAGGGGTCGGGGTGTGTATGGGAGGCAACCAATAGATGTTTCTCATGTCCATGTTTTTTTTTCCTCTCAAATTTTTATTTTTTTAATATTTTAAAATGGATTTTTAGGGAGAGAGAAACATCAATATGAAAGCGAAACATCCATTGGCTGCACACCCCCTACCAGGGATCCAGTCTGAAACTTGGGCATGTGCTCTGACTGAAAATCAAACCAGCAATCTTTCCGTGCATGGATATCGCCCAACCGAGCCACACTGGCCTGGGCAAATTTTTATTTTTTTCATTTGCACCTGAGGATATGCTTTTTCATTGAATTTCTTTAGACAAAGGGGAAGAGAGAGAGAAACATCAATCAGTTGCCTCCCATACATGCCCTGACTGGAGATCAAACCTATAACCTACGTATGTGCCCTGATCAGGAATTGAACCGACAACCTTTTGGTGCATTCCAACCAACTGAGCCACCTGGTCAGTTGGATATTCAGTTTTCCCCGCACCACTAGTTGATGAGACTGTCCTTTCCCAATTGAGTGATTTTGGCATTCTCCCCTTTCTTAAATCAATAAAACCATATCTTCAGGTGAGGAATTAAAAAAACACAAAACTATTTGTGAAGGCCTAATTTAAATTGTAATCCTATCTAATAAAAGAGTAATATGCAGATTGACCATCACTCCAACACACAAGATGGCTGCCCCCATGTGGTCAAAGATGGCTGCCCCCATATGGACATAAGATGGCCACCACAAGATGGCCAGCAAGGGAGGGCAGTTGGGAGGGACCAGGCCTGCAAGGGAGGGAAGTTGGGGGTGACCAGGCCTGCAGGGGAGGGCAGTTGGGGGTGACCAGGCCTGCAGGGGAGGGCAGTTGGGGGTGACCAAGCTGGCAGAGGAGGGAAGTTGGGGGCGACCAGGCCTGCAGGGAAAGGCAGTTGGAAGGGACCCAGGCCTGCAGGGGAGGGCAGTTAGGGGCAAACAGGCTGGCAGGGGAGCAGTTAGGCATCAATCAGGCTGGCAGGGGAGTGGTTAGGGGGTGGTCAGGCTGGCAGGCAGAAGCGGTTAGGGACAATCAGGAAGGCAGGCAGGCAAGCAGTTGGGAGCCAGCAGTCCTGGATTGTGAGAAGGATGTCCAACTGGCCTGGTGGGATTGGGCCTAAACGGGCAGTCGAAAATCTCTCGAGTGGTCCCAGATTGGAGAGGGTGCAGGCTGGGCTGAGGACACCTCCCTCCCCTGTGCACAAATTTCGTGCACCAGGCCTCTAGTTGTATATAAATGTGGCTGGGAAAAGTGATTACTACCCAATTTTGCTAATTGGAATCGCATACATAGATACTAAAATTATAGGAAAACCTCAACAGATGGTGTTATATTTTTATTTAATATTTACCTATAATATTTCTTTTCCCCACGTCCATTTCCTTTTTTTCTTAATTTATTGATTTGAGAGAAAGAGGGAGATCAATCTGTTCCACTTATTTATGCATTCATTGGTTGATTCTTATATGTGCCCTAACTCGGGATCAAACCCACAACCTTGGTGTATCAGGACGATGCTCTAACCAGCTGAGCTATCTGGGCAAGGAAAACTTCATTTTCAAACCTGTCCATCTAAGCAACTGTTTCATTATCTTATTGTGATATTTCATTCTAAGCTGTTAAAGAAGACTAATACTACTGGAGGCATTTGCACTTAATTTGTGGAATGTATTTTGGGATTATTTTAAATAGAAGAAGAATCTTAAAATGACTGTTGCCTTCTTTTAACTCCTTTACCTAGGCTGTAGTCACATAGAATCAATGTTGCAAAGTACCCTTTGCATATATGTTGACTATCTTTTCCAAATCCAAAGTTGAGATGTGACAGTAGGACAGAATGTTTTAAATTGGGACTGTCCTTGAAAATGCAAGAAAAAGTCCCATGCTTCAGGATAGCGCAGAACCATAAATACATTCAATTTATAAATGTGATTCACTTGATGACCAGAATCAAGACTTAAGTTGAAAATGTTAAATAACACTTAGGAAAGCTGCATTTTTAGTCCAACTTGTTAGTCTCATATAAATTGCTAAAATGACACAAAATATATAGGTGAGTTTTCAGATAAGAAAAACCAACTGCTTCCTGGAACAGGTAGTTTTAGAGCACTAGGAAGGAAAATATACTGGACCTTATTTTGAATAGTGAACAGGAATTGGGACAGGAAATGGCTATGGCTGAACCACTACCTGATAATAATCATAACGTGATTAATTTTGACATTTAATGAGAGGAAGTAAAAGAGGGAAAAGTGCACTATATGCAGCTTTCCAGTTTCAGAAACAGTAGGGGAAAGGAGCCGTTAAAAGTATATCTACAGCCCTGGCTGGTTTGGCTCAGTGGATAGAGCATCGGCCTGTGGACTCAAGGGTCCCAGGTTCAATTCCAGTCAAGGGCATGTACCCTGGTTGCGGGCACATCCCCGATAGGGGGTGTGCAGGAGGCAGCTAATTGATGTTTCTCTCTCATTGATGTTTCTAACTCTCTATCCCTCTCCCTCTCTGTAAAAAGTCAATAAAATATATATATATATATATAAAAAGTATATCTGCAGCCCTAGCTGGTTTGTGGCTCAGTGGATAGAGCGTTGTCCTGCGGGGTGAAGGGTCAAGGGCACATGCCTGGGTTGGGGGCTTGATCCCCAGTGGGGGGCATGCAGGAGGCAGCCGATCAATGATTCTCTCTCATCATTGATGTTTCTATCTCTCCCTTCCTCTCTGAAATCAATAATAAATATATATATGTACATATATATATATAAACACATACAAAAAGTAGATCTACAGAAATGTTGAAGATCCTGGTTCATGGCCAATGCTCAACCACTGAGCTACATTGGCTGGACAGGTCTTTAATCCATTTTGAGTTATTTGTATTGGTATAAAAGAAAAGGCTGCACCTTTATTCTTTTGCATGTGGATATCCAGTTTTCCCAACATCACTAGTTGATGAGACTGTCCTTTCCCAATTGAGTGGTTTTGGCATTCTTGTCAAAGATCATTTGACCATATATGTAAGGGTTTATTTCTGGTCTCTATTTTATTTTATCAATGTATTTGCCTTTATGCCAGTATTACACTATTGTGATTACTATAGCTTTATAATATGTTTTGAAATCAGAAAATGTGAGTCCTCCAACTTTGTTCTTTTTCAAAATAATTTTGGCTATTTGGGGTCCCTTGAGATTCCATATAAGTTTTAGGATAGGTTTTTTTATTTCTGCAAAAAAAAAAAAAAAAAATACCATTGGAACTTTGATGGGGATTGCATTGAATCTCTTTAGGTATATGGACATTAAATAATATTAATGTAGTAATAATATAATATAAAAATTGTGAACATAAGCTTTCTTTTCATTTATTTTGTCTCCTAAATTTCTTTCAGCAATGTTTTGTATGTAACAGGTGTTTTTATGTCCTTGCTTACTAATCCTAACACCTTTGTCATTGCTGAGTTCACTTCAAGTAACTGGTTTTTCTCCTTATGAATCATATTTTCCTGTTTGTTTGTGTTGTTTTTTTGCATGCCTACTGATTTTTGTTTGGATACCAGACATTGTGAATTTTGTTGTTTGGAGCTGGCTTTTTGTATTCGTTTAAATGTTTGAGCTTTGTTCTGGGACATAGTTGAGTTACGTAGAAACAATTTAACCCTCCCCAGTTTGCTTTTTAAGTTTTGTTAGGTGAGACCTAACAAATCAGTACAAGGCTAATTTGGCTTTACTACTGGGGCAGTACCACTCAGAATATTTTAGCTACTGCCCATTATTATCGGATTTCTCTACTCTGGCTGTGAACTCTTACCATTTCTTTGTGAACTTTGGTTAATTGTCCTACCTGCTTTTTCTTGGTGGTTCTATCCCTGGCTGCGTGGGTTTTCCTACATACACATGCTGATCAGTACTCAGAAGAAGACTTAGCGGTGCCTCTGCAGAGCTCGACTCTCTTTATGCTACTTTCTCTTCTCTGGTACTTTGCCCTAGGAACTTTGGCTACCTTAGTTTCCCTGAACAATCAAATTTGTCTTCTCAGCTTGGGTTTGTCAAGCAGACTCTGGTTTTCCCCTCCTAGCATTGTGTCATAGAAACTGTACATGCAGTACTCTTGGGAAGTCACAGGGCACACTTTTTTTTGTTTCCTTTTTCAGAGATTACTGCTTTTCGTTGCCTGTTGTCTTAAAACATTTCACAGATTTTGTCCATTATTTTAGTTTTTAAGGTGGAAGGATTAAAGGGGTCCCTGATACTTTATTATGGCTATAAGTGGAAGATCTTGTATATTAAGTTTTAAAATGATAATTTATAGAAAACACATAAAGTAGTATTTTTAGTGTATTTTTAAATTACCAACCTTAAAAAAAACTTTAAAAAATATTTTTATTGATTTCAGAGAGGAAGGGAGAGGGAGAGAGAAAGAGAATCATCAATGATGAGAGAGAATCACTGATCGGCTGCCTCCTGGGGATCGAGCCTGCAATCGGGCATGTGCCCTGACTGGGAATCATACTGTGACCTGGTTCATAGGTAGATATTCAACCACTGAGCCACGCCAGCTGGGCAAATACCAAGCTTTTAGAATGTATACCTTTGGCCCTAGCCGGTTTGGCTCAGTGGATAGAGCATCGGCCTGTGAACTAAAGGGTCCCAGGTTCGATTCCGGTCAAGGGCACATCCCCCGGTTACAGGCTTGATCCCCAGTAGGGGGTATGCAGGAGGCAGCTGATCAATGATTCTCATTGATGTTTCTATCTCTCCCTCTCCCTTCCTCTCTGAAATCAATAAACATATATTAAAAAAAAAAAGAATGTATACCTTTGCATAGCCATAACCAAAATATTCTGTATAGTTTGATTGGATGAATGTGATTGTTTTTCTTCCTGGTCCCTTGAAACAAATGTAGGAATGTATGAGGAGTTAAAAGATAAGCAACTAATTGCACTTGCTTTTTTTTTTTTTATTGATTTCAGAGAGAAAGGGAGAGGGAGAGAGAGATAGAAACATCAGTGATGAGAGAGAATCATTGATTGGCAGCCTCCTGGATGCCTCCCACTGGGGATTGAGCCCGCAACCCAGGCATGTGCTCTTGACTGGAATCGAACCTGGGATCCTTTAGTCTGTAGGCCAACGCTCTGTCCATTGAGCCAAACTGGCTAGGGCGCATTTTCTTCTTTTATAAACAAACTAGAGGCCTGGTGCAGAAAATTCGTGGACTTGGGGGGGGGGTCCCCTCAGCCCAGCCTGCACCCTCTCACAGTCTGGGAGCCCTCGGGGGATATCCATTAGTCGGACATCCTTAGCGCTGCTGTGGAGATGGGAGAGGCTCCTGCCACTGCACTCACCAGCCATGAACCTGGCTTCTAGCTGAGCAGCGCTCTCCCTGTGGGAGCACACTGACTACCAGGGGGCAACTTCTGTGTTGAGTGTCTGCCCCCTGGTGGTCAGTGCGCACCATAGCGACCAGTCATTTTACCGTTCGGTCGATTTGCATATTTGCCTTTTATTATATAGGACTAGAGGCCTGGTGCATGAAAATTCGTGCATGGGGCGGGGGTCCCTCAGCCCAGCCTGGACCTTCTTGCAGTCCAGGAGCCCTCAGGGGGTGTCCAACTGATGGCTTAGGCCT
Organism: Plecotus auritus; assembly: GCF_963455305.1. Taxonomy (NCBI): domain Eukaryota; kingdom Metazoa; phylum Chordata; class Mammalia; order Chiroptera; family Vespertilionidae; genus Plecotus; species Plecotus auritus. Next base: position 152,512,642 of record NC_137775.1, read on the forward strand.
GCAGGGAGCGGGCCTAAGCTGCAGTCTGGCCTCCCTCTGTGGGAGGTGACCCTGGCAGGCTGATCTGGGGACTGCGATTGACCGGCCCCGCCCGAATCGCCCCACCACTAGTCGCCACCCCCCCCCCCCATCACTATCCCCTCCCTCTGCCCGTTGGCATGCGCCTTGGCTGGCCTGGTGCCACCTGCTCACCAGCCCCACCCCCCGCCTAATGGTCGTTCCGCCCTTTGGTTGATTTGCATATTACGCTTTTATTATATAGAACTTTTCATCAACAGAAAGAGTGAGTTTGAAAAACATGACTAGATTATTATTAAGATGGATTCTAGGATTCATAACTTAAGAGGGATTCATAAATTAATGAGAAGTGTTTATTTCTCTAAGAGTGTTGTAATTCGTTTATCATCATGGGAAAATATTGCAACAGTGACTAAAAATACTGCTGTGATCCATTTAGGAACACTAAACAGCACTTCGCCACTATTCTTGGTCAGTATTTTAAACAGAAAATGAACAAAAAACAAAGCATCACTAAGCAGACCACAAAAAGAACACTTGTTTACTGTTTGAGAATTGTTTAACAAAGACAGTGCATCACCTTGTTCGACCTTAGCTGGAAACATGTACATTAGGCAACTCAAATTTTTTGGTACTCTGTACATGTCTGCAAATAATCAGGAAAGTACTGTGAGTATTTATTTCAAGCTTACAAGTAAAGTTTTGCTAGTAGCAAATTTACAAATAACAGAGTCTGCAAATAATGAAAGTGGACTATTTTATTTATTTATTTTTAAATAAATCTTTATTGTTCAGATTATTACAATTGTTCCTCTTTTTCCCCCCATAGCTCCCCTCCACCCAGTTCCCACCCCACCTGCTGCCCTTACACCCTCCCCCACTGTCCTCATCCATAGGTGTATGATTTTTGTTCAGTGTCTTCCCGCACCCCCCACACCCCTTTCTCCCCGAGAATTGTCAGTCCACTCCCTTTCTATGCCCCTGATTCTATTATATTCACCAGTTTATTCTGTTCATCAGATTTTTTATTCACTTGATTTTTAGATTCACTTGTTGATAAATATGTATTTGTTGTTCATAATTTTTATCTTTAACTTCTTCTTCCTCTTCTTAAAGAATACCTTTCAGCATTTCATATAATACTGGTTTGGTGTTGATGAACTCCTTTAGCTTTTTCTTGTCTGTGAAGCTCTTTATCTGCCCTTCAATTCTGAATGATAGCTTTGCAGGATAGAGTAATCTTGGTTGTAGGTTCTTGCTATTCATCACTTTGAATATTTCTTGCCACTCCCATCTGGCCTGCATAGTTTCTGTTGAGAAATCAGCTGACAGTCGTATGGGTGCTCCCTTGTAGGTAATTAACTGTTTTTCTCTTGCTGCTTTTAATATTCTCTCTTTGTCTTTCGCTCTTGGCATTTTAATTATGATGTGTCTTGGTGTGGTCCTCTTTGGATTCCTTTTGTTTGGGGTTCTGAGTGCTTCCTGGACTTGTAAGTCTATTTCTTTCACCAGGTGGGGAAGTTTTCTGTCATTATTTCTTCAAATAGGTTTTCAGTATCTTGCTCTCTCTCTTCTTCTGGCACCCCCATAATTCTGATGTTGGTATGCTTGAAGTTGTCCCAGAGGCTCCTTACACTATCTTCATATTTTTGGATTCTTTTTTCTTTTTGCTTTTCTGGTTGGGTGTTTTTTGCTTCTTTGTAATTCAAATCGTTGACTTGATTCTTTTTTTTTTTTTTTAAATATATTTTATTGATTTTTTACAGAGAGGAAGGAAGAGTGATAGATAGTCAGAAACATCGATGAGAGAGAAACATCGACCAGCTGCCTCCTGCACACATCCCACTGGGGATGTGCCCGCAACCAAGTTACATGCCCTTGACCGGAATCGAACCTGGGACCTTTTAGTCCGCAGGCTGACGCTCTATCCACCGAGCCAAACCGGTTTTGGCTCGTTGACTTGATTCTTGCGATCCTCTAGTCTGCTGTTAGATCTCTGTATATTATATTTTATTTCAGTCAGTGTATGCTTAATTTCTAGTTGGTCCTTTTTCATATCCTCGAGGGTCTCACTAAATTTATTGGCCTTTTCTAGAAAATTCTTGAAAAACCTTATTACCGAGGCTTTGAACTCTATATCCAGTCGTTTGCTTTCCTCCATTTCTTTCATTTGTGACCTCTTCCTTTGTCTCTGCATTTTGGCTGCTTCTCTGAGTTGATAGAGTGGTTTTGTGTGGTAGGTGTCCTATAGGGCCCAGTGGCTCAGCCTCCCCAGTTACCTGAGGTGGACACTCTTGGTGTACCCCTTTGTGGGCTGTGTGCACAGTCTTGTTGTAGTCAAGCCTTGATTGTTGTTGGTATCACTGGGGGGAATTGACCTCCAGGCCAATTGGCTGTGAGGATCAGTTGTATCTTCACTGGGAGAACTTCTGTGCTGGAGACACCCTTATGAGACAAGACTTGCTTCAGTGGGGCTTCGGTGCTCACTGAGTCTGCCCCCTGAGTGTGTCCCTTATGGATCTGAGGAGTTGTAATCTGGGTAGTCCACTCTGACCCCTAGGTATACTGGCTCTGGGATCTCCAAGGAGGTGCTAATTTAGCCTCTGCCTGAGGCCACCCAGCAGGAACTACGGAGAGATCTGCAGATTCCTCTTCTTTGTTTGGGTTTTTGGAGGTGCCCAGATGAGGCCCAGCTGTGAAGCAATGCAAGCTGCTACGGGGCCTTGGGCCTTCTTTTGGATGTTCTGGGTCTCTTTGACTCAGCTACAGTTTGTTAGGTAAGTTTAGATTTCAAAGGCCCAGGCCATTCATATGCAAAAGCCTCTGCGCTCAGCTTAGATGGGGCGGAGTCTCAGGGCAGAGCAAACAGCAATGGCTTTCCATCAGCCCTGCCCTAAGAGGCCCCTGGGTCTCAGTGTCCCGCAGTAATCGCTGCAAGCACCTCTGAGAGAAAGCCGCCCTTGAGTTTCGCCTGCTGCCAGACAGTCCAGTTTCTCCCCATATGAGTCTGGGTCCCCAGAGTCTTACCTGGAACTGGAGTTCAGAGCAGTCGGGAGCTTGTGTCTCCCTCCCGATTGAGAAAGCCAGCCGGGTACTCAATTGCCAGCCCTCTCCGCTAGCGAGCCTCTGTACCTCTGCCTCCCGCAGCTCCTGTGAGTCTCAGTGTGCTTTTCTCTTTCCTTCTAGTTGTAGAATTTCCACTCAGCCAGCCTTCCTGTGGTTCTGGATGATGTCCGTTCTTTTAGTGGTAGTTTTGAAATTGTTGTGCGAGGCAGCAGTTTAGGTGTTTACCTATGCCGCCCTCTTGGTTTCTCCAAAGTGGACTACTTTAGGTAAGAGGTCCAATATGTTAAATGAATATTTTGGAATATATTCACATAATTGAATCATATTTATAAATATTAGGATTCCATTTTACTGAAGCTATAACTATTGGAAATTGAAGACTAAAACTTGTTTCACATTGTAATCTTTAACAAAGTTCTACAGGTACATCTTTTTGTTTTTGTTTTAGATATATTTTTATTGATTTCAGAGAAGAAGGGAGAGGGAGAGACAGAAACATCAGTGATGAGAGAGAATCATTGATTGGCTGCCTCCTTCACGCACCCCACTGGGGATCGAGCTCGCAACCCAGCATGTGCCCTTGACTGGAATTGAACCCAGGACCCTTCAGCCCCCAGGCCAATTCTCCATCCACTGAGCCAAACCAGCTAGGGCTACAGATACATGTTTTAAGAGTTCAATTCTGGTACCAATTCCAACCATTGGTACCAAAACCAAGCAAGTCTCCAACACCAGCTGGGTGTCTCTCTTCTGACACATCACATCACATAGGTTAAGGGCTTAGTCCCTTTAAATGCCAATTCTGTAGATTAGAGGTTCCCACAACCCCCTGCTTGGGTTCCATTAAAATCTAGAGCAACTCACAGAACTCAGAGAAACATATTACATACTTAGTAGATTACCCGTTTATTACAAAGGGATACAACTCAGGAACAGTCAGATGGGAAGAGATACATAGGGCAAGGTATGTGGGAAGGGTGATGCTTCCATGCTGCTAGCCTGGAATCATTCCCCAACCCAGAAACTCTCCAGACGTTGTCCTTTCGGGATTTTATGTATGCCTTTCCTGTAGTTTCAATTGCACTTTGTAAGGGAGTGAAGTTAGATGCCTGTGTTTTAGTCCAACTTTTTTTTCCTGGTAGTTCGAAATATTTAAATCCTAAATTAGTCTTTAAGTAATTAAATAATTTGAACACTATTGCTTGGATGTTCTCACAATTTAATTTCCTGTAATGATCTGGACTTAGACAAATCTGAAGTAACTTGTCAAATAGGTTAGGACAGGGAGAAAGTTATTTTCAATAGAGGAAATATCACCAGGACTAGAGAGCAAGCATGAAAGTATATGGTATATTTAGGATTATTGGATATGTAAATGAATGGCAGATTGGAGAGGGTAGGTATGAGGTCATGTGTGGAAGGCAGAGATGATGGACACTACTGATTGTAAAAGTAATCTATAATCAGGTTGTAAAAGAAGGGTTTTTTGTATACTGTGCTGATTAAACTCTTTTCTTAGGCAGTGGGAAATAATTAAGATATTTTTGAGGAGAGAAACACGACGAAGTCAGTATTTTAGGAAGGTAAATGGTGAAAGTAAAGAAATGATTAGAGACTACTAAGGGTAGTCCTGGTAATATATGATATGGTCTTGTACCAAATCTGTGGTAGTTGTTTTTGGTAGTATGACAAATAGACTATATTAATTTATTCCTTTTATTTGCTGAGTGGCTCCTCTTTGCCAGGTATAGAATTGGTGGTGGTGGGAAAGGGAAAGAGATAAGATGGATTCTAGGATTCATAACTTAAGTAGCAAATTGAATAATTAGTAAAAGAGTAGTTTTGAGGAGGGAAAATGAATCTAATTTTATTTTTTCTTGAAGATAGTTATAACAATTTTACAGAAAAGCTTTATCTATGGCCCTATGTATTCTGTTTTGTATCTTGAATTTTTGAAAAGAATTGAAACTGGTTGTCTCCCATCTGTTAGAAATAACAGAAGTAAAAGTGCAACTCTTGGTACTTAAAAGAATGCATTTGCTACTTATAAAATAAATGGTAAAAAACATAAATGTAGGGATTTATAAATGAAAATGAAGTAGGATCACAGAATTTTCCTTCACTAAAGCCATCTGAAAGAAGGAAAAGTAGGTGTCAGAAGAGAGAGCAAAAAAATGGAATAGCAGTGGACAAAAAAGAGATATGTACAAACTGTATGCCAAATACTTAAAAAAGTGGATGCCACAGAAAGAATGAGTAGATACAGGGTGTACATGACAAGGCTTGTCATTCTAGCCCCACATCCCAGATTAAGGAAAGATTAGGCCTACAAAACTTTAAGCTCTCCCTTATCTCATTTTCTGCATCTCCAGGTTATAGAAAAAGAGATTAAAATCAGTATTCAGTTCTCATACTGATGCGTGTGTGTGTGTGTATGTATATATGTTATGTATGTGTGTGTGTGTGTGCGTGCATGTGCACATGTATGCACAGAAATAAAAATGGCCCCAGCTAATGTGAGAAGGGTGTTGAGGTTGTCAGGAAGAACATTTGGATATCAGAGTAAGTAGGAGCTCAGTTCAGCACTTCCCATGTTAAACATGATCAAGACTTAAAAAAAAAGTGTGGCAACTTTTATAAATATGCTACAGAAAAAAAAAAAAAAATGACAAAGTGACCATGAAAAGACTATCCCCTGGAATAGAGACTCCAACAAAAAGAACAGAAATAGTATTCAGAAATATAGTACAGACATAAGTTTCTGAGATAAAAAGGTACATTTGCTGTTTGAAAGGCACTAAAAACCCAGGGGTGGGGGGAAGGAGATGGATTGTGAAATGATTAAAATGGACTATATTCTAGTAGTTACTAATTTAAAAACTAAGAAGAGAATTATTTTGGCATCCTGGCCAAAAAGAGAACGTGACCTATAGAAGGGGCGGGGTGAAGAGGGTTGATAATCTAGCCAGCTGCAAACTTCTTATTATGGTCAATTCCAGAAGACAGTAGAAAAATGTGTACAAAGTTTTAATGGAAAAAAAAGCATGAACCAAAAGTATTATGCGTGGAGGATGTCAATGTAAGAATGTCCATACCTATGAAAAATTTATTTGACCTAAACTGAGGACATGCCAGGAAGCAAGTTCTCAAAGGACTGGAAAATGCTCCAGAGAATGCAGTTTTGTAGTTCTTTTTATGCATTTGGAATCAGGAGAGATTAAGGAAGGTTACATGAAATCCCTTGGTGGTAGATTAAAGAAGCAGGAGAAGGCAAGGTAGGGAAGTCTCTATGACTGGATAAAAACTGAAATGAAGAGATACATCTTTTACATTGGTGGGTACAAGATATTTAACATTTATAGTAAATAGGGATGGTGAGTAGGCAACAAGATCATGTGTTCCCACTAGAGTGGTTACGACTCACCTCTAAAGGTGTAGGGAAAAGAACTTACTCTTACATTTCAAAGGTGTGTTATATAATATATAAGATCCATATGAACAATGGATAGGACTTGCTTAAAGCAAAGATTGAGCTTTCACCAAGAAAATTATAGGCCTAGTGCGTGACTGCCCACCATGACCTGCCCAGTTAGGAATTTATGATCAGATCATTCTTCAAGCTTACTTTTGGGTTACTGAGTTTGTCAGGCCTGACATGTAGCCCCTGAACTTGTCAGATTTGCTACATAGCTCTTTTCACAGCGATGAAGAAACTTTCCTCTACCTTCAAGATTTCAGGAGCTAATAAATAAACCTGAGACAGATTAACAAGAGAAAATGACCAAATTTAATTACATGCATATGTATGGGAACCCAGAATACATGGGAGAGTCAAGAGACCCCACAAACATGAGAGAAAAATGTGGTATATATGACATTCTGAGCTAAGGATCACCTTGGGACTTCAGAGGGGAGGAAGGTCATTGCAGGAATGTGAGAAAAACAGTTGTTCAGTAGTTAAAAGTTTGCACTGCCATATAAATAGGTCATATTCTTCTAGGTAGTTAAGAAGAGGCAAAGGTGTTTCTCTTGAGCCCCCAGGGTCATGGTTGCCTTTAGCTCAAAACAGTCTGCATGAAGATAGAGGCACATTTTGGAGGGATCACTGGTTCTGAACTCCTACATATAACCAGCAGTCTCAGTTAGACTTGGTTTGGCTGTTAATAACAATGACTAACACTAGAAAGATTTATAGTTTTTGATCTGAGAAGTAATGAGGTAGGCAGACCAGAACTGGCATGGTGAATTCACCTGGCTTCTGTTCTCTATGTCACTGTCCATGGTGGTTACTTGAGCTTCAACCATTAAAATAGCATTCCAGGGAGCAGAAAATGGGAAGGTTGGGAAGAACAAAAGGGATTTCTCCAACTGAATCAGATTTCTTAAAAGGGCCTAACTAGAAGTTCCATCTAATGCTTATTTATATCTGGACCAGAATATAGTCACAGCCACTCTTAGATACAAGAAAGGATAGGAAAAGTCTTTCTTTTGGGCAAAAATTTTTGCATAAGGAAGAGGACCATAGAATAAGGAGAATCAAATAGCAATCTATGGTAATTTTTTTACATGTCGTCGTCTTTATCAGCCACTTCTTATTCCACTCTGACTTCCTTCCCTACTCCATTGAAATTATTCCTGCCAGAGTAATTTCTAAACCTTTATTTTGTTAAATCCAGTAATCTTTTAGCAGCTTACTTAATCCTTTGTGAAAGATTCTTCTCTCTTGGATTCTGTGACATTACATTACCATTCTTTCTACTTATTTTCTGTTCTTGGCCTTTCTTACTCTACTTCCTCTGAATAGTAGTAGACTTGGGGCTGGACCCTTTTTTCTTTAATTATACTCTTCTTAGGTGACATGAGTCAATCACATGATTTTATTGAAATGATCTGTGAAGGTCACACATCTTAAATATTCAGTTATGACAGATGCGTATACGTACATAAACATCTTTATCTTTATTTTCAGCTTCAGACTCATGTATCTAAATACTGTTTGACTTCTTTATTTTTATGTTTAGTAAGTATGCTCATTGGGCATAAGACTTTCTTAACTAGCCTTAACCACTTCCACTCTGAACTCTTTGGTCCAGTCTATTCTCTGCTCAGCTCTCAGAGTGGATTTTGCAAATTAGATCATCACTGCTTTATTGGAATCTCTGTAGTGAGTTCCTATCTTTATGATAAGATTGTTTGCTATGGATCATAAGGGACTTCTTTGACCATCCTTTCCAAAAGTCCCTACCCCACCCCAATCACGTCTCTCTATTTCCTTCATGGCATTGAAAATTATCTTACTTGATATTCATTTTCTATATTCTCTCTTACAATTTAAGTTTCATCAGGGCAGGGACTTTGATTCTTGTTCATTGTTGTATCTTCAGTGCCTAGAACAATACAATATTAGTAATTGTTCATAAATAAATATTTTTATTAAGTGATGAGATACTCATGAATAAAGGCCACATATGACAAACCCACTGCCAACGTCATACTCGATGGACAAAAACTAAAAGCGTTATAGCACTCCCTACTACTCTCAGAATCATTTTTATATTCTACCCTTCAGACTTTTAGACCCTCTAAAGATTTCTCATCCTGTTCTGTGCTCCCATTACACTTAGATCGGGAACAAGATAGGGATGTCCACTTTCACCACTCTTTTTTTTTTTTTTTAATATATTTTATTGATATTTCACAGAGAGGAAGGGAGAGGGATAGAGAGCTAGAAACATCGATGAGAGAGAAACATCGGTCAGCTGCCTCCTGCACACCTCCCAGGGGATGTGCCCGCAACCAAGGTACATGCCCTTGACCGGAATCGAACCCGGGACCCTTCAGTCCGCAGGCCGACGCTCCATCCACTGAGCCAAACCGGTTTCGGCAACTCTTGTTCAACATAGTACTGGAAGTTTTAGTCACAGCAATCAGACAAGAAGAAGAAATAAAAGGCATCCAAATTGGAAAGGAAGAAGTAGAACTGTCATTATTTGCAGATGACATGATACTGTATATAGAGAACCCTAAAGATTCCAGCATAAAACTATTAGAAGTGATAAATGAATTCACTAAAGTAGCAGGATATAAAATAAGTATCCAGAATTCAGTTGCAGTTTTATACATCAATAATGAACTATCAGAAAGGAAAACTAAGAAAACAAACCCATTCACAATTGCTTAAAAAAACCAAAAAACCCCAAAACCTAGGCATAAATTTAACCAAAGATGTAAAGACATGTACACAGAAAATTATAAGATACTGAGAAAGATATTTAAGAAGATACAAGTAGCTGGAAGTATATACTGTGTACTTAGGAAGAATTAACATAATTAAAATGTCCATACTACCCAAAGCTATCTATAGATTAATGCAATTGCTATCAAGATACCAATAATGTATTTCAGAAAACTAGAACAAATATTCCAAAAATTTATATGAACCACAAAACAGCCCGAATAGCCACAGCAATATTGAGAAAAAACAAAGTGGGAGGAATTATACTACCTGATATCAAACTATAGTACAAGGCCATGGTAATCAGAACAGCATAGTACTGGAATAAAAACAGACATATAGATCAATGGAACAAAATAGCCTAGAAATAAATCCATGCCTTTATGGTCAATTAATATTTGAACAAGGAGATAAAAACATACAATGGGGTAAATGGTGTTGGGAAAATTTGACAGATATGTGCAAAAAAATGAAGCTAGACCAAAATGAAACAAGAATAAACTCAAAATGGATTAAAGACTTAAATGTTAAACTCAAAACCATAGATATCCTAGAAGAAAACATAGGCAGTAAAATCTAGGATATTTCTCGTAGCAATATACTTTCTGATATATCTCCTCAGACAAGGGAAACAAAATTAAAAATAAATGGGACTATATCAAACTAAAAAGTTTTTGAACAGCAAAGGAAACCACCAACAAAATAAAAAGACAACCCACTGAATGGGAGAACATTTGCCAGTGATACATCTAATAAGGGTTTAATATCCAGAATTTATAAAGAATTTATAAAATTCAACACCAAAAGTCAAACACTCCAATTAAAAATGGGCAATGGACCTGAATAGACACTTCTCCAAAGAGGACATACAGATGGCCAATAGACATATGAAGAGATGTTCAATGTCTCTAATCATTAGAGAAATGCAAATTAAAACTACAGTGAGATATCACCTCACACCTGTCAGAATGGCCATCATCTTTAAATCAACAAACAAGAAGTATTGGTAAGAATGTGGAAAAAAGGGGTATTCTAGTGCACCCTAGAATACCCTTTTGCTGTGAATACAGATTGGTGCAGCCACTGTAGAAAGCAGTATGGAGTTACCTCAAAAAATTGAACTGCCTTATGACCCGGTGATTCCACTTCTGATAATATATCTTAAGAAATCCAAAACACTAATTCAAAAGAATGTATGAATCCTAGCCAAGATTTGGAAGCAGCCCAAGTGTTCATCAGTAAATGAGTGGATAAAAAAGTTGTGATACATTTATTTACATAATGGGATACTACTCAGCCGTAAAAACTAAGGAAATCTTAGCCTTTGTGACAGCATGGATGGATCTGGAGAGCACTATTCTAAGTGAAATAAGCCAGTCAGAGAAAGACAGGTACCATATGATTTGACTCATATGTGGAATCTAATGACAAAATGAACTAACAAAATAGAAACAGACTCGTAGATAGAGAATAGACTGACAGCAGTCAGAGGGAGAGGGGTTGCAGGGTTGCGTGGAAAAGGTGAAGGGATTAAGCAAAAAAATTAAATAAAATAAAAACTCAGACATAGATAACAATATGGTGATTATCAGAGGGAAAGGGAGGTATGGAAGGTAGAAGAGAGTATAGTGGGATAAATGATGATGGAAGGAGACATGACTTGGGGTAGTGAACACCCAATACATTATATAGATGATGTATTATAGAATTATACACCTGAAACCTATATAATTTTATTAACTAATGTCACCTGAATAAATTTAATAAAATGAAAAAAACCCCAAATAGTCATAATCACTTTCACACAAAATAATAGAAATAACTTTGAGTAACTATCTATAGTAAGATTGAAATGTTATATCTGCAGTTAACTCTGTGGTTTTATAATTGGGTTATTTTTATATCTTAATATTCATCTCTCAGATTAGTTGATTGAAAAAGATTAAGATTATTCAAGATACTCTGTAAATTTCTATGCTATTTTTTTCTCTGTAAATTAACTTTAATGGCATAATTTAGCTTTAAAAGTTATATAACATGAACTAAGATAATAGAGTCTATAAACTGGTATTCCTGGATTGTCAGAATCAAAGAAGTTGGAAAAGCTTTAGAAATAATCTTTATTCGCCCTGACTGGTTTGGCTCAGTGGATGGAGCGTCGGCCTGCGGACTGAGGGGTCCGGGGTTCGATTCCAGTCAAGGGCATGTACCTGGGTTGCGGGCACATCCCCAGTGGGGGGCGTGCAGCAGGCAGCTGATCGATGTCTCTCTCTCTCATCGATGTTTTTAGCTTTCTATCCCTCTCTCTTCCTCTCTGTAAAAAGTCAATAAAATATATTTAAAAAATAATCTTTATTCATAAAATTATTTAATTTATTACTTTTTGTTTTTTATACTCATTGAAATTTGTGTGTCTTTGAGTGTACTTTGTCTGATTTAGAAATCTATCCCAGTATGCTGTAAAACCTGTTTTAAAAATAGGTATGAGGCACTTGGTGTCACAAAAGTCTTGTTGACACAATGCAAAAATTATCAAATGAGTTTGCAGAGCAAATTTTACCATTACTAAAGAAAGGTGTTTTTCTTTTTTTAAAACAAAATTGACTGAATTTTTATTTCTATAAATCCAAATAAACATAATTGAAACATTTTGAACATTTTATATACCCAGTGTACTATTATAGTTGATTTTTAAAAATTATTCTAAGGGTAGTTTGTTGTAAACCAAAGTATATAAATTATCTTTCAGGTCATTTATTAAATGAAGCAGGCAACGTTTTCCACACTTTCATTGAAGCTTTTAAAAAATTGTTAGTATTTATATGTGACCATTTAAGTATTCCCCGAATATATTAAATATTTTGTACATTTAATAGATTGGGTTAATAAAATGTCCTTTCAAAAATTTGCATATGAGATGCATATTATTTACACTTCTGAGGCATTAGGAAAGAGGATCTTTATTTTGGTATGTAATCTGGAATAACCCTAAAAATTGGGTAAAGTGAAAGGGGGAGTAAAGTGATAAATTGATATTCTCATACTTTTTGTACCATTTTTTTGTAGTTTGCTTTTGGCGACATGGTGGCCAGGAGTGGTAAGAGAGGGAGAGTTATAACCGGTTTGGAAAACATACATGATTGTCTTAACAAAGACAGGAGTGGGCAGAAGTAGGTTTACAATTGGGAGTACACGAAATACAGACTTTATTCTTGTATTATTGCTTATTAATTTGAATTTTCTATACGAACAACTGTAAACCTACTTTTACCCACCTATACAATGGAGGTGTAATATTGTACTAGTGGAAAAAACCTATAGGATGAAATATGGCTAAAGCTAAATGAAGCACCCCCAAAAACCTCCAGGACAGAAAAACCAGAATAGGAGATTAATGTCAGTAAGAGAAAGCTTCCCCAAAAAGCCCTGTTGAGAGAAATGCAAGTAGGTATTTTATCTAATTATTTAACTTTTCTGATTCTTGGATTTTTCCTTCTGTAAAATGGGGGAAATATGATACCTATTTCTCTGAGAAACTTCTGTGAAGGTGACCTTTGAAATCTAAATAATCCATGTGTATGTAGTTGAGAATTGACATTATGATTTCATGATAATCAGGTAGCTATTTTTATTTTAAAGGTCAACAAAAAATGATTGCATGTATTCCTTCCCTAAACTGTTTGCCATGTTTAAAAAAGGAACTATAAATACTTGCCAGTTCCTGGATTGCATAATTTTAAAAAGAAATCATTAATAATAATAAAAATTATAATCTATGTATTGGACTGTGGTAGGCATTTATTGTATGTTATCTTTTCAGTCACAAAACCCCTGTAAGGATGTTAAACAAAAAGTTTTAACTTCCATGGCTGAAATTCTTTTTAAAAGAAAGTGTTTATTAGGCCATTGGTCGCAAAAAAAATAAATAAATAAATAAAAAAGGAAGAAGACCAGTTTGGGCATGGAGTCTAAACCACCACCAGAATGGCTAGGTAGGTAAGACAGTCATGTTTGGTATCCTGGAGCTTTGCAAGAGTTTTTATGCATCAAGTAGGGGGAAGAAAGATGTAAGCTGTTTGAAAGGATTTAGCTATAGACAAAAAGGATGGGAGAAGTGGGGCTAGTTCTTGGAGAGTTGCAGCAAGCAAGAGTCCTGTCTGCTCCTGTGGATTAGCTGTGAACAGCAGATTGGAAAGTTCGTGTGTAAATAAAAAACCAGAGGCTCCTGGCTCTTCTCTCTTTTGAATAATGGAGGAAATAGCCACATGGAAATTAATCATAAGTCCCAACAGATAAACAGGAATGTGAGCAGTCTTTTGTAGAGCTGGTCCACAGCTATTAACAGGCTAACTTTTCTGTCACTTTCTCTCATTGTTCTGTGTTGGGGAGCACCCGAGACTTGGTTGGAAAAGTTTGTAAGGACATTCTGATAAAAGGGAAGTGTGTGGAAGGCCACCTGCTCCATTTATCGGAATTCCGATTTAGGGGAAATTTAGGGGAGTGTCGAAGGCGGCGCCCCTAATTATTCCTTGACCTTTCCAAACAAGTCTGTGCATATGCAGACCCCGGGTGTTTACTGGAATCCTTATGCTTAATCCCTGGATGCCCTTGCCTAGAGGACAATGTAAACATGTGTCCTCCCAAGATTACTCACCCTACTGATTGTATCTAAAGATAAAAACTGCAATAAAAGGCTAACGAGCCAGGCAATCAAGGTGGCCTGGTTCCTTTGGCCAGACTGTCCTTTATTTTCTCCCCCACAGTGAAACTCTGTTGGCGTAATCTGTTCATCTGTCGTTCAGGGGCTGCTGGTCAACCCTGGCAGTTCTGCAGCTATGTTTCTTTTATCTTTTTTTTTTTTTTTTTAAATATATTTTATTGATTTTTTACAGAGAGGAAGGGAGAAGGATAGAGAGTTAGAAACATCGATGGGAGAGAAACATCGATCAGCTGCCTCCTGCACACCTCCCACTGGGGATGTGTCCGCAACCAAGGTACATGCCCTTGACCGGAATCGAACCTGGGACCCTTCAGTCCGCAGGCCGACGCTCTATCCACTGAGCCAAACCGGTTACGGCAGCTATGTTTCTTTTAGAACATCTCAAAATTTTTTTTCTTGTCAAGGGATGGGTAGGTACAATTATTCCTACTGTACTAGTGAAAGAAACTGACCTCCCAGAGATTGACTCCTTCAATCCTATATAATAAAAGGCTAATATGCAAATCGACCAAACAACGGAACAACTGGTTGCAGTGATGCACACTGACCACCAGGGGGCAGACGCTCAACGCAGGAGTTCTCCCTGGGTGGTCAGTGCGCTCCCATGAGGGGAACACTGCTCAGCTAGAAGCTGGGCTCACGGCTGGTGAGCGCAGCAGCAGTGGCGGGTGCCTCTCCCTCCGCGGCAGCGATAGGGATATCCAACTGACAGCTCCCCTGTGGGGAGCAGGCCTAAGTTGTCAGTTGGACATCCCCTGAGGGCTCCCGGACTGTGAGAGGGTGCAGGTCAGGCAGAGGGACCCTTCTCCCGAGTGCACAAATTTTGTGCACCAGGCCTCTAGTATTACATATTAGATAGAGGAAGACAATATCTGAATCCAGGTCTTTTGACTCTGCTCCTTCTATAACAAATGCCAGAGCATTTGTCAGGAATTTCAAAGCATAGTTTGCTTAAATTGGATCAATTAAAGATGGAATCAGGTCCGGCTGGTGTGACTCAGTTTGCTGAGCATCATCCCATGCACCAGGAAGGAGTTGCCAGTTCTATTCCAGCTCAGGGCACATGCCTGGGTTGCGCGCTTAATCCCTAGTAGGGGACGTGCAGGAGGCAGCCAATGGATGAGATGTTTCTATCTCTTCCTCCTTTCTCTGAAATCAATAAAAACATTTTTTTAAAAAGGATGAAATCAGTATATTAGGAAAGGTAATAAAATAATCTGATCTATAGCACTGTAAAAAAATATAGGCATTAAGTAAATTCTGCCTTAAATTTTAGAGGTTGATCATCTGAACATTTGAACTTGCTGATAATAATTATTATATCTGAATCGTTTAGTACGCCTAGCAATGATAAATAAACTTCTGGTATTTTGTTGACTGGGCAAATTGTGTAGTGCTAGCATCTGGCTCCAGTTGCAGATCTGCATGTGCTAGGATCAGCTCAGCTGGGTGCTTTACTTCAGGATTTCCTTGAGATCTGGTCGCCTTGAATGATCCTGGTTTGTAATGAGTTCAGGGACAAGTATCTGTGTTTGAACCTTTTAGGCTTATTCTTATCACCATACCAGAGGTGCTCTCCGTCCAGCCTGGTCTTAAAACTAGAAGAGTATTACTGGAATCAGCCTGGAATTAATTCTCTCTAGGAATTAATTCTTCTCTGAAAATTGTTTTAGACAAAAAAGATGCTTATGAAATGGTCTGTGGTAAATTTCTAAATATTAGTAACCTGTGATATTGTGGAAGGCCTTCATATTAATTATTCCTATCTAACTAACTCTAATACTGGCTTAGTATTTAATATAAATGTTAGGTTTATTTTAGTTCAATTTTATGTTTACTAGGTATTAGGGAAAATTAAATATGATTATAAATTTTGATATCTTTATCAAGCCATCCTTTAGCAACACTAATTTACATTAGTTCCTAGATAGAAGCTATACCAAATATCATCTGTTACTGAGTGAATTCCTATCATATGTGAATTTATAAATGAAAAATTTCTAGTATAACCTTGGAAATTCTGAAATTTATTTAAAAAGTGATTAAAAAAAACACAATTTAGGTATTTTGTAAGAAAATTCAAGTGTTATAATCACATAGAAAGATCCTTCTTTTATTATGGCAACTGATTTTGTTTACTTAAGAGAACCTGTTGCTAAAATAGTAATGAGGAAGGGTGTAATATAAGTGTAGTCATACACACTTTGCTGTACAAGTAACCAGAGTACTAGATGTGCATGTTGCTCAGTTTCCTTTTGGAAGGTGGAAGTAAAGTCATTTGTATGTTTTTCTCTCTTGAACAGCTTAAAATGACGAATGTGTGATTTCAGTGGAATAAATGGCGTCCAAAGTCACTGATGCTATAGTCTGGTATCAAAAAAAAGTAAGTTGGTAATGAAAGCTTTTAACCTTTTAAATGCTTTTATTTTAAAAATGCTTTTGAGTGTGTGTGTGTGAGAGAGAGAGAGAGCGAGAGAGAGAGAGAGAGAGAGTGCAAGAGAGAGAGAGCGCGCGAGAGCTATGGATATATGTCAAATATTATCTAAAATAATGACAAATAGATTTCAGGACCTTTTGAATGGAAAGGGGAATAATATTTTACTTCTGTGCCAATTTTACTTTTAAATAAATGAGAAGGATGATGCCTAAAAATATTTTTTCTCCATTTTTAATCCACAATTTCAAAGTAGCTAGATTAATTATTTTCAGTTATAATGTCCAGGATTATGAATATAATTAGAATTTTATAAAAGCATTAAACTTTTTCTTGTATTTCTTTTAAAAGAAAGCTAGGTTAGCAGAGCTGTTGTAAAATTTTATAACTTTTGTATCAAGAGGAACTGCAGTTTTGATCCTTTTTTTATACATTCACAATTCAACAGCTGAAACTTTTCAGTAAAATAAACCTTCAATATTTTCCAAACTGAAACATTAAAATGTTTATTTTGATATTTTAGGATTATTGTTGTAACTACTTAACTAGCTGTGTCATCCTACACATTTCAAAATACATTTTACCAATGTAATGTATTCTTTATAAAGTTCAAGAGAATAAATGCCTTTTTTTGAAAATAGTACTGTTTACTCCTAAGAATGTTGTTTACACTCCCTAAAATGCATATTGTTACATGTAGTATCTTAGATTTTTAGTTTTCGTAGTGAATTGTGTTTATTTTCACATTTTAAAACATTTTTGATTCTTATTCTTCAGGTCCCTCTTAACAAAATATATATTTAAAGCTTTTCCTATGTGTGGGAAGATCAGACAATTTAAAAATTTAATTGAATTGGAAATAAGTGGTAATTAGAACACTTTAGAGATTAGTCAAACCTCAGGATACTGTCTACTTTTTGGATGTGTTATTTCTTTTCTGGGTGGAACATACCACAGATATACACTATCACATTTTTATATAAGGTACTAAATTGAAAGTACTAAATGGAAGTGTTGATCATACTATTAATTCAATCTTTTGTGGTTCTATTTTAGTGTCGTGTTTACTTTTAAACTTCCAATCAATTTAAGAGAAAACTGAATTAAAGAAAATTAAAAAATTTTATTTGCTATATGTAGATCTTTGAAAGCTTTTCTCTTAATTTCTACTTATGAGAGTTGGAATGTTTATTGAACATTTTATCTATTTGGCTTTTTTATGTTAAACATTTCAAACTTTAACGAAGATCATTTGTAAAATGTACTGTCATGACTGACTTTTCTTGGGATCTGAGGGGTTTGAAATATTATATTCACATTCAACAAATAACATCTTCTTATCTAAGGGTCATTTACTTAGCAGCTTTGGATGTGTGCAATTAAAATATTCTCCAGAGCAAATATAATAGATGTCACAATTTATTATCTAGCAAATATAATCACACATTTTATGTTAGAGAATCACCAGGATCATTACCAGATTTGATTCATATATATATATTCATATATATATGTATATATGTATATATATAAATTTGCTTTAAAATTTATTTTTCTTTAAGAAATACATGTGAATACTTTGAAAAGATCCATTAGTGTTTCAGTGCTTATTGTGGGGGAAAAAACAGCCCTCAGTACTCCCTTTCCTTGTCTTTACCTGATCTCTGAGTTCTCCTCAGGGACAATCATTTTAAATTTTTTATAGCTCAGTGGTTCTCAAACCAAAGTTCTACTTCTCATTACCAGTAGGGAGTTAGGGAGGATGGGTTGAAAATATGGGATGTGAAGCTTTGATTTTCATAATTACTTTTGGGGGAATATTAATATGCAATTCAGTAAACAAGAATTGACAAACTTTTTCTGTAAAGGGCCAGATTGTAAATATTTTAGGCTTTGAGGGCCATAAGGTCTCTGTGGCAACTACTCATTAATGTCATAGTGCAAAAACAGTCATAGACAATACATAAATGAATGAAATGAATAGGCCTGGCTGCATTCCAATAAAACAATTAACAACAGGCAATGGGCTAGATTTGGCCCACAGGGGCCTCAGTTTGCTGACCTGTGCTCTAAGACAGCCCCATAAAGCAAATAATTACCCTGTTCAAAATGCATTAGTGACCTGTTGAATAACACTGTTTGGGTTTTTAATGGTATTTTCTTTATGTTTTAAACACATTTACCTTGCCTTTACTTGATTATCTTATTGTAGATGTTATTTGTTGATTTCTGACTGTATGATAAAGATTTAGCTTTTTTATGAGATCCCCTCATTTCCCACTCTCCCATCCTCCCAGTGGCTATACATTTTGGTTAAATCAGTATTCAGGGCTTATCCTATGTAATAAAAGGCTAATATGCAAATTGTCCTCATGGGCAGGAGTTCGACCGACTGGAGTTCTTAGATGTGTGCTGACCACCAGGGGGTGGCGCAGAACATGGTGGGCGTCGGCAATGTGGCGCAATGTGGCGCAATGTGGCGCTGGCAGCGGGCGGCAGTAGAGGCGCTGCTGGCCCCGATGGCCCAGACGAGAACATGGTGGGATGGTGGAGTAGGTGAGCGGGCAGCACCAGGCCAAGGCAGGTGCGAACGGGGTCCCACCCCACCGGATATTATAGTGTGAATAACATGCAGTATTACTGGCTACCTAACAGAGAATACTTCATTTCTCAATTTATTTGACTTAATTTTTTTTTCTTGAGTATCCATGGGACATACTTAGGAAAATGCTGGCCAAGTTATATAAACAAATGTGTTGCAAGGGAAAAGGGCATAGAGTTATAAGACATACCTTGGATTTCTGCCCCCAAATACTAGCTGTAGAACTTTCTGACACCTTTTAAAGCCTCAGTTGACTCATTAGTACAAGAAGTTAATACTGGTCTGTACAGCATAAGATTGCAGATTCTTTACAAAGCACTTGACAAAGATTAGTATTTTAGTACAGTCTTATTATCCAGATAAATAGTTCATTAGAAATTTAACAAATTCTCTGAATATTTTATTTCTTCCTCTGCATAGCTTTTCCTGATCCTGTACTGAGGATTAAAGGTATAACCTCTGTAGGCATACCTGTACTCATTCTTAGAAGCAATTTTGTTGCCATTTGGATTCTTGCAATTATAGCAAACCTTTTCTTGACCAGTGATGACAATGGTCCAGGTCCCTTAGATTCTAATTCTGGGGAATCTGGACTAAACACCCAGCAGCAATTTATCTTAATTATTTTTCCATTTTAATTTCACCCTGTATAGATAAGTGGAAATCAAACAATGTATTTGATTTTGAATAATTTAGGTCTGTTTTATAGTCTTAGTTTTTATTTCAAATGATTGAATGAACAGCAGTACTCTGTTAGGTATTTCCTAAAATACAAATACATTTAAATAACCAAGATATGTTAATACTTTTGGCATTTAAATTACTTTAAAAATGTAACATAATTTTTATGCTATTTATAGTAAATGGTTAGAAATATGTAAACAAGGAAGGTGCTGTAGTGTTGAGTCATATTACGTACACATGGTTTAATCAGGATTATGTTTTAGAATAACAAACCAGAGTATATCCTGTGATAAATACTAAAAGAATGCAAATAAAGCATATATATTCCTTCCTTATGCTGCAATATGAAGGAAAAGGAAGCATGAGGTAATTAATTGAAATGACCTTTATTGAGCTCTTATGTGTCTGTCACATCTTGTTAGCTCACTAACACATTCAATCCTTGTAGTTACCCTATGATTACTGGTAATATTAACTGGTTTACATATTTTTAGGGCTAAGTTGAACTTCATGATGAGTTTTGTATGTTCTTATTTGCTTTTTTAACAGGGCCTGATAGCTTCCCTCCTGGCAAGGTAGCCATAGTCAGTGAAGTAGAAGTATCTGGTAATGATTAGCAGTTAAGTGTTACCCTTTCTCTTAGTGATCAGAGCCAAGGTTTTTGTGTAAGTGTGGTTTTGTGTAAGGGTGGTTTTTGTGTAAGGATGTGAGTGAAATTACTGTTTGCTAAGGGCTCAACTGTGGAGCCAGTTTATCTGGATTTGAATTCCTGTACTCTACTACTTACTCTTTAACTTTATACAACGTAAGTTTTTGTAACTATGAAATAGGGATAGTAGTAATATCTACATCATAGAATTGTGAGGATTAAATGCGTTAATACTTGAAAAGTGTATCTGACACTTGATAAATAGTAAATGCTAACTATTTGCTGTTATTATTATAAATATATATTTTTAATTGATTTCAAAGAGGAAGGGAGAGGGAGAGAGATAGAAACATCAATGATGAGAATCATTGATTGGCTGCCTCCTGCATGCCCCCTACTGGGGATCGAGCCTGCAACCCAGGCATGTGCCCTTGACCACAATCGAACCCAGGACCCTTCAGTCTGGAGGCTGACGCTCTATCCACTGAGCCAAACTGGCTACAGCTGCTCTTATTACTATCGGCAGCATTACTGCCTTAATTGACAAGGGAGTAGAAACCAGAGACCAGGTGAGGCTTTCCATCTGTTAGGGTCGCCGAAGGAAGCTGAAAGGGTAAAGAATTATGAATTTACTAGAGGCCCAGTGCACGAAATGGGGGGTTCCCTCAGCCTGGCTGCACCCTCTCGCAATCCAGGACCCCTCGGGGGATGTCCGACTGCTGGTTTAGGCCCGATCCCGCAGGAATCCCTGGGGCTAACCCGGCAGTCGGACATCCTTCTCACAATCTAGGACTGCTGGCTCCTAACTGCTCGCCTGCCTACCTGCCTGATCGCCCCTAACCACTTGGCTGCCTGCCTGATCATCACTAACTGCTCGCCTGCCTGCCTGATCACCCCTAACCACTCGCCTGCCTGCCTAATCGCCCCTAACCACTCGCCTGCCTGCCTGATCGCCCTTGAATGCCTCTGCCTCGGCCCCCGCCGCCACGGCTTCATCTGGAAGGATGTCCAGAATGATGTCTGGAAGATTGTTTGGCTGTCCGGTCTAATTAGCATATTACCCTTTTATTATAGGTTAGGTCATCTGAAAGTCAGATGGGCTGTGCACCCAAATGGTGCCAGTACCCAGGGATGGGAAATAAGAAATTTTAAAGGATTTAAAATCCTTTTTGGCGGGGAATTCTCTGGGTGGGTTGAATCCTGGGCAAGTCTGGAAGGTCAAGTTCCGAATGTGGTCTAAGTGAAAGGCAAAGTCAGTTGCAAAATGATCTATAGATCAGTTTCCCAGGGGAGGGGATATCAATTTGATTATTTGATCAGACCTAACACCATCCATGTTGGGATCCCAGTCAATCCATGTTACAGTGTTTAGGTGGTTATTTGAGAGATAATGTTTGGAGAAATGCTCTGATATGCTTTGACTTGTTTGAACATATCAAAAATTGAAGGCTAAGAGAGCTAGGTTTTCCAGTAAATACTTCAATTTAAGAATTGCTTTTTGTAGGTGAGGGGTGTTGGAGGGCTGGGTGAAAGGGTGAAGGGATTAAGAAGTACAAATTGGTAGGTACAAAATAGTCACAGAGATGTGGAGTACAGCATGGGTAATACAGTTAGTGATATTGTGGTAACTATGTGTGGTGCCAGGTATGGGGAGAGGGGGTCACTTTGTAGGTATGTGATTGTCTGGCCACTGTGCTATAAACTGAAACTAATAAAAATAGTGTTGAATGTAAACTGTAAGTGAAAACAAAAAAAGAATTACTTATTGTCTAAGTAATGTACTATGAGCTTAAATTTCTTCAAAGCTTAAACTGTTGTTTTGAATATTTATTTGTTATCTCTATATACAAGTTCATGCCATAGTTCAGTTTATCTAAAAATCAGAAATTTACTTAGCTTTCCATTGTATTCAAAATATTGTATCATGGAATCAAGAACTCATACTTTTAGTGTTGATTGAAAAATTCAAGAGAGATTATATTGATGAAATGAAATTATACAGATTTTCTCTAATTGTATATGATTATATTTTTGTGTAATGCTAGACATAAAAACTAAACTTAAATGGCTACTATATACTAAGCGCTATGCTAAATGGTTTAAAATCACTGTCTAATTTTTAAAATGGCATTGAAGAAACAGTCTTAGGGGTTATTTTATTTGTTTTGTTTTGTTTAAAGTGCTCCAGTCACTAAGTGGCAGAACCCTGATCTGCCCAGATCTTCTGTTTATAAAGCCCTGCCCTTTATTAAAAAATCTCATCACCATTTACTGTCATAGCAATTATCTGGTTATGCAAGCAAAAGTTATCTATTTAATAATTTCAAAAGTTTATTTTCAAATAAATCCTAAAATTCCAGCTAATGCAAATTTAGCAACTATTTATACTGCATATGTAATTTCTTTATATTAACATTTCTTTTCTTAGTTGCAGTGAGTTGTAATTTGCACTAGTAATGTTTAAGTATCTCAAAACTCTTTGGGAAGTAGACTATAAATATGCAAGTTAATGTTAGGCCAATATTTACATTAATTAATGATTATCTAGCAAATACACCAAAAAATAAAAATAGAACAGAAGCAGGCTCCTGGATTCAGAACTTGGTGGGAAAAAATTTTTTTCATTCCAAAACTCCTAGGATACAAGGCCTTCTAAACATACATATACTAGAGGCCCGGTGTATGAAAATTCATGCACTCAGGGGGGTCCTTCAGCCCGGACTGCACCCTCTCACAATTTAGGACCTCTCGGGTAGGGTCCCTAGGCCTGGCCTGAGATCAGGGCCCATCGGGGCTTTCCTTCCCCTGGCTGCAGGCAGCTGACCCCACCCCCGCCAACTGCCATTGCTTGCCATCTGTGCAGCGCTGTACCCTCTCCCCTGCCACCAGTGGCCTCCTTCTGCAGGTGACAGGCTGGGGTGCAATGGCTTGGCTGGTCTGGACCTCCCTCTTTCTTTGCTGGGGGCGGAGCCAGCCCTGCGAGGGGCCATCTGCCTACCTGATTGCCCCTAACCACTTGCCTGCCTACCTGATCATTCCTAACTGCTGGTCTGCCTACCTGATCACCCCTAACCACTGGCCTGCCTACCTGATCTCCCCTAACCACTCTGCCTGCCTGATTGCCCCTAACCGCTTGCTTGGAGACGGGGCAAGCCCAGCAAGGGGCCATCTGCCTACCTTATCTCCCCTAACTGCTGGCCTGCCTACCTGATTGCCCCTAACCACTTACCTGCCTACCTGATCACCTCTAACCACTGGTCTGCCTACCTGATCACCCCTAACCACTCTGCTTGCCTGCCTGGTTGCCCCTAACTGCTTGCTTGGGGGCGAGGCCAGCCCGCGAGGGGCCATGGTGGTCTGGTCTCTAGTCGTTACGGTCGTGACGCCTCTGGCCTTTTATTATATAGGATTTACTTAAATATGTATATATATATATTTTTTCCTGTAAATGTTTATAATGGTATTTTGTTTAAAGAAATCATATAAAATATAGCTGTTTATTTTTTACAAAACAGTTTTATTGATATATAACTTACATGCATAAAATTCACTTGTTTAAGTATAACAATTCAATAATTCTTACTAAATCTCATTCAGAATATTTCCATCATCCCCAAAAGAAACTTTTTGCTCATTTGTAAGTCACTCCTTATTCCCACTCCCACCACTAGGCAGCCACTAATCTACCTTTTGTTTCTGTAAGATTTGCCTTTTCTATACATTTCATATAAATGGAATCACACAATATGTGGTCTTTTGTGTCTGGCTTCTTTGCTTAACATAATGTTTCTGAGTTTCACCCATGTTATAGTAAGTGTGAATGCTTCATTCCTTTTAATTGCTGAGTGGAATCTAATTTTATAGGGTTATCATATTTTATCTCTTCACAATTAATGGACATTTGGATTGTTTCCACTTTTTGACTATTATGAATAATGCAGGTATAAACATTCATGTACACATCTTTGTATGGTCGTATGTTTTCATTTATTTTGGGTAGATAACTAGGAGTGGAATTACCAGGTCATAACTGCCAAACTGTTTTCCAAAGTGGCTGCTTCACTTTACATTCCCACGAGCAGTGTATGAGGATTTTAGTTTCTCCATATCCTTGCCAACACCTGTCATTGCCTGTCTTTTTTTTATTATAGCCATTCTAGGGTGTGTGAAGTGGTATCTTTTTGTGGTTTAATTTGCATAACTATTTCTTTTAGTTGTTTTTTACTTTGAGTATTACAATTTTAGTTTGAATTTACTATAGTTTTGAAATCTTTTAAGACTTAAACCGGCATGATCTTTTTTGCCATGCAAAGTATTGATTTCCCAGGAGATTCTGACTCAGTCCTGTGGGGTCTGAGAAAGTCTTTGAATTGTTGTGATTTAACATTTAGGTCTTTTCAGGTAAAATCAAAAGGAAAAGAGATTATTTACATGTCACAAAAACAATAATCAATCTTAGTAGTTTGGCATATTACTGATCATTTCCTGCTTTAGCTTACATTGTAGGGTTTGTTTGTTTTCTAATATATTTTATTGGTTTCAGAGAGAGGAAAGGAGAAGGAGAGAGAGAGAAACATCAATGATGAGAGAGAATCATCCATCGGCTGCCTCCTGGACACCCCCTACTGGGGATTGAGCCCGCAATGACTGGGAATCAAACTGTGGCCTCCTGGTTCATGAGTCACTGAACTTCTGAGACACAATGGCCAGGCACAGTTGGTGTTTTTTTTTTTGTCTTGTTCTTATCTATTATAATTAAATATTATTCCAGTTTCCTGAAATAAACTGTGATGATAAAAAAGTGTGATGATAATTGATGAAGTAATTGATCATGTAACTCCCCTCCCCCCCTTCTGGTATAACCAAGAAAATAATCCTATCTAATAAAAGAGTAATATGCAAATTAACCAGCACTCCACTACACCCACAAGCCATGCCCACCAGCCAATCAGGAGCGAATATGCAAATAAACCCAACCAAGCTGGCTACGGCCACAGAGAGCAGGAGGGAGGCTTGGGTTTCCCCGGCAATGGAGGAATCATATAAATGGAATCATACAATATGCTGCCCTTGCTGGCCTAGGCCTCCACTCAAGGCTACAAAGTTTCAATTATAGAAGATACATAAACCCAATCAGAAATGGCGGCAGCCACGGAGCTGGAAAGAACAGGAGGCTAGGTTGCCCCTGGTGATGGAGGAAGCCAAGCTTTCCGCACACCCTGGCCGACCCAGGCCTCCGCTTAAGGCTACAAAGTTTCAATTATAGAAGATACATAAATCCCCCCAAAAATGGCTGCTGCCAGGGAGCAAGCAGAAGGCTTGACTCTGCTCCAGGCTACAAAGTTTCAATTGTAGAAGATAAATAAACCCCAGATACCAGGGCCTCTGCTTGGGTCGCCGGGGGGCGTGGCCGGCCTGCAAACCACCACAGGCCCCTCGCCCAGGCCGCCCCATGCCCCAAGAGAACCCCCACCCTGATCCGGGACACCCTTCAGGGCAAACCAGCTGGCCCCCACCCGTGCACCAGGCCTCTATCCTGTCTAATAAAAGAGTAATATGCAGATTGACCATCACCCCAACACACAAGATGGTTGTCCCCATGTGGTCAAAGATCCTGCCCCCATGTGGACACAAGATGGCCACCACAAGATGGCCACCAGGGGAGGGCAGTTGGGGGGTACCAGGCCAGCAGGGGAGGGCAGTTGGGAGGGACCAGGCCTGCAAGGGAGGGCAGTTGGGGGCGATCAAGCCTGCAGGGGAGGGCAGTTAGGGGTGACCAGGCCTGCAGGGAAAGGCAGTTGGGAGGGACCCAGGCCTGCAGGGGAGAGCAGTTGAGGGGGGGACCAGGCCTTCAGGGGAGAGCAGTTAGGGGTGACCAGGCCTGCAGGGGAGGGCAGTTAGGGGAAAACAGGCTGGCAAGGGAGCAGTTAGGCATCAATCACGCTGGCATGGGAGTGTTTAAGGGGTGATCAGGCTGGCAGGCAGAAGCGGTTAGGGGCAATCAGGAAGGCAGGCAGGCGAGCAGTTGGGAACCAGCAGTCTTAGATTGTGAGAGGGATGTCCGACTGCCCGTTTAGGCCTGATCCCACCGGGATCAGGGCTTAAACGGGCAGTCGGACATCCCTCGAGGGGTCCCAGATTGGAGAGGGTGCAGGCTGGGCTGAGGGACACCCCCCACCCCCGTGCACGAATTTCATGCACCGGGCCTCTAGTTATTAAATAATAGATGCCAGTTGGCAAGGAATATCTGAGAGCTTTCATTATTTCATCATCTTCGACTGGGCCATAAAAGGTGCAGTAAAGTAAATATTTTCCTCTTAGCAAGGTCTTCACAATTAATGAAACAAGGTTAGGTTAAGTAGAAAAGATGACTTGATGACTTCTTGGAAAAGGCTCTTAATTGGCAGTACCTTTATTAATAAATCTACTGAGAACATACAGCCATGTACCAGCAAGTTGGAAAATAAACTTCGTAAATTATGCAGAGTAGTATTGGTTTGCCTTAACAGCAATGTTCTCATTAAAGTTTGGACTTAGGAAAAAACACTAGTGTATTCTGTTTCTAGTTTTCACTACACATAAATTGTGCCAATAGCACACAGCCAAGACCTGGTAAAAAAAGACAAACCAGGGCTATATTGGGCCTCTCAGCAGCAGAATTTCTAGAAACTTCTCTATAGGAGTCTGTTGTTAATGTTAATTTTAATCCCCGCTATTAGCCATCTGTTTCTCTCATTTATCTAACATTTAGAATGGAGAGAGAATCTGATTGACTCGCTTGAGTCAGCTATCTAGCTTTGGATCAGCGTGAGATGGAGGGACATGTGCACAATCAAATATAATAGAGACATGGTCCTTGGTAGTCCCCTCAGAATAAAGCAGGGCCTTTTTATTTAGTAGTTTAATTATTTTACTTAAGTATAAATGAGAGATAGGTGTTGAATCAACTAGGTACTTGCTTTTCAATCTTAAAGATAGGGCCTTGGCCATTTTGGGGGGTTATTGTGGGATCCCTGAAATCACACTATATCTAATAAGTCTTACTAGCTCTGAGAATCTTTTTAATCTCTCTTGTTTTAAAGAGAAAGAGAGAGAAAGAAACATTGATATGAGAGAGAAACATCAATCAGTTGCCTCCTGACATGTCTAAATTGGGGATCAAACCCTGAACCTGAATATATGCCCTGACTAGGAATCAAACCTGCCACCCTTCAGCATATGGCACAATGCTCCAACCAACTGAGCCAAACTGGCCAGGTTTCTTTTTAATCTCTTCATTAAAGGGGAACAGAAGAGAGGAATCAAATGATCCAGTTATGGCTGCTGCTTTCTCTTATATGGTTGCTGGTGATGGCCTTCTCTCATTGGCTTCTTTCAGAACTTGGAGTTCTCTCAGTTCCGTCAGGAAGCTGTTTGCCAGGCTCTTTTCCTTTCATTCCCTCCCTTTCCTGTGTTAACGGACTGAATTCCTTCCATCACCACCTAATGCAATTTAAATTACCCATCTGCTGCAAGAGTCCCATACAGCATGCTGTTCTTTTCTTGAGCACTTGGTATTTACCATTTTGGTTCGTTAACTCATTTTCCCTCTTGATATCCTAGAATGTAGGTAGCTATCTGCTCTTTTATAATACTAGTTTCTCACACTTTTGTTATTAAGATATAACTTCTTGGCTGAGAATTTCTATGATATAACTCATAGAAAATGCCTTATTTATTTTCATAGTGGGACTTAATTAAATTGATTTTGAGCAGTGACAGTTGATTTCCTAACAACTTGTCCCCTCTATGAGAAAATATTTTCAAAAGCACCTAGCTCAGTGCCTAACATTTCATGCTTCTCAGATAATATTAGCTTCCATTTTATCTTGATTTTTATAAATGATGTTTTTTTAAATCATAATGTAAAAGTAATACATGTCTATCATAGGAAAAGTAAATGTAGGTAAGCATAATAAAATCAAATCACATTGTTATCCTATTGTTAACATTGTGAATTTTTCCACCCAAAATTAGGATCATATTGTATTTAGTTTTTTTTATTGCCCTGCTTTTTGTGTAACATACCAAAAGTACTTTCTCACATCACTAAACATCCCTTTAAAACATAAATTTTTAATGACTATAATATTCTATTGTACAGGAATGCCATAATTTATTTATTAAACCCTTCTGCTTACATATAGCATTCATGTATTAAGTGGCAGGGTGTGTGTGTATGTGTGTATTTAAGTCTTCCTGTCATATCCTGGGCTTTTGAGAGACATGGTGGTAAAAGGAAAAATATAAACATAACTCAGCTGACTGCTTCTAATACCAATTCAGATGTCTGTTCTTCCTGGTGTCCCTAATCTAACTATCTAGTTAGCACTGTATTCTGAGTCATTGTTCTTATCTTCCCTATTGTCCCCTATGCTCCAAACTCTCCCAACTTCCATATCTCAGCTAATGGCTTTGCCTACTATTTAAATAAGATCAAGAGTATTTGACACAATCATGTTTAACTACCTGACCGCCTCAAAACGTTTCAATATTTTTAGCTTTCCTAACTTTACCTTCTTTCTTGAAATGTTTTCTTATTTAGCTATTACTATAGTATATTGTTCCAGTTTTTTTCCTATCTGACTAACTTTTCTAAGTCTTTTTACCTGACTTTAATACTTCTTTCCAGTTAAATATTTATTTCTCTTAATAGTTTGTTCTTGGTTTTATTAAGCTATTCTATTTCCCTACATAATGTCCAAGTACCTAGTTTATGCCGCCAAGTTCCAAATTTTGTACCTTCTCAACTTTGTAGAACTCTAGCCATAATTTCTAGCTGTTGTGTAGTTCCAACAACCTTTTCTAAACCTGTTTTTATTCTCTGCTGTAGTTAATGATATTAATGCAGTCCCAGACACTTAAGCCAAAAATTGTCATTTTTATCTTTTTCCCATGCCCCCATATCTAGTAAGATACTGTTCTTTTGCAGACCATTTCTCACTAATGTTAGTATAACTAGAGGCCCAGTGCATGAATTCATGCATGGGTGGGGTCCAGCTGGCCCGCCTCAATGGGGGCCGATGAGGGCCAGGCTGGCCCTGCCCCCAATCAGGGTTGGGGGGCCGATTGGGACCCTGATTGGGCCAGTTGGCCACCGCAGTGCATGTCATAGTGACAGGTCGTATTGGTCGTTCTGGCATTTCGGTCGCTTGGCTTTTATATATATAGATAGTGCTTATTTTATTCTGCTTTGAATTATAACTAACTCTCTTTGGATTTGAAACTTCTTTAAGGCAGATCCTATCATAACCATCTCTCTGTTTAATTAAAGAATACTCTTCAAGGCTTTTTTCTAAACTTGAGTCAGTGTTTTACTATATCATTAACTGGCTTTCCTTAGGCAATAGGAACTTGGTCATGATTCATGATTTGATTATATGTATGTGGCCTTGTAATACACTATTCTTAGGGTTAATGCAGGAAAGGGTGTGGTTTTAGTTGATGCATAACCTGACAGACTATATGGGAAGATTTTAAATGGATTTAGCTGTTATTGTAACAATGAAATCTTTGCTAATTAGCTAGATTTTAGTATCTGCAGATAAGACCTATTTTTTTCTTTCAATTTTATTTTGTATTGGTTTAAAATATTCAGCGTAGTGGTTAGACAGTCATATACTTTTACATAGTATTCCCTTTGATATTTCCAGTACCCCAACTGGCACCATACATAGTTATCACAATAGTATTGACTATATAACCTGTGCTTTATTTACGTCCCTGTGACTGTTTGATAACTACCAATTTGTGCTTTTAAAAAATGTATATTTTTATTGATTTCAGAGAGGAAGGGAGAGGGAGAGAGATACAGAAACATCAATAATGAGAGAGAATCATTGATTGGCTGCCTCCTGCATATCCCCTACTGGGGAATGAGCCTGCAACCCGGGCATGTGCCCTTGACCAGAATCGAACCTGGGACCCTTCAGTCACCAGGCTGACACTTATCCACTGAGCCAGACCGGCTATGGCTGTGCTTTTTTTTTTTTTTTTTTTTTTTTTTTTTTAAATATATTTTATTGATTTTTTACAGAGAGGAAGGGAGAGGGATAGAGAGATGGAAACATCGATGAGAGAGAAGCATCGATCAGCTGCCTCCTGCACGCCCCCTACTGGGGATGTGCCCGCAACCAAGGTACATGCCCTTGACCGGAATCGAACCCGGGACCCTTCAGTCCCCAGGCCGACGCTCTATCCACTGAGCCAAACCAGCTAGGGCTATGGCTGTGCTTTTTAAAAAATATGTATTTTTATTGATTTCAAAGAGGAAGGCTGAAGGAAAGAGGGATAGAAACATCAATGATGAGAGAGACTCATCTATTGGCTGCCTCCTGCACACCTCCTACTGGGGATCAAGCCCGAAATCTGGGCATGTGCCCTGATAGGAATCGAACCTTGACTTCTTGATTAATAAGTTGACCTGCAACCACTGAGCCACACCAGCCAGGCTGTGACATTAATTAATAAAATTTAGATTTCAGATAATACAATTCTGTAATACATCATCTGTATATTGTATTGTGTATTTATTCCCAATTTGAAGCACCAATTTGTGCTTCTTAATCCTTTACCTCTTTTATTCAGTCACCCAACTCCTCTCCCCTCTGGCAACCACCAGTTTGTTCTTTGTGTCTATGAGTCTATTTCAATTTTTTTTGCTCTTTAGATTCCACATATAAGTGATGTCATATGATATTTGCCTTTCTCTGACTGACTTATTTTACTATCCATCCTGTCTCAAATGGTATGATTTCATTCGTTTTTTATGGCTGAGTAATGAATGTTCCATTGTATATATGTACCACAACTTTTTTTTTATCCACTTGTCTATTGATGGGCACTTGGGTTGCTTCCAAATCTTAGCTATCCTATATAATAAAGAGCTAATAGGCAAATGGTTATAATGCCATAACAGCTCAGACACTCAACACTGGGGAGAGAGGAATGGGGACCAGCCACACTGTGGCCAGGAGAGGGACAAGCTGCCCGCCCCGCAGTCCCGGGCTTGGGACAAACCGCACACCCCTTGGTCTTGGGCGCCAGTGGCTGCGCCTACCCTGCAGCCCGGGAGAGGGACAAGCCGCCTGCCCTGTGGTCCCGGGCACCAGCGCCTGCAGCTGTGGCCCGGGAGAAGGACAAGCTGCCCGCCCCACGTTCCCAGGTGAAGCCACCCGCCCACGGTCCCCTGTGGCTGCAGCTGGCCCGGGTCCTGGGTGCCTGCGGCCGGCCAGATGGAGGGAAGCCCGCGTCCTGGGTACCAGCGGTCCCAGATTGCGAGAGGCAGTTGGACATCCCCTGAGGGGTCCCGGATTGGAGAGGGTGCAGGCCGGCCTGAGGGACACCCCCCCATGCTGTGCATGAATTTTGTGCACCGGGCCTCTAGTTATAAATAGTGCTGCAAGGAATATAGGGGTGCATATATTCTTTTGAATTAGTGTTTTGAGTTTCTTTGGATAATCCCCAGAAGTGGGTTCACTGGATCATAAGGCAGTTTCATTTTTAATTTTTTTTTTAGGAAACTCCACTCTATTTTCCAGTATGTATATCCACAAACAGTACACTAGGGTTCCCTTTTTTCCATATCCTTGCCAACACTTTTTATTTGTTGATTTATTGATGATAGTCTATTCTGACAGATGTGAGATGGTATCTCATTGTGATTTTGCATCTCTGATAATTAGTAATATCAAGCAACTTTTCATATATCTATTGACCATTTGTATGTCTTCCTTGAAGAAGTGTCTCTTCAGGTCTTCTGCCCACTTTTTAAATTGCATTATTTCTGGGTGTGTTTTTTAATGAGTTCTTAATATATTTTGAATATTAGCCCTTATTGGATGATCATTTTCAAATATCTTCTCCCATTCAGTAGGTTGCTTTTTCATTTTGTTGATGGTTCTCTTTGCTGTGCAAAAGCTTTGCAGTTTGCTATAGCCCCATTTGTTTATTTTTGCTTTTGTTGCCTTTGCTTAAGGAGATATTTCCAAAATATATATTTTTCTAAGATTGATGTCAAAGAGTTTATTGCCTGTTTTCTTCTAGAAGTTTTATGGTTTCATAGCTTATATTTAAGTTTTTAATTCATTTTGAGTTTATTCTTGTATGTAGTGTAAGAAGGTGGTCTAGTTTTTTTTGTTTGTTTGTTTTTTTCATGTATCTGTCTAGTTTTCACCACACCATTTATTGAATAGACTGTCTTGACCCTATTTTATGTTCTTGTTCTTTGTCATAGATTAATTGACCATATAGGCATAGGTTTACTTTGGGCTCTCTGTTTTGTTCCATTGACCTATATGTCTTTTCTTTATGTCAATACCATGTTCCTTTGATTACTATGACCTTGAGTATAGTTTAACTAGAGGCCCGATGCATGAAAATTCATCCACTGGAGAGGGGGGTCCCTCAGCCCCGCCTGCCCCCTCTCACAGTCCGGGAGTCCTCAAGGGTGGGAGACAACCTGGCAATCAGGGGAAGGCGATGCCCCCATCACACCTCTGCTGCTGCCACTGCCGGCAGCGCAAGCTTTGGCCGGCCCTGGGTGGCTGGGCAGCCGCCATCCGAGGCTTGCCTGCACCTTGGGCCGGCCCTGAGCGGCTGGGGGGCTGAGGGGGATGGGGGACTCTGGAGGCAGGCATCTGCCGCCCCGGCGGGGCTGAGGGGACTGGGTGCCACCATCTTGTGGCTGTGGGTGCTGCCATCTTTGTGAGGGTGTGATGGTCAATTAGCATATTCCCTCTTTATTAGATAGTATATTAGGTAGTGTGATACATTCTATTTTGTTCTTCTTTTTCAAGATATCTGATGCTATTTGGGGTCTTTTGTGCTTCCATACACATTTTTGAATTATTTGTTTCAGGTCTGTGAAATATGCCATTGATATTTTGATAGGAATTGTGTTGAATCTATAGATTTATTTGGGTAGTATGGAATTTTAATGTTAATTCTTCCATGAGCACAGTATATGTTCTATTTATTAGTATCTTCTTCAATTCTTTCTTCATGTTTCATAACTTCCTGTGAACAGGTATTTTACTCCCTTGGTTAAATTTATTCCTAGGTATTTTTTTAAGTTGTTTTTTAAAAATGTAATTGTAAGTGAGATTGTTTTCTTAGTTTCCCTTTCTAGTTCACTATTGGTGTATAAAAGTACAATCAATTTTTGAATATTAATTTTGTATCCTACTGTACTGAATTCATTTGTCAGTTTTAGTAGTTATTTGCTGGAATCTTTAGGGTTCTCTGTATATAGTATCATGTCATCTGCAAGTAATGACAGTTTTACTTCTTTCTTTCCAATTCGGATGCCTTTTATTTCATCTTGTCTTAGTGCTGTGACTAGGACTTCCAGTTGAATAAGAGTGGTGATAGTGGGCATCCCTATCTTGTTCCTGATCTTATATCAAATGATATGCTTGTAGTTTTTGCCCATCGAGTATGATGTTGGCAGTGGGTTTGTCATATATGGTCTTTATTATATGGAGGTATGTTCCCACTTTGCTGACAGTTTTCATCATAGATGGGTGCTGGATTTTGTCAAATGCTTTTTCTATATCTATTGATATGATCATATGATTTTTATCCTTTATTCTGTTAATGTGATGTATCAAGTTAATTGATTTGCACCAACCTGGCATCCCAGGAATCAGTCCCACTTGGTCATGATGTATCGTTGTGTTTTTTTTTAATTGATTGGAACCCTAGCATGTTCCTTATATGAAAAAAAATTTTTTAATATATTTTTTATTGATTCTTCACAGAGAGGAAGGGAGAGGGATAGAGAGTTAGAAACATCGATGAGAGAGAAACATTGAGCAGCTGCCTCCTGCACACCTCCTACTGGGGATGTGCCCACAACCAAGGTACATGCCCTTGACTAGAATCGAACCCGGGACCCTTGAGTCCGCAGGCCGATGCTCTGTCCACTGAGCCAAACTGGCTAGGGCCATATTTTTTAATGTATTGCTGGATTTGGTTTGCTAATATTTTGTTGAGGATTTTTGCATCTATGCCTATAATTTTCTTATTATATAGTGATTTTATCTGTTTTTGAAATTAGGATAATACTGGCCTTGTGCAATGAGCTTGGGAGTGTTCCCTCCTCTTGGATTGTTTAGACAGTTTGAGCAGGATAGGTGTTAGTTCATCTTTGAATGTTTGATAAAATTCACCTGTGAAGCTATCCGATCCAGGACTTTTGTTTATTGTGTTTTTATTACTGCTTTAATTTCATTAATTGTAATATGTCTGTTTAGATGTTCTGATTCTTCTTCATTCAGTTTTGGAAGATTGTATGTTTCTAGGAAGAGAGTATGCATTTCTAACAAGTACCCAGGTAATGCTGAAACTTCTGGTCCAGAAACCATACTTTGAGAGCCATGGTAGTACAGTATTGATCACAAAAGTCTGAGACAAAACCGAAGCTAACCTGTGCCGAATGAATGCTGAGTTGCTTGTAATGCAAGCAGAGTTATACCCATAGGATGGGTACCCACAGTGGTCATTTAATGTAGTGTTGTCTTTATTTATTTTCATAGATTGGAGCATATGATCAACAAATATGGGAAAAATCTGTTGAACAAAGAGAAATCAAGGTAATATGTTTATTTCATTTTGTATATTCTGAAACAAAGTTCTTTAAATTGATTATTAACCACATTTTATATAATATCTTTCCATATACTTTTAAGGTATAAATTAATATTATTCTATCCAAACTTTTAAATGAAGAAGGTAAACTCTTTTATGATAGCATAGTTCTATCTTTACCTCTGATTTTCTTTTCTTTTTAGCATATTTCTAGTCTTTTAAAATTTAATTTTAATGATTATTTTTTGTCAGCTCTTTTCCCCTTTCACTTGTCACCTTATACTTCTAGTTTGCTTTTCTTCCCTTTTGATGCTGTCATTGCTCTATACAGTTTATTAAACTGGTAAGTGTTTCAGGACTTTTCCCGCCTGAGTGATCCTGTGCAAATGCTGCTCTTTTTAATTGAGATCTGCTTTTTTTGTGCTACTAACAGAATGACTTGGACTCAAACAGAGCTGCTGAAAATTTGGTCATTTTAAAAAAGAATTTAGGAAAATAAAGCATTAATTAAAATGTTTTTGTAGTAGGTAGTTCCTTCTTGAACATGTAATCACTTATGCTGATAAGAGATTCTCATAGGCCACCTTGCTAGCATGAAAACTATTGTTTAACTAAATTTATTGTTTCTCAGCAATCACTCCTTTTTTGTGATAAGATTTATATTTTTCATTTGCAAAGGTAATACTAATCAGTGTGGTCCTGCACGAGCTAAATTTAATCTGGGCCCAGAGAATGTTACTTGAGTTGCTTGACATTTTCTACTTTGTACATAAAGGCTTACATGAGATTGAAAACCAGTGTCTCTAGTTAACTTAAAAATCTATCCAAAATATCTGTGTTTAGACAATTTAGACATCTGTAATAAAGCACAAGATTCTTTACCATTTGTTAATTTTAATTTTTAAACTATTTTCATGAGGAATTAATAGTTTACAAAAATTCAGTAAGTACTTACCATGTATTAAATACAGGATTAAATCATAGGAACAAAATAATGAAATAGATTCTAATTTTGTAGAGGAGATACATAATTACAGATGAAATTAATCCAGTTAAGAGAAAGATGTGTAGGTCACTTTTTGGGAGCTCAGGGGGAAGCAGCTCTGTGGAGATTAGGAAAGATTTCACAAAGGAGGTGACTCATGAGCTAAGTTTGAGAGACCTTAGGGAGAATGAGGAAATCATTCCAGACAAAATGAAGAGCATATGAAAATATACATACAGGAATGAAGGAGCATGACTTTTTTTTTTTTTAATATATTTTATTGATATTTTACAGAGAGGAAGGGAAAGGGATAGAGAGCTAGAAACATCGATGAGAGAGAAACATTGATCAGCTGCCTCCTGCACACCTCCCACTGGGGATGTGCCCGCAACCAAGGTACATGCCCTTGACCGGAATCGAACCCGGGACCCTTCAGTCCGCAGGCCGACGCTCTATCCACTGAGCCAAACCGGTTTCGGCAGGAGCATGACTTTTGAAGGAGCTTGATTGGTAATAGGTTGGGTGGAGGAGGGAGGTTAGGGTAGTTAGAAGTAAAACTAGAAGTGAAAATGGAAGTCACATCACAGAGGAAGTCACATCACACTGCCTTACAAGAGTCTAGAAAAAATCTGGAAAACAATTATGGGAAACATTGAAGGATTTTAAGTAGAAAAGTTTCCTCGATTAAATTTATATTTTTAACAACTTTGCTAAGTGTGATGGCAAATACTAGAAGAGACGCAGATAAAGAATTCTGTTTTAGAAATATCCAGATGATACATTGGTGAAAGATTTGGGAGTCCTCACTATGTAAAGTAAGTGTGTGTGTATAAATTATATATTCTACACATTATATAAATACAGCTATAGGAGTGACTGGATTTACATTGAATGATGAAAGAAGAAAACTAAGAATGAAATGTTGGGAAAGAAATATTTAATAGGTAGGTAAAGGAAGAGGAGATGTAAAGAAGGAGGAAAGAGAAGTAAGATATCCATAATCTGGTGAATTGAAATAGTCAAGAGTTGGAAGAGTCAAGGAAATAAAGAGCAGCAGAGAGGTCTAGTAAGATTCCTTAAAATCTTCTATCCTTTTTGACAGTCTTTAACTTGTTGGACTGGGAATATTAAGTATATTGAGAAGCTGTATTACCAGTTCGTACATTTGGATGATTTATGAAATTTGAAAATCTCAGAAAAAATATCTATAAAAATTTTTTTAGTTTTAAGCTGCTCATCACAAATTGGGTGTTATGTAATTTCCTCATTTTTGTTTAATTTATTTTTCAAACCCTTGTGTGGAGGTCTGACTTTCAGTAGATCTCAGTGAGGGAGCTATTCTGCTACCTATGAAACCCTACCCAGAAAGGTCATCTAGGAATGGTTTAGCACCAGGTTCCCCATGAACGCTCATTGTGTGTGGCGGGAGAGGGGGGAGTCTTTGCAGCCACGCCCAATTTCCTGGGACGAGGGGCTCTCCACACTAGGCCCAGTGTCTGTAATTTTCTCATTAAAAAAAAATGTTTTAATGCCTATATAGAGATTAAAATAAGGAAGAATTATATTAGTTGTTTCTTAGTGTGCTGACAGGATGAATTTAGGGAAGGCTAAGACCTGTAACTTGTTTCTCAAATATGTCTACCTTTAAATATAATATTTTAAAATGTTAATTGAAGAATTAAAATAGTATTAAAATTTACTCTTGTTATTTTGAATTAAAAGGGTTTATGTGTTGACAAGCCCCAAACCATTATTTTCTTTTTTTAAATTATCACCCAATATATGCTTTTATTGATTTTTAGAGAGAGAGGGAGAGGGAGAAAGAAAGATCTATGTGAGAATTGAAACATCAATTGGTTGCCTCCTGCATGCACCCTGGGGATCCAACCCACGGCTTGCGTATGTTCCCTAACAGGGAATTGAACCTGAGACCTTTCAGTGTTCCAGATGACGCTCCAACTAACTGAGCCACACCGGCTAGGGTGTAAAACCATTATTGCTAAACATTCTAGTGGAGGCTTATTCTTTAGAGTGTTAATTTTGCATTTATTCTAAGAAAGTTGGACAAGTATATAACTAGTGTATTACTATTAGTATTGATATTTGATTTAAAACAAAAACATTGTACCTGTGATGTAGAGAACAGTTATTGATTTGCATATATATCAAAGCAGTGAGCAACAACTAAAGAAATCAAAGCCATGAAATTATATTTCTTGGAAATGTTTATTTTTTTAAATTAAAGGCCAAGAGTTGATAAGTCTTTTGTTAGTTGCAAATTATTTTTTCTTAAAAATTTAGAACATAAAACTGAAAGCTTTTATTTCCTGATCACCTTGGCCCAAATTTAAAATTAAATGTGGAATTTCCTCTTGGTTTAGACTTAATAGAATTTTAAGCTTCAGCAGAAAGAACTAGGCTCTTTTATTTAAAATCATTATAGAGGAAAAATGGCGTGGAAGGAACTAAACAGGATATCCAGAAAGAGAAACTGATGGTTACATTCTTTAATGGAATCTAAGTGTTATGATAGTTCCATGCATGGAAGTCTAAATCATTAAACAGAAGTATTTTCTAAATTTAAACAGTCCTTTTTAGCTTTTTGACCCAACATTATCTCTGTACTTATAATTTTTTTAAAATTCAAAACTTCATACTATTTGTGCCATTGCACTTTAGGAATGTACTATGGGAATTTAAATGTATATTCAATAAAGAACATATTACTTGATTTCTTGGAGATTAATTGTATTCATATTACTTGATTGTTTATACTTTGTAGTTAAATTAGTAATTTTTAAAATCTTTTTTTTTTAAACTTAGTTTTTATTTTTTGTTCATTTAAATTTTTTTGTTATATTTTCTTTTTTATTGAAGTAACATTGGTTAGGATTATGTTTCAGGTGTACAACATAATTTGATATCTATACACACTATATAGCATGCTCACTACCAAAAGTCTATTTTCACCACTTAAAATTTTTGAGATTACATAAATTTTTGAGTACTAAACGCTGTGCTATTTGTTTGAATGTAGTTTACTCTAAACCAATTTAAAAATTTCCAACTTAAAATATATACTTAATTAAAATCATTAATGTTAGAAGATTTATCATTGTAATATTTCTTTTTTTAAAACCCTCAAAATATTCTCAAACTGGTAATTTGTTGTAACTCTACAATGTAACTGAAAATAAATGCCTTAATGAAATATAAAATAGAAAATGAACTACATATAAAAGATCAAGTAGAATGAGCATGGTGAAAAACAACATAATTATGTAAATCAAGGTCATTTACTGTTTCTTTTGTAAGGACTTTAAATTCTTAAAACAATCTTGATTAAAAATCTTAGGTATACAGCAATAAATAAAGTTTTAGATTTGTTGTAAAACATTGGCTATAAGGTTATTTTCAAATTACAGTAAACCCTCGATTTTGCAGACCTCGATTTAACAAACTTAGGTTTATTGGACAAAATTTCCTGTCTGTATATCATACGTGGGAATTAACACCCTATTAATTTAAAAATGCTTTTAACCAAGATTTGCTTATAATGAAATTAACAAGATTACTTTTTTTGTTATTAATTCACTGGTATTTTTAACAAATTTTAGCAAATAGGCCATATATTGGAAAAAACATTGTAGTAATTTCAACAACATAAATAAATATTATATATTTACAACTATGGTCCACATGTTTAATCCAAGAGTCACCGCTCATAAACAATATTCAGTGAATGATTAGCACCTAATCACAATGTATCTCGAGCAGTTATTGATTCTGTTGTTGCACAGCATAACTTTCTGCAGCCGTTTTAACGCATGCTGGCCAATGTTCCCACATCTGCTAAGTCACATCTCAGCCATGTGCATTTGTTTACTCTCGGTGACTGGTGAATATATGCATTTATTAGACCTATTAGTATAAATTTAGTTACTATAATACATAGAGAAAACTTTTTTGTGAAAATAAACTTTTCATACATACTTAATTTTAATTACACACGTGTCTACATAAGTAAAATCAGATAAACTAACTTGTCAATTTTTTAACATACCCATTTGGAAAACCTATGTTAGTATGTAACAGGCTTTTGGCTTTAATGGCTATCCCCTCACCCAAATTAGTCCATTATATCGAGGTTTTACTGTATTTTTAAAAGAATGTATAAATGCAAGTAAATTTAAATGTTACTGTTTTCAAATTTGTTGGCACTAATAAAGGTAAAATCTCATAATAAACATCATACCAAATCTAAATAGTGCTCTATAAATAAAATTTTATTAAGTGCGTGTATTATTAGAATTCCTTTCCAGTTTGTAAAATATCAGGAATGTTTTATAGTTTCAGCCAGCCACTCTTTCATGACATTAAAATGGGAAATGAAGTACAGGTGAATCGATTCTCATTATTCACAGTAGTTATTTTCTGTAAAGTCACCATGAACACTGAATTAACGAATACTGATCATTGCTCCTAGGGGAAATATAGAGTTAAGTTCCTACAAGCCTCTAGTCACAACCCTTCATCAACCTAATACATAACCTTGTTCTATATATCTTTCTGTTGAAAAAATTCTTATTTAATATGTATTGTTGATTTCATTAACATTGAACTCATGCCCAACAACACTATAGCTATGCCTGAACAGAGCTTATCTTACACACATTTTCTCAGAGGCACATCACAGCCTTCTGGCACTTAGAAGCACTAGGCAAGTACTTCAGCACTATGTTTGGGAGCCATTTTAAACAACAAAATTATCAATAAAAAGCACATGTGCGTGCGCATGTACACACGCACACACAGCACTGAACAGATGGTGAAAGGACATTTAATCACAATATTGAGAGCTGAAACGAGAAGGCAGAGCATTGCCATGTTTGACCTCAGCTGGGAACGTGTGGGTGATTCAGATTTTTGCCACTTTCTGCACATGTCTGTAAATGACTGCAAAAGCACAGCAAGTATTGATTTTGGAATACAAATAAATTTTAGTGAGTAGGTGAATTTGCAAATTTTGAAACTATGAATATGAAGATCAACTGTATGTAAAATTATCGTGGATATATTTTTAATCCTGATCCTTTCTCTTTTGTTTTCGTATCTTTGTATCCCTGGGTTGTTTGTAATTTCAAATGAACAGACTATTTGCAGGGATTCAAAGGTTAATTGCATCTTGAATTCAGGGTACTTTGTTTAAACATCTCAGTTAATTCTGAGTTCAAATGCTGTCTTCTTTGCTTTAGATCAAACAGTACTTAATCAAATTCTTACATTAAGTGGTCATTGTTAGTTACTTGGATTAGGAAGGACCAAACGAAGCACTGAATAGTTATTACTTGGTTAATTGAATGAGTAATCAACAAATCATCTAAACACTATGTCATCTCTTAGCTTTTTGGCTCCTGAGGAATTTAACCTTAGCTCTTCCAATCTTAATATCCTAGACTTAAGTTATAAATTTATTTTTTCATAGTCCCTCCTCCTAGTAATTTTGATTTCCAACCTGACTCCCATTTCAGTACACTGATGGCAAAAACTTAATCTTAGTGTTTAGTGATTTCAAGTTTAAAATTAATTCAATTTGTGAGTCCTGCTTTCTCTTCTTCCACCTACTGGGCATGGCCTCTAAGTTCTGATTTGATTAGGTGGCATTGTGGTCTGGTTACGCATGTGAACATAGTGGCATCTCTGAGATATGCATCATTCTCTCTGGGTCTTAGCTGATACCACCCCTACATGCTGGCATCTGCTGAGAAGTCTGCATCCCTGTCTGTCCTCAGCTCTGTGGTCCACTGCTTTCTGCAGCAACACCCTCAGCATCACACCTTGAAGGTCCTTCAGAGCCACTGCTCCCCCAGCCAGCCTCAACACTCTCCTGTGCAAATCTGGGCCAACACATGCTATCTCAGGCTGTACATCCAAATTGATTGGTAGCAATTGTCTTTGTTTTAGAATTTTACTTTATCTTTTTTACTTTTTCTAAATTTATCTTCTTGGAAAGATGATTTTTTTTTCTGTTCTTCTGGATTTAAATATACATATAGAATTCTAATACTATTTTTTATTAGAGCATAATGACATAATGTTATTTTAGTTTTAGGTATACAACATAATGATTTGATGAAATGATCACCACAATAAGTCTAGTTAACATTTGTCCCCATACATTACAAAACTTTTTTCTTGTGATGAGGACTTTTAAGATCTACAGTCTCACCAATACTACTTTTAATATATTATAGGGACTAAGGAATAAACCAAAGAAAACAGCGCATGTGAAACCAGACCTCATAGATGTTGATCTTGTAAGAGGTGAGCCTTGGATAAATAAATGCTTAATGCAATTAGAAATTGA
Source organism: Plecotus auritus (assembly GCF_963455305.1). Taxonomy (NCBI): domain Eukaryota; kingdom Metazoa; phylum Chordata; class Mammalia; order Chiroptera; family Vespertilionidae; genus Plecotus; species Plecotus auritus. The sequence continues at coordinate 152,555,030 of NC_137775.1, forward strand.
CCTTGTAGAAACAATTCAAAATGGGTTATATATATATATGTTTGTAGAAATAAAAGTAATGTGAGCTTAAATGAAGGCAGAAATTCCATAAAAAGCAGAAAATGGAAGCATTTAAATACCATTGACTAGTTTTTCCTCCCGCTAAAGATCATTACAAGAAGTACATACAAAAGAAAAACATCTCATGTTTGCTTAGCAGGCTATAAGGCTTGGTTATAAAAATTAAAGTGGTAACATTTAAAAAATTTTATATTTAAACTAGAGGCCCGGTGCATGAATTTGTGCATGGGTGAGGTCCAGCTGTCTCCCCCCATTGGGGTGGGCGGGACCAATCAGGGGCAGGGCCGAGGGTGGCCCTGCCCCTGGGTCGAACTCCTGATCAAGGGGACAATTTGCATATTAGCCTTTTATTATATAGGATTATAGTTGACATACAAATATTGTATTAGTTTTAGGGGTTAAAGTGATAACTTAAAATTCCTAACTGGAACTAACATTTGAATATTACCTTATATTTATAAAATATGTAGGAGAAATTCCGTTATTTCAATTAAAAGTTGTTTTCAAAGTACCTGAGTTAATATGATAGCATGAAGAATGTTTTTTAAAGTGTGTTACCCAAAATTGGACATTTCTTATTCATAGCATAGTATAAAATAATACATGTTTTGTTTTTCTTCAAATGTTGAAGTTTTTTCTCTAAGGAAATTAAAGACTAATAAGTGTACTCTGTTGTCTTATTTTACTTTTCTCAGGGTCTGCATTTGCTAAGGCAAAACCTGAAAGTCCTTGGACTTCTCTGACTAGAAAGGGGATTGTTCGAGTTGTATTTTTTCCCTTTTTCTTCCGGTGGTGGTTACAAGTAACATCAAAAGTCATCTTTTTCTGGCTTCTTGTCCTTTATCTTCTTCAAGGTACAATTAAATGGTAGAAATGCATTTTGCTTTTAACTTTCAGGATATTACATTTTTAGGGTTACCAAAGACTTTTAAAAAATCATGTAGTACTATTGAGTATAAAGATAAATATTTATTGTAATATTTCACTTAATAAGACACTAGTTTGATATTTAAAATGTTTGAGAAAACAAAGCAATTACTTTCCAATATAATTTTGTGAAAATTTGAATCTGGGGTTGACTAAAGAAAAAAACAAGTTGAGAGGATTTTTAAAAATTAGAAAGTCTCTTCAAAATGCACCTCCCACATATATATACCACATAGTCATTTTTTTTTTTGTACAAGTTCATTTTTCCTGCCTCTGAAACTGTCCTCATTCTTTTCTGAAATTGTGCATACCATGCATTATTGTAATTGCTTTTCACGAATTCTTATTTAATTCTCACTACCACTCAGTGAAGTATAGGTTCTGTTATTATGCCTAGATTATAGACATGGGATCCTGAAGAACCTGAGGGCCCAAAGTCACACAATCACCAGGTTTCAAGTTTAAACTATCTAACTTAGAGCCACATGCTTAACAACTGTGTTGCATTGCCTCTCACCACAGCAGCATTCTAGTGTGCATACTGTACTATACAATGCATACTATACAGCACTCTAAAGTATTTGGAGTCTTAAAAAAGAAACCACTCACATTCCATCACTCTAACAAAGCAATGATTATAATTTGGTTGGTACCTTCAGTCTTTTTAATGTCTTTTTTTAAAACACGATTTTAATCCTAAATGATTATTTGAACATGTTTTTACTCACAAACTCTAAGTAAAAGATAATATTTTTAAGTAAATGAAAATATAATAAAAACTACAGATTTTTACTTAGGTAAAGCTGTTTCCTTAAGCTAGGGTACATCTTATATACATAAAAGAGAGTGAACTATGAAGATTTTGTGTTTGTTAAGAGTGTGTGTGTGTGTGTTTCTGATTTAAAAAATTATACATATTCATTACAGAAAATGTAGAAAATATAGGTAAAACTGAAGAGAAAAGCCATCTATAATCTTGCCTTTAAGTTTACTTTGTAACATTTTTTATATAGTTGAGATTATTCTGTGTAAATTATTTTATTTTTATTTCCGCCTTATGTCATAACAAGTATCAGTTTTTATAAATATAATTTTAAGTTATTAGAAAATATCATATCAATACCCTACAATATTGGGCACTTAAGCTTTTTGCTGTCTTTTGTTATTATAATTTATGCTGAAGTGAACATACAGTTTGTGAAGTTTTTTTATACTTTGAATTACTTTCTTATGACAAATTCCTAGAATGCCTGCAATTAAGTATAGTAACTTTTCTAAGGATTTTCATATAGTTTGTCACTGCTTTCAAGAAGTTGACCTTTGTTGTTGCTAAGTATAATACCATTACATTATATGCTAGTTCTTCTAAATGTATTTTTATCTTAATTTATTTGTAGAGTTACTTTCTTTTTTTTAAATATATTTTATTGATTTTTTCAGAGAGGAAGGGAGAGGGATAGAGAGCCAGAAACATCGATGAGAGAGAAACATCGATCAGCTGCCTCCTGCACACCCCCCCCCCCCCCCCCCCCGGGGATGTGCCTGCAACCAAGGTACATGCCCTTGACCGGAATTGAACCCGGGACCCCTCAGTCCGCAGGCCGACGCTCTATCCACTGAGCCAAACCGGTTAGGGCTAGAGTTACTTTCTTGTGTTTGCTTTTCTCACAAAAGGATTTAAGAGAGCGTTATCTTCTAATGCTTTCTAGCTTACCTAAAGGAGAAAGCTTTATTCTACAGCAGTCAGAAAGTGCAATTACTTATTAGAGTAATAATTAATCAGTACCATTAATTGTAATTACTGTGTATTATCCTTTTTTAATATTGTTGCTCAAAAATGTTAAAAACTGGATAAAGGACACATTAGAGTTCATATTAAAAACAACATAAACTCTATATTTTTCCAAATTCCAGACTCTATTATAAAACAACTAGAGAACTTGAGTTAAATTTCAGGGTAATTCATAAAGATGACTGACATTTTTAAAAATTTAAATTTTTTTTACCCCCCTTTTCAAAGAATCTTACTACTCAGGAGAATATAAAGCTCAAATTTGTTGTATGACACTTCTTAAACATCTTAAGTGATAAAGTGGTATTTTAAGCTTAAATCTTGGTATGGTAGGCCAGGATTCTTTCAATTGCAGGTGACAGAAACCAAATGCAAACTAGCTTTTGTAAAAAGTGTTTTTTGTCTTTACTGTTTATCATAAAAGTTTTCGGAAAAAAACCCCAGGAAATTAGATAGACCTGTGCAAAAACCAGAGTGACCATATGTTCCAGTTTGCTTGGTACTATCTAACTATCGAAGTTGACTTGTGTTGTCCTTATGCTTTTATTAACATCTCTCATCTCACTCTCAAGAGTCCTGATTTAGATAAGATGCATAGTCACTTTAAACACCCATATGCCCATCTCTTTGATTAAATAATTAACATTTTGGCATATTTACTTAATCTATTTTATCAAAGTAAATCATGTACATCATGGAATTTTACCCATGCATTAGTATGAACCTTTTCAAAATATTACACAATTACATTATAATTATTACACCTAACAAAATGAACAGAAATCTCCTAATACTCAAATTCTCCATTTGCCCCTAGAAAGAGTTAGGTACTCCTAGGCTCTTGACTCAAGTATTACTGGATCTAGAGGCTTAGATGATGTCTTCATTTTTTATGCAGTCCCCACTACTTTTCTTAAACTGGTCTCATTCGTAGGAAGGCTTTTTTTGAGTGATGGCTGAGGTACCCCTGGCAGTTTCTTATTTTCATAGTCCTTAGTGTTTTATCTAGGAGAAAGGCCTTCAAGCACCTCTATTACTCCCTGTAAACGATTCTGATTGGCCCTGCTTAAATCACATGCCTATCTTTTTATTAATTACTGTGCCCAAAGTTAAGACTGTAACAAGCCTAGATTACAGGTTTATCCCTGAGGTAGGAGAAATAAGACCATTCGATTGACAGACAAAGGAAGCAAATTCTCAAAAGATAAAGAATTTGTGTCTAGAAGGCTTAAGGGATCCTGAGCAAGCAAAAACAAGATTTCTTCTTCATGTGGAAATGATTAGCAATAATGGGTGTTTAGTGGTTTCCCTGAAAAATATGTCCAAGTAAATATATGTTACTAATTTTGAGTACATAGACCTCTATTGAAAAGAAGCTCGTTATGCCTTATCATAGACTTCCGTGTTTGTTAAACAAAGAAATAAGGGCCCTTGAGGTTAGTATGGCTCTTTTGCGTCTCTGGGATTTTACCAGGAGTGGCATGAGATTCATATGCATCTAGTTTTCATTGTAGTTTTAAAGTGTGTATTTTAGAGATCATGTTGAGTGTTATCTTGATCCAAGAGTTTATTACTGAACAGCAAGTATGGTTAGTCAGTCTGAAAGAGCTTGTCTGGAGAAACATTTAAACTTATTTAAATTTAGAAAAATAATCTGGCAAGAAGCAATGTTAAAACAAGTTTTAAAGATTTTAAAGAGTGACTTTCAGATGTATAATGTGTTTTCTTTTCTTTCCCTTTTTGTAGTTGCCGCAATAGTATTGTTCTGTTCCGCTTCCAGCCCACATAACATACCTCTGACAGAAGTGATTGGGCCGATATGGCTGATGCTGCTCCTGGGAACTGTGCACTGCCAGATTGTTTCAACAAGAACACCCAAGCCGCCTCTAAGTACAGGGGGGAAAAGAAGAAGGTACTGCCTATTTAAAAATTATCTTTTTTGTAGATTTCTGTAATTTGAATCTATAATTATTCTTGGCTTCAATAAAATGCTGTCTTGTAAAGTTACTCTTTCAAATAAAGCAGTGAGCTTCAGAATCAGCTACCAAATACAATTTTGTTTTCTGTATTTGCTTCAAGGTCATTTTGAGACCACACACCTGTTTTGTTTTTATTTTCTTTCTTAACGCTAATTTCTAGGCACCTAATATCAATGTAGGGAATACATGTTAGTTGGAGTTGCTAATAATTCCCACTGTTTACAGAAGTTTGTACTTATAAGATGCTTTGCCAAAAACAAGAACCAAGAAAAAATTTCAGCTAAATTTAATTTATTAAATGCTATTTTAGCCCTGGCTGGGTAGCTCGGTTGAAGCATCATCCTGTGCAATAAAGGTTGCAATTCCTGGTCAGGGCATGTGCAGGAGGCAACCAGATGATGTCTCTCTCTCTCTCTTTCTCTAAAAAATAAAATAATAAATCAATAAACATTCCTTGGGTGAGGATTATGAATGAATGAATGAATGAATGAATGAATGAATACATGCTATTTGAAACTATTTAATATTGCCCCTAGGTTAAGTAAACATAGCAAGTCTCATTGGCCACTCTGTGCAATGGAGTTCTGTTTGAAGGGTCTTTTGGAGCAATTCCTCTTGAATATTGTTGCTAAGAGATTGTGATATATGTAGTTTGGAGGTGTTAAAAATTTAAGCCCTTTTCATTTAGAAAAGACAAAGAGATAAATAGCACTGCTAGTCAGTTAGATTATAATTCTTTTATTCAAATTTTCTTCCTCACCTGCAGATAAGTGGCATTCAGATGGAAAGAAATACTTTTGTAAATACCTGTCTAATGTGACCTTACAACCTAATATTTACTGACTGGCAGTATAAGCAAGGAACAGTACCTTACCATTTATAGAAATTGGTCTCGAACATGTACTTTATGTTTGGGTTAACTTTCATCCAGTTAATTTGAATTTTATTGTGCATTAAAATTTCTGTGTTTATGTTTACAAAAATTTTGAACATACTACTGAGAAAATGGTTGTTAAAATTTTAAAGTTACTTTCCGTTCTTAATCTCTTCTAATGAAGGAAATTAAGAAAAGCAGCCCATTTGGAAGTGCACAGAGAAGGAGATGGTTCTAGTACTACAGATAATTCACAGGAGGGAACAGTTCAGAGCCACTGTACAAGCACCTCATACAGCGTTGGCGCTGTCTTCAGAGATCTTTGGCATGCTGCTTTCTTTTTATCAGGGTTTGTATTTATTCAAGATTTTCCATGGCATAGAGCACTATCCCTTTTCTGGCACTTCAGTCTCAGGTAATGAATATTAATGACTTTACATATGACAGACTTGTTACAGATTTTGTTTTGATCAATTATAATGCTATAGATAATGAAAAATAGAGAGCATAAAGTTTATTTTGGGATATATATAAATATTTCTAAATGAATATATACCATCAGAGTATATTTAGTTGAGTTTCTAAATTTTAACTTCTTTTGTGATTTCTCAAGTCCTACTTCTATTAAATTGGTTATTTTTATTAGTACTATAGGTCAAATTGACTTTGCTAATATGTCATGAGACTTGTATATTTTAAATTTAATCCCTGCCTCGGTTATCTAAAATTGTCTGATAGAAAACATGTAGGCATTTGTATTTGAAAGAATAAGATGTATACTATAGGATGAAATTCTATTTTTGTGTATTGGGCTTTCGTATAGTTTGTACCACAATGAATGCTTACCAAATAAGGAAATGTGATTATAGCAAATTTTAAAAGTAAATTAAACCTAACTCAATGTTGTATAATTATTTTGAATAATTAATTCAAAACACTTAAGGGTTATATTACTAGTGCACATATACACATAATAAATTTGAAAGGGTTTGAAAAGCTATGATCAAAATAGTATACTGGTAAAAGTTGCTAAATTAATAAATCAAGAAAAGAGATACTACAAATAACTAATTTGGTCACTTTTGTTAACTCCTCTACTAATACTGTTTCATCAATATGTGATTGTGCTCTTATGATAAAGTTTATCATGCATTGCATAATGAAGGAATTAGATCCTGGGCATATTTTCATTGATTGTAATTTGGGGGAAAATTCTCCAAAATTTTAATAGTTTGCAATAACATTGCATAAAGTTGCTTCCTCCAGAAAAGATACAGATTCGGTTTGGTTTTTAACTTGCATTGGATTCTGTCTGTATCTCTCTTAGTCTGTTTTATTTATTTATTTTTAAATAAATAGCTCTCCTTTCTAACAGTAGGATGTAATGGTTTTATCACTGCAAAGCCAGTTTCTCAAGAACTTTTAATATGCAATTATAAAAAAGGATATGGATATGTTTTCCTTTTGGGGAATCATTTAGTTGTTTTGGTTGTCCAGAACTGATATTTTATAACTTAGTATTCAGAATCCCCCTAATGTAGTATGTTGGTGCCTTTGGAATTCTACTGTGTTTCTCAAATTAGATTCAGACTTCAATTTCCCTCCTTTGGGACTGTAGCATAACCTTGACTACTAGCCATTGGTACAATAATGACTAAATCCCTTTGGGTTTATTCTCTGTAATTGTGGCAATTATAATCTACATGTTTTTAAAGATGCACTGTTTTCAACTAACTCATTCTGGGACTGGTTTGCCAGCTTATAAGTAAGACTTTTAAATATTAAGTACAAGAAGATCTTAAGAAAAATGTTAATTTTAGAAGTTCTGATCTTGAGTTTTGAAATCTTGATGTTTTGTTCTTTCAGGCTTTAATAAGTCAGAAAGGGCTTAAACTGAAATATCAACTTGGGACTTAAAATTGTTTCTGGTGATAAAAAATTGAAAAACTGGATACTTCCATTAAGGTGTCTGAATTAACATAACTGATGGAAAAATAAATGCATAACCACACAAGGGTTTAAACTTTATATATGGTATCTTGTTGGTTTTCTAGATGTTAGGATGAAATCTACAATTCTTACATCCTGTATTTATAAGTTGGAAAGGCCCTACTCATCATCTCTAAGTACATTTCTTCTCAAGATAAAACAATTCTTTTTAAAGCAAAGCATACATAGTATTTCTCATTAAAAAAAAAAAGGAATTATTATAAAAGAACTCCATGAACCTAAGAAAACAATGCTAAAGAAAGTATCGATTACCATTTGCAACAGCATGGATGGAACAGAGAGCATTATGCTAAGTGAAATAAGCCAGTCAGAGAAAGATATATATCACATGATCTCACTCATTTATGGAATATAATGAACAACATAAACTGATGAACAAAAACAGATCCAGAGACAGAGAAACAGTGATCAGACCGTCAAACCTCAGAGGGAAGGTAGGGGAGGATGGGGGAAAGAAGGAGAGATCAACCAAAGGACTTGTATGCATGCATATAAGCCTAACCAATGGACACAGACACCAGGGGGGTGAGGGTATGAATGGGGGGGTGGGGGGGAGTAATGGGAGGATAAGGACACATGTAATACGTTAATCAATAAAGAAATGAAAAAAAAAGATGTAGAAATCAACCATATTTCCTAAGGATTTAGTACTATAATTTCACTGTACTATAGTGTTAAATTAGCATAATTATAATTTCTACTCAAAATACTGAATAGAAAGAATTACATCTAGGTTGTAAATCTCTTCAGTATAATGCCTGTTTCAGAATTCAGATAGATCCTAAGTTTTCTTTCATGTCTAAGATTCACAATATTATTACAAACAGACGGTGAAAAGAAATTAAGCTTTTTTTGGTAATTTTATTTTTTTCTTTATTGATTAAGGTATTACATATGTGTCCTTATCGCCCCATTGGCCCTCACTCATGCCCTCACCCCCCTGGTGTCTCTGTGCATTGGTTAGGCTTACATGCATGCATACAAGTCCTTTAGTTGATCTCTCCTCCTTACCTCCACTCTCCCCTACCTTTCCTCTGAGGTTTGACGGTCTGGCTGATGCTTCTCTGTCTCAGGATCTGTTTTTGTTCATCAGTTTATGTTGTTCATTATATTCCATAAATGAGTAAGATCATGTGATATTTATCTTTCTCTGACTGGCTTATTTCACTTGCCATAATGCTCTCCAGTTCCATCCATGCTGTTGCAAATGGTAAGAATTTCTTCTTTTTTATTGCAGTGTAGTATTCCATTGTGTAGATGTACCACAGTTTTTTAATCCACTCATCAGCTGATGGGCACTTAGGCTGTTTCCAAATCTTAGCTATGGTAAATTGTGCCTCTATGAACATAGGGGTGCATATATCCTTTCTGATTGGTGTTTCTGGTTTCTTGGGATATAGTTCTAGGAGTGGGATCACTGGGTCAAATGGGAGTTCCACTTTTAGTTTTTTTGAGGAAACTCCATACTGTTCTCCACAGTGGCTACACCAGTCTGCATTCATACCAGCAGTGCAGGAGGGTTCCTTTCTCCCCACATTCTCGCCAGCACTTGTCATTTGTTGATTTGTTGATTTGTTGATGATAGCCATCCTGACAGGTGTGAGATGGTACCGCATTGTTGTTTTGATTTGCATCTCTTGGATAATTAGTGACTTTGAGCATGTTTTCATATGTCTCTCGGCCTTCTGTATGTCCTCTTTCAAAAAGTGTCTGTTTAAGTCCTTTGCCCATTTTTTGATTGGATTGTTTATCTTCCTTTTATTAAGTTGTATGAGTTCTCTGGAGATTAAACCCTTATCTGAAATAGCATTGGCAAGTATGTTCTCCCATGCAGTGGGCTTTCTTGTTGTTTTGTTGATGGTTTCTTTTGTTGTGCAGAAGCTTTTTATTTTGATGAAGTCCCATTTGTTTATTTTCTCCTTAGTTTCCATTGCCCTAGGAGCTGTATCAGTAAAGATATTGCTACGTCATATGTCTGATATTTTGCTGCCTGTGGAGTCTTCTAAGATATTTATGGTTTCCCATCTTCCATTGAAGTCCTTTAACCATTTTGAGTTTGTTTTCGTGTATGGTGCAAGTTGGTGATCTAGTTTCTTTTTTTTTTTCATGTATCTGACCACATTTCCCAGCACCATTTATTGTAGAGACTGTCCTGACTCCATTGTATGCTCTTGCCTCCTTTGTCAAATATTAATTGAGCATAATGGCTTGGGTCTATTTCTGGGTTCTCTGTTGTGTTCCATTGGTCTCTATGTCTGTTCTTGTGCCAGTACCACAAGAGCCAGTTTTGAGAACTGTGGCTTTATAATATAGCTTGATATCTGGTATTGTGATCCCTCTAACTTTGTTCTTTCTCAGGATTGCTGTGGCTATTCGGGGTCTTTTTTTATTCCAGATGAGTTCGTCTAGGTCTGTGAAATATGCTGTTGGTATTTTAATGGGGATTGTATTGAACCTATAAATTGTTTTGGGTAATATGGATATTTTAATGATGTTGATTCTACCAATCCATGAACACGGTATGTTCTTCCATTTGTTTGTCTTCCTCTATCTCTTTTTTTCAATGTCCTGTAGGTTTCCGAGTAAAGGTCTTTTACCTCCTTAGTTAAGTTTTTTCCTAGGTATCTTAATTTTTTTGGTGCAGTGGTAAATGGGATTGTTTGTTTTTTTCGTTTCTCTTTCTGTGAGTTCATTATTGGTGTCTAAAAAAGCCATAAATTTCTGGGTGTTAATTTTGTATCCTGCTACATTGCCGAATTCATTTATTAAGTCTAGTCGTTTTTTGATGGAGTCTTTGGGGTTCTCTATGTACAATTATCATGTCATCTGCGAATAATGACAGTTTTACTTCTTCTTTTCCAATTTGGATGCCATTTATTTCTTTTTGTCTGATTACTATGGCTAGCACTTCCAGTACTATATTGAACAGGAGTGGTGACAGTGAGCATCCCTGTCTTGTTCCTGTTCTTAGGGGAAATGGATTTAGTTTTTGCCCATTGAATATGATGTTGGCTGCAGGTTTGTCATATAAGGCTTTTATTATGTTGAGTTATGATCCCTCTATTCCCATTTTGCTGAGAGTTTTTATTAAGAAAGGGTGTTGGATTTTGTCAGTTGCTTTTTCTGCATCAATTGATATGATTATGTGATTTTTGTCTCATTTTGTTTATGTGATGTATCACATTTATTAATTTTCAGATATTGTACCATCCTTGCATCCTAGGGATAAATCCTACTTGGTCATGGTGTGTGATCTTTCTAATGTAGTACTGGATCAAATTTGCTAGAATTTTGTTGAGGTTTTTAGCATCTATGTTCATCAAGGATATTGGCCTGTAGTTCTCTTTATGTTATCTTTATCTGGTTTTGGAATTAGGGTAATGCTGGCTTCATAGAAAGAGCTTGAAAGTGTGCCTTCCTCTTGGATTTTTTGGAATAGTCTGAGGAGGATAGGTTTTAGTTCTCCTTTGAATGCTTGGTAGAACTCCCCTGTAAAGTCATCCAGACCAGGGTTTTTGTTTGCTTGAAGGTTTTTGATTACTACTTCAATTTCTTCGGTAGTTATCAGCCTATTCAGGTTTTTTTTTTTTTTTATTCTTCCTGATTGAGTTTTGGAAGCTTGTATTTTTCTAAGAATATGTCCATTTTGTCTAGTTGTCCAGTTTTTTTGGAATAGAGTTGTTCATAGTATTTTTTCATAATCCTTTGTAATATTTACATTTTTTGTTTTCTTTGTAATTTCAGCTTGGTTTGGAACTTATCTGCATTTAGTTCATGAGAAACCTCAGGTAGCTACCATAGCTTAGTAACTTAGTGTTCATGTCTCTGATAGTGTTACTCAGACTTTGCAGAGATAGTGGGGAGAGAAACAACCCAGAGAAGATTAGGAGAGGCAGAGATGAGGAAAGGAGGAAGTGGGAGATCGCTGAGAGGTGTCAGTGATATGGCATGGATGCTATTGGTACTCTTTCCCCTGGCATAATACAGTTTTTACCCTGTCCTGGTAAGGAAGGAATAATATAGTCTTAACCCTGTCTGGAAAGGAAGGAATCATCCTTCAAAGCCTTTTCACTGGGCTCTTAACTTTTGTCCTCTCGAGTTCTGGTTCACTCTGCACATTTTCAACCATTTTTTCTACTTTGACTACTGGCCTTCAGACCTATGTTTTAAACTGCCTACTGATCTTAGCAGGGCACTGTAGGTCTACCATTTCCATCTTTCTTCCCACATAAATTTCTCCTCTTGCATATCCTGTCCGATTAATGGTTCTACCAACTTTCCAGTTTTCCTTTACTACCTTTCCCTTCTCCCTTTCCAGCCCAGTGTCATTTCCATGAACTTTCATAAATACCTTTTCAGAAAACTTCTTCTCTATCTTTGAGTTCTCACATTTTCAAGATATCAAGTAACTTTACCTCCCTTGGTCTTTTTCCACATCTCCATGTTCAAGGGAGAGGTAAAAGGAGTAGTTGATAACTGTTTCTATCACTTTCTTCCCCAGGCAGGGAAAGTCACAAGTTTACACTGCACCTTTTATTTTCTCTTTTTGCCCCTTTCCTCTCCACTAGAATCCATTTTCCTCCCTCCCTCTGCCACTCTTAAATAGTCTTTGTCCCATGGTTCATTCCCTTGGCCTTTTCATGTCTCTTAGGATCATGTAGAAAGATAAGGGTTAGAAGACTGGACTTCTGAGTCTTGGCAACTCTGTAGAGATGTGTTCTGAATGACTAGAAAGCATCAGAGTGCCCTAACTGGTGTGGCTCAGTTGGTTGGAACACATCCAATACACTGAACGGTCGTGGATTCAGTTCATGGTCAGGGTACATACTCAGGTTGAGGATTCTGTTCCCAGTTGGGAATCTCACACATTGATGTTTCTGTCTTTCCCTCTCCCCCTCCCTCTCCCTTCCTCTCTCTCTAAAAAGCAATTTTTAAAATATTAGGTTGGGGAGAAAGCCTTGGAGCTCTGTAGAGCACCAGAGAAGTATGGTCTGTCTATCCCTTTCAGTAATCTGGCAGGAGAAGATCAGGGAGGAAAGGGGCTTGTTTGTATAAGACAAAACTTTCTAGGCTTTGATGAGTGTGTTAACAAGAAATCCTAACAGGAAGTTTCCCAAAGAGTGTAGTTGGAGGTAATATGGAGAATTAAATTAGCCTCATAGTCAGAAGGTCTGTAATCTAGTGCTATGTTTGCCTCTTAAATAAATCATTTAGACCTTTTTATACTTCTGATTCCTTATTTCCAAATTTTCCATTTCAAATAGGGGAGTTCCAATAACACTGAGTAACTGTAGTGTCAAAAATAACTTTTTTGGTGCATTTAAAAAAACTTGTTGTTGACCCACAGAAGGCAATATACTAGTTTCTTTCTTGCAAAAGTGATACTCTGGAGAAAATTAAAGGGGGTTTATTTAAATACAATGAAATATAATTGCTTTTAATAATGTTTTCTGATAAAGTTAATGTGCACTGAGCACATTCTAATTTTGTGTCGGACTTACATTATATTTCTACTAACCATTACCTTTGCATGGCCATTATTTCACCCACTAGAGACTCTGAAGAGGACTCTTCAAGCATTTGCCTATTAATAAAAAATGTCTTGTTTATTATTTTCTATATCGTATCTTATATACTGAGAAAAATTTAATTCCTAAATGAAGAACCTCAATTGTAGCTACACGATTACTGATACTTTTTCAGAGTATTTCAGTGGGTGAAAGAGGTTACTTCTTTATTTTCTTCGTGTTCTTTATTTCTACTTCTTCCATTATTTAGAACCTTATATAAAGTTTTTCCTTTTTTTCATATATATTTATGTAACAAAGGTTCTACTATGTCTCCATTGTGTATTAAAATAAATTTATCCAAGATATTTATGTATATATACTAATGGTAAAGTATTTGGGTAAATGAGAATGTTAAAACTAATTTAAACCACTAACTGCAACTTAACCTGATAATTACTGATATATTTTTAAAAAATAAAACTTTAAAAACATGTTATTAATCATAATAAAATGGACAACTTTTTTATTCTAGATTTTGCTCAAAGACCAGGTAATTTTGACCAAGAATTGTTTGATAAGCTAAGACATGTCTCTTAGAATTGCTATTTGTAAGACCTCAGAACCTATAAAATAAGCTGAACTATGACACTGATATACACTTTTATTTTATATGATGGATACTATATTTCTAAATTATATGTTGTAAAAATGAGGTGGGCATTAAAATTCTGAGAAGTAACTGCCAGATTTTATTATTAACAGATCATAATTTCTATCAGTAACCATCCAAAATAAGGTAAGTCCATTTAACGTGCTTCTGAATTTTTTTATTTAGATCAAAGAAAACAAAGAATTCAATTGATAAATCAACTGAGACTGACAATGGCTATGTATCCCTTGATGGGAAAAAGACTGTTAAAAGCAGTGAAGGTGGAGTACAAAGCCATGAACCTCAATGTGAAACTATTCGATCAGAAGAGACAACCTGGAACAAAGGAACACTGAGGAACATTCCCAGTAAAGTAAGTGTGGTTTTTAAAAAATAATTTGCTTGTGTGGTTTTGCAATAGCTAATGGACTATATTTTTTTGAACTATATTTTTTTTCCCCGAATTTATTCTCTGAGCCTTTAAAAATCACACTGATGAAGTTGAAAATCAGATAAAGTAATATGAATAAACTTCATTGTCAATATAATTAGGGCCTTCTTGAATTGATTAATGACTCAAATTTTTCAAAATGTTAAAGCACTAATAATTTCATAGTTGATGCTTATTAAACCTTACCTTTTCTTGCCCCATTTTCATGTGTATAAGAATTTGTTTTAAATTGAACATTAAATTATTCTAGAAACTAAACTAGAAACCTGATTTTCCATTCATGTTTTCCATAAGAAAATACTACCTTGTTTTTCCTACCTTTATTACCATTGGTGTCAACACATTTGTTTTGTTGTTATAAAAAAATTCTTGAGAGAACCAAGATGGCGTCATAGGTAAACACCTATACTTGCTGCCTCTGACAACCACATCAAAATTACATCTAAAAGGCAAAACAACTACCACCCAGAACCGAGGGAAAGGTGACTGAGTGGAAGTTCCACAACTAGAGAGGTGAAGAAAGCACAGTGAGACTGGTAAGAGGTGCGGAGGCGCACAAAAGTGCTGGCACCTGGATGTGCTGCTATCTTAATCGGAGGGAGATATAAGCTCCCACTTGTTCTGAACTCCAGTTCCAGGCGAGACTCTGGGAGACCCAGACACATACGGGGAGAAGCTGGACTGTCTGCATCGGGACAGGAACGTAAGGGCAGCTTTCAGAGATACTTGCAGTGATCATTGTTCCTGCATGGGGGCGCGGGACACGGAGACCCAGGGACCTCTCTGGTGCAGGGCTGACTGGCAGCCATTGCTCCTTGCCCTGCCCTGGTGATTCCCAGAGACCCCGCTCCTCCCAATTTACAACCCCATCCAAGCTGTATGCATCAGCTTTTGCATATGAATGGCCTGTCCTTTCTCTTTCTAAAACCTGCCAAACTACAGCTGGGTCAGAGAGCCCCAGAGCTTCCAAAAGAAGGTCCAAGGCCCAGCAGCAGCTGGGCCTCATCTGGGCACTTCCAAACCCCATGCAAAGAGGAGGAATCTGCAGATGTCTCTGTAGCTTCTGCTGGGTGGCCCAAGAGCCAGTGTACCCAGTGGTCAGAGTGAGACCATACCGGATTACAACTCTTCATATCCATAAGAGACACACTCAAGGGGCAGACTCGGTGAGCACCAAAGCCCCACTGAAGCAAGGCCTGCCCCATAAGGGTGTCTCCTGAGCAACAGATCTTCCAGTGTAGACACAGCTGGTCATCACAACCAATTGTCCTGGAGGTCAATACCTCCCAGTGATACCAACAGCAATCAAGGGTTAACTACAACAAGACTGTGCAAACAGCCCACAAAGGGGTGCACCAAGAGCGTTCACCTCAGGTGACTGGGGAGGCTGAGCCACTGGGCCCTATGGGACACCTACCACACAAGGCCACTCTATCAACTCAAGGAGACTTAGCAGCTACCCAGTACATAGAAATAAACACAGGGAAGCAGCCAAAATGCAGAGACAGAGAAACAAGTTACAAATGAAAGAAATGGATGAAAGCAAAATACTGGATATAGAGTTCAAAACCATGATTATAAGGTTACTCAAGAATCTTCTAGAAACCTCTGAGAAATTTAGTGAGACCCTCAAGGATATGAAAAAGGACCAATCAGAAATTAAGTATACACTGACTGAAATAAAGAATAATATATAGAGATCCAACAGCAGACTAGAGGATCCCAAGAATCAAGTCAAAGATTTGAAATACAAAGAAGCAAAAAACACCCAAACAGAAAAGCAAAAAGAAAAAAAGAATCCAAAAATATGAAGATGTACCAACATCCGAACTATGGGGGTGCCAGAAGAAGAGAGAGAGCAAGATATTGAAAACCTATTTAAAGAAATAATGACAGAAAACTTCCCCCACCTGGTGAAAGAAATAGACTTACAACTCCAGGAAGCACAGAGAACCCCAAACAAAAGGAATCCAAAGAGGACCACACCAAGACACATCATAATGAAAATGCCAAGGGCAAAAGACAAAGAGAGAATATTAAAAGCAGCAAGAGAAAAAGTTAGTTACCTACAAGGGAATACCCATACCACTGTCAGCTGATTTCTCAACAGAAACTGTGCAGCCTAGACGGGAGTGGCAAGAAATATTCAAAGTGATGAATAGCAAGAACCTACAACCAAGATTACTCTACCCAGCAAAGCTATCATTCAGAATTGAAGGTCAGATAAAGAGCTTCACAGACAAGAAAAAGCTAAAGGAGTCCATCACCACCAAACCAGTATTATATGAAATGCTGAAGGGTATTCTCTAAAAAGAGGAAGCAGAAGAAAAAGGTAAAGATAAAAAAAATTATGGACAACAAAGTGACAACAAATACATATCTATCAACAAGTGAATCTAAAAATCAAGTGAGTAAAAAATCTGATGAACAGAATAAACTGGTGAATAGAATAGAATCAGGGGCATAGAAAGGGAGTAGACTGACAATTCTCGGGGGGAAAGGGGGGAGGGGTTGTAGGGGGTGCGGGAAGAGATTGGACAAAGAGCTTACACCTATGGACGAGGTCAGTGGGGAGGGGAGGAAGGCCTGGAGTGGGGTGGGAATCAGGTGGAGGTGAGCTATTGGGGGGGGAAGAGGAACATCTGTAATAATCGGAACAATAAAGATTTTTAAAAAAGAAAAAAAAATTCTTATTGAGCACATATTTGTTAATAGTTGTTTGTTTACTTTTCCAAAATAATAAAGCTACCCTGGGCTATTGTAGCAAAGCCTAATGTAGATCTTCTGTCTCTTTATTTCACTGAATTTTTCTTGGTTAAATAACTTATTCTTTAAAAGCTGGTACAATAAAATAATATGGTCAAATTAAAAGATGTTAACTGTTAAATTTAGCAATGTAAGCATGAACATTTGTGTTGAGGAAAATAAATAGAAGAAAAGAAGATTCTCTAATTTTGAATGAAGTATGTGTTACTACTTGACAGTACATGTATTTTTAGGACCAGTAGATGTACAATAAATAGTTTGGGACTGCAGTGAAATATAGTACATTACTTGATTTTAGATTGTTGATACATTTAGCTCTCTGATAATGTGAACCTCACATTACTATCAACACTGAACACTGAACAAATAAATTTTCAATCATTAAACTTTCAAACATACTTTTTGGTATGTATTACCTATTAAAGCTATATGAAAGAAACATGGAAGTGTCACTAAAACTCATGTTCTGAGTCTCTCAATTTCAGAATTTCTGAAATCTGGACGTGTCTTACAAATTTATATGTAGATAATGTCTGATACATGCACCCATTCAACTACTACGGTAGTCACCTCCTCCTGCCTCATAAGCCATTATTTACTCAGTGGTGGTCTTATAATTGATCACATTTTCAGTTTGTGAAAATAGCATAATTAGTTCATATCAGGTCTCTCAGCTTCTTTTATCCTGTTTTATATTTTTTAATTTTGTAAGCTATTTCAAATCTTTTTGTGGAACAGAAACATTATAGAACAATTTGACAAATGACTGTGGAATTACTCTTAACATTAAAATGCCAGGATAGTCCCTGGTTTAAGATATTTTTTCAGAAAATTAAGTAGCACTAATCACTTTGAGGGGGTTGAAGGTATTTAAAGCTATATGTGCATATGTATATATATAATTGAAAGTTTTGCACTTTCAAAACTGCAAGTTAAGTTTGAAATTACCATAATCCTCTTTGTGTACTCCCATTTTAGGATACCCAAAGGACAATAACAAATGTCTCTGATGAAGTCTCCAGTGAGGAAGGTCCTGAAACAGGATACCCATTACGCCGAAATGTGGACAGAACTTCTGAGAGCATTCTTCGGAATAGAAAGTCACACCATTATAAGAAACATTACCCTAATGAGGTATATACTTTGGCTTTACATGTATACATACATATCTTTTTAAAAAAATATTTTTTTATTGATTTCAGAAAGAAAGGGAGAGAGAGAGAGAGAGAGAGAGAGAGAAACATCAGTGATGAGAGAGAATCATTGATTGGCTGCCCCCTGCATGCCCCCTACTGGGGATTGAGTCCACAACCCAAGCATGTGCCCTTGGCCAAAATTAAACCTGGGACCCTTCAATCTGCAGGCCGACGCTCTATCCACTGAGCCAAACCGGCTAGGGCCATATCTTTTTTTATATGTTACTAATTTACAACTTCTTTTAACAATTGAATTAACAATTAACAATATTATTAAAACATATTTCCCCTCAGTATCAATACCTTATTGTTATATATTCTGGATTTATAGAATAGCAGTTTTAGATTTATGTGTTGCATATATGATAAATAGCCATACATTTGTACTCATTTTGTGTATTTTCTCTGAAGATTCATACATTCAGTTCATTGTTTACCTTTAAAGAAGGCCATCCTGGAGAGACAATCTGTGAACTCCTGGGTTAGTCTTTCCCACAATTTGAATGGCTTTATGACTAATTGATTATTGCAAAGTTATTATTCTAAGTGACTTTCTTTATGTTCTTGTCACCATTTATTCAGTTGTCCATACTATTAAATTCAATCTTTTTTCTCATTTGATTCTGTTTTTCTTTTTTAACGTGTTTTTTTTTTTCTGAACTCTTTTCTAACTTATCACATCTCTTGAAGTTATCACATCTCTTGAAGCTCTTTAAATAGTAAAAGAATTTCATTCAACTGTATTTTCAGTTTTTATTCTAAAGAACTAAGAACATTTTATTATCTCCCTTCAAGGCAAATGAATCAATTGCTTCTCAAAGGAGGCCTCCACAGCGGAGATATTCCTCCCAATTGAAAAACACACCACACGTAGGTGTCATTCTACGCCTCTGCCCCTCCTACCAGTTTCAGTGTATTTCCTATACATCTCTAATTGTAGGACTTCCATTCAGCCAGATTTCAGGTGGTTCTGAATGATGGTGGTTCTATATTTTAGTTGTAATTTTGATGTTATGGAAGACATCAGGTACCCGTGTTTACCTATGCCACCAACTTGATTCTCCTCAGGGGCATTTTGTTTTTCAAGAAAAGTTATCCAGTTTTTGGTCCATTGGAGGGCTGATACTAGATTAGGCTGCCATGGTGTTTGGTACCAAAGGGGTTGGGAATGTGGTGGTAATCTGTCATTCAGGGTGGACTTTTACTTAACCCCTCTTTCCATACTCCCCCACTTCCCACCCCCAACCCACTTTCTTACCTTTTTCTGTGATATACTATATCTGGTTGGCTTCTTTCAGTCACCTGTTGGGAAGATGATGGATTACTTGGTTATCTGGGATATAGAAGGTTTCCTGGGGAATTGATAGCTTTGTTTAAGCATTTGACTTATTTTCTTCTCTGTCCTGCTTTGTTAACTCTACAAGTATCTTTCAATTTTTCTTCCCTATTGTAGATAAGATTCTCACCTAATAAATGCTTTTGATGGAAAGCACAATGCAGAAACTATGGGTTTGGAATCAAACTATTTAAATGACTTTGGAAAAATTATTTAACTTCTCTGCGTCTCAGTTTCTGCCTGTATAATCGGGGGGAGAGAGAAGGAGAGCAGCCTCATCAGATTGTTAGGATTAAATAAGATTATGTATAATTGCTTGATAAAAGCACTTATATTATAAATGCTTATTCCTTTTAAATAAATAATCCTCTATTCATTTGACTATATGCTGTTTTAGCTATCTAAAGATTTGAAATAAGCAGAGCGAATCAAATTAAATGAGCTATTAAGTTGAGCTGTTTTTCCTCAGTTCTAAAATTTCCTATTTTTAGTCTGTAATCAGCAATTTGTAATGAAATTCAAAGTGGCCATTAATCACTTAAATATTGCAGATAAAATAGTGTTTGAAATATAAGCAATTCTAGGCAATAATTTTTACATTATGCATTTATAAAATGTCCTATTTATTAATCAGTATTTGACAAAATACTTTTATCAGGAATTACAGGTATTTCCTTATTCCTGAAATCACCCATTAGTTTCAGTTAAATATTTGCCCTTTAATCTGATACTTTTTTCTATATCTGATCAGCAAGTCTGCATCAGAATTAGTGATAGATAATAAGCTAGCTTTATGAAAAAATTTAAATTAGCAATTACTGGTTGCTTATTACTTCTGTCCTTGTTATCTAATGAAAATTGTTATGATGAAAACTACTTATGTTTCAAGTATTCTGCTTGACAGTGAATCTGAAATATTTTTGGAGTGCTTTTTGTAAAAAAAAAAAACAACAGACTGATTTTTACCCTTTTTCTGTAAATTTTTTTCTCTTTTTATTTTTTTATTTGTTTTTCTATTCAATTCTTTCAAAAAAAATTTTTTTACTTTTCTCTCAAACAACCCTGCCACAAATGCTCTATCACACACTAAATATACATGGTGCTCCATTCTAATATACACAAGTTAATTGTCAATAATATAACTCACTCATTCAAGATATTATGTTACCTGTGGTAAAGATGGTTTTTGTCTTTGGTAGACTTACAGTATATTTGAGAGTTATGATTTATTTGAATATATGAAATACATGAACATTTAATTAACACAGATAATGTAGATGCTAGATAGCAAGACAAAATTTATTGTCAAATGAATATAATAATAACTCACTGCAGGGACAAAGTATTCACTCTAAATAGAAGACTTTAAGCTAACATTTGTTGAACCTCTGCTTTGTACAGATTTGTATTAAAAACTATAGTGCTCATTTAATTTTTAATATCTCTTTAAGGTAGGTAGTTTTATTTCCCATTGTCATGGGCTGATTTGTCCCTTAAGTCTCTAAGATAAGCCAGCTAGAAAGGGGTAGAGATGGTAATTTCCTGACACTTTGTTGAGTGGGCTTTAAAGGAGAGAAGGATTTATAATGAGAGGTAGGAATATACTGAGAGGCTGGAGTGGCAACAAACAAGTTGTGTTTAGGAGTTAAGGAATAGCCCATTGTCACTGGAAGAGAAGGCTGTGGTACTGAGAAGTGGAAAACAAGGTCCAAAAATAGCCGTTTGAAGAGAGCGTGGTAGGTGAAGGAATTTGAACTTTATCCAGGAGAACAGCAGTGGGAAACCACAGAGGGATTTTGGTCAGAGGAGTGAAAGAACAGTTGTACTTTTGGAATATTAACCTGGAAAGAGGGAAGGCCTTTTAGGTAGGGGTCAATTAGGAGGCTCTTATAGCAAACAAAGAATGATAGCATAGAAAAAAGATAAATATAAAACGTTTTAAAGATAGAATTGACAAATCTTAGTGCCAGGATAACTAAAATCAAATCTAAAAATTTCAGCACACTTTGCTATAAGGATGGCTGTTGTTCTTTATTCAGTAAAAGTTATTTTGAATTCATTTAAATTAAAATTTTACTCAAAACTATTTATTTTGTATGTTAAAAACTAAGAAAATAGTAAATTTATTAGAAATTATTTAACTTCTTTTTTTAGTTTTTCACTTTCATAACATAGATTATCTCAAACACTTGAATTGGCACTTTGTAGCTATTCATGTGTTTGAGATAATTTATGATTATTTATTCATTTTGTCAATTTATTGAACTTGTTGTTTGAGAAACTAAGACAATAGATACATTAAATCTATTGTTGCTAAAATAGACTAAGTAAGAAAACTCCATTAAACCATCAATTAAAGTGGGTGACTATGCAGTCCATGTGAATGTAGACTAGTCTTTGCCTGCCTGAATTCTGAACTTTGTATAAAGTTTAAGAGAAAGAAGTCATTGGCGAAGGGGGTTGGGGGTCTAGCGGGGAAAAAGGAGACATATGTAAAACTTTAGACAATAAATATATACAAAGAGAAAGAAGTCATAATCTTTGTATGCAAAGTAACACTTGAGCTGAAATGTGAAATAAATTTTGATATGAGGAAATTTTGTTACTCCTTAAAAATTAATATGTATTTTTAATGTTTTGCTATCTATTTCACTGTTATTTGACAGTGTGTTTATTGTTTTAGCAAAAAGTAACAATATATGGTTCTAATAGAATCCTTTGAATTGGAAAGGGTACATAAATTGTATTAATGTCAAAGAATATCTTGATTTCAGGATGCCCCCAAATCGGGTACTAGTTGCAGCTCTCGCTGTTCAAGTTCCAGACAGGATTCTGAGAGCACAAGGCCAGAATCTGAAACAGAAGATGTATTATGGGAAGACTTGTTACATTGTGCAGAATGCCGATCATCTTGTACCAGTGAGACAGATGTGGAAAATCCTCATGTTAATCCAAGTGTGAAAAAAGAATATAGAGATGATCCTTTTCACCAGGTCGGTTTACAGTTGTCATGGGCTAATTTGTCCCTTAAGTCTCTAGGATGATTTTTAATTTCTAGTAGTAGATAATTTAAGCCACTGGTGGTTTCTACAGGTTTTTCTCCTTTGAATGTACAAATTTTACAGAGGTGAAGAAAAAGCTTACATTCAATTAAAATATTCTGGTTAAAAAATTTTTTTTAATGTGAGCTGTGGTCTGGCTTCATTGGAACATAGAATCTCATCATTTCTGTTATGGTTATGTTTCTGACCTTGCAAACATATGTTTCTGAAAAGTTGTTGGTAAATGGAGTTTTATAAGTCAACTTGTGTTTTATTTATTTTTTTAATATGTTTTATTGATTTTTTACAGAGTGGAAGGGAGAGGGGATAGAGAGCTAGAAACATCGATGAGAGAGAAACATCGATAAGCTGCCTCCTGCACACCCCGCACTGGGGATGTGCCCCCAACCAAGGTACATGCCCTTGACCGGAATCGAACCTGTGACCCTTCAGTCCGCAGGCCGACGCTCTATCCATTGAGCCAAACCGGTTAGGGCTCAACTTGTGTTTTAAATGCAATAGTCTTCTTCTCACTCAACAGACTTCATGGTCATATTTATTTATACCTGTGGTCTTAACTCCACTGTAAGATTGTAATTAACAGAGCTATATTTTATGAATATCAGATTTGTATCTCCAAGTGCCTATAATAGTGCTGTCGAATAGAAATATGAGAGTCACATATGTAATTTAAAAATTTCTGGTAGCCACATTAAAATGTTTTAAAATGTGAAATTAATTTTAGTATCTTTTCTTTAACCCTATATTCAAAATATCACTTCAACATATAACTAATATGAAAAATAATGAAATAATATGCACTGAGTGGCCAGATTATTATGATCTCTGAACGCATAATAATTTGGCCACTCAGTGTACTTCTCTTGAGTACCTCATTTATTTGATATCAAAGATACTATAAATTGTACACCTGATCTGTTTTCCCCTTTGCACTAGCTGATAGAAAGCTCAGGGCAAATAGGTGGTTGATCTCCAGCAAAAGTCTAGAATACTTTTGGTACCCATTTGAGATACAAATACACTGAGTGGCCTGATTATTATGCGTTCAGAGATCATAATAATCTGGCCACTCAGTGTATATTTTTAATACAAAATATCTTCAAAATCTATTACAGCACATCTGATTTGGACTAGTCACATTTCAAGTGCTCAGTAGCCACATGTGAGTAGGGTGTATTATATTGGACAACACAGGTCTGTGGGACATCTTCATTTGAATGTTACACCATTGCCTCAGCTTTAATCAAATACACCACCTTCCCTCATAAATTTATTTTTCTTATGGCATTCAAAATCTTGGTGAATAACATCTTCATTCATCTGTTCACTGTCCAGAAACTGGGTAGTCATTTAAAATCCTCACTGTTCTTACTTTCTTCTCTCTCTTATCCAAGTCCTCATGAAATCCTAACAATGAAACCAACAAGTAAACTTAGAAAACTAGAGGTAGAAGGGAACTTCCTTAATCTGATAAAAGGTAGCTATCAAAGAACCTTCTGATAAAAGTTATCTATCAAAGAACCTTTAATGTTGAAATTTTAGGGGCATTTTTATTAAAAGCAGGAACAAGAGATGTCCATCATCACTGCTTTTTCTATTAAAATTCTACAGTATGTTTGTATGTCTCTGTTTTCAGTTGGACTTAGAGTCTAAGACAGATTTAAAATTCACATTAAAGAACAAAATGTCATAGCAGAAGCAATTTTGAAGAATTACAGGGAACTTTCCATATTGGATATAAAAATGTATTTTTTAAAATACAGTAATTAAGGTAATATGGTATAGGTATATGCTATAGACTGAAAGTGTCCCCACCAAAATATGATTGCATTTGGAGGTGGGCCTCTGGGAGGTAATTGGGCATGAGGGTGGAGCTCTCATGATCATCATTAGTGCCCTTAAAAAGAGGGCAGTCTCTAAACCAGAAAGTGGGAATCTCACCAGACATTGAGTCTGTTGGCACCTTGATCTTTGGACTTTGTAGCCTCTAGAACTATGAGAAATAGATTTCTGTTTCTAAGCCATCCAATCTATTTTGTTAAAGCAGCTCGAAACAGATTAATAGACCAATGGGTCAGAATAGAAAACCCAGAAGTAGACATATGCTTATATGGATCCCTAATATATGGCATAAGTGGTATTACAAATCAGTGGAAAAGCATAGATTACTTAGTATATGGTTATCCATACATAAAAATGTATTCTAGATAGTTCGTGTGAAGAAGCAAAACTTTAAAATACTTAGAAGAAAGTATAGGAGAAAATTCTTTGTTTCTGCAAGTATGAGAAGGATTTTTTAAACGAGATACAAAAAGCACAAGCAAACATCTAAAAATAGGGGATTGTCCTGGCCAGTGTGGCTCTGTTGGTTGGACCGCCGTCCTGTACATCTAAGGATTGTGGGTTCGATTCTGGGTCAGGGCCCTTAGGGGAGGCAACTGTTCGATGTTTCTCTCTCCCCGCCTTGCTCTCTCTCTCTCTAAAAAAATAGAGGATTGACAAATTTGAATATCTTAAAATGTAAAACTTTGGGCTACAAATTAAGTCATAAATATTGTTAAAAGACAAGCCACAAGCTAGAAGATATTTCCAGCACAATAACTCAGTGTTACTGTACAGAGCACACAAAGAACTTTAACAGATAAATAGGTAAAAGGTAAACGACTCAGTAGAAAAATGGGCAAAGGATGTGAGCAAGCAACTCACCTAGATGGCTAATATATAATAAGTAAAATTGGTCAGCCTTATTAGTAATTAGGGAAATGTAAAGTAGAACAATGAGATACAATTTCATATTGATCAAATTGTCTAAAAATTTTTAATTGATAAATTCAACGTTGGCAAGAATGTGAAGAAAGAACTCTTATTCAATGCTGATGTTCATAAAAATTTGCACAACTACTTTGGAGAGCAGTTTGTAATGTAAAAAAATTGAAGTCTGTGTACTTTAGGACTCTTTCATCTCTAAGGAAACTTTAGAAGCTGGGCACAGTAGGACATATAAAATAATTTTTATGTGTATGGTATTGCCTTGTGCATAATAGTGAAATATTAAAAATAATGTAATAGGCAACAGTTGTAGAATTATTAGTCCTGGCATATGATAAAACAATATATCAGTGAAATTTAATGAACCCAGCTTCATATATAAAAAGGAATAAATCTTGTGAATATAATTTTGAATGAAAAAAGCAAGTTCCGGGAGTATACATACAATATATAAAATTTTAAGACATGCAAGGTTATATTATTATATTATATATTATTTATGGATAAAAGCAGATGCAGTAAGAGTATAAAAACATGCAAGGGAATAGTAAACACCAAATTTAGGATAAGTCTGAGGAATAAAAGAAGGGAATGGTGTACAAAGTGAGTTTCAATTTTGCCTATAGTGTTTTTTAAATTAAAATACCGAGCAAATAAGGGAGAAAGTTAAAATATAAACTCGAGTGTTACTATTCTCTGATTGAAATGTTTCACTTTAAAATATATTCATTAGTTTTGGCATTGGCTACAGGAAGTGTTAGGGGAAAGAAGCTTTGCTACAGGGATTGAGGAAGGAGAATGAAGAAAGGTTTAAGAAGCATGACTGAGAAAGTTTGGAAAAAATGAGGTATTAGTTAGATGAGAAAATAGTTTTGGTCTCCACCCCTCTCCCAGAGATGTGAAATGTTTAAGCACATATGTGCATAGAAGAAAACCAGTAGGGAAGAATTAAAGAGGTATAGGAGAAAAAGTTAAATGATGAGTCTTAGGATTCTAGTGGGAAAACCTAATTAGGAAGCTTACTATAAATTCCTCCTTGACAGGAAGAGGAATACATCTTCTGTTGAAATAGGAGGAGGAAGAGTGCCTGAAACAAGTAAGATGATGAGAGAGTTGCTGCCTGATAATCTATTCTGTGAGTGCAGGAGGTTAGGGAGTCTGTTAATAATAAGTGAGATGATAGGATAGGGGACTTGTGGATGGTGATGAAGGCTTGAAGTTATCATTTGCAGGAAATGGGGATAGTGGAGAGAGAGTATATGTATGCATGCATTCAAAGTCAGACTCACATTGTTGAGGGTCCAGCTAGAGTCTGAAACCATGAATTTGTAGTTACTCATTCCAGACAGTTGTGTGATATTCTCTGGAATATAGTTGTAATGATCATAATAATAGCAAGCATTTAATAAAAGCCAGGCACTGTGCAAAGTAATCTACATGTATTATCTCATGTAATCCTCTCAACCTATAACAGTAGGGTTTATTTTTATTTTATAGCTGAGAAAATTGAGGCCCAGAATTGAATAATGTACCCAAAGTCACACAGCATAGGTGTTCACTAAATAGTTGCTATTCAGGAGACAGGAGAGGGGATGGTATACTGATTGAAAGAACAGATGTGGTAAGAGTCTAGCCATGTTAGATTGAGAAGGAAATAAAACCAAGAAGAGACTGATAGAATAAAGGATAGGTGTGCTCAAGGAAACAAGTGTTTTAGAATTGAAGGTTTGAGAGACCTGGCAAGATGAGAGGTGTGATTCAAAAGTCATATCAGAAGTAGAGCAATTCTGGGTGGTGACAAGGTCCAGGTTGTGGCCATGGGAATAGCTAAAGTTCCCTGAGATTTAAGAAGTGAAAAAAGCAATGAACAATTAATCCTTGAGAGTGGGGTTGATCATGAGTCATTTGCATATTCATCTAAGTCACAAAATAACAACTAGAATTGACCTTTAAGAAAATGCCTGTGAACTATTTCCCCAGAGATAGCAGCTGCATAGAAGCAGGGACCATGTGTTCTTTTGCTCATTGCTGTATCACACAGTGCCTGGTACATAGTAGGTGTTTAATAAATATAAGTTGAGTGAATGAGTTAAATGAAATAAACATTTTTCAAAGCATGCTGATTAGGCCTTTCTTAAATGATTAAAAAAATATTTTTAATGAATGCTATACAGAATAAATTTGCCCTAAATCTTTCACATCATTCTGCTCTTTTTTTGGTAAGATGAAGATTTTTTTAATTTTCTACTCTGCATGTCTAATAGTATTCTAAGTTTCCATTGGTTTTGCTTTTGTGTGAAAGACTTGATTTTATATACATTTCTTATTCTCAGATTTCTGAAAAATAAGCTCAAGTTTTCAGTTTTACTAATAGCCATGTAATTGAAATTAGCTCCCTTTAAGTGAAAAGCTACCAGTTTTTTTCTTGTATTTGGTTTGGAGGACCCTTTTCTGCCTACTTTAAGACTCAAAAATCTCTTATGAAGAAACATTGAGCATTTGAATCAGTATGTTCTTGTCAGGATGACCAAATCTGTTTTTATTTTCTTTGTAAATAGTAACAAACATTTCTATAGGAGAAAATTTTCTTCCTCTAGTCATGGCTGAATGTATCCTATCTAATAAAAGAGAAACATGCAAATTGACCGTACCTCCGCTACACCTACAAGCCACACCCACCAGCCAATCAGGAGCGAGTATGCAAATTAACCCAAAAATGGCGGCAGCCATGGAGCTTTAGAGAGCAGGAGGCTTGCGTTGCCCCCGGCGATGGAGGAAGCCAAGCTTCCCGCCCTGCCCTGGCCGGCCCTGGCCTACGCTCAAGGCTACAAAGTTTCAATTATAGAAGATAAAAATAAATCCCAGATACTAGGGCCTCCGCTTGGGTCACCGGGGGGCGTGGCCGGCCTGCAAACCACCACAGGCCCCTCGCCCAGGCCGCCCCACACCCAAAGGGAACCCCCACCCTGATCCGGGACACCCTTCAGGGCAAACCAGCCGGCCCCCACCTGTGCACCAGGCCTCTATCCTATCTAATAATTCT
The DNA here is from genome assembly GCF_963455305.1 of Plecotus auritus. Taxonomy (NCBI): domain Eukaryota; kingdom Metazoa; phylum Chordata; class Mammalia; order Chiroptera; family Vespertilionidae; genus Plecotus; species Plecotus auritus. Next base: position 152,583,454 of record NC_137775.1, read on the forward strand.
ATCTAATAAAAGAGTAATATGCAAATTGACCATCACTCCAACACACAAGATGGCTGCCCCCATGTGGACACAAGATGGCCAGCAGGGAAGGGCAGTTGGGACCAGGCCTGCAAGGGAGGGCAGTTGTGGGTGATCAGGCCAGCAGGGGAGGGCAATTGGGAGGGACCAGGCCTGCAAGGGAGGGCAGTTGGGGTGACCAGGCCTGCAGGGGAGGGCTGTTAGGGGCAATCAGGCTGTCAGGGGAGCAGTTAGGCATCAATCAGGCTGGCAGGCAGAAGCAGTTAGGGGCAATCAGGAAGGCAGGCAGGCGAGCAGTTGGGAGCCAGCGGTCCTGGTAGGATCAGACCTAAACAGGCAGTTGGACATCCCTCGAGGGGTCCCAGATTGGAGAGGGTGCAGGCTGGGCTGAGGGTCACCCCCCCCCCCCGTGCACGAATTTCATGCACCAGGCCTCTAGTAATCCTATATAATAAAGAGGGAATATGCTAATTGACCATCACTCCATCACAAAGATGGCTGTACCCACAGCTAAGGAGCCTTAACAAGCAATCAGCAGGGTCCTTGAGGCTATGCCCTCTCCCGCCCCCGTGGGTCTTGACAGGGGACCTCAGGCTGCACCCCCACCCAGCAGGGCTTGACAGGGGACCTCAGGCCATGCCCTCCGCCCTGGCACCAGGCCGGGGACCTCAGGCCGCACCCCCCACCCTGGCACCAGGCCGGGGGACCTCAGGCTGTGGCTCCCACCAGGTGGGGCTTGACAGGGGTCTTCAAGGTACACCCCCAGTGCTGGGTCAGGGGAACTCAGGCCACACCCCCCGCCAAGCGGGGCTTGACGGGGTACCTGAGGATGTGCCCCTCAGCCGGTGGGGCTTGATGGGGTACCTGAGGCTGCGCCCCCCTCCCGGTGCTGGGCCGGGGGGCCTGAGGCTGTGCCCACCAGCCTGGCAGGGCTTGATGGGGGACCTCAGGCCATGCCCCCCATCCAGCAGGGCTTGATGGGGGACCTCAAGGCATGCCCCCCCATCCTGGCACCGGGCCAGGGGACCTGAGGATATGCCCCCTGCCCGGTGGGGCTTGACATGGGTGGGACTGGCCAGGTCTGGATCTAGCCCAATGGTGGGGGGCCGGCCAGGTCTGGGTCTCACGCGATTTTGAGGCACATGTGGGGGGGCAGGGACTTGACTCTGGGTCCCACGGTGAGCCCCAGACTCTGACAGGAGGAAGGTTTTCATATACATTTTACTAATTTTCTTTCATCCCTGACACTTCTATTATACAGAAAGGGCAAATAGCAATATTAAATTATTTCCTCTAAGTAATCCCCTTTTAATGTGCATGAATTTCGTGCACTGGGCCACTAGTAAAATATAAAGCCATATTCAAGTGAAATTCAGTAGGGAAGGCCAGATTTTAATGGATACAGTAGGGAAAAGCTAGATTTTAATGGATACAGTTCCCACAGGTGGAAAATCCAGTAAAGCAGTTGTCATGGTGAATTTATTTGAAACAAAACCTGCCACCATTAAGTTTTATGGTTTTCAGGCAATTTTGAATGAACAAGGAGCAAAGCAGTTAAGAATTAGAATGAGGATAAAAAACAATCATTAAAAGAGTTCCAAATTTCAATTTGAAAAGCATAGAAAGAAGAACCTATGTGATAAAATTATAAAATGGAATTATTTGCTTCCATTTTTTCCCTGAACCTTTTTAAAAAAATGTTTCATGTAATGCTGCTCTCCATACATTTAGGCAGTACATGTTTCAACAAGACTGTTTTTCAGAATACATATATTTGACAAACATACACAGTAGTATAGGGCTTTTTAAGTAACTTTTTCTCTTGTTTTGCCTATAATAAGACAATTATAAATCTAATTAGAGTAACTGGGAAGGTGGCTGGGCAAAATGAGTACTTTTGGAGGGAGAGTGAAGAACTGCTTGATTTCTGTTTCTGTAAATGGACCTGCATCATATTGAAATGCCTTGCTTCATGTAATTGGAAAACCTTTAATTCACTGTTACAGACTGAGAGTTAAGAAATAAATTAAAATGCCTGTGTGTCAGTGGTTAAAATCTGTTGCCTCTCGGGCTTAACATTTTCCATTCAGATTCTTGCACTTGTTCCTAGCTTTTTAGTTTCATTGTGTTTTATAATTATTAAACTTCCAAGAAAAGTTGAATACATATTTCAATGCAACTTATTTCTATCCCAGACTAGAATATTTTGTTTGAAGATAAATTATGGAACATCATTTGATAAAAGTGGTTAATTACCAGTATCTCATAGCTCTTAAGTTTCTCCAATAGTAAAATATATGTATGAAGGTTAATGTATATTAAAATACTATATCTTTGGGAAAGATAAATATTTAGAGGCAACCTCTTGATAGTCAAATAACTACATGTCAATAGCATGATTACTGGCATTATGGTTTGCCTGTAATTATTCAGCAGTTTTCATGCTGTTTATAGTAAACATGGTATATATATAGCTTGACCTAAAGAAAATTAGTGTATGAGACAGAATAATTACCTTATCTTTTTTCTTAAATATTGTTGAATTACTATTTTATACCTTTAATTGAAGTTAATCAATTCAACTTTACTCCCCCTAGAGGAAAATATATTCCTTAAATTTACAGAAACATGTCTTTATCCTATTTGAATCATGTATTGTCCTCCAAAGAATAACTATAAATAGAGTAGATTATTCTGTTCATTGTTAGAAGTTATTTTAATGAAATAAGTTATAAAAATAAGTTAGAAAAACTATGTCAACAAAGAAATTTGTCCTATTTTGGGTCTAATCTTTTAGTGTTATTTCTCTTATCAGTATCTGCAACTACAAAAATTATTGTTTCATCCATTTTGTTGCTATCTTTAACCCCCAACTATCCTATTTTGAAATTTTATTTTTTTAACTAGAAGCCCGATCCATGAAATTCGTGCATGGGGGTGGTCCCCTCAGCCCAGCCTGCACCCTCTCCAATCTGGGACCCCTTGGGGGCTGCCTGACTGCTGGGATCGGGCCTAAACTGGCAGTCGGACATCCCTCTCACAATCCTGGACCTCTGGCTCCTAATCACTCATCTGCCTGCCTGCCTGCCTGCCTGGTCACCCCTAACTGCCCCCCTGACTGGTCACCCCTAACTGCCCCCCCTGCCGGCCTGGTCGCCCCCAACTGGCCCCCTCTGCTGGCCTAGTTGCCCCTCACTGCCCCCCCTGCCAGCCTAATTGCCCCCAACTGCCCCCACTGCCGTCCTGGTCGCTCCCAACTGCACCCTCCCGCCCACCTGGTCACCACTAACTGCCCCCCCCTGCTGTCCTGGTTGCCTCTTACTGCCCCCCCTGCTGACCTGGTTGCCCCCAACTGCCCCCCTCTGCTGGCCTGGTTGCCCCCAACTGCCCCCCCCCCCCCGCCCGCCAGCCTGGTCACCCTCACCAGCACCCCTGCCAGCCTGGTTGCCCCATGCAGCCAGATTGTTCAGTCGTTTGGTTGTCCCTCACTAACCTCCCTGCCGGCCTGGTCGCTCCATGCGCCATCTTGTGAGGGTGTGGGCGTTAATTTGCATATTACCTCTTTATTATATAGGATTATAGATCTAAAGCAAATATAAGCATCTGATTCTTTTTATTACTAAAGCTTTCAATTTTTTTTTTTACCTTTTTTTATTTTTTGAAACATTGAGAAATACTTTATATTACTTGGGAGAGTACTTCTAGTTATTTGTGCTTTGCAATATTTGCTCTGAGGAAAAGAAACTTAAATTGATCCTTTGGAGAACTGCTAGATTAAAATATCAGAAAAGTAAGTCAAATATTAAGGGTAGGTGTGTGAGGAAGAGTCCTTCAGCATGTGATTGTATCACTATTTAATCTTTCAAAGAGGTTCAAATCTCAGCTGTCATTGTTTTTTATTGAATGATCATAAGTTGGACAATTAGTAATATGCACAATGTGATATCTGTTTGGGAACATTTGTATATTATTAGCTATATAGACAGATTGACAACTACGTGCTTTTGCTGATATATTTTAAGAGTATTTTTGAACAATATATTGCCTAATATCTGTTATAGAAAGTTCTTAACTTAATGCATTTTTATAACTAATATCTTATGGCATCTGTTTAATGTATATGCTAAACAATTTTAAGATAGAATTTTAGTGTCATTGAAATTCTATGTGTATAAATACCTATATAGCTATGTACATAAATGTACATTCTATTTATAAAACATAAATGCATTCACCTATTTCTATTTTTTACTAGTAATGTAGTTAAAGTTGTGTGCGTGTGTGTGTGTGTGTGTGTGTGTGTATACACACACACATATACATACTAGAAGCCCAGCGCACGAAATTGCGTGGCACCGCCCACTTGCACATGCAGCCTCGCCCACCCGCGCCCGTCTTTGGTCGTTACAGCGTTAGGGCCACAGGCCTTTTATAATATAGATATACATATATATATGCATATGTGTGTATATGTGTTTGTTTTATTTATGAAATGAGATAACTGTATTTACCAATTTCTTTTTATTTTTTTATAGAGTCATTTGCCCTGGCTCCACAGTTCCCACCCAGGATTAGAAAAAATAAGTGCTATAGTATGGGAAGGCAATGACTGTAAGAAAGCAGATATGTCTGTACTTGAAATCAGTGGAATGATAATGAACAGAGTAAGTTTTAAAATTTTATTCTTTTAGTTCAAGGATAAAACAGTGATTATTAATATCCTATATAATAAAAGCCTAATATGCTAAGTGTCCAACTGTTCGACTGTTCGACCAGTCGCTGTGATGTGCACTGACCCCCAGGTGGCAGACGCTCCATCCGGTAGGTTAGCTTGCTGTTGGGGTCCGGTCGATCGGGACTGGGCGAGACGGGCCAGACACGCCCTGAAGCCCTCCCGCAGTCCCTCCCTGGCCGGCCCCAATCAGCCCCGATTGGGACTGGGCAAGATGGGCCGGCCCTGGAGCCTTCCCGCGGTCCCTCCCCTGCCCCAATCGTGCACCAGTGGGATCCCTCTGCCTTGCCTGAAGGGATAGGGCTGAAACCGGCTCTCTGACATCCCCCGAGGGGTCCTGGATTGCGAGAGGGTGCAGGCCAGGCCGAGGGACCCCACCGGTGCATGAATCTGTGCATGGGGCCTCTAGTATTAAATAATTACTGGCATGTTATGTTTATAACCTACTCACCTCACTCTTCAACCTGAAAAAAAGTTATTTGTATTTTCCTTTGTCATTGATTTAAGCAGTGATATCACTCATCTTTTATTGTTTTCATTCTTGCAACCAAGAATAGATACAATCTAAAATTTTCTTCTTTTATGTTATTCTTTCTTTTGCTTTCAGTGGATCAAATTGAGGAGCTGCTAGATATATACAGTTTTGATGAATATTTATTTTTCTTTATCATCCCTCTTGGCTCATTTATTTATTAGTACCCAGAACATTAAACAATTCAAACAGAAGATTTGTGTTGATACTTCCTTGCCTAATTAAATGTATAGAAGTAATGCAGCTAGGGGTAAACATCTTGAGTAGTTGAAAGTAGAGTTAGATGAGAATACTGTGGATTTAAATTTTAATTTTTTAACAAATCAGATCATTGCTACTTTTAAAGTTTTACCCGATCTAGTCATGATTTAACTTGCAGTTCTAATTTCGTGTGTATTGTTATGCTAGAACCGTTGTACACACTTCATGTGGGACAGGAATTAAAATAACTGGGTATAGAAATTGATCTACTTCCTTTTTCATGTCTCAGTATGAGCAATGAAAAGCTATTGACAAGGAGTTTCTAGTTGTTGTTCTATATCTTAACTATCTGTGAGCTAGCAGATTATAGAATGATAAAAAGCTAGCTAGGTGATATTAGGTTTCCTTTTTTATAATTACCCTACCATCTTTTTTCTTATTTAATTGTTCCCCCTCTAACATTTTCTCTCTTCTAAATGGTTTTAGAATTTAAAGATACATCCATTTGTATATTGAGCTCTTTGAAGAAAACACAAATCACAAATTTATTGAATAATTAAATGTAATTCTAGATTTTTTCTCTTTAATGAACTAAATTTAAGTGGATGTGAGATCTCATTCTTTTTAATATTGCAGTATTTGTGGGTATTTCTAACTTTTGAAATAATGAGATACATAGAATTTTTTTAAAGATCTGGGTAAGACCAAGATAGTTAATCCTTTTTTCATCTACTTAGTGAATTAGAGATCTGATAATGAACTATTTTTAAAAACTGCAGAAATAATGATTTACTTTTTACACATTATAGGCTCTTCAACTTTGAGTAAATTTAATTTTTATTATTCATGTAGTAAAACTAATATATTTTAAGAAACTGATTCTATATTGCTATAAATAAAACTATGCTTAATAGAAATTAATTTTACTGTAGGTAAAATTTGTGTACTTTTTTTTTCCCTTTTTCTTTTTTCTCTTATAAAGGTGAATAGCCATATACCAGGAATAGGATACCAGATTTTTGGAAATGCAATCTCTCTAATCCTGGGTTTAACTCCATTTGTTTTCCGACTCTCCCAAGCTACAGACTTGGAACAACTCACTACACATTCAGCTTCTGAACTTTACACAATTGCATTCGGTTCTAATGAAGATATCATAGTTCTTTCTATGGTTATTATAAGTTTTGTGGTTCGTGTGTCTCTTGTGTGGATTTTCTTTTTTTTGCTCTGTGTAGCAGAAAGAACTTATAAACAGGTCAGTATACTGTAGACTTCTGAATAGAGAACATTTTATCCTTTTCCTAATATTCAAAGTATACTTGAAGTATTTTAGTATTTCATTAAATCATTCTGAGCTGCTAATTCTTTTCTCGTTTTGTTTTTATAGTACTTAACTAAATAAAATTCTAATAGTCCATATTTTGTTAATTTTTGTTTTTTCGTGGTAATATACTGGAAAATTAATGCTTGCCTTTTGTCTTTTTTAGCGCTTACTTTTTGCAAAGCTCTTTGGACATTTAACATCGGCAAGGAGGGCTCGAAAATCTGAGGTTCCTCATTTCCGGTTGAAGAAAGTACAAAATATAAAAATGTGGCTATCTCTTCGGTCCTATCTTAAGGTAGAATGGTAGTGACAAAAGTACTCTTAAAACAAAAGTTCCCTTTTCTTTGTCAATATGTAGGTATGTTTAGATGTGAATTCACATAAGTACTCACATAGTGCTGTGTGTTCTTTATGCTCCATATGCAGAAATCCAAAATAAATGTTTAACTGGTTCTTTATAGTAAAACACCTTGAAGTCTAAAAGGCTTAAATGTATTTGAGGTAGATGATTAAAGATCAAATTGTCCTTAATTTATCTTTGTTCATAAAATCACCAGCTTCTACTCATTCAAAAGCTAAAGATTTTGTTTCTACCTAAAATGGTTGTCACAAGCCAGTAGAGGGAGCCCACTGCTTAGAAAAGAGTTTTTAAAAAATCTGTAATCAGAATCACCTCAGTGAAGTGGCCTATTGCTATTTAAAAATACTAGCTTATAATTCTAAGCCATTCTTTTCAAGCTGTTCTTCTCTTTAATCTTATTAAATAACCTTTCTAATTATGGAAGTAGATAAAAAAACAAAACTCAGGAGGGAAATGGGAAACATCTGAATTAATGTTAGGAAAACACTAAGGATTATTTCTTTGTTGCATTAAGTAGCAATGAATTTCATTATATATGGAGTTACCTAAAGACCAAATATCCTCTAACATACCTAGATCTTTAATGCTTCTTATTTTGTTCTTTTTTAAAAAATTTTTATTGTTAAAAGTATTATATATGTCCCCTTATTGCCCCCATAACACTTTTTTTTGAAGCAACAATGAAAGAAGTGAAAAAATTTTCACACTGTTTATCTAGCTTTCTATTTAAAATATTCATTATTCTGCTTATTTAACTTGTTAAATTCAACTAACTTAATCTCCATTGGAGAATGTTACAAATTGGTGTAGATTATTTTTTGTCACTGTGACATTTCTGTGGTACAGAGTGATGAATATGTCTTTGTTGCATGGCTTAGTGAGAAGCCACACCAAATTTCCCTTCTTTATCAACGCTACGTAGGTATTACATTCTTTTCTACATTGATTACTTTATTCAGCAAACATTTATTTAATGTTAACCATGTGCCATCCACTACCCATGAGATGAAATTCTCTACCCTTATGAGCTTACACTTCAGTGACATTTAACCCCAGACCTATGAATTATCTTTGAAATTTACTTTCTTCTCTTGCATTTCCAACATCCAATTTATCACCAATTTCTACCCGTTCTGCTTCCAAAATATATCTTGAGTTCATTTACTTACATTTGTTTCCTTTTCCATCACCTTAATTGAAAACAATTTGGGCCACTGGAGTTGCCTCTTAACTGGCCTTCCAGCATTCAGATTTCCTCCTTCTAATACTTCCTTCACTCTGCCAACAGAGACCTTTTTTAAAAATGTAGATTTGACCATATACTTCTTAAAATTTTTTGGAAATTCTCCATTGCTCTTAGGATAAAAAATAAAATCTGGCAGGGCTTATAATGCCCTTCATGACCCAGCTCTTCTTTTTTTAAATGTAATAAATCTTTATTGTTCAGATCATTACAATTGTTCCTCTTTTTTCCCCCATAGCTCCCCTCCACCCAGTTCCCAATCCACTCTCTGCCCTTACCCCCCCACTGTCCTCATCCATAGGTGTACGATTTTTGTCCAGTCTCTTCCCACACCCCCCACTCCCTTTTCCCCCCGAGAATTGTCAGTCCACTCCCTTTCTTTCCCCCTGATTCTATAATATTCACCAATTTATTCTGTTCATCAGATTATTTTATTCACTTGATTTTTAGATTCACTTGTTGCTAGATATGTATTAGTTGTTCATAATTTTTATCTTTATCTTTTTCTTCTTCTTCCTCTTCTTAAAGAATACCTTTCAGCATTTCATATAATACTGGTTTGGTGGTGATGAACTCCTTTAGCTTTTTCTTATCTGTGAAGCTCTTTATCTGCCCTTCAATTCTGAATGATAGCTTTGCTGGGTAGAGTAATCTTGGTTGTAGGTTCTTGCTATTCACCACTTTGAATATTTCTTGCCACTCCCGTCTGGCCTGCATAGTTTCTGTTGAGAAATCAGCTGACAGTAGTATGGGTGCTCCCTTGTAGGTAACTAACTGTTTTTCTCTTGCTGCTTTTAATATTCTCTCTTTGTCTTTCGCTCTTTGCATTTTAATTATGATGTGTCCTAGTGTGATCCTCTTTGGATTCCTTTTGTTTGGGGTTCTCTGTGCTTCCTGGAGTTGTAAGTCTATTTCTTTCACCAGGTGGGGGAAGTTTTCAGTCATTATTTTTTCAAATAGGTTTTCAGTATCTTGCTCTCTCTCTTCTTCTGGCACCCCCATAATTTGGATGTTGGTACTCTTGAAGTTGTCCCAGAGGCTTCTTACACTATCTTCAACTTTTTGGATTCTTTTTTCTTTTCTGGTTGAGTGTTTTTTGCTTCTTTGTAATTCAAATCTTTGACTTGATTCTTGCGATCCTCTAGTCTGCTGTTAGATCTCTGTATAATATTTTTTATTTCAGTCAGTGTATGCTTAATTTCTAGTTGGTCCTTTTACATATCCTCGAGGGTCTCGCTAAATTTATCGGCCTTTTCTAGAAAATTCTTGAAAAAAACTTATAACCATTGTTTTGAACTCTATATCCAGTTGTTTGCTTTCTTCCATTTCTTTCATTTGTGACCTGTTTCTTTGTCTCCGCATTTTGGATGCTTCCCTAGTTGGTAGAGTAGCTTTGTGTGGTAGGTGTCCTATAGGGCCCAGTGGCTCAGCCTCCCCAGTTACCTGAGGTGGACACTCTTGGTGCACCCCTTTGTGGGCTGTGGCACAGTCCTGTTGTAGTTAAGCCTTGATTGTTGTTGGTATCACTAGGAGGAATTGACCTCCAGGCCAATTGGCTGTGAGGATCAGCTGTTTCCATGCTCGGAGAACTTCTGTGCTGGAGATACCCTTATGAGACAAGACCTGCAAAAGCCTCTGTGCTCAGCTTGGATGGGGCGGAGTCTCAGGGTGGAGCAGACAGCATTGGTTTCCCGTCAGCCCTGCCCTAATAGGCCCTGTGTCTCAGTGTCCCGCAGTAATCGCTGCAAGCACCTCTGAGAGAAAGCCACCCTCGAGTTCCATCCGCTGTCAGACAGTCCAGTTTCTCCTCGAATGAGTCTGGGTCCCCAGAGTCTCGCCCGGAACTGGAGTTCAGTGCAGTTGGGAGCTTTTGCCTCCCTCCCACTTGAGAAAACCAGCCGCGTACTCAGTTGCCCACCCTCTGCGCGCACGCACCTCGGTACCTCTGCCTTTCGCAGTTGCTCTGAGTCTCAGTGTGCTTTTTTCTTTCCTGACAGTCCAATTTCACCCTGTATGAGTCTGAGTCCCCAGAGTCTCGCCCAGTACTGGAGTTCAGCACAGTCGGGAGCTTTTGTCTCCCTTCCGCTTGAGAAAGCCAGCCATGTACTCAATTGCCAGTCCTCTCCACGCGCGTGTCACAGTGCCTCTGCCTCCTGCAGCTCCTCTGAGTCTCGGTGTGCTTTTCTCTTTCCTTCTAGTTGTAGAATTTCCATTCAGCCAGCCTTCCTGTTGTTCTGGATGATGTCCGTTTTGTCTTTTAGTTGTAGTTTTGAAATTGTTGTGCGAGGCATCAGTTTAGGTGTTTACCTATGCCGCCATTTTGGTTTCCTTCCCATGACCCAGCTCTTGCCAATAATCTGTCTTTCTTCCTACATTCCAGCCACACTAAACTGCTTCAGTTCTTTGAATGCACTATGATCATTCCTGTTCTGTGCTCTTCCTTCTGCCAATCCATTGTCATGTGCCATCTTAGTTTGGTATAAATATCACTTCCTTAGGGAAATCTTCCCAGGCCCACATGATCTTATATTTGGGGGTTAGGCGGGTGGGCCAGAAAGATCTCTCTAAGGAAGTGATATTTACATAAAACTCCCTACCAATTTTCTCAACGCATCCTATACTTTTCCTTCATAGCATTTATCACAACTTTCACGTATATCTGTGCTTTTGAAATTGATGCCTGACTCCCTATTAATGAAGGTAGGGGCTATGTCTGTTTTGTTCTCTGCTGTATTTCTACCCCCTAGCACAGTACTTCATTCTGAGTAGGTGCTTAAGAAACATTTGTTGAATGAATAGTGTTTGAAAAAATGAAATATTTGGAAGTTATGCTTAGAATTCTAGGCTATATATTCACCATTTCCACTGTCTTGCAAATCCTTAGGAAATAGTAGCACTTTAATAAAAATTCATCTAACAAATTAGGTGTATTTTCAACATTATAAGTTACTAGAGGCCTGGTGCACAAATTCGTGCACGGGTGGGGTTCAGCCGGCCTGGGGGAGGGGATGTGGAGGTTGGCTGATCAGGGGTGAGGCTGGCTTGGGGGGGGAGGGGCCGGGGGCAGGGCTGGTCAGCCTGCCCCGCCCCCTGGTCGAACTCCTGGTCAAACTCCCAGTCGAGGGGACAATTTGCATATTAGCCTTTTATTATATAAAATGATCAACTTATAATGATGGATAAGCACCTTAATTGAAAGCATGAAATTGACTGCTAATCAGTAAATGTATTTAAAAGTATTTTCCCTTTTTTCCCCCAGCGTCGAGGTCCTCAGCGATCAGTTGATGTAATAGTTTCCTCTGCTTTCTTGTTGACTATCTCAGTTGTATTTATCTGTTGTGCCCAGGTGAGTTAACTTGTTCTGTGTAGAAATTAGATAATCAGACCTATAAATATTCAGCTTCAAACGTTTTCTAGTAAAAAAAATGAAAGTAATAATATAAGTAAACCTAGTCATACAATTTTGAAACTGGCTTTTTGCAGTTTATTATTTTTTCAGTAGAATAAGTAAATGAAATATTTGGAAGTTATTCATTTCTGTGTCACACTGGTGGCTAGCATATTCTCAATGTGTATTGATTGGACATATGATAATTAGTTTTTGCCTTTAATTCTCCTGGTTATCTTTATTTCCCAAAACAAACTTATGAGTGACTATAGTTATCAATTGTTTCATACTGTTTTCCATGAATCTCTGCTTTACTCACATTTAGCATTTATTATTTTATACCTTAATTGTTACTGTGGCTTGACTGCCTCATGCTCTGTAAAAGAATTCTTGTTGACCAAGATTAGTCAGGAAACAGAAGTATCTCAGGATATATTTTGTGCTATAAAGTTTAAACTTCTATTTCAAGTAAAAGTGAAAATTCTTCTGCTTTAAAGCATCATACAATGCTGGAAAAATAAAATCCAGCATTTTATATATCTGAGTTTATAAGACAGTGAGGGACCAAAAGGAAGATAACATTGAACAACAGAGCAGTTCAGTATACGTGTTAATGCATGGCAGCCCTAGGGTAGGAAAGTGAGATACATTGGCAGTCTTAATATCCTAGAGACTTGAGATTTTATGCCCACATGAGGACAGGAGATGAAGCCTTGACCTGCATGCACACATTCTTACTTGTGCTTACACAAAAGCCAAAACCCTCAAAGGCCTGTAGTCTGCATGAAAAGATGGAATAAGAAAAGCAGTCTGCCCTGCAGCACAGGAAGACGATAAGGAATCTTGTCTCTAACTCTGCCTATTCTCTCGCAAGGAGTTGGAGAAAAGTCTCTCCTAAGAACCGTAGGTTCAGGGTTCAAATGTACATTACAGGTCTTGTCCCGTAACCCCTGTGTCAAAAAGTTATATAAAAAGTGATTGTAAGCTCTTGGATACCTAGTGTATGCAAAACCGAGACTGTTCTGGGGTATGTGACTTCAACTTAGGACTCACAAGGTTTTCACAGATAAAGCCTCTTCAGGTTTCAAAACACGTGAAGAAACAATAGAATATGAGTGCATCAACAGATCAATAAACAGCAGGAATAGATCTCCAGCTACTTCAGATAATAGACTGATCAGATAGAAACTATAAGGTTAGCTTGCTTAAAATGATTAAAGACATAGGTTAACACTACAAAAAAAAGAGATAGCTTTAAAAGAGAACCAAACAGTACTTCAGAGAAATAAAAAATATGGCATTGATATTAAAAACAGAAAAAATAGCAGATTGAAAACTGCTAAAGATAGTGAACTGGAAGAAGGGAAAAAAATTGCCCAGAATATAAGACAGTGTTAAACAGGTTGATATATGAAAAAGCAATTGAGACAGATAGGATATTCAACATACATCTAACAAATTGCAGATGGAAAGAAGAGGGAGAGCAATATTTGGAGAGATAATGGCTAGGAGTTTTTCTGAATTTATGAAAGATGTTACTTTTTACCACACTTAGACATATTGTAGAGAAACTGCAGAACACCAAAAACAAAAAGAAAAACCTTAAGAGCAACCAAAGGAAAATGACTTGATTTCTAATTTCTACTCAAAATTTCTAATTACACCTCAGTCTTTTCTTCAGGGTTTAATTTCCATGTTCCTGAAGTACATAGACAATTTATTAAAAATATGATACATTTTTAGATGATCAAATACATAAAATCTATTTATTGCTAGCAACAAAAGACACATGAAACATAATAACATTGAAGGTTTTTGAATGTAAACGATACTGTAGGCAAACACTAGCCAAGAGGAAGCTGGCAATTTTCATTAATATCAAATGAAATAGACTGTGATCCAAGAAGCCTGAGAAAAATTTAAAAAGTAATTCATTAAGAAGACCAATTTGTATGCATGTGATCATATAACTTTAAATATATCTATATATAACCAAAGTCCATAGCAAAATACCACATTGGGAGGTTTCAAAACATTTCTTTTAGTAATTGCTAGGTTAAGCAGACAAAAAACTGTAGTGAAAATATGTATCTAAACAAGATAGTCAGAATTTTATTCTAAAATTGGAGAATACATATTCTTTTCAGGCATAAGGACAGTTATAAAACTCCAATTTTCTAGGCCACAAAGTAATTTTCAACTGATACTATCCAGGCCACTTGATATAGCTGTAATGCAGTTAGAAAACAGTGACAGCAACAAAAGACCTCATACATTTAGAAAATTTAAAACATAAATAACAAATGTTTAAAAATAAAAAGCACAGTATTAAACTGAAATACTGGCAGAGTTGAGGATTTTTTAAAAAGAATACTAGTATAAGTTACTTTATGTCATTATAGTTGAAAGCTTAGGTGAACAGTTTAACTGACTCGAAAACTAATTGAAAAACTGCAGAGGTCTATAACCATAAAACAATATTGATTCAATAATTTAAAAATCTGCCACCAATAAAAACCTCCAGACGCATCTGTTTTTAGCGGTGAATTTTGCCAAATATTCAAATACACAGGTAGTCCTAATCCTATACAAATATAGAAAAACAGCATATTCCCCAATTCATTTTTTGCAGCTAATATGACCTTGATACCAATACCAGAAAGACAGTATGAAAGTGGGAAACCATGAGTTAATTTCTCATATTAATAACTGAGATGCAAAATACTAGGAAGATGAAACCAGAGTTTAATAAATATGAATATGCCATGACCAAGATAGCTTATTCCTGGAATGCAAGGATTTTCAACTTTAGAAAATCCACTAATCTAGTTTGAGCTCCTTTAGTTGATTAAATGAGCAAGAAACATCCGATCATCTCAACAGATGCAGAAAACAAATTGGTAAATTTCATTGGAGATTTATAATGCAATGAATGGAAAGTACTGTCCTTAATCTGATAAAGTATATCTTTTAAAAGTTGGAGCAAACATTGTACATAAATATTTATTACCTTAGAGGTATTCATTTTAAAAACAGAAATAAGACATTTAACCTCTCTACTACTTCTAGTGAGCATTTTGATAGAGAGTATTAACCATTGGAAGACAGGAAAAAGAAATAAATGGTATAAAGATTGAAAAGGAAAAAACAAAATCATATACTATATGACTATATAGAACATCCAAGTAACTTCATAGACAATTTATTAAAATATATGTTTTTAGATGATCAAGATTATAAAAAATGGTTATTATCAACATAAAAAAATTAATTTTTGTCCTAGAAGCCAGAGAGCAGCAAATTTCCTCTGCAAAGAGCCAGATAGAAAATATTTTAGAATTTTGCCTGACTCGTGCAGTTTCATATAGTTTTCTCCCTCACTCCTCACTTAAAGTTTTAAGTACTACTAAAGACACCATAATGAAAAAATGGAGTCTGAGGAAAGATATTGGCAAAATATGTGACTTAAATGGCATTGTTATTCAGAATATATAAATAACTTTTAAAATCAATAAGAAAAATAGACAACTAATATAGAAAAAGTGGATATGGAATAGAAAAAGTTAACTTACAGAAGGGGAAATCCAATGATAAGAAAGCATAAGAGACATATTTATCCGCCCTAAGAATCAGGAGAAGTAAAACCAAAACAATAAGAAAACAATTTACACTCATCAGATTGGCAGGAATTAAGAAGTTGGATAATACCAAGTGTGGGCAAAAATTGGGCAAAGGAAACTGATAAAAATGCTGAGAGTATAAATTGTTACAACTGTTCAGAAACAAATTCGTAATACCTAATAAAGTTGAATATGTGAATAATATCCAAGGACCTGGCAATTTTATTCCCATATTTTAACTCGTAAAGAATGCTCTACATGTGTGCACAAAGAGATGCACAAAAGAATGTAAGCATTGTGTATAATAAGGAAAATTAACAAAATAAATGTTAATGGAGAGAAGAGACCAGTACATTGTGCTTGATTCTTTCACCTTATTGAAGTTGGAATGAATGAATTTGAGCTTCATGTATCAGCATGGATAAATCTTGAAAACAAAGCTCAGTGGAATAAAAAGCAAATTAAAGAATGGTGTGGACAATGTGATAACATTTTTATAAATCCTAAAATATATATAAAATAATATAGTTTAGAAATATATATGTAACTGAACTATAAACTGCATGGAAAAGATAACGGAAAGGATAGGGAATAAGGAATGATGATTAAGGAAAAGTTTAAAGGGATTTCAACTGAATCTTTTACCTTTTCAATAATCTGAAAGAAATATTGCAAAATATTAAAATTTGACAAAAATGGGTAGAGGCCCCATTGGTTTTGATTATATTATATTTTTAGGTGCTTAAAATATTAATAAATGTGAAATGTTTTTTAAATGTAATACTATATTCATGATCAATCTGTATGAAGTAAAATACGTTGTTTTTTCTTAAGACATTGTGTGAATGACAATGCTTCTTCATGTTGCCTTTTTCAAACACTTTCAGTTGCTTCATGTGCATGAGATCTTCCTTGATTGTCACTACAATTGGGAACTGGTGATCTGGTGTATCTCATTAACACTTTTTCTGCTAAGATTTGTTACTCTTGGATCAGAAACAAGTAAAAAATATAGCAATACCTCAATATTACTTACTGAACAGGTGAGGATCCAATTGATTTATTTTAGTTGTTATATTCTTAGGTTCATTTGACTGTGGGATTAAAGTGTTTCATCTTTTAAATAGTGACATTTATTTAGATTTCTTTGTTGCAGCTTTTAATTATATTTAAAAATTATTTTCGTATAAGTTTATTGTAAGAAATTTGGAATATACAATAAAGTATGAAGAATATTAATATCACCTATAATCTCAATAACCAGAGACCTACCATTAATATTTTAGTGAATGTCTTTAAATATCTTTTAAAAATGAGTATTTGTTAAAATTTTAAGTATTTTTGTTTACATTTTTTTTATAAAAGATAAACCTATACTTGAAAATGGAGAAGAAACCTAACAAAAAAGAGGAACTGACAATAGTGAATAATGTTTTAAAACTGGCTACTAAACTGCTAAAGGTAAAACTAAAATTTAAAATGGATATAATGTAGAATATGCTGCTTGACATTATATTTGAGTCCTTTGTAGATCCTACCTTGTATTTGGTCATGACTATCCACCTTGTTTCCAAGTTATATTTAAGCATATTCACACAATTTATATTTTCCCATTGCAATACCTAAGTAATTCAAATCATTTAATTTTGAAATTTTGATAACTTGAAATTTTAAGACTTTTAATAATGTTTAGAATATTATAGGCGTTGGCATCTTTGGAAATTTTTGCCTCGTATAACTTAAAATAGATTTCACAAAAGGAGATTTTATGTCAATTTGGAAAATTTTTTTCATTTTGTATTTCTCAGAGCAATCTTCTGCTTGACCTACGTGCATTAGCTTAAAAAGTGGTAATACATGCCCTAATCAATTTGGCTCAGTGGATAGAGCGTCGGCCTGCAGACTCAAGGGTCCCAGGTTTGATTCCGGTCAAGGGCATGTACCTTGGGTGCGGCCACATCCTCAGTAGGGTGTGTGCAGGAGGCATCTAATTGATGTTTCTCTCTCATCGATGTTTCTAACTCTCCCTCCCTCTCCCTTTATGTAAAATATCAACAAAATATATTTTTAAAGAAGTGGTAATACATAATCATTATAATACTAGAGGCCCAGTGCATGACATTCGTGCACTGGGGAGGGGGGTCCCTCAGCCCGGCCTGCGCCCTCTCGCTGTTTGGGACCCCTTGGGGGATGTCCGCCTGCCACGGGAGAGGCTCCCGCCACCACAGCTGCGCTCGCCAGCCATGAGCCCAACTTCTGGCTGAGCAGCGCTCCCCCTGTGGAAGCGCACTGACCACCAGGGGCCAGCTCCTGCGTTGAGCGTCTGCCCCCTGGTGGTCAGTGCCCATCATAGCGACCAGTCGTTCTGCTGTTCTGTTGATTTGCATATTAGGGCTTTATTACATAGGATATATTACCAATAAACATTTTTTTAAAATAAATCTTTATTCAGATTATTACAGTTGTTTCTCCTTTTTCCCCCCATAGCTCCCCTCCACCCGGTTCCCACCCCACCTTCTGCCCTTACCTCCCCCCCACTGTCCTCAACCATAGGTGTATGATTTTTGTCCATTCTCTTCCTGAACCCCCCCATACCCCTTTCCCCCTGAGAATTATCAGTCCACTCCCTTTCTTTTTCTTTTTTTTTTTTAATATATTTTATTGACTTTTTACAAAGAGGAAGGAAGAGGGATAGAGAGTTAGAAACATCGATGAGAGAGAAACATCGATCAGCTGCCTCTTGCACACCCCCTACTGGGGATGTGTCCGCAACCAAGTTACGTGCCCTTGACCGAATCGAACCTGGGACCTTTCAGTCCACAGGCTGACGCTCTATCCACTGAGCCAAACCGGTTTTGGCAGTCCACTCCCTTTCTATGCCCCTGATTCTATTATATTCACCAGATTATTGTGTTCCTCAGGTTTTTAATTCACTTGATTTTTAGGTTCACTTGTTGATAGCTATGTATTTGTTGTTCATAATTTTTATCTTTACTTTTTTCTTCTTCCTCTTCTTTAAGAATACCTTTCAGCATTTCATATAATACTGGTTTGGTGGTGATGAACTCCTTTAGCTTTTTCTTATCTGTGAAGCTCTTTATCTGCCCTTCAATTCTGAATGATAGCTTTGCTGGGTAGAGTAATCTTGGTTGTAGGTTCTTGCTATTCATCACTTTGAAAATTTCTTGCCACTCCCGTCTGGCCTGCATAGTTTCTGTTGAGAAATCAGCTGACAATCATATGGGTGCTCCCTTGTAGGTAATTAACTGTTTTTCTCTTGCTGCTTTTAAGATTCTCTCTTTGTCTTTTGCTCTTGGCATTTTAATTATGATGTGTCTTGGTGTGGTCCTCTTTGGATTCCTTTTGTTTGGGGATCTGTGCGCTTCCTGGACTTGTAAGTCTATTTCTTTCACCAGGTGGGGGAAGTTTTCAGTCATTATTTCTTCAAATAGGTTTTCAGTATCTTGCTCTCTCTCTTCTTCTGGCACCCCCGTAATTCTGATGTTGGTACGCTTGAAGTTGTCCCAGAGGCTTCTTACACTATCTTCAACTTTTTGGATTTTTTTTCTTTTTGCTTTTTCGGTTGAGTGTTTTTTGCTTCTTTGAATTCAATTTTTTGACTTGATTCTTGTGTTCCTCTAGTCTGTTTTTGGGTCTCTGTATAATATTTTTTATTTCAGTCAGTGTATGTTTAATTTCTAGTTGGTCCTTTTTCATATCTTCAAGGGTCTCGTTATATTTATCGGCCTTTTCTAGGATATTCTTGAAAAGCCTTATAACCGTGGTTTTGAATTCTATATCCAGTCATTTGTTTTCCTCCATTTCTTTCGTTTGTGATCTGTTCCTTTGATGCCACATTTTCACTGCTTCCCTGAGTTGGTAGGGTAGATTTGTGTGCTAGGTTTCCTATATGGCCCAGTGGGTCGGCCTTCCCAGTTAACCTGAGGTGGACACTCTTGGTGCACCCCTTTGTGGACTGTGTGTACAGCCTTGTTGTAGTTAAGTCTTGATTGTTGTTGGTATCACTGGGAGGAATTGACCTCCAGGCCAGTTGGCTGTAAGGATCAGCTGTGTCTACACTGGGAGAAGTTCGGTGTTGGAGACAGCCTTATAGGATTAGACTTGCCAAATTGCAATAGCCTCTGTGCTCAGTTTGGATGGGGTGGAGTCTCAGGGCGGAGCAGACAGTCTTGGCTTCCAGTCAGCCTTGCCCTTGCGCGTGGGCGCCTCCAGACCTCTGCCTTCCCCGGCTCCCGAGTCTCCACCCCCAAGAGTCCAGATTCCCCCCCACAAGAGCGTGGGTCCCCAGGGGCTCGCCTGGAACTGGGGTTCAGTGCAGTCAGAACTGGGGCTCAGTGCATTCAGGAGCTTCTGACTCCCTTCCACTAGGGAAAGCCTGTGGCAACCTCCGCAGCCTTTGTGCACACTGGCGCGTGCGTCTCCAGAGCCCTGCCCACCGGGGCTCCCCCGGGGCTCCCCCGGGTCTTCGAGTCTCCGGGTGCCTTTCTCTCTACCTGACAGTCCAGACACCCCCTGTATGAGCCTGGGTCCACGGGGTTTCACCCGGGAGTGGGGTTCAGTGCAGTCAGAACTGGGGTTCAGTGCAGTTGGGGGCTTCCTTCCCCCTTCTGCCAGAGAAAGTCAGCCCGGCTCTCAGCCACCCTTCCTCTCTGCGCACACAAAGACCCTTTGCCGTACCTCCAATTCTCTGTGAGCTTTTCTCTTTCCTTCTAGTTGTAGAATTTTCACTCAGCCAGCTTTCCTGTGGTTCTGGATGGTGTCCGTTCTGTCTTTTAGTTGTAGTTTTGAAATTGTTGTGCGAGGCAGCAGTTTAGGTGCTTACCTATGCCGCCATCTTGGTTTCTCCAAACATTACCAATAAACATTTTTATATCATTTTTGGTGATAAAAAAGAATATAATTTCAGTATATCTGATCTCATAATACCTCTTTGGAAGTAATTTAATAAAATATTTTTATCACTGCATTGCAGTGTTAGTGATGCTTTTCTTAAAAGGAAAATATTTTTTAAATTCTCAATTTCTATAACAAATGAAATATTCTTAGAGTTGTTCATAAATGTTCAGAAAACAGTATGAAATTAGTTGGGCCTCAGTGTTATGGTTAATTCTTCACTCAACTAAAAAGCATTACTTTGCTATAGACTGTGCCTAACAGTATACTAGGCATTGAAAGGGTTCAGAAGAGGAGTGTGGGTTTGTTTGATACATGCATATTGAATATCTTCAGAATGTAGGCACTGTGCTGGATAAGAGGAAGCTATAAAGATGAGATTTAAGAGCAGCTGCCATCTCTCAGAGTAGAGAGAAATAGAAAAATAACTAAAATGCAATGCACAACAGCATGATTTTTTTTATCAGACAGTCTTCTAGTTGGAAACCTGGGACTTAATATAAATTGCTCCTTCTCTCTCATTGTTCACAGCCAAGAAATTCTCTGGCACATTGATTCAACCTCTCATATATCTTCCAATTCATCCCCTCTTCCCTATCAATACCGCCCTAAGTGAGACCCTCATCATCTTTCACTTAAGCTTTAGGTACACTGAACTCTTAAGGTATTCCTGCTTCTGGTCTCACTACTCTCTCATCCATCTTCCACCTTGCTGACTGGTGATCTTTCTCACATGCACAGCTGATATGCTACTCCCCTAATTAAATTCCTTTGGTGCCAGCCTGTCAGTACCACAGCCTAAAGAAGGACCCTCACATACATAGCCAGCTTTATAAATTTGAAGTAATTCTTTCCTTGTTCTTGGACTCTAACAATGCTGAGCAACATCCAGCAATTCAAAGGTGCCATGTTATCAGTTGTCTTGATGGCATTCCCCCTCTCCCGACCCACTAAGTTCAGTCCCACTGCCTTTTATACATACTTATTTTGTGGAACTATAATAGTTAAATTGTTTATTTGCATGTCTATTAGACTGTAAGGTCCTTCAGCGTAAGAACTGAATCTTAATTTTCCAGAGCCTGGCACAGGGCCTGGGACTTTAAATATTTGAATCAGCCAATTCATTCATTCATTCATTCATCCAAAAATTAATTTTCTCAAAGGAATTTTTATGTATGTATTAGTATTGGCAGAATATTGGCTAAATTTCTAATTCTTCTGCAAAAAGATATTAAGTTTATATTCTTACACTAAGAAATTTCTCGTAAGATATGTACACATATAATACCTTAATAAAAAAAAAAGTCAAAAAAAAAAAAAAGAAATTTCTCAAACTTTAGCTATTAGACCAACACTTTTCTAGTCATTCATTTGGGAGAGAAGTTCGAGTTTCAAATTTAGTTATTAGTTTGTTTTTTTCAGTTAATTTGACATTCAATATTATATTAGTTTTCAGGTGTCTGATTAGATATTTATATAACTTATGAGGTGATGCCTTGATAAATCTAGTACCCACTTGAGACCATACATAGTTATTACAATATTATTGACTGTGTACCCTATACTATACTTTACACCCTGTGACTATTTGTAACTGCCAATTTCTACTCCTTAATCCCTTCATTTTTCATTCATTTCCCACCCCTTCCATCAATTAGTTATAGAGTTATTTTAAAGAAAGTCACCTTCTTTTTAAAAGAACAAAACAATCAGAAAAAAACACCTTAGTGTATAGTTACTTATTTCAAGTGTTTATTCTTTCTAGAACTATTCATAACTTGTAACTGGTTTTTTTTTAATCCTCATTATATATTGCCCTGAATTAGTTTAACTGATAATTCTTAATGAATCTGGCTCATGATTTTGTCTTCTTCTAGGAATTGGACAGTCCCTTTAGGTTATATGGGCTTACAATGAATCCACTGCTTTATAACATCACCCAGGTTGTCATCCTGTCAGCCGTTTCTGGTGTTATCAGTGACTTGCTTGGATTTAATTTAAAGGTAAGAATTTACAGGTATTTTTTTATTACTTAGTGTACTGTTACATTTTTATGGCATTTATTTTGCTCTAGCTCTCTTTTGAGATCAATAATGGAATCATTTTGATAATATTGTATACAATTAGTAAAAATTTCACAGAATGATAAACATTCTTGGTTTATAATATTGTTGGAACTCCTAGTTTGGAACAGTATTCATTACAAATAGAACTTTTGTGTAGAATAAGTGGAGGTATTTATTTTTACTCATATAATCTGAATCTAATTTAGGTGATAAAAAAGAAAAAGAAGAGCCCTATTTCTTTTGGGAGGCCAAAAGTTATATTACTTATCTATAACTAGAGGCCCGGTGCATGAATTCATGCACCAGTGGAGTCCCTCAGCCTGGCCTGCAGGATCAGGCTGAAACTGGCTCTCCAACAACCCCCAAGGGGTCCTGGGTTGCTAGAGGATGCAGGCCAGGCCGAGGGACCCCACCGGTGCATGATCAGGGCCGGGGAGGGACGCAGGATGTTGGCCAGTCGGGAGGGACCGCAGGAGGGCTCCAGGGCATGTTCGGCCCTTCTTGCTCAGTCCCGATCGGCTGGACCCCAGTGGCAAGCTAACCTACCAGTCGGAGCATCTGCCCCCTGGTGGTCAGTGCATGTCATAGCTAGCGGCTGAACAACCTTAGCATATCATTAGCATATTATGCTTTGATTGGTTGAATGGATGACTGGACACTTAGCATTTTAGGCTTTTATTATATAGGATAGCAATGCATACGCCCTCCAACATATGTTCAGCTGTTAGTGAATAAGGTGTAAACTATTCATATTAAACTAGTTGTATATGTGTATTGCCACTTCCCTGTAAAAGAAAGCAAGAGAAACCTGATTTTCACTTTACTTGTTTAGGGTGAAGGGATAAAGGAGCTTTAAAAAGTAAAACGAATACTTATGAATGAAATTTAGATAAAAATAGCGTTATGTGATGTAACTTAATGATGATATTAAAACTTGCTCTAATGGTCACTGCTTCTATTGTTTTTTCACCAGCTGTGGAAGATCAAATCATGACAATACAGAGGAAAGAAGATGTAGCTCTTTTCCAGAATAAGAGTACCAACTGAGCTGCCTGGAAGCAGCCTTGACTCTGCTTCAGGAGTCTCAGCTGGGAAACTGAAGTGTTTACATCCCACTGTCTTGTGCAATTCTTATATTTATTTTACTTGTTCACTGTTTTTTACATTTACTTCAGTCTTTATATTTTATTTTTAGCATTGATGTGTACTTAATTATTGATGAAAAGGGTGATAAAACTGATATCCATATACTTGAGATCCTGGTAATTGCTCTTACATGATTGACAAGACAACAAATCGTGAGAATAGAAGCCATTGCTAAGCACTGTTTCTCCATCAATGCCATGAACTTGCCTTACTTGAGGAAAACTTCTTTAACTTTGAAATATTGCGGTGGACTCAAGCTAAACCCATAAAGCATTTTCTTCAGTAAATCAAGATCCAGTCAGGGTTTCTCTCGAATTATTTTGGATCAATGCCAGGATCTAAACTGATTAAGCTGCAGTTAAGCACCCTTCAGTATTAATATATATAGTATTACGTAACAGGTCAACAAAGTGCTCTTTTTGATGATAAAACTCTTAATAGAGCAATAATTGTAAATGGTTACCATACTGTAAGATATTTTGATAAAAATTTACTAGTAATAGTATTTATTTGAAACACTGGGCTGTTTGCACAGCTCTAACTGTGCATGCTCAAAATGTGCACTTTTTAAAATTGTTACTTTTAATGCATATCTTTATATGGGATATGTTATAGTGTACTAGGGCATGATATGGTATCCTTTAGAGTGAGGTATATACTCATCTCACAGGTGAAGTGCCTATTGATATTACTAAAGTACATTATGTTTACTCAAGTAAAATAATTTTCTCCCCATGGTACACTGTAGTGTATGCTGTTCATACCACACTCAAATGAACAACTTAAGAACCAATAAAATACTCCTCTGATTGATAGTTATAAAAGTACTGTATACCCAAATTTTCAGAAAAGACAGCTTCAGCTTGCAAATTTTATCCTCTAAACTTAAGCTGGTACATCTCCCCTTCCCCATCACCACCCAATTAATCATATAAGGGCTATTTTAGATGTTTTTAACCTGGAAAGTTAACCCACCCCCCACTGCCCATCCCACCCCCCAAATAATTTGCCAAGTGTCCAAATGAGAACTTATTGTATTGGCACCTTAGGTAAATAGGGCAAATATGATAATATCTTATTGGGCCTTGATTTTAAGTTGTTATATTTGTACAATCAAGAATATTTTAGGAAATAATTATAACATGAAATGTATTTGCAATTTTTTTAAACTGGGCATCTAGTTTTTAAAACAGAATTTATTTGAAACAATCTGTTTTCTTGGTGCAAGGTGTATCATGTTGAATATCTTCACATTTTTAAACATTTTAGGGAATTTAAAATAAGTGTAAATGATTTATTTGATTGGTGCAGTTTTAATCCCTGAATCATCATCTTAAGATCAGGAATGTGTAGAGAACAGAGCCATGTCGTGATGTCACTTTGCTCTTTCCATTCCTTTTGATCAGCCTCAGCCTCTGTAGTATATTTTCTTTCTGTAGAAAACAACAAAAGCAATTGTGTTTTATTTGCCTATGTTCTAATATGTTTAATAATGACCAAAGTGCATTCTGAGTTTTTTCAAGGAATGTATTACTGGAGCTTTAAGAACATACTTATTTTCTCATGTGAAAAATTAGGCTTTGTCTGATATGTTTCTTCCTCTACTGTCTAATGTTGAAGTTGTTTTTAGGAATTATATTTTATAAACTTTTTCAAAATAAGGTACAAAGCTATTCAGAACTTAACATTTTGCACAGAATATGTCAAATATATTTTGAGAAAAAAAGTACAGCATGAGTTCTGTTCAGAATAAAAGAAGAAAGTATTGTATCTCACAAAAAAAACTTATTTCAGAATGGAAATATTTTTGAAAAAAGTAGCTGACTATACTGATTTAGGGAAGTGCTTGTTTTGGATTGAAGTTCATTTTAACTTGGAGTTGGGAGTTGACTTAACTGTGTACCATATACCTCTCAACAACTTATTAATAATATGTTGAGTTATTTCACTAATGTGGGCTACCGTAAAATACTAAAGGGAAAAAGTTGTCATTTTAAGCAATTTCAGAACATTAATGAACTGTTTTCAAAGCAGAAAAATTGACATTACTGCCTTTTAGAATACCATGAATGTAAGAAATTATATCACATAAAACAAAAAAGGCAGTTCAAAGATAGAATTGTGGCAGATATTGTGTGTTAACTATTTCTTTGCCACGTGGGTTGTATTTGAAAGTTTGAACAGCAGGTTTAAAATAAAACATTGTATGACTGACAGAGTCAAACTAGAGGTGTTTTTTTATTTATTTTCAAGTCATATACATTTCTATGATAATTTTGTTTGACTATAGCATAATCTTTAGTTATAGCTTTTTGGTTTGAAGGGAGTGGAAATAAATTTTTTAAAACTTACTAACATTTCAGATTTTGTTATTCTCAGAACATGAGAGCTTAATACATACACAGGCCTTTTATTAATGATGCTACAACATTATCAACATTGCTTCTGCCAAGCCTATATGAAGGATACCGCAAATGTTTATCAACAGCACTGACTCCCCACGGTGCTTACTTCCTGGGGAGTAGACTGCAGGTCAAGGAGGTAGCACAGGTTTACTTTCAAAAGAGCATTCCCACACGATTGAGGATTACTTTCGCTCCTCAGAACATCGAAGATTATTTTCTTAAGATCAGGAATTTTATAGAATGTAAATTTCATTAGATTTTCATAGTATTCACTGCTGTATTCCCAGAACATAATATAGTGCCTGATACATAGAAAAATCCCACTGAATGAATGAGTGGATGGATGGATGGATGGATGGATGGAAGGATGGATGGATGGAGTCACCTAGGACTTTAAACACCACCTAATCCAGTGGTTGGCAAACTCATTAGTCAACAGAGCCAAATATCAACAGTACAACGATTGAAATTTCTTTTGAGAGCCAAATTTTTTAAACTTAAACTTCTTCTAACGCCACTTCTTCAAAATAGACTCGCCCAGGCCGCGGTATTTTGTGGAAGAGCCACACTCAAGGGGCCAAAGAGCCGCATGTGGCTCGCGAGCCGCAGTTTGCTGACCATGGACCTAGTCCAAAGTTCTCATTTCTGTAGATAAAAAATCTGAGTCCACAAAAGAAGTTAAAAAGCTTGCGTAAGGTTGCACAACTAGTTAGTTAATGATAGAGCCTACACTCTCCTTTATCCCCTTTGAAGGTATATTCTGTAATAGTACATGAGTACCTCCTGACTGACCAAAATACTTAATCATAGGCAAATTCTGGGGAGAACAAAACTATTGATAAATTATCTCCCCGCATTTGTAGTGAGGTTATAGATAAACTAATAAGCCTTGGCAATAGGAAAAGTCAGAATTCATTTGATATCTCCCTATTTAACTGTGCAGTGTGGCCCGTGGAAAGAACATATGCTTTGGAGTCAGACTTGTTCAGTCTTGGGTAAGTTACTTAATCTCTGTGAGCTTTGGTTTTCTCTACTATAAGTTACTGAGAGTAATACCTATCTTACAGGACTATTAAGGGATTAATGAGATAACATGTAAAGCACCTGTCACAGGAAGTAATCACCCAAAACAAGTCACAAAAATTTCCAAGCAAAACCATTCGTATTACTAAGATATCATCTGCATCCCTGCCAACTATGAGACATAATTCAGAATCATCCCTCATACAAACTATACATATATATAGTATACATTTTTATTGATTTCAGAGAGGAAGGGGGAGAGAGAGAAACATCAATGATGAGAGAGAATCATTGATCGGCTGCCTCCTGCACACCCCCCACAGGGGATTGAGCCTGCAACCCATACATGTACTCTTGACCATAATCGAACCTGGGACCCTTCAGGCCGCAGGCTGACGCTCTATCTATTGAGCCAAACCAGCTAGGGCTAAAAATGTTTTTATTACTGATTTTAGAGAGATCGATGTGAGAGGGTAACATTGATTGGCTGCTTACTGCACACCCCTTACTGGGGATCAAGCCCACAATCTGGGTATGTGCCCTGACCTGGAATGGAACCAGTGACCTGAGTGCATGGGATAACACTCAAATCAACTGGCCAGGGTAGGAGTGGACACTTAATTCCTTTTCTTTATAAACTAGAGCCCCGGTGCACGAAATTCGTGCACAGGGGGTCCCCTCAGCCCAGCCTTCACCCTCTCCAATCCGGGACCCCTCGGGGGATGTCTGACTGCTGGTTTAGGCCCGATCCCTAAGATCTGGCAGTTGGACATTCCTCTCACAATCTGGGATAACTGTCTCCTAACTGCTCACCTGCCTGCCTGCCTGATCGCACCTAACTGCCCCCACCTGCTGTCCTGGTCGCCCCCAACTGTCCCCCACCCGCTGGCCTGGTTGCCCCTTAGTGCACCCCCAGCCTGGTCGCCCCTTACTGCACCCCCTGCCAGCGTGGTTGCCCCTCACTGCTCCCCTCTGCCGGCCTGGTCACCCCTCATTGCCACCCCCTGCCAGTCTGGTCGCCCCTCACTGACCCCCCTCTGCGGGCCTGGTAGTCCCATGCAGCCTGCTGCTCGGTCGTTTGGTCGCCCCTCACTAAACCCCTGCCAGCCTGGTCACCCCATGCAGCCTGTTCAGTCGTCCATTCGGTTGTTTCGGAGGCGATGGTCACTTAGCTTTTTATATATATAGACAGGCACACTAAAATGTGGAAAGGAAGTTTTCTTACTCTTTGTAAGCCTACATATAATATCCAATTATGAATAATTTCCCTAAACTCTCAGTTGCATATTCCATTCATGTCTTTATTATTAGATCTCTGTCTCCATTTATATGTGGATTCCCTCACTAATAAATACCCCAGAGTCTTTTTATCTTCTGCCTGGTCAACCATCAACCTTAAGTTGTCTGCTTTGAGTTGGTGGAGAACATCTGACTTGACTTCCTACACATCATCCTTATCAAGCTATCCCTGGAACTTCTGTTCCTATATTTGATGTTTTTAAAACCAATCTCTTGTCCATTTATATGCTCCCGATAACAGTTCTAACCTTTATCATCCTCAAGCTCCTAATTCCTCTTATTCTATATCAGCATTTTTCTTCTCTCACTTTACTGAAAAGATAAAAATCATCACACATGAATTGTGTCTGCTCTCTTCTTCAGCTCGGGGAAGAGATAAATGATGCTTTCGGAGGCCAGCTCCCCATCAGTGCTTAGGATTCGGTCCCCGTCCTGCTATATGACACCTCCTCAGTTTTCCCTCTGCCACCATTCATCTCTTCCTTTCCTGGTTTTATGCTACCAGCCACTTAGATTTCAATGAGAGGTGCTTGGATTGAGAGTATGAGAGCACTATTTAAGGTTTATAGGTTGGATGGAAACATTGTATACTAGATGGCATTGCAAAGGCTTCCGTACTTTCCGGCCTTGTCTGAACAAGGCAGGAAGTTGCTTACTCGTGTTCGAGTTTTGTGTGTGTGTGTGTGTTTTTAATTTACTTTTTAAATATGTTTGTATTGGTTTCAGAGAGGAAAGGAGTGGGAGAGATAGAAACATCAATGATGAGAGAGATTTATTGGATGGCTGCCTCCTGAACTGGGGATTGAGCCCACAACCCAGGCATGTGCCCTGACCAGGAATCAAACCGTGACCTTCTGGTTCATGGGTTGATGCTCAACCATTGAGCAACACTGGCTAGGCCCGTGTTCAAGTTTTGTTGGATTGTATCACTACCTGTCAGCCACAGCTGAATGGGTCAGTGGGTTGGTGCCTGGAACTACAGCAGTCAGCCATTGTATGGGCCTGTGATTAACCTGTGAACCTGCTGGCAGGAGCTTTGCCCAACAGAGGTATTCACTCTCGACAGTGACTTGCGGACCCACTCAATTTGTTACTGCAAGTTTGAGTCAGGACAGTGTTAAGCAGGGAAAGTTGCTAGAAAAAGCAGAGGCCCCCAAAGAAACCTTTGCATTAAGCAAAGCAAGGAAGTCCTAGAGAAGAGGTAGTAATTGTGGAGAAGGTAGATGAAACCAATAAAAACTGCCCGCAGCTGGCAGAGGCAGAGTGCTGATAGCTTGGCGGGTGTGCTGTTGGTTCATTAGTGCTGGTCTCAGACTGTGGTAGCTTCATCTTGTGTCCTGAATTGAGAGGCCACATGTCCTTGTGATAAACGGAAGTAACCAAAGTGACAGGAGTGTTAGTGATAAAATAGGCAGGTTTAGGGAGATTTAGGAACAAAGAGGGTCCATGGGGGAGGAAGGCATAGGTGAGGGCTTGGAGCTGCCAAAAGGCATACATTCACAGAGAAGAAGCAAAAAGGTGCCACAGGATAAAGGGAGAGGAAGAATCCATTCACAGAAAATAGGGAAAAGCCACAGGGTATGGGGAGAAAAAGGAAACAAACTTTCACAGAGGATAGAGAAATGCCGACAAATGGGAGAAAGAGGAAAACAGATTTCTGCAGGAGATAGAGAATTCTACCACTAAAGGGGGAGAGAAAGAGGGATCACATGGGGTTTAGACTTTGAAGCTGATATTCTGCAAAAGAGTGACCAATGAGAAGGCAGTATCAAGAAACAAAGAACTGCAGCCTTTATAAACCTTAGAAAAAAGGGGCTTAATGGGTTACCCCATTGGAACCCTCTCCCTGTGTGGGAGTCTGTACTTGCTTCCAATAAACTTCCGATAAACCTTTTCATCTACCACCTTTTGTCCGCGTCTTCACTCTTCAAATCCATCTGGACAAGGACCCGGGAAAGAAATCACCCTTGCATTCTGCTCAGGAAAACAACTCGACTCAAAAGGATGACTCTCAGCCTCAACAAGCCTCACACATTTGTCTGGCTGTTTAATTTACGCCCATTTTTCCTTCTCTAATTGGCTCTCCCTCTATATCTTTCTACTAGTATCTATTAAAGTGTAATACTTAGCTATTCATGCTATCTACCCTTTCAACATATTTAGGGTCCTATGTCTACAAAATAGTTATCCATCTCAGTGCTAAGAGTTTTGCTTGTCCCTTTTTATCATGTTATTCAATTCTTTGTACTCAACAATGATCAGAAATTTAAATTAGTAGCTTTTTTTTTGTCTTTCAAAGCTAAATTCAACTCTTACTGCTAAATTTAATCACTGACTTTTCTGTAGTTATTTAATAATTTTAAGAGGTTTTCATCTTAATTGTCTCAATCAAATCTCTTACAGGTTTTTATCAATTATTCATATGTGGGAATTTCTGGTTTTCCTAACCTTAGTATAAGAGATGTGCATTAAGGCAAAATTGTCTTGTTGCCCAAGGCTACAGCCAATTTGCATTCCTTTGCTTATATACCCAGTGTCTGCAAATGCATTTAGTTGTTTTTGACTGGAAATGCAGACTGAGTGGGAAGTTGTCCTGCTCTCTGTACCCTTTTCGCTCTCCGCCCGAATTGCCAGGTCAGATTAGTAATGCTGAAAGATTCTCATAATGTGAATTTGGCTGTGCAGGGGAAGACGGTAGATGAGAGGTTAGCCTAGGAAGTATGAGAAACACACCACGTACTTTTATTTTCAATTTTATTCAGTGTTTCTATCATCTATTCCATGAATAGTTTTTAATATTATGTGCTAGGGCACTGAGCTAGGTACTAGGGATATAGAAATTAAAATATAGCCTCTCCTTTCATTTAACGTGAGGCTAGGAGGGGATGCAGCAATGCAAACAAATCACAGTTTGTGGAGGGTACGAGCTGCAATGGAGTTGCCAGTGTCCGTGTCAATGCCAGCATTTAGGCTGGGAAAAAGGACGTGTATAGGCAAGGGATGGGAGATAATGCCGGGAAAGGACGTGGTGAAGCCGAGGAGTTTCAATTTTATCCTCATAGATTAGGACAGCCTAGTAACAGCATGTCAGAGTTGCTCAGTGAAAATTAAACTGAGGTGTCACGTTCTTCACTAGAACACTTACGGACAGCTCTAGTCTGATAATTAATTTTTTTTAACTTAAAATTATAGTGCGTGTTAAGGACTCTAAGCTAGAATTTTTGTGTAATTAATAAAAAGCTGACGTAGCACAAATGTGTACCCAATATATAATAAAATTGAACTCAGTTTCTCCACATTTGGGTGGTGGGCTTAAATTATAATTATTTGCGAAGTTAAGTCATTTTCTTAAAAAAAAAAATTACTGACTAACCCAAGTCATCTGTGCTGTGATAAGAATCATGGGTTCTGGAATCAGGCAGAGCTGGGGTTCTTTGCTGCATGGGTCTGACCGTGGGCAAGTTACTTAGCCCCCTAATCCTCGCCTGTAAGATGAAGCGGAGCGAGGCTAATGCTGGAGCCTGTGTGGTTCTTGTGAGTAGGAGATTAGCGAAGGTCTGTAACGGGCATGGACTTGAGAAAGGGGTGAAAAGCAAGGCTTTGGGAGAAAACACTTGGATTACTCATATGGAAATGAAAACAGAAGGCTTGCAGTTTTTGTCTTTTTGTCCATTACAGCCAAGGCTCAGATCGGCCTTTCTCTACCAGCTCCAGGATGTGAAACAACAGATGAATTGCACTGTGAACTTTGGGTTAGTCACACACACACAAAGTACCAAGTACTTTCTCAGCACAGAACCTTATAGAAGCTGTGGGGCTCCAACCTTAGAGACGCTTTAGGCAATTGTGGAGTTCACATTCTTGGAGACAAGGACTGGCTTATCTGATGCATTGGTCCTCCTCAACATTATGATTCTACAAGTGCTTTGTCACGTAATGGGTGATCTGATGTTTTCTCATCTACAGTGGCATGGCTTCCATCTCAATGGCTAGAAGGAAGGTCCTGCTCTGAATATTACGAACCTAGGTCTGTATCTTTGCTTTTAGACGAATTTCCTAGGTCAGTGGTCGGCAAACTGCGGCTCGCGAGCCACATGCGGCTCGCGAGCCGCGGTTTGCCGCTTTGTTGACTAATGAGTTTGCCGACCACTGATAGACTCTCGATTCCAATAATTACAGGCTGTTGTTGTTCCTTGTAATTAAGCTCGACCTGTAGCTGCCCTTTACCCTCTATCTGAACACAGATGGGATGGAATTAGACTTGATCTAGTCCCATTCAGCTTTACCATTCTGAGACTTTTTTCTTCACATTTCCTTTCTCTGCTGTTAATGAGCAGTAGAATTAAGATTCCTTTTATTCTCAGAGAGTAGACTGCAGTTGTAAATTTCTAATATAAATACTTAATTTACAAGCATCTTGTTTCTAAAAGGAAATTTAAAGGTTTTCTGTGGGGAAATTTAGCTATTCTATTATTCTAACAAGTCTGTTTTAATCAATTGTTCTAATTTTAATCAATTGTTCTAATTTGAGGAAACCTATTTTTCATGGGACAGGTAATAGAGTACCAACACTTTTGTCTCTTACCATGGCCCATCTTTTTATCTTTTTTTTTTTTAATAAGTCTTTATTGTTCAGATTATTACAGTTGTTCCTCTTTTTTCTCCTCATAGCTCCCCTCCACCCGGTTCCCAACCCACCCTATGCCCTTACCACCCCCATTGTCCTCATCCATAGGTGTCCGATTTTTGTCCAGTCTCTCCCCACACCCCCCACACCCCCTTCCCCCTGAGAATTGTCAGTCCACTCCCTTTCTATGCCCCTGATTCTATTATATTCACCAGTTTATTCTGTTCACCGTATTTTTTATTCACTCGATTTTTAGATTCACTTGTTGAAAGATCTGTATTTGTTGTCACTTTGTTGTTCATCATTTTTATCTTTACCTTTTTCTTCTTCTTCCTCTTCTTAAAGAATACCCTTCAGCATTTCATATAATACTGGTTTGGCGATGATGAACTCCTTTAGCGTTTTCTTATCTGTGAAGCTCTTTATCTGACCTTCAGTTCTGAATGATAGCTTTGCTGGGTAGAGTAATCTTGGTTGTAGGTTCTTGCTATTCATCACTTTGAATATTTCTTGCCACTCCCGTCTGGCCTGCATAGTTTCTGTTGAGAAATCAGCTGACAATCGTATGGGTGCTCCCTTGTAGGTAATTAACTGTTTTTCTCTTGCTGCTTTTAATATTCTCTCTTTGTCTTTTGCTCTTGGCATTTTAATTATGATGTGTCTTGGTGTGGTCCTCTTTGGATTCCTCTTATTTGGGGCTCTCTGTACTTCCTGGACTTGTAAGTCTATTTCTTTCACCAGGTCGGGGAAGTTTTCTGTCATTATTTCTTCAAATAGGTTTTTAATACCTTGCTCTCTTCTTCTGGCACCCCCATAATTTGGATGTTGGTACGCTTGAAGTTGTCCCAGTGGCTCCTTACACTATCTTCATATTTTTGGATTCTTTTTTCTTTTTTCTTTTCTGGTTGGGTGTTTTTTGCTTCTTCATATTTCAAATCTTTGACTTGATTCATGGGATCCTCTAGTCTGCTGTTGGATCTCTGTATATTATTCTTCATTTCAGTCAGTGTATGCTTCATTTCTAGTTGTTCCTTTTTCATATCCTCGAGGATCTCACTAAATTTCTCGGAGGTTTCTAGAAGATTCTTGAGTAACCTTATAACTGTGGTTTTGAACTCTATATCCTGTACTTTGCTTTCCTCCATTTCTTTCATTTGTGACATGTTTCTTTGTCTCTGCATTTGGCTGCTTAACTGTGTTGATAGGGTGGCTTTGTGTGCTAGGTGTCCTATAGGGCCCAGCCTCCCCTGTCACCTGAGGTGGACACTCTTGGTGCACCTCTTTGTGGGCTGTGTGCACAGTCTTGTTTTTTTTTGTTTTTTTTTTAATTTTTTTTTAATATAGTTTATTGATATTTTTACAGAGAGGAAAGGAGAGGGATAGAAAGCTAGAAACATTGATGAGAGAGAAACATCGATCAGCTGCCTCCTGCACACCTCCCACTGGGGATGTGCTCGCAACCAAGGTACATGCCCTTGACCGGAATCGAACCCGGGACCCCTCAGTCCGCAGGCCGACGCTCTATCCACTGAGCCAAACCGGCTTCGGCTGTGCACAGTCTTGTTGTAGTTAAGCCTTGATTGCTGTTGATATCACTGGGTGTAATTGACCTCCAGACCAATTGGCTGTGAGGGATGGCCCATCTCTTTAGTAAATTAGACTTTTTCACTGTTCCCAAGTGAGCTTTCATTTGTTTTGGGTTGCTGGGATTAAGCAATCACACTATTTTTATTTTTTTAAATATGTTTATATTTATTTTAGAGAGAGGAAGGGAAAGGGAGAGAAGAAACATTAATAATGAGAGAAAATCATTGATCGACTGTCTCCTGCATGCCCCACACTGGATCAAGCCCGCAACCCGGGCATGTGCCCTGACTAGGAATCGAACTGTGATCTCCTGGTTCATGGGTTGATGCTCAACCACTGAGACACACTAGCCAGGCAGCAATCACACTATAAAACAGAGTCTTGGTGTTCAGGCAAGACACGCGTCAGTTTCATGTGTTTCTAATTTCTTGAAATCATGTCTTAATTCAGGCATTTTACCATCTCACTATGGAGTTAATCAGACCACATCTTATTAGTGTGCCCTTATTTAAAACTATGGGACAGAAGTTTTTTCTCCAGTTGATCTCCCACCCATATCTAAAACTTTGCTAGCAACTTTTTTCTTATTTTCTCCAGGCTTGCCTCATTCTAAATAGGTGAATCCCAGGATTGGGAGATGGAATCATTGGCTGAATTCCATTTCATTCCTCCCTCCATGCTCCACTCCTCACCAGGTACCAGACTCTGAATGCCACCTTGCCAGGTAGCGACAGAACCTCCGCACTGGCTCCTAGTGCATTGTTTAGTTTGACCTTCTGTTTACAGCTTACTTTTTCTATCCTCTGTAAGCGTCTTAATTAGAAGGTTAGGTAGACATATAATGTAAACCAGGCATTGAAACAGTGTCTCATGGCTTCACTCCATTTTCTCTTCCCTCCTTTGATTTCTTCCCATTTTCCACCCATTTCCCTTCCTGCCTGCTTCTGTTTGCTTTGTTCTCCACTCAACCACAGAATAGGTCTCAGAAGCTCTACACTCATGGGGATCTTTGAGCTCATGAACCCAGAGATAGAAACAAAGATGCACTCTTCCCGCACCCAGAGGCCCAGCCCCTTGAAGACGTTTTCATAGGCTTCACTTGGGTCACACGCCCGTCCCCTGAACCACCGACTTTACACAGGGCCCTGGGTAACCAAGACTGGCCAGCTGGGTGATGTGCCCATTCCTTTGGCAGGAAGTGGAAGACAAATTGGTACAGGCAGTCCCATCAGAACCACAGAGAGGAGACGGGCAGCTCGGCGAACAGAGAGGTGGTGGGCAGGCTGCCCCCTGGAAGGGTCATGAAGTGAAGCAAACTATGCCTGTTACGTGTTTGTGGTTTTAAAAGGAAACACAGCCCTGTGCCTATTACAGCATTGTTGGGAGTCTGACCTTTTCTTCTTAGTCCCCCAATTCTCTTCTGAGGAACAGTTTCATCTTTTCCGAGTGCCGTTCAGGTATTTCATCTTCATGGTTTAGATTCCACCTTTGTTCTGAGGCCTTTAACCAACTTTTGTTATGTCAAGAATAGAGTCCGCTGCCCCGAGCACTCCCAGTCAGTGATAACAATTCCCGCAGCGCACGCGTGTTTCCTTTCAAGTCTAATTCCTTTCTTCTAAATCTTTCTTTCACCTGATATGTAACAGATGTAGAGTCAGGGTTGATATAAAAAGAGTACAAATCATTAAAAAAGCAAAAAGGATGATCTCTTGATGTGGCGTCCTCGTCGGATTTAATACTTCGGTTGAGCAATCACCTGCAGCCTCTCTGGAAGTTCAAAGTGGAGTGAGCACATAGGTGAGGGACTCACTCTCTGCACCGCAGATGCTTAGTGTGCAAGACAGCCGCGCTCTCCCTCCCAGCCTCTGGTAAAAATCTCACGCCGCCAGTTCGCTTTCCAGTCTCATTCCTGTCTTTCTTTTTCCTTCTACCCAGTAGGACTGAGCAACAACAGAGAGTCTGAATTTGTTTACTTGGAAAACTAGGATCTGTTGTGTCATTTTGGATATAGTTTCAGAACGTAGCTTACCGTGTACATGTTACATTTAGATTGGTACTATCAAAATGAAAAGGCGACATGCCAGGTGGTTATATTCTAGCTAAAATTTTGCATTTGACATTAAATATATTAAACATAAGGACATTGACCATTCATAGATCCTGCTAAAGCTCCCGGTTCTGTAAGAGACAAGAATCTGATGTTCAGCTGTTGTGTGCCTGTAAATGGATGGGCTGCTGGACAGAAATACTCCAAAAATTAGCAGAAGTTGTCCCTGGAGATGAAAATATGTGTGATGTTAATTTTCTTTCTCTACTCTTCTCTGCTGTTCAAGTTTTCTACAATGAGCACATATCACTTTTATAATAAAAATAGATTTTAAGCCTAGCCAGCGTGACTCAGTGGTTGAGCATTGACCTATGAACCAGGAGGTCATGATTTGATTCCCGGTCAGGGCACATGCACAGGTTGTGGGCTCAATGCCAGTGTGGGGCGTGCAGGAGGCAGCTGATCAATGATTCTCTCTTATCAACGATGTTTATATCTCTCTCTCCCTCTCCCTTCTTCTCTGAAATCAATAAAAATATATTTTAAAAAAATAGCTTTTAAAAAATCAAGCGGGGTGTTGTCAGAGTTTCCTGTGGTGTAGCTAGAGGTCAGCTATGCTGAATTGTAAAAGTTCTTGATGTACACCAAATTATGTTTGAGTAAAATATGCCTACTGAATGAAACTGACTGACGTCCAGAAAGCTCCTTGGCTTGAACCCCATTCTGGGCATCTGATTTTGTCTTGACTCTGCAGGCAGGGCCCCAAGGGGGTCTGGCATGTGTACCCACCTCGGGACCCTTGGCTGTGCCGTTGGGCTATAGAAGTCCTGCCTTTACAACATGTTGAGGTCCCTTAGGACAAATCAAGAGAGCACTCTGGAGCCTGAGTTTAGGTCTCCGGTTCCCAAGATTTCAGACTGTGTCAAAAAGAAGAGAATTTCCTTCAAAGTCTGGGAGTGAGAGGTGGGGTGGGGGATGGGAGCATGTCTCTGTAAGTGAGGAGGGAGAGCCACAGTGCCCTGAAAGCAGACCCTTCACTTCCAAGCTCTCTCCTCAAGCATTTAGGTAGTCTACACTCACCACGTGCCAGCAGGACCACCCCCTGCAGGACGCCCCCTCCTCAACCTCTTCCCAGGGCCCTAGCTCAGGTATCAGGTTGGATAGGGTCTGCCCAGCACACAGAGCCCTGTCCACGGAGAGCCCGGTGCAGTGTGTCAGCACTGAAGTCTTCCCTGACCCCGCCTATGGAACTGCTCTCGGTGACTGCAGTCCACCTGTTCAAGAACAAAGTCACAAGTAGCAGCCTCCACCCACTGCAGCATCAGGTTAAAAGTGTCCGTGACCTTGGAGGTAGGCCTGGTTGCAAGGCCGCTTTCCCTGTGCAGTGGTGAGATCTGGGGGAAGCCCCTCCCGCTCTGAGACTTCATTTCCTCTTGTGTATAAAGGAATAGTTTATTTAGAAAGTTACCAGAAGTAAAATGGGGATAAAGTGTTGGCATTCAAAACCTTATCCTATCACAAAATCCTGTTCTTTCAGTTTTCCATCGAACCTGTTAGTAAGACTGTTGGTTGCTCATGTCTGAACCAGCTGTCACTTGTCTGTACCATGCTTCAGCTACAACATATAAGCTGAAAAGGTCGATTCGGCACCCACCCATCTTTTGGATTCTAGAGATGACTTTTATCACCGTGGGAGGTTAAGCATGTTTACACATAGCAAGTGCTATTAACAGGGAAGATCATCATCACTATTATTGAAATTAAAATGTATCATGGGGGGGGGTGTGTGCAGGAGGAAACCAAGCAACCAATCAATTTGTCTCTCTTACATCAATGTGTCCCCGCCCCCTACCCCCAACAACCCCCATCCTTACCTTCCACTCTCTAAAAATCAATGGAAAAAATATCCTCAGGTGAGGATTAAAAAATATATATATCTGAGTGGTGGTGGTGGTGTTTTTTGTTGTTTTTTTGTTTTTTTAAGAAAAGAAAAAAAAAACCCTTTTGAGTCTAGTAATCCTATAGTGGAAGTTAGGGCCTCAGTTCTTTGTGTATTCCACTATAACTAGGTTAACTTTTATATTTTACTTTATCTGGTTTTTTTTTAGACCATCTTTGACACTCATGGACTCATGGTCACTGAATTTGTTTCTCTGATAGAATAAAACATGTTAGAGATGATGGAAGCCTTCCGGGCATCTGGTCTTACCAGACACTGAATGAAAAATGGGCCCCAGTGGAATGGAGCAAAGGAAAACATCCTTGGAATTTTCATCACATCGTTGACATGTTATGGACAATTTTATTTTCCACATGCAAATGTTAGTTGAAGGAAGTGGCTACATTCTATTTCCCCCAAAATTGTACATACATATGAACAAGTAGCTTGTCAGAAATGTTTTATGCCATCTACTATAAAATATATAATTACTCTGTATGTTACTGAGAAAGAAAAAGCACTGTCATTGATCGAAAGATGTTAAATGGAAAAAGCGAATCTTGAAGTCAATCTAAGATGGTATAATCCTGCTATGTTTGATGAGCTCATTTTAACATCCTTGGTGTCTTCTCCCTCCCATTAATATTTAGACATTAGTTGACTATTTTGAGAGCATTAATCACAATTAAAATAGATGTTTCACTTTATACAACACAAACACAACCATTCACCGCTGAATGCCCGAATCTTAATAGCATTTTAAACACTAATGAAATGAAGCTAGCTTATGTTTTTCGAATTGATTACATAAAACAAGGGCTCAACATTAAGCAGATCATGACAGACAACACCAAGAGGACCGGCTGAGTCTTATAGTGTTCAAAGGACTTGTAAATGGAAATGTCATTTTGTATTATTCTTACCTTCTTGAGCATTTGTTCCAAACAAAGCTTTGGGATAATACTAGATCTCC
This sequence comes from Plecotus auritus, assembly GCF_963455305.1. Classification (NCBI taxonomy): domain Eukaryota; kingdom Metazoa; phylum Chordata; class Mammalia; order Chiroptera; family Vespertilionidae; genus Plecotus; species Plecotus auritus. The sequence goes on from NC_137775.1 coordinate 152,622,899, forward strand.
CCACCACCACCCCAAACCAGTCACAGAAGAGCTCTGGATTTAGGCTAATATTAATGAATTCACACCAGGCAGTTATAGCACATTCTTCAGGAGTATAACAGCCAGAATTGTTTCAGCAAGAGATGTGGCAGAAGGCTAAGGGAAAACTCAGCAAGGAGAATGGTAGATAGGAAATGTCAGAAGAGAAATTGGGTTTCTATTTTGAGGGCAGTAAAACCATTATATTTTAATGCAGTCGAGTTCATAGCCAATGACCACGCAAGTTAAAGCCTTAGGGTGCACACTCCCACTGAGATGCAAGGAATTTGGGCTCTGCCTTCAGGAGTCAGAGAGTGGGAGGCAGGGGCTTGGTCTCTGGAAGCCTCAGCTTCTTCCTCTGGGCTGTTAGACGGATGGTCTCCAAGCCCCCTTCAGTCTATAGTGCTGTGGTCTAGCTAGAGGCCATTGTTGAATGACCCAGGGCAGAGCCAGCCTGGGGTGAGCTCCCCTGGAAGGAGGTTAGGACTGAGTAACAGTCAGGGTGCCAAGGACTCCTGGCTTCAGCTTGGCACGTATGACCTCATACGTTAGGTTCCCGGGCCTTGCAAAGTGGTTCCTGTGATTGCTGTTTTGGCCGCGTGGTATCTAAACACCCTTCCTGTAGGACAACTCCAAATTAGGGGGAGCACAAGATAGCCAGAAAGTGGGCACATGCCAGAGCTCAGCCAAGCAGAGGCACCGACGTGAAGACACGGGGCGAGGTAGAGCTAAGGTGGCCTCAGCAGCCGAGGGGAACCTGGAGCGACATAGCATCGGCACCCCACGGCAGCATTCTGGCCAGACGGTGCTGGAGGCTCTCACTGTGTAGCCTCCCTTTGTTCCTGCCCCTCATGGAGCCCATTTCTCACCTCCCACAGGCTCCCATGAAAGCTGTCCCTGGTCTCCATGGCTTCCCAATCTCTGCCACTAAGTCTGACTCCGTGATCTCTGTCAAGGGCAGATCTGTATTGAACTCTGGAAAGCCTGAGATAAGGCCCAAGCATTGAGGGGTCTGGGGGTCACTGTTGGGTCAAGCAGCTGGGAGGACACCTGGAGCGGCCTTGTCAGGTCTTCTGCCAGCTTAGAAGGCTCCTCTCAGAGTCTGTTCCAGCCGCGGGCAAACTACGGCCCGCAGGCCGGATCTGGCTGTTCTATCTGGTTCTCTTGCTCTCCCCTCCGCTCCTTTACTTTGAATTTATATTAGTTCTCACAAACACTCCATCCATGCTTTTGTTCCGGCCCTCTGGTCCAGTTTAAGAACCCATTGTGGCCCTCGAGTCAAAAAGTTTGCCCACCCCGCAGTCTGACCATCTGCCTCTTTTCTCTGATCCCTTCTCCTGTCCATAAACCCTTTCTGATGCCCTGGGCATGCAATTAAACACAATATTTAAAATCAAGTTTTATCTAAGCTTCTTACGGGTTATCTCTGCTCCCACAGAGGTGCAGGAAACTCTGACAGCACAATGATTTCACCCAACTTGGCAGGAGGCAGCCTGGGAAGCCGGATGCATGGGGCAGCTGTCTTCTTGGCCTGTCCCTCTTGGGGGTTTCAATACTTTTCTCTTAAGCCCTGAAATTCTTATTGTAGTTTCCCTACAGTATAGAGAGTTCCCTATATCTCAGTGCCCGGGTAAGATGAATTTCATTCTTTCTTCTTCAAAATACCATGTTTATCCAGGCACTGGGGTACCTAGTTCCTGGCATTTAAGAGAAATGCCTATTAAACTCAGAATAAGGCCATTTCCTCTGCAATTAGAGACTTTTGGCTCAAACAAGATCTTTTCCGAGAAACCATAAGCCTATATTCTGGTATTTCAACATTTCATCCCTCTTCTTTCCCTCACTCCTCATTAGGGTTTATATTGTCCTAGGAACTGAATATCACCATGAAGCAATCACCCAAGCGGATTCTTCCACTTCCCAGGCTTGAGAGAATGTAGTTAAAAACACACAGAGACACCCAGAAACCTACACGAAGGGCATTTCCAGAAGGAATAACAACTAACAGGCACAAATAAAGCACTGAAATAAAACCTTTCTTTGAATTATGTATAAGCAAAGTAAATTAGTAAAATCCAAGTGCACTTTAAGAATAGAGATTTGCCTTTTTGGAACGGAGATTTATTTCATCATTAAAAAGGAAGGGAAATAGAAATAATAAAGTTACTTATACTTAGTGTCAATGACAAAGTGCTTCATATTTTTGATAACCTTCTCTCTGGCCCACCAGCATATCATTTGAGCTGCACATGGCTTAAAATTATCATGAAGAGGAGAGTTATCTCATTTAAGGAGTTGACAGTTTCTTGAGCGCAGAAGATGGGACATAAAGTTCAGACATTCCTTTCTTTTGTTTGTTCATTCATTTGTTCATTCATTCACTCATTTATTCATTTATTCAGCCCTTTTTCTGTCCTTGTTACTGAGGGGGATAGTAACACAATAGCAGAGCTCCTACTCTTCAGGGCTTCACAGTCTCCTTCAATATTTAAAAGTGGAGTACCTTGTCATGTGTATTCTTCATCAGATGATTATAGAAGACTAGAGGCCCAGTGCATCAAATTTGTGCACGGGGGAGGGGGGTGTCTCTCAGCCCGGCCTGCACCCTCTCCAATCTGGGACTCCTCGGGGAATGTGCAACTGCTGGGACCCCTCGGGAGATGTCCGACCGACAGTCAGACATCGCTCTCACAATCTGGGACTGCTGGCTCCTAAATGCTCCCCTGCCGGCCTGTTTGATGCCTAACTGCTCCTCTGCAGGCCTGGTTGCCCCCAACTGCCCTCCCCTGCTGGCCTGTTCGCCCCCAGCTTCCCTCCTCTGCCAGCCATCTTGTGGTGGCCATATTGTGGCAGCCATCTTGTGACAACATGAGGGTGGCCATCTTGTGGAAGTCATCTTGTGATGATGTGAGGGCGTCGCGTGAGGGCGCAAGGACCACATAGGCTTTTATTAACATAGATGTTAACCCGTGACTCCCTTTGAATTTCAAGGGAGAACCCCTGCTTCCTTTTGGGGTGATCAAGGATGAATTCATGGAGAGCAGTGATTTGAACTGGGTTTCCAAGGATAAGTAGGATTTTGATAGGTGGAAATGGGCAGGGCAGTGGCACTTGGGGAGAGTGGGGATGATAAATATCTGGGAGATTCCAGCAATATTCCTTTGGATGAGGATCCCTTGGAATAAGATGAGAAGAGTGTCTGGAGCCAACCAGTGAAGACCTTCGAATAGAGAACAGAGTTTGTTATGGGGAAAGTTTTTGGCAGGGAAGCCCTAGCATCTGATGCCAGGAGGGTTCCTAAGACTCTTCGCTTAGAAACTATGACCCAAATCAGCAATGGTCCCTAAAAGAGAATGGCAGCAGAAAGGATCTGGAGCCAGTTCTGAAACTTGGCCCTCCTTTGGTTTTAGTTTTGGAAGACTATGCGTTTGCTATTGAACAAGGCAGTTTTGGGTGGACTTTCTGATATTTGAAGCCTATAACAACCTAACTGACATACCTCCTGCTACCTCTGTTTCCAGTTCTCCCTTAAGTCCCTGAAGCTCTATCTCAGAAGAGACAAGATCAATATCTAGACTCAAAATGCATTGTTCTGGCTCTCCCTTCACCCCTCCTGGTTAGCTCTATAGCTGAACCATTATCTTCACCTCCAGCAAATAATATTCAGGTTCTCAGATTGGAATGGGTAAGAATTACAGGGACAAGGTTTGGGGGATGGCTCTTAAATAGGGAATGTGATTACGTGTGTCTTGGATGGGGCATAGGAGTCTGCATGTTGAATAGCTTCCCAGTTAATTGTGGTGTGAGATAGCTGAAGACCACATTTTGAAAGCATCCCTCCCTAATTGGACCCTCTTCTCCCTGCCTGCTGTCTACTGATCTTATTATATCAACTTCCTGACCACTCTGGCCCTCATTCAGGGCTTCATTATTGCTGATTCTCTTTCTAATCTTTTTTCCCCCAGGGTAAAGACCTTTTCCAATAGGGTTCTCTAAGTATTTAGAGGTGATAATATACGTATCATGCATTTCTTCAATAACACTGATTAACTGCTCTATGTCTGGCATTGTGGTGGATTTTGTCATTCATTCATTCACACACAAGTATTTACTAAGTTCCCACCACAAAGCCACTTAGTCCTAGAGATCAGGGGACCCTAAGGAGGACAAAATAAAGTTTCCAGATACTAAGTTGCATAGACAATGTGCTCCTCCCAAGGGAGCATACATATGAGGTTGTCAAACAACTACAGTAAGAAGGACAGGTAATTTAATCCTGACATATGCAACGTAATAAGAGAATGGACTTTCTTTTCTCCTTAATGACCACAAAATACTTTATGATCTGTTATTTTATTTTATTACCAGGAGGTTAATAGAAGAAACCCCACAGTGCCCTTTATTTATTTATTTTTAAAATATATTTTATTGATTTTTTACAGAGAGGAAGGAAGAAGGATAGTCAGAAACATCGATGAGAGAGAAACATCGATCAGCTGCCTCTTGCACACCTCCTACTGGGGATGTGCCCGCAACCAAGTTACATGCCCTTGACTGGAATCGAACCCAGGACCTCTCAGTCCGCAGGCCGACGCTCTATCCACTGAGCCAAACCGGTTTTGGCAGTGCCCTTTATTCTTATCTCCAATTTCCCTTTCCCCTGATACTAGCCCTACTTTTCACCATCTTCTTCTCTAATGCCATGTTGTAATTTAATTCTGACGCCCAAAACATAGCCGTGACTAGGTATACTGGCCAGGTTTCTAGTTTCAGGTAACAGAACCCACCAGCACTACTTTATGCACAAATACATTTGTTAAGGGATTTTATAGAATTAGGAGGGTTTGAAGAAATAGACTCTAGGCTTCCAGGAACAACCTCCTGATCACATTACAGAACAGGGCTGCCAAAGAGTTGCTGTCTTGACCACAACCAGGAAGCTGCAGCACCCCTCTGTCTCTAGGACCCCACCTCTGTCACGGTCTGTACCAGCAGAATGGATGCCTTGGCCCTACCCTCTTCCCATGTAACTCAGAGCCTCAGTCTCTTCATTTATAAATTGTGAGTGGCAGCTACCTCCAAGCCGTATTTCATATATTTCACAACTGGTGTGGCATAGGCATAGACCAAGGAGAATCGATGTAGATAGTAACTCGCACATTAAAATTTACTGGTGCTAACCAGCTGAATATACACCCTCTTGGAAGTATTACAAGAATAAAATGGGCTTGGCATAGTGATGCGAAGTGGCCAGGATTATCATGATGGCCCTGGCCACTGACTGGTTTCACTGAGATTACACAAGGTATCAGTGGTCAGACTGAGGTGAGAATTTTGTGAACACTACTAAGACCTTAAAGGAGAGAGAATATTCTTGCAGATTTGGAAAATAAATCCAATACAGTGGGGGCAAGAAATTGGCATCCTGGTCTTGGACTCCCAATGTTGTGGCATCTGGACCAGCCACCTGAACACAACGTTGGAGACAAGGAAGAGGGCTGGTGGTGATGGGTGGAGGTGTGAATGGTCAGTCCAGGAGGATGCTCCATTTCTCAACTGTTGTTCTAGTGAAGCAGGTGGATACATTTGAGCCTGAGAAATATTAAGGAAAGAGAATAACTAGGAGTATTAGGCTTTGGGTACCCTGCGCACAAGAATGATGGGCCCTAAACCTGTCTGAGGGAAAGGTATTGACAGGAATAAACACATCAGAGGACCAAGTGCAGAACCGTGAAATTTTAATGAGGACAGTTAGTGAAGCAATGTTCTGTGATTAATCGCATCCAAAGCATCACTTAAATCAAGGAGAATCCTGGTGGACAGCGACCATTTAATTTAGCTACTTAAAGGTCATTTTTGGAATTCTTAATAGTGCATTGTCAGTAGGACTTGGCTTCTAAATCCAGGCAGATAAAGGTCCATTAAGTCCCTGGAGAGGAGGACTTAAGGTTTGAGCCAACCAGCCCTGGTCAGTGTGGCTCAGTTGGTTGAGCATCGTCCTATGCATTGAGAAGTCACCAGTTCAATTCTCAGTCAGGGCACATGCCTGGGTTGTGGCTCAATTCCCAGTAGGGGGCTTGCAGGAGGCAGCCAATAGATGTTTCTCTCTCATAGACGTTCCTCTCTCCCTATCCCCTCCTCTCTCTATCTCTCTCTCTCTCAAATCAATAAAAACATATTTTTTAAAAAGAGATTTGAGCCAACTCAACAGATCTGATGCACCTGAACACATGAGAAAAAGGCACAAGGAGAGAGATCAAAGTAAAGCACAGTCACTGAGGGTTTTTCACTTTAGTGTTTTCTATTTTTTTATTTTTTAAAGATCTCACTTGAGGTCCTAGAAGAGTGATATGAAGAAAGGCAATAACTGAATTCAAGGCAATTAGAGAGAATATTGCTATTGTGTTTTGTATTAATATGTTCTACAAGCAGGTTATAAGGACTATGCACAAAGCACAGAGTTTACTATTACCAGAAAATAAAGCTTACAATGGAATGTATCTGATGCATATTTAACGAAGAGCATAATCAAGGGTTATTAGAGATATAGAGGGCCTGGCCAATTGTCTGGTTCAACCTCCTTGTTCGCACAGATGAGGAAAATCAATGCAGAGGTGATACCTGTGTCCTGAGTTTGCACAAAGGTGCGGGCAGGGATTGGCACTCGGGCCATGCAACTCTGTCCAGGCCCATCCACTTCATCGTTTTTGCGCCCCAGGAGCCTGGGCCGTAGACAGACACTTCACGTCACTGTGCTGTACAAAGACTTCGTGGAGGCAGCTGGGAGAGGGCGCATCGGACTGAGCCAAAGTTGCTCAGGAGGTCCTGGAAGTCTATGGATCTGGAACTCACAGGGCAGAGCCTCTCTCTTCTTGGAGGAGGAGTGTTAGACTCCAGAGAGCTTGGGCCCTCTGTCTGCCCACCCTTCACTCCCACCTGCCCGCCCACCTGCCAGGTGGCTAGAGAGCTTGGAGACAACTTGCCTTAAGGGAGCAAAGGGATGGTTGTCCATGAGTCAAGGGAACAAATACTCCTCTTTCAGATACCCCAAGTTAGTCCTTTCCTCCTGGTGGCTGTCCTCATTTTCACCATTTAACACACAGCTACTTTCCTCATCTCCCTTACTGTCTTGTGAGTGGATTTCCTTTCTTTTCTCGCTTGCTTACTTTATTTACTTCATTTCTCCCTCTTTACTGGTTGGGAGGTTATACCCTCTATTTCTATTTTTTTAGTGTTTGTCTTGATACTTTAACATGTATACTTAACTTACCAAAGTACAAATTTAATCATTTCTTATTTCCTTTTTTTATAAGACATTAAGGACATTTGATTCTTTAATTCAGAGCCCCCTCTCCTTCTTTCCAAGCCATTGATAAGTGTTTCAATGCTTTTTTTTACTCTTAAAAATTAGAAATTGTTATTATTTTGTACAGTGTTTATATTTATTTCCATGTTTACCAGTGTCTTCACTCACAGTCCTTCCTCAGCTCTGTCTTGTCTTCTGAAGTGTATCCTTCCTTCATGCAGGTTCTGTTGGTGCAGAACTCCCTCATCTTGGTTGTTTCGTCTGTCTTCTTGGAGTACAATCCCCTTTCCTCTGCCCCTGGCACCACCAATCTGATCTTTGTTTCTATGAGTTTGGTTATTGTTAGATGCCACATATAAATGGGATCATGCAGTATTTGTCTTTACCTGTCTGACTTACTTCACTTAACATAATGCCTTCAAGGTCCATCAGGATGTCCTTCTTTTATGTAGCTGAGTAATATTCCTGTGTGTGTGTGTATCACATTTTCTTTATCCACTCATCCATTGATGGACACTTGGGTTATTTACATGTCTTGGCTATTGTAAATAATTCAGCTGTATTTTAAAAAGTATATTTATCATAAGTAATCCAGGATCTAGTACTCTCATGGAGGGATTTTCATAATAGCAATCCATAATCCTAGCAGAAGAGGAATCCCACAAGTGTGTTGATCTATTCAGTTTTCATACCCCAACTAATTCTGAAATTATTTTAGGTGGCTCCAGTGGTTTGCTGGAGTTATTATGTACAGCTTTATAAAACATTTATTGTTAAACTTCCAGGAATCTTGCAAGTCGTTGGTTAAATACAGCCATTATTAAAAATTAAATTATATTAACTTACAATTAAATAAATTATATTAAAAACAAAGGTAATAAATACTCATATTCATCACTTCATAATTTTTTTCACTATTATTATTATTTTTTGTTACTCCTCACTGGAGGATTTTCCCCCCTATTGATATTACAGAGAGTGGAAGGGAGTGGGGAGGAGGAGAGAAGAAAGAGAGAGAGAAACATCAATGTGAGAGAAACCCATCAATTGGTTGCCTCCTGCACATGCCCCAACCAGAGCAGGGAATCTGCAACTCAGGTACCTGCCCCTTACCAAATCAAACCCGAGACCCTTTGGTTCTCAGGCTGACACTCTAACCACTGAGCAACGCCAGACAGGGCTTCACTATTATTTTTTCTGTTGAGGTCATTTATGCCTGTTGTATCTGTTTGGTGAACATGCTACAGAATGGTTCCTACTGCACATCTTCCTAAACCCACTTTGAGCAGCCTCATGTTGGTATCTTGAAATTGGCCCTAGTGGGAATATTTACACCATGCAAACGTGCAAACACTACAAATCAAGGTTGTATTTATTGCTTTATCAATTGTCTATGAAATAATGAATAGAATGTTAACAGTGCAGAATAAACTTAAAAATATGTCATGTATTCAGCAGTTACATTTTGAATAGCACAAAGAATGAAGAAATATCCTTCCAGTACTTGAAAACAATTAACCAATTTAGCAAAGAATGTGCTCACATCACTGAGGAATGAGTGAAGTTCTAACATATGATATAGGTCTTTGTTGTTTCACTTTCACCTTCCTTGTTAAAGTAAGTAAAAATGTCAACCAGCATTCATGTCTGAACTATTCTTTTTAAAATTTTTATTGATTTAAGAGAGGAAAGGAGAAATAGAAACATCAATGATGAGAGAGAATCATTGACTGCCTCCTGCATGCCCCGCACTGGGGATTGAGCCCACAACCCAGGAATGTGCCCTGACTGGGAATTGAACTGTGACCTCCTGGTTCATAGGTTGACGTTCAACCGCTGAGCCACACTGGCCAGGCTGAACTATTCTTGATTGTTGATTTCAACCGTACGTTAGCTAGGGATAAAGAGTTGGGCAAAAATCAACAAAAGCATTCTATGAGAATTAATTGGCTGCATAAAATCCTATATAATAAAGAGGTAATAATTGCCAAAACCGGTTTGGCTCAGTGGATAGAGCGTCGGCCTGCGGACTCAAGGGTCTCAGGTTCAATTCCGGTCAAGGGCATGTACCTTGGTTGCGGGCACATCCCCAGTAGGGGGCGTGCAGGAGGCAGCTGATCGATGTTTCTAACTCTGTATCCCTCTCCCTTCCTCTCTTCCTCTCTGTAAAAAAATCAATAAAATATATTTTAAAAAAAAAAAAGAGGTAATATACAAATTGACCATCACTCCAACACACAAGATGGCCGCCCCCATGTGGTCAAAGATGGATGCCCCCATGTGGACACAAGATGGCTGCCACAAGATGGCCAGCAGGGGAGGGCAGTTGGGAGGGACCAGGCCTGCAGAGGAGGACAGTTGGGGGCAACCAGGCCTGCAGGAGAGGATAGTTGGAGGGGACCAGGCCTGCAGGGGAGGGCAGTTGGGGGGGGGGACCAGGCCTGCAGGGGAGGGCAGTTAGGGGTGACCAGGCCAGCAGAGAGGTCAGTTGGGGGCGACCAAGCCTGCAGGGGAGATTAGTTGGGGGGACCAGGCCTGCAGGGGAGGGCAGCTGGGGGCGGCCAGGCTGGTAAGGGAGGGTAGTTAGAGGTGACCAGGCCAGCAGGGGAGGGCAGTTAGGGGCAACCAGGCTGGCAAGGGAGGGCAGTTAGGGGCTATTGGGCCAGCAGGGGAGCAGTTAGGAGTTGAACAGGCTGGCAAGGGCATGGTTAGGGGTGATCAGGATGGCAGGTAGAAGCGGTTAAACAGGCAGTTGGACATCCCTCAAGGGGTCCCAGATTGGAGAGGGTGCAGGCTGGGCTGAGGGACACACCCCCCCACCCCTGTGCACAAATTTCATGCACCGGGCCTCTAGTTTATAATAACAAGCATTGTGTACTTTATTGATATTTGCTTATTGTACATTAAACATTTACAATAGCAAAATTTTAATAATTATATGTATCTATGTATCTGTCTATCTATGTATATGCATTTTTTTCAGAGAACCAGTTATGGATCATTCACCAGCACATCTCTGCTCTCAGAGATATACAAGTACAATAAGGTAACTCAGATTTGAAGTAGATGAGAAAGAGAAAGGAACAGCAAGGAGAGGGGCAGATTAGGGTTGGAAATGATGTTAATACAAACCTTCATATTGTAGTGTGCAGACATGTGCCATGATTGGCCATGGGGTTTGTCTCTGAGCTCCTAGCACATCTTGTATGAAAAAAATTATGCACTGAATTTTCAGGATTTTGTTGAGATTGTGTTTTTCCTAACCCAGCCCAGAAGGAATTTTATCCTGTGGGTTTGTGTAGAGGAGCAACATGCTTTTATAAATGTCAATAATGTCCTTAGAGCAAACCCTCCTTCAGTCACAGAGATACCCCAGTGGAGATCCTCTGTGAAGGGTGAAGCCTTCTTGCCAAAGTATGTTTCTGTAAGAGATACACACTGAAGTATTTATAGATGAAATAATATGAACGCTGAGATTTGTTTCAAAATTCTTCACAAAACAAACAAACATCTGTGGAGTGGATAATTGAAGCCAGAAGAACAAAATATTGATAAATGTTGAAGCTGGGTGATGGGTAATTGGAGATCCATTTTACTTTGAAAGTATCTGATGAACATGTCCTTTGTCTCTTACTTTATAAGCTCCTCCTCCCCTCTCCCCAACACACCTTTATTCCCCCCACACCCATGCTTCTCACGTGGTGGCAAAAAAAGGCCATTTGTCCTGTAGAATTTCCTACATTATGGACTTGGCTGTTGCTTCCTCGTGGTGACAAAAAGTGTTACCTGAATAGAGAAATCCACTAAACTTATCTATTATCCTCCTGGAGGGGGACCCAAGGCAGGAATGTTTTAATGGACACAAAAGAGAAGAGAGATGAGGCCACCTGATCTTAGGAAACATCACATAAAGAGGGCACAGCCCAGAGGGAAGGTGAAGGGAATGGGGGCCAAAAAGGAGAGGAGAGAGAAAAAGAATGCTCTAGAACCCTTCGTCACTCCTGATTTCTCTCTGAGTTCTTTGTCTTCCAGCACCTTCCTTTCCCTGGCACCTTAACCCCCAGGCAGAGTGGTGGGTGGAGGCAGCCGGCATTTCCCCCCTTCGGGTTGCACTTCTGAGCGAAAACTTAAGAAGGGTTTATTGGGGGAAAAATATTTCTCTTGAACCACATGATTAAAAAAAAAGGGCAAATACATTTAAAATAAAATCCATTTTGAAGGGGCAGCATCTTTATCCTCCACAACCCTTTGGATTCATTTCACATTCAAATAAATAGAAAACTACTTGCTAATTAGACCCAGATTTACCCGCAGGTGGCATTGCATGCCGTAGCCTAATGGCACTTCATCAACACCAGCTTTTCTGGGCTTCACTGATTAGCTTGCACTCTATGGAAAGTGCTTTGCCATAATTTTTCATTAGCTTCACGAATTATGCCATTTGGAACCATGTAAGGTGGCTAATGCTTTAGTGATTTTTTTGAAACACTTTACAATCAGAGATTCAAGCACCAAATGCCAGCATCTCAGAGACCATTTAGACGTCTGAGATGCGGCCATAATGAAAGATTAGCTGTAGCAGTTGTTGGGATACCGTAGCGTCTTTGAGATGTATGAACCCTCCTGCACAACAACGATGGCATCCGCCCCATTGTATTCCTGTGGCTCAGCTGCAAGCCGGGCGCGGGCTCTCATGCAGGCACACTCACCGTCAGCCACTTCGGTTTCACAAGAACACGTCATCCGGCCCACAGCTCTCCTATCTGCTAAGGCAGACGGTTCTGGTTTCCAGGCAGCACAGAAGACGCCTTCACCAGACTCACCTGGAAGAACAACATCAAACCCACAGCAATCCAAGCCTGGAAGATGCCCGACCATGGAGAGGATTGGTCTTCAAGGAGAACTGTCTGGTGGGGAGAGTTCTCTATACCTATCCGTGTGTCTTATCCACATCTTAGAAAATGGAATTCAGCAGAATGGAAAACCAGCAGAGCATGTTAAAGGATACGTACTATTTTGTGAAACCTTTGTTTAAATTATGTATGTCGGTGTATGCGTGTGTACTGAGACATAATGCAGAATGCATTAAAATATTTTTATTGACTTCAGAGAGGAAGGGAGAGGAAGAGAGATAGATACATAGTGATGAGAGAAAACAATTGATCAGCTGATGAGAGAAAACCTTGGTTCACAGGCCGACGCTCAACCACTGAGCCATGTCGCCGGGCTGGAATCCTTTTTTTAATGTGAGTCAAGGCCTTGAAAGCTGTGTGGTGGGAATTTCTACACTGTCAGTGAAGTAGGACGCGAAGTCACCTGCTGGGAGGGAAGATGAGTGAGGGTTAGTGAGGAGGTGTGAGTGATTTGAGGGGTGATGAGAAGGCATGAAGTAGTCACCCATGAGAGTGGGATGGGAATGGGTTCATCCCCGGGAATGGACCAGAAAATGCCTGTCTGTTTGCTGGGCACATACAAGGCCCACCTGAGGTTAGTGGTCATGAATTTAAAGAGAGCTCCAGTCAGCATGGTTGGGTGTTTTCTTCCGACCAGAGTCAACATGTGTGGAGACAGGCGAGGCATATGCAGAGAGCTGGATAGAACCAGGGTTGTGGTTTAGATAAGTGAATGCATAGAAGCAGAGAGGGGTAAGGTGCAAAGGAGGTACTGTGGTGGTCATGCATTTAAGCCAGGCAAGATCCAGAAGGCAGAAAATCAGAAGGGACAGAGTTGAACTGAGTTGAACTGAGCAGCACGATCAATCAATGGGATCTGACAGCGGGATTAGGCACACCCCCTCTTATTGTGCTTTGCTTTGTTGTGTTTTGCAGATGTTGTGTTTTTCACAAATTGAAGATAAGACCCTCTACCGGCAAAGATTATGACTTGCTGAAGGCCCAGATGATCGATAATATTTTTTAGCAATAAAGTATTTTTAATTAGACGGAATGCTGTTGTACACAATACATTATAGCATAATATAAACATAACTTTTATATGCACCGGGAAACCAAGAAATTCATGTGACTTGCTCAATTGCAATATTCATTTTATGGCAGTGGCCTGGTACCAAACCCGCAATATCTCCGAGGCATGCCTGCACAATGTGAGGTATGCATCACGGTACTTTATTTATTTATTTATTTATGCACGTGATTATCCAATTGTTAAAAAGATTATTCTGTCTCCTTGGAATTGCCACTGAGCCTTTGTTGAAAATGAACTGACCGTGTATGTATGGATGTGTTGCTCTCTATTCTGTTCCATTGATCTATGTCTCTGTCATTTGCCAGTACCTCACAGTCTTGATTATTGTAGCTCAGTGGTTTTCAACTGGAGACAATTTTGTCTCCTCCCACCCTGCAGGGTATCTGCCAATGTCTGGAGATGGTGTTGGTTGTCATAATTGGTAGGTGGCATCCTACAATGCACAGGATGGTCTCCCACAACAAAGAATTATCCAGTCAAAAATGTTAATTGGCCAAAGCCGGTTTGGCTCAGTGGATAGAGCGTCGGCCTGCGGACTGAGGGGTTCCGGGTTCGATTCCGGTCAAGGGCATGTAACTTGGTTGTGGGCACATCCCCAGTGGGAGGTGTGCAGGAGGCAGCTGATCGATGTTTCTCTCTCATCGATGTTTCTGACTATCTATCCCTCTTCCTTCCTCTCTGTAAAAAATCAATAAAATATATTTTTAAAAAAATGTTAATTGTGCCAAGGTTGAGACACTCTGTGTAGCTTCCTAAGTCTTGGAATGAGATAGTGCGACCTTAACCAAAGCAGCATTTTGGAGGAGCAGGGAGAATATTTGTGAGGATAAAACTGGACAGCATATGTGAAAGTGTTGGACACGCAGCTCATGCTAATCAAATGCTAATTTCTTCACTGTTTGTTACTGCTCCTGACCTTGACCAAATGTTCTTCTCTTACAATCCCTTCAGTGTGACTTCTGCACTTGTTCAGAGCCTACATAGTTGACTTTGGGAATCTCACCATAAAAAGTTTTCTGTTAGCCCAGCCGGCGTGGCTTAGTGGTTGAGCGTCCACCTACGAACCAGGAGGTCACTGTTCGATTCTTGCGTAGGGCACATGCCTGGGTTGCGGGCTCGATCCCCGGTGTGGGGTATGCAGGAGGCAGCCAACCAATGATTCTCTCTCATCATTGATGTTTCTCTCTCCCTCTCCCTTTCCCTCTGAAGTCAATAAAAAAATATTAAAAAAAAGTTTTCTGTTAATAGAGTCCTGCTTATTTCTCCTCTGCCCACACATGTGGTGCAGGGCCTGGTGCTGGGCTTGGGGTAGGGCCTGGTATTTGCTGTCAAAACAGTGTCTCCCTTTGGCTGCTTGCTCACTGAGGAGGTGTGTGTGGTGAGGACACAGATCTACTCCGAGCAAACGTCAAGTATCCAATACCGTATTATGAACTACAGTGACTATGCGGCCCCCTTTGTAAAGGTGGAGAAGGCGGGCCAGCTTCACAAAGGGAAGCTGCTGGTGGCTCTGGTTCAGAATACGGTGCGTATCCTTGAAATTTGCTGGAAGTAGTTCTCACCACACACACACATAGTTAACTATGTGAGGCGATGAATGTGTTCATTAACTGGAATCATTTCACAAAGGATATGTACATCAAATTCACACATTGTACACTGTAAATACACCTCATTTTATTTGTCAGTTATTCCTCAGTAAAGCTGCGGGCAGGAACCCACAGAAAAACCCCAAAGGAAACTGGAAAGATTCCCCTGTCATCTTACCCCAAGGCAGTTTCTAGGGGAGAAGGGGAAATCTTTCATCTCATGGAAAAAATACAAAAAATATTGTGAGTTGGAAATGTCTGCTTGTCCACCGAAGTCTGTCCTCCCAATTCCATACTGTGACGTGGTAGCTGCCTGACAGCTGCCCAGTCAGGAGCAACATGTCCAGTTGTGGCCACATGACTAGTTCTCACGAATGGAGTGGGATTGGGAGTGACCTGTCATTTGTAGGTGGGACTTAAATGAAGCAGAGCAGGGCCGTGCGCACTCCATCCCCCTTTCCTGTCCTGCTGTCTGGATGCAGAGGCTTCTGAGGTTCCAGGGCAGAGCTTCTCAGCTTCTATGCACTCAGGTCACCCACATCCTGGGGATCTTACAATGCAGGGCTGGTCAGTAGGTCCAGGGTGGGGTCGGAGATCTTGCATTTCAACGCGCTCCCTGGGGTGCCAGGGCTGGTGGCACCCAGACCACTCTTTCAGAAGCAAGGCAGATGGAGCCACGGAAGGAAAAGAACATGGGCCTCTGAACCACTAACCGGAGAAAAGCTCTTCTTCAACCAGCAGCAGCTGAACTCTGCTGAGTGGTAAATAAGCCTTTTGCAGATTGAGGGTGGGTTTATTTGTTACAGCAGTGAGTCTTCTGGGAGTGGCTCAGACAATTCACTGCTTCTGTTTGAAAGTGTGCTGGTAGCCCTAGCCGGTTTGGCTCAGTGGGTAGAGTGTCGGCCTGTAGACTGAAGGGTCCCGGGTTCGATTCTGCTCAGGGCACATGCCCGGGTTGTGGCTTGATCCCCAGTAGAGGGTGTGCAGGAGGCAGCCAATCAATGATTCTCTCTCATCATTGATGTTTCTCCTCTCTCTCCCCACCCCCTTCCAATCTGAAATAAAAAGGAAAAAGAAAAGAATGTGTGCTGGCAGAGTAATCAGGACAAAATCACCCCTGGCTGCCCCACCCTTAATGTGTTCCCCTTAATGTGTTCTAGATGACTCCTCACGCTTGAAGAGATCTATACTCAACTATACTTTAAAACCCCACCAAGCCCTCATACCATTAACTCTTTGATAATGGCAAAGAAAAAAATCTTGGCTTGTATTTGTTGACTCAGATTAAAAACAACGAGAATATGTTTTGGGATTGGTTATGAATGATCTGCCTCATCTGGAGGGAAGGTTGGAGGAGAGCAGACCATGAGGGTCTTTGGTCATGGGAGGTCAATGCAGGGAGCTCAGAGTCTCTTCATCAAAGTGGCCAGGGAGTGGATCAGGGCCCTGGCTGCAGGGCTGAGGTTGACTGGAGCAGCCCAGCCAAGAGGACGGTCACTTAATGGCTGCTTGACAGGAGCCTGGGCAGGAAGTCAAATGGGGTATGTGGTGTGTGTGTGTGTGTGTGTGTGCGCGTGCAAGCGCAATTAGAGTAGAGAGGCAGAGGGACTCTGGACTAGTCCAAGTTCAAAACCCACAGAGGCCTTTTGGATGCTTCCAGCAAACATTTATGGTGAGGATGCCAAATTAATCTAAGAAACTCCGACCACTGGACCCAGAGTGCTGGAATTCAGCCATGGATACTATGGAAAGTCTCTCCTGGGTTTGAGCAAGGAAGGCTGGGACAAGAACGCCTGCTCTGTCACCATTGCTCTGATCCTGACCTTCCCTTCCCTAAATACGAGCCAGAGCCAAGCCCCGGCTCAAGGCCCCGCTCAAGCCCCCTCTCAAGCCCCAGCTCAAGCCCCCGCTCAAGGCCCCGCTCAAGCCCCCACTGGCTTTGGGAAGAGATTGGGCCTGAGCATGAGCAGGAGAAAGTCAGGGGAAGTAGTCATGTGCCTTATTTTGGATACAGCACCTGGCTAAGTTGTGGAAGCTTGCCTTCATCCCCTGTGATGCTCAAATAACAACACCTAGCCCCTCTGTCAGAATTTTGTAGAAATAACAGCAAACCTGAGAAAAATTGCAAACTGTCCACTCGCACCAGTCAGAGCCACTTACCATGATGAAAACCATTATTATTTTTTAAAAATGTATTTTATTGACTTTTTACAGAGAGGAAGGGAGAGGGATAGAGAGTTAGAAACATCAATGAGAGAGAAATATTGATCAGCTGCCTCCTGCACACCTCCCACTGGGGATGTGCCCGCAACCAAGGTACTTGCCCTTGACCGGAATCGAACCTGGGACCCTTCAGTCTGCAGGCCCACGCTCTATCCACTAAGCCAAACTGGCCAGGGCATGAAAACCATTCTTATTCAAGGGAAACTATCTGGATTTAGAGATGAGGCCAATCAAGGAAAAAGTACCCAACCTTCAGCAAGCATTCACTGAGCTCCCATCACATTCAGTGCAAGGGTTAATTGTAGAAGCAGGAGATGAATTCACAATCTACACCAGGAAGATGGAGAAAAAGCAGAGACCCTATAAAATAAGAGTTGTGCCTGTGTGCTGATTAGACACCTACCCAGGAACGTTCTTTGCATCGTTGCCAACTCACCAACAAGGCCTCTTGAGTCCTCCAGAGAGGCTGGCGTCTGCCTGAGACAGAAGTTGGGGGCTGCCACCTCCTGCAGAGGATGGAGAGGAAGGGAGAGAGGGACTAAAAGTCCAGGGAGAGAGGCAGGGAGTAGGGAGCATTAAGGTCTCCCCTGCAGCAGGAGTATTGTGTGCAGGAATCCCACACCACCTCAGGTCGTTCTGCCCAGTGAAAACCTGCCAGTGCCCCCCTGCTGCCTTTCCAATGGAGGCCCTATTAGGCCCTGGGAGCTCTGGACCCGCATCACCAGGTTCCTGCTGGCAAGTTCTCATCAGCCTCTGCCCTCCAGGCGACCAGCATCTACCTGGCCCTCAGATTTGCCAGCCTGGTCCACGGGCCCTTCCCTCTAGGGTGGCCAAACCATCCCGATTTGCTCAGGACCGAGGGGTTTGCTGGGACACCAACTCAAAGTTTTAAAACAAGGCCAGTCCGTGGCAAACTGGGGTGCGTTGATCACCTTGTCCCTGAGCCCCAGACACCCCCACCTGACACCTGCCCATGGTCAGCTCTCAGCTCAGCAGCCAGATCCTTAGGGGAAGCTTTCCCAGCTGTGCCTCCTGCCCCATCAGGCCCTAGTGGACCCACCTCTGGCTTCTTCACTTCTCCTGGGCAGCTCTTATTACAACTGCAATGATGTGACTAGTTGTGGTGTTAGCTTCCTGATGGCTAAAAGACTGTGAGCTCTCTGTGGGGTGTGTAGCTCTGCCTAGTTCACCGATATGGTCTCAGCACTTTGCACCATGCCTGGCAAATGGCTAACACCTAATAAATATTTGTTGAATGAGAATTCCAGAGCACCACTGAAAATGTTTATATATCCCTCAACTAATAGTAATAACAATAATGAAAATGCATATATAGCAGACATTTAATCTGTGCCAGACTTAAGAGTCCCTATTTTCAGCCTAGATGATAATTGTATATGTGTCTGCTTTGACATTGAGTAAGCTATCCATATGTCTTTATGTACTTTTTAAGTATATGAGTTTTTTCACAATAGAAATATAAAATTGGAATTGGAGTTCTGGGTATGTCTATGTATCTATGTGTTCCTGTGCAAGTCATTACATATATATATATATATGTATATATATATATATACACACACACACACACACACACACACACACACATATATATATATATATATTTTTAATTTTCAGTGTTTATCCTATAGCTACTCGTTTGCTCCATGAGCCCATTAGCTTGCTTTGAGCCACAAAGCAAATTGTGCTTTTTGGAGTTGGAAATCCAGATCAAGAAGCAAGAATCAAGGTGTTCCCAGTATGATCAGATAATACAGAAATAATTGGAAGGTATGTCACTGAATCTTATGACCTCTGCTAATCTTAAAAATTTGAAGAGGATGGTGTACATGATTGTCTGTTTTGAAGTAGTCTGTCTGTGAATTTCTCTATGTCGGTTGCGCTTAAACCACGGCAGCTCACTTTTATTTCTTGTTAAGGACTGGGAAAATAAATTGGCTCATGTCTTTCCTGGTGGCACCTGGACTTTAGGAAGAAGTTAACTTTTTCCAGAATCCGTGCTTTTTGACACAAAGCACCCTTTGTATGCCAGTGCTGTTCTTCTGTGCTGCTCTTCCTCCTCCCAAAAGGTCCCATCGCAACCAATTACATCAGAATCAAGGGATATCCTAGACTCAGTTTCTCACCTGAGCTTCATTCTGTCGGGAGCATTTCCATCTTTAGTCTATGATTATTGACTGGATGAATATTTCCACCTGGGAGACCTGAGAGCCCCTCACACTTTCCATGTCAGAAAACTTAGTGATCTGGTCCTTGTGGACCTGGTCCTCCTCCCATTTCTTCCCTTCCTCTCAGGCTCGAAGCCGTGATTGTCCCTGGCTCTGCTCCCATCAGTCTGAGGTCTGCTTGTCTGACCTCCTCGAGAACCCTCACTTCTCTCCCCTCCATCCCAGGTGCTCAGGTCTCCTTACCTCTCACCGGGACTGATGTTAGTACCGGCCACGTCACCTCCACTTCACTCTGGACGGGACTGCCAGGACTTCCTTCCACAGCCAAGTGCTGCCTTTATCTTTTCTCTGCTCAGAATCCTTGAATGACTCCCCACTGCTCACTAATGGCATTTATAATGTGCTTGAATCTACCCTTTGTTTAATCCACCGCCTCCCAATATAGTCTTGATCAAAATAAACAATTGACTGTTTCTCTGACATCCCTCCAAGTTTCCTAACCCTGGCCTTACTCAGGCTGTTCTCTTGCTTATACCTCCCCTGCCTCTGAAAATCCTACCCAACCGGCAACCCCCAAGATGCTGCTTCCCCAGGATGACTTCTAACTGCTTCCAACTATTTCCACACCCTACAGTATCCCGATTGCTATGCCACACTTACCGCATTCTGCGTTCTTTCTTGTGTTAATTGTCTCAGGATCCTACCTAGAATCCATTTCTAGAACTTGAGAATAGGGGCTGTGTTCTGTTCACCTGTGATGCTGTATATAGTAGACACTCAACACTATCTTTAAACTTTTATTAAGCAGAGTTAAGTACGTTTATCTTAGTGAGTGCTCCTTAGGCTCATGTAACCCCTACAATCATTTTATAAAACTCTGGATCTGGCTTCATTGCTAACTTGACATCTACTAATTTTTATCACAAATTTAAATATCTCAAAGGATGTCTTTTCTCTTGAATGCATGCTTTATGTATATTACTTAAACTTTGTAGTTGCACATTTAACTCATTTAATTGGTTAGATACCTGCCGAATAATCTAACTGGCAAAGCCACAATCTAACTTGGTATAGCCAGGCAAATAGCCAAATTACACACTGAATCAGGAAAAAAATATCTTTATTTTAAAATTCAAATAAATGTGGGCGCTCACTCTTAGACAGCTACGAACCCTTCCGGCACTCCTGGATGGAAGCAGGCATTGCCCGCTTAGATGTTTCTTACTGGTGCTCTCTGCTTTGCTCTCTCGATTCTCCCTCAGGAGGGCTGCCTTCTTCAATTGTCTCTTTGCTTAATGCCCTAAAGATTTCTACTCCTGGAGGTGATGTACCATATTAAAAAGCAGGGCAGGCGATAGGTCCATTTTTCTTCTCTACTGTCCAGGGTACTCGTCCAGGGCAGATGGGCATGGAAAGCTGGCAGTCCACAGGTTTGAAATGCATAAAAATGGAAGTTATAGTTCTAGAAATGGATTCCGGGTACCACAGGAATGGCTGTCTCTCAGTATGAAGGCAGCTGACCTGGGACAAAATCACACGGGGGGATGGGGGGTGGGGGTGGGGGAGGGTTTCATTTCCTTTTGCACAAACTTGTTACGGTTTTAGAAAATGTGCCTGTCACCTCGGAAAGTCAGTCAAAGTTACTCTGTTGCTCAAAAGATTCCCAGCTTCTTCTAGGTGAAATCACTCTCCAAGAGGCAATTTCATCAGAAAAGATCTCATCAAACTCTTCAAAACAGATGTGGCTCTCTTTTGTGGTGGCCAGCTCCCCTCCTCATGGTAGTGGGACAGACTCGGGCTTTTATGGAGTCCCAGGTCACGGAGCTGCCTGGTGAAATGCCACAAATGCCCAATGAGGGGCCAGTTTAATTGTAGGATGTTGCTCCCATGTTTCTACCCACATGTTTACAACTACAGCTATTATGACTACAGATAGTTATAATCATAATCTCTACACAGTTAATTGGTGCCTTAAGTGAACTAGACATGATGCAGAATTTACCATTAGACATAGGACCCTTACTATTTTAAGTCTTGGAAAGCACTCTTGTGATTTCACAGGCATCCTGTCTGGCGCTATGGTTGTCTGACAAAGAAATCTCTGTTAATTTCAAATTCCTCAGCAATTAGGTCATCTGATTTTGCTGTGAGTTTGGCCTAAAAAAACAACAGTATCAATAAGGCATGGGCAGATTCACCTTTGGGGAGCCCCAAGCTTACACTTTGGGGGAGACTCGTTAAGAAAGAGAATATAAAATATAAAACAAGCTTCAGGGCTCCTTCAAGCTGCAGTTTCTTCAGCTGCACAGCAAATTCACCGCTACTGCAGGAGCAGCGATCGGCTTCATGATCTCAAGGGTCTGTAAGATCCACTGCTTAGAAGGTGAATCAGCCTGATGCAAGCGAGGCTTTCTTTGCTGAAAGCCTGGCTTTTGTTCCAAAACAGAGGCTGCAAATTGGTGGGCTGTGGGCCAGACTTGGGCCACAGATGGTTCGTTGTAGTGTTTTGTCTTTTTGTTCAGTGTTTCTTAAAAATGTGAATTAAACTTGTCATACTTTAAAAACCATAACATTTCAAATAAAGAACGGATTTCTTTTTTTCGTTTTCTTTCTTTCTTCTTCTTTTTTTTTTTTTTTTGCTTCTCTTGAGAAACTGAGATGGTTCCACAGTGGACTTGGACCTGACAAAATTTCAGCTTGGCTCTATCCCCACCTGGCTCTCAACACTGTTTCCTATTTGCCTGCCTGACCTTGGAGACATCTGATTCATGATAAGGCCCTTGCCCAGGCCAGGTGCCTCACTTGCCTTCACCCTAGTCCTGCTCTGTCCCTGTCCTCATTGCTTTGGCCTCTGATTTCTAATCTTTTTTGATGTCTTAATGGTTTTTCTTTTAAAATAGTAATTGGCTGTGCATTAATATTTACACCCCGTTTTGTTAACTGCATTGTTTTATAAATCTTTTTTTTTTTTTTCAGCTTGCACTTGGTCATTCTCTGATTAGTTCATGAAGAATATTTGAAAGAATATTGTGCTTAATTTTACACGTCATGTCAGCTTCTTCCTTTTTCTAAAATGGATTCATTTTATTTTTTAAAAATTATGTTGGAATGAAAAATAGTAATTTTTTGGACTCTTAGGCCTCCTGTTGCCATCAGTCTTGACATGACTAGGATTGAGGTTGTTTCTTTGGATTGTAATCTCCTTGACGACAGGGCAGCCATCATCTTATTACCACAGAGAACTCTCCCTTCTCCCAGAGGCACATATTGTAGTTCATGGCAAGAGGTACATTCGGTCATTTGTTTTGGACCTCTATACTGCTGTTCACTACATTCAGTTTAGGCTTCTGCATAAACTCCTTGGGATTTTTGTATAAAAAAAATTCAGGAAAAAATGTGATGAAATTTATTGTTGATTGATAGCTTAAATCCTTTTTGAAAAAAGGCTCAGTATCAATCAATGTAGCAAGCAACAGAAACATACTGCATCAATCCATAAATGATGCAGTTGGCTGACAGGAAAATACCCACCAGATTATCTATAAGAAAACTCTGCGTTTACTTGGGTGAGAAAAGTCAACAGTTTTTCACCCCTTATAATTCTGCTCCATTTAGATTCAAGCTTCAGAGAAGTCCTGTTTGGGGCATTAACCTTATACTTTTCAAAAAAATCTATGAAAACTGCGGTTTAAAAAAATTAAATTCCAGTAAGTATTTACTCAAATTAACACACAGCCTATATAGTTGGAAAAAGAAAAGATTTTTGGATATATATTTTATTTGACAGTGTTTTAGAATATCATACAGTAAACAAGATTTCTGTAAAAGTTAATTTATCCATAGTGGTGCGTTTCATAAAAATAGTTGCTCACTTACAGTCTTTCTGTGACTATTAATACATGGAATTATATTTATAGAGATACAGCTGTACAGGGTAAATTCACAGCTATCACTACACAGAAATATTATTTGGAATGGGATTTAGATGATGTGCTGTCTTCACAGGTTATGGATTACAGCCGCATAAAGCAATTACTGCACAAGTAGTAGCTGTGAACTGTGCAAATTAGAGTGTATGCAAGCGTAATCTCAATTTTTTTTGTTTATCCTTTTGTAACACGTGGAAAATAAATGTCAGAGGACAGTACCGGGACGTGCAGCTACACTACAGAAGCATTGTCCGAAACCAGATTCAATAAATTAATGGCAAACTATACTGGGTTTCTAGTCCAGGGGAGAGAGACTAATTGAGATTAAACCAAATGTATTGTAAACTGCTCCATGTGTTTGTGCTTTTGTTTATGATGGATGGGTTCCATTTTTGGAAATTGCTTTTACAAGCTGCAAGACTCTTTATATGAGGCTTTCAACCATATTTTCCTCTTGTCAAACAACCGAACTACTCCCAAGCCTGATGAAAATTAAATGGCTAGTGCTCGGGATACAGCAATTACAGAGAGGGAAAGAGTCAACACCGGGAGGCGATTACGTGTGACCTTGCGTGCCTCCCTGCTTTCCTTATTTGACTACGAGGGCAGCGAGGTGAGGCTTATTTGCATTGGAACTCATGTAAGGGGCAATAAACGGGCAGGATGCAGCCTCATTCGTTCAGGGCACATTAAAGACAAACTGCCCTCAGAGACATTCAGCTTTTAAATATGGGTAGCTACAAATAAGTACCAATGTGTGGATGGAAAAGGGGCGATGTAATAAACCTGACAAGCTCAGAGGGCTGCGTGGCAGACCTGACGTGCGCTGTGACCAAAAGTAACACACAGGATGGTCGGACCATATATTCCTGTTTCTCCTTTAATTCTAAAGGAATAAAAAGAACTGGAAAACTGCCACTCTCCACAGGATTCTCTTAATCCATTGAGACTTTGCTTCTGAGTATTTTCTCAAAAATTGGGCTCAAATAAATTCTTATAAAATTTTTCTATAGGTTTGGAGGTTCTTTTGTGGACAAATGGATACCTTTATTTCTCCCCCAAAGAAATATTAAAACAGCAGGCAAGAAAGGCAAGCCTTAAAATTTTACTGGGGGATCAACCATAGATCAATGAAGATAAACAGAAATATCTGAGTCTGCTAAGGAAATCAAATTTGGCAAACACCACCAGAACAAAAAGCAAAGCAAATGGAGATACAAGGAGAAAGAATAAGGAAAGAAAGAAAGATAAGCAGAAAGGAATGCTGAAAAGATTTATGTTCTTTAATGAAAATAAATTGGTCATAATAGTGATTTTTTTTTTAAATATCAGGGATTCATCATAATCTGAGAAATATAGGAGAAGTACTTTGCTCTATGAAAGTGAAAATGAAGTCATGGAAAGTGGGCTTTAAAAAAAGACAATAATATAAGTGAAATATAACATTGCTGTCAAAGAAGCTACTCTTTCTGCTAGCCTGAGACAATAAGGAAAGCCTTTTCATACAGGAACTGCAGCGTTGCCAATCTTGGTTAAACAAATTGTGGCCCTTCGATTATAAAAGGCGTATTTTAGATGAAAACCAATTAAGATCTATGAGCTAAACTGCAAAATTCTGACTTACGGCAAACGGTTCCCTAGGATACAGTTTTTAAAACCTTTTTTCTCTACTACTGAAAATGTACAGAAATATGATTTCATCGCAGAAATGGCCGTACAAATGGCATCATACCAATGAATTCACTAGATTTCTAACTTACCCTGCGCTACGCAGGGAACGTCGCTGCTAATACCAGGGATGGATGCCACGGGTGAGCCATGGAAACGGCATGAGCGAACAGTTCCGAATGTTTCAAAGAAACCTTTTAACCCCTGTCTAGATATGTCAAGAACAATTTATTTACAACTCTTTAGATCAATTAAAAGATATAATCTTGTCTCAGTTTCAGCTTGCTCCGTGCAGTTTGATTTTTAAGGCGATATTCCAGTTTGTGATTGCTCTTAATCTGTCCAGTCTCTTGATATAAAGTTTGGATGACATCCAGATCCTTCATGCAGTGGGGGGATATTGTTTCTTTCTTTCTTTTTTTAAAACTAAAGCTACACTGCATTGTCTCTCCGGGATGCTCTTCACGTTGTTTTGGTTCTTCCATAGCTGCCCAAGCCCCCCAGCGGCACCGGGGCTTCAGGATCAGTTAGGTCTGCGCGCGGGTGCTGGGCCGCCCACGCTCGGTGGACACCCGGGGCCGCACGGCGATGCCCCCAGGCCTCGGTGCCGCGTGGATCTATGCGTGTGACAGTGACAATAAATTAAAACGCCGAGAGACGGACCCGAAGAACGGCCGGCAGGCGTCCAGGCGGGGCGGCGGGCTGGCGCCGCGCGGCTCATCTGCCCGCGGCCGAGGCGCCGGGTTTGAGGACACCGGACAGCTTGTCGGAGCCGGGCACCTTCCAGGGCCCCGGCGCCACCGCCGCCTTGCGCGCCGGGGCGCCCCCCGGAGGCCGCGCGCCCTGCCGGGGTCCCGCGCGCGCGCCCGCCCGGCCCTCGGCCTCCCGCGCGCCGCCGCCTCCCGGGCCCGCGAACCCGGGCGCAGCCCCCGGGCCTTCGCGGCGGCCGAGCTCGGGGCCCGTCGCGGCTCGGGGCCCCTCCTTCCCGCCGGCTCGCGCCGTGTCCGCCGCGTCCGCCGCCGCGGGCCCGGGCGCCCTGGCCTCCGAGGGGGGCCTGCCGGCCTCGGGCCGCCCCTGGCCGCCGGGCGCCTCCTCGAGCCTCGGCCGCGCGGCCCTCTGCGGGCTGGCCGAGCGCTCCCTCTGCTCCCCCAGGCGCTGCTTCTTCTGGCCGCCGGCCGAAAGCTCCTTTGGTTTCCTAACGTCGTGCTCCCTTTTGATATCCCAAGTCGGGTCTGGGCTTATCTGGTGGGAAGGGTCGGAGGGTGGGGCTGGATGTGATGGAGAGAATGGCGAGAGGACGTCCTCGAGGGAGGCGCCTACTTCCTGCAGACCTGGGGCGGCGGCAGCGGGACCACTCCAGGCGCCGGGTTCGTCTGCGGGACACCAAGCACAGGCGTTAGGGCCGCGCCACGCTCCCGCGAGCCCTCTCTGCGTGGGACCGCAGCCGCTGGCCAGGGGCGACTGCTTTCAAGGTCCCACGCCACCGCCACCCCCACCCTCACTGCCAGGAGGGCAGCCGGCCGCACCCCGAAGTTCAGTGTTCCGCCGCCCTCCTTCACGGCCCCTGCCCTCATGGGTAGGTGAGGGGTCACTGCAGAGCCCGGGCCCACTGCATCCCTGCGCCTTGGCCTCTGCGAACTTCCTGGGTGTCTGCAGGTCTGACAGCCCTGTGTGTGTATCTGACTCGGCAGTTCTTGAATCAGTGGTTCTAAATAGGACAGGGCCCAGGCCTTTCTCTGCATTTTAAAAAGCATCCAGCTGATTCTGAAGATGGCCCAAGAACCAAGCTTTGAATGACGCTGGTCTGAGTTCTCTGGGAAAAGTTAGGAGAGTGACTTTCTCGACCATTAGGTGTCACTCAAAGCATAATTCTTAGCGACCATCAGATGGTCTCAGAATTTGGATATATTCATCTAAAAACACTCATTGTTGCCTTTTGGAAATCATCGTCCTTAATTCTTTTCAATAGTTGTAACATTATACAAGTCCTGGCACTAAGATAATGGATTCTTTCTAGGAAGTCTAGTTTCAGCATTTATTTGGGATCTAAGAATCTACTTTAAGAAAGGATTTGAGATAATTTGCAACAATGAAACATACAAAATAGAATGATAAAAAATTAGAAATGTCTTGTTTTTTTAAAAAAATGCAACCGCTGTTCAGAAGCCAAGGAGGAGAACAGATGTATTAGGAATCTGAGATGAGTTAGTCACTACTATGAGCAGTGACATTACCCTTGAGTTTCTGGCCACTAAAGCAAAATTAAAGCAGAGAAATTCAATACAGTGAACGCTCAATATTTGTAAGGCATATGTCCTAAGACCATTGGAAATCCTCAAATTTGGGGATGTCATTCTGGAGTGTAATTTTTCTCCGTAGAATTGGTATGTGGTCATGAATGGGGGACAAAGAAGCCACATCGATATCTGAATGCTGAGTGGCAGGCCAGGCATCTTCTCTAGCTATGAGATTCAGTCCCACACACCAGCCTCAGTGCATGAGATTCAGATTCCTGCTGCTGTAACATTATGTGTCGGAGGCTGTCAGGGGCCCTTATGCATGCTCAGTCTGTGAATGTCCAGGGTCTACTTGGTTTAAGTTGAGGATTCTTATCTGGTACCTTTGATGCTGATTTATAAAGAGAGAAGGAGAGGAAGAGGGCAGAATAGTCCCACTAATTCTGGTCACCTGTAGAATATCAAATCAGTTGAAAAATGTTTCTCCTTTGATGTGAAATTTGATTGGATTATTTAGGGCACAGTGTTCTTTTCCTTCTTTCCATAGACTTATACCAATTATTATGTTCACATAGTGAGTTAAAAATCCTAGAAAAGCATCAGTAGAGCTGGAATCTAATCCTGCCTCTGGCATTTACCACAGATGTGGTTTCAGACCAACTATTCCATCTCTCAGAACCTCAGTTTCTCCCTTTGGAAGGCGGGGATAAAATGTCTACCTCGCAGAGGTGAGACGTGCACTTTGCAATGGGGGATTAGAACAAGTCTTTAGATAGTTGAGTCAGATTTTTCTTCTGTGCCCTAGTGGCTATCTACAGATAAACTGGACCACATTAACTAGCGTATGTGTAGGGGAGGTTTTGAATAAGTGCAGTAAGTCAGCCACTCCCATAGGCTGTGATTTTTTGGGCTCTACGTCAGGTATTTTTGGTTACCTCAAGGAATATTCTGAAATCCTCAAATGCAAATTGGAGTATGTTCTGCATCTGGCTGGGTTAGAATTTTAAAATCAAACTAACAAATGATACCTGGTGGCAATTCCACCACGATAGGAAGATATTGCCTGAAAGAGTTAAAACTGGTGTTCAAAAGGCCTAACTAGAAGATAGTTGTGCAATGTTAATCTCTAACTTGGACCATGGGAATGATATTTCAAATTTTTATAGCTCTTTCCCCACCATTACATCACATACAGTGGAGTCAATTAGCTGGCCTCAAATTACTTCTGAGATACAGGGAGGTTGAGATTATTCACCCCGTTTCCTGAAGGAGGAACTGAAGCAGAGAGAAGTTAAGTAACTTCACCAAGATTACAAAATGGGTAAGCCAAGAGTGAAATGTCTGGTTTCTTTATCCTTGTAACTTACTGAGGAAATTTTCCTAAGGTGTAGCCTTGCAAATAGGATCAAAGCATGTGAAATGCGCATGCCCAGCCCGTGGCCATTGCTGACCAACAGGATCTAGATCCAATGATGAACAGAATACTTAGCATTTACTTCTGAACAACTTATTTACGGTGATAAACGAGAAGGTGAAAATTTTCAAAATACAAAAATATAAAAGAATCCCTCTTATAAAAAATTTCTGAAGTGTTTGTTTACAGATTATTAAATGCTTAATGAGAGAAACTTAAAGCTAAAATGTGCTAAGCTACTACTGATTAAGAATAATTAAATAATTAATAGTCAGAAATTAAAATGAACTAGATCACCAAGCAAAATGATTTAAAAGATCGATGTTTATATATGTGGCTTTATAGTTGCGGGAAGCCACTGCTTGCCGATACTGTCACCAGAGTGCACCAAGGAACGGAAGGCCGAAGGACCTTGGGCGTTAGCAGGGCTGATGCTATGCACCCGATTGTTGAGATAGTGGTGGCTCAAGGCAATTTCCTAACCTGATAATCCTTTTACTGTTTACCAAACTTTACCTTTGATATGCCTGTATGCATTGCTAAAGGGCAAATGTGTATTCAAGTAAATAAAAGGTGGACCAGGCCAGAGGTCGGTGTGTCTCTTCAAGAAAGAGGTGCCCTTGGCCCCCAATGCCTTCTAAATTCATATTTCTTGTGTAGTATTTTCATTTGTGTGTTGGCCCCTCCTTCAGATCCTGAACCCTGCCGCGAAGGTCATGGCAAATAGTTCTCATTTTTGGGGACAAGAATTCCCCAGTTCAGAACTAGACATGCAGCACCTACACCAGACTGAGCCTGCAAAGCTCCTTCCAAGCACCAGGGACAGGCGGCAGGCAGCCCCTTCCCCACCTGCCCTGTCACGTGCCTCATTAAGGTAACAAACGGTGGTGGTCAGAAAGAGGCCTTGGCTAACATGTCAAACTCCAGTTTTCGTGAAATCTTGACACACAATAACCAGAAGAATTAATCACAGTTACTTCTCATTTCTTCAAACCTTCTATCTCTCTTTTTTTCTTTCTTTCTCCCTCCTTCTCTCCTTCCATCTTCCTCCCTCCCTCTCTATTTTTTCTGGAACCTGACCACTGGCTAATGTGTATGATCATGTTCATATATGAAATCACTGTACAGGACAGCAAGTTCCACACATCCTCCCTGTCTGAGATATTCTAACTAGAATTAAAACAGACACATCCTGGAAAGACAAAATCAGCCACTTGGGCCTGCTGGGTTTTCTGCAAATCCTTTGTCCAAACAAGTCCGCAGGCCCAATAATTGAAATCAGAAAGGAAAAAGCCTTTTATTCCAAACTGTCTTCCTTCTCCCATACACACACCTGGTGAATCTGCTCTAGTCAAGGTCATCAACGATCTTTCTGTTGTCAAATCCAGAGGACATGGCTCTGTATTCAACTCAGTGTTTTATCTTACCACATGCCACACAGCTGACCACTCCCAGAAGCAAGCTGGACTCTGGCTGCCATGACACTCCACTCTCCTGCTCTTTGTCCTACTGCTCTGGCAGTTCCTTCTCACGTTACTTTGTAAGTTCCTCTTCTTTTACCTGGCCTCTGATACTGGCATTCCTCGGGGCTTGGTCTTACATCATTTTCTTCCCTAGTGGTCTCTCCTAGGTGTTCCCATCTATTCATGTAACTTTTATACAACAATAGTCCTAAATGTTCCTGCTAAGCTCTATGTGACCAGCTCTGGGCTGCTATGTCCATCTGTCTACTTGATTCATCCACTCAGATACATTATCATCTTCATTTAACAAGTCCAAAATAGAAATATTTGCTTCCTAAACTTATTTTTCATGCTTTCCTTATTTCCCCATCTTGATGAATTGCATAACCATCATTTGGAGTCACCCTTGATTCCTTTTCCTCCATCACCTCACAAATATAATCCATCTGCAGGTCATATTAGTCATATATTCAAATATACATGGACTCTGTCAACTTCTGTTCTCCTTCACGTTCACCACCCAAGTTCAAGATACAGGGCAGTCCCTGGAAGACTGGAACCAGTGTGGGCTGCCCAACACCCCTTAAAAGAAGGCAACAGTGTGGATGGACATATTCCATTAACCCTTGGAGATATTCTTTTGTTTCCCCAGGATTTTTTTCAAATTATATTTTATTTTTACTTATTTGTTTTTAGAGAGAGAGGGGAAGGGAGAGCGGAAGAGAGAGAAACATCATTTTATTGTTCCACTTATTTATGCATTCATTGGTTGATGCTTGTATGTGCCCTGCCCAAGAATTAAACCTGCAACCTTGACATATCAGGACAACACTCTAACCAGCTGAGCTTTCCAGCCAGGCCCCCTTGGAGATAGTCTTAAAAGTAGAAACTGCAGTGTTGTCAGAGCCCAGGACAACTACCCTAGTTACCATACCCAACAACTAACCTAGTTACCATACCCAACAAGTGGGCTTGTCAAGCTATTGCTTCTCACATGGGCAGCTACAATAACCCACTTTTCTTTTTAGTTCTACTATTGCCTACCTTCACAATTCTCCATACAGCATCCACAACACCTCTTTGAGACATTAATTAGATCATACCATTCCCTTGCTTGAAACTTTTGGTGATTCTCACTGCTTAGATTAAAATCCAAAATTACAAACATGACCCACAAAAGCCTGTGTGATCTGACCCTGGGTGGGTAGCTCAGTTGGTTAGAATGTTGTCCTCATATGTCAAGGTTGGGGTTCATTCCCCATTCAGGGCACATATAAGAATCAACCAATAAATGCATAAATAAGTGGAACTACAAAATAATGTTTCTCTCTCTCTCAAGTCAATAAATCTTTTTTTTTTTTTTTAAAAGTCTGTGTGCTCTGGCTCTTGCCAGCCTTGCCAACTTCATCTGCCTTCATTCCCTAGTCTCCACACACGCTGGCCTTGGTTCACAACCTCAAATGCACCAATCTCATTCTCATTTCTGGGACTTCATTGCTGACTCCTCTGTCCAGACCGGACCATTCTCCCCCAACTAGTCACATGGCACATTCCTTTTCATTCTTTAAGACTCTTAAATAGCGCCCCAGGGAACCCCAACCACAGCAAGCATTCTACTCTCCTCAAGAGCATCTTTACTTTGTTTCTTTACAGTATTTATCATTTGTAATTATGTATTTGCCTGCTTACTAGATTAATATCAGCCTCAGTTACTAGATTGTAAGCTTCGTGACAGCAGTGGCCACACTGGTCTTGTTTATCACAGTGGACTTAATACCTAGCAGACTGTTTGACACAAGAATAAGTGCTCAATGAATACTTGATGAACAAGTAAATCCTTCCACAAATAAAAATGGAAGACTTGAATCCAAATGCCTACTCGAGGGAATACTTCAGAGAAAAGATCTTTATTTAAAGAATAATCTGCCCCAAACAGTGTGGATGTCTCTGAGAACATAGACTGAATAATATATAATTATGTATTAGTATATATGTACACAAATTATACACACACACACACCGTTATCTTTGAGTTAAAAGACTATTTCTTAAATTATGGGAACCCAGAGTGTTGAAAAATAAAACTCTTTCACTTCATATATGCCTTAGATAAAAAACAAAAACAGCTCATCTATTATGTTTTAACAAGTTGTTTATTTTGTGGAATATAACCCAAGTGACAATGACCAGAGAGGTGACCCGCTAGGAATAAACTGCTTATTGCAGACCTGCATTATTGGTTTTCCCAGGTGGCTCTTATATCCAGCAAAAATGTGTGCAGAAAAGGAAAACATAAATCAAGGAAGAATTAGTTAATTTTATCTGATGCTGAAGGGTAAGGAAGACGACCCCTCGGAATGCAGCCGGGGATTGTCTCAGGGGGAAGGGGTCCTGTCGCCTGATAGCCTTAGGGCTTCCACTTTGGGCCTAGTGATCCCCCAGTCCCTGAATAAGGGCTACCACACTGCTTTCTTTCTCTCCATCCAGTGCTAGTACCCAGAGCGCAAAGGCTGCTTTTGGATTAGAGTGCTGAAAGTAATACTCATATTACCACCATTGGTTGTATTAATAATGGCAACAGCTAACCTTGATTGAGGTTATTATTAGGAACCAGGCATTCTTCACAAGAAAAATGTGCACATTTTACAGATGAGGTTAAGCCACTTGTTTAAGGCTGCATAGCTGGTAGGTAATGGAGCAGTGTTGCTGAATGACTTTCTGAAGCACTGTCACTGGACTCCTTTGCTATCCACTGTTTTGAGTGAGAAATGGGACTCATCTCTTCTTCTGGGCTATGACAAAACCTCTGTCTTGCCCTGGGCGGTTTGGCTCAGTGGATAGCAGAACAAAGGGTCTTGGGTTCTATTCAGGTCAAGGGCATATACCTTGGTTGCAGGCTCCTCCCCGGCCCAGGCCCTGGTTGGGGCTTGTGCAGGAGGCAACCAATCAATGTGTTTCCCTCACATCGGTGTTTCTCTCTGTCTTCCCCTCTCTCCTCCACTCTCCCTAAAAACCAATGGAAAAATATCCTTGGGTGAGGATTAACCAAAACAAACAAACAAACAAAACCCAACCTCCATCTAAAGTGATGGTCAGAGGCTAACCTATTGTTATTCCAAGTGGAAACTCTGAAATGCTGTTTGTGTTTGAATCTTGGACACAGAAAAATAGTTGCCATAGTTAGAGTGTTAATTTGTGAAAATGATGGAAGTATGAGCTGGACTCAGAGAATAAAAAATTAGATTTGTTAAGGGTAGGGATAATAATATGAACTTTAAGTATATCCCTCCAAGTGTCACACCTTGAACCTAGATTGAATTGAAAATACTCATACTAGATATTGGAAACAATGAGTCAGTTTGAGAGATAAATACTTTTACTGCTCAAATTATTCTGCAAAGAGATTCACAGTTTTGGTAAGTGTTACTTCTTTTTTGTTTTAAAATATATTTTTATTGATTTCAGAGAGAAAGTGTGCGGGGGGGCGGGGCGGGCGGGGAGACAGAAACATCTATGATGAGAGAAAATCACTGATCGGCTGCCTCCTGCATGCCCCCTGGGGATCGAGCTCGCAACCCGGGCATGTCCCCTTGACCGGACCCTTCAGTCCTCAGACTGACGCTCTATCCACGGAGCCGAATCAGCTAGGGCAAATATCAGTTCTTTTTTTTTTTAAATTTCCCTGTTGCAACCTACTGTTGGCTGGGTTAGAGAATATTAATGTGGTTGCATTGAAATATATTTTCTTCTAATTTAGGGTATTTTGAGAAAATATAAAAATAATTATAGTAGATCAAAGGACAGTAATATGAAGTCATTTGGTGCTCCAAAAAAATCTTTTAAGGATGTGTTCAAACCATAATGGCTCATTTGGATCTATTTAGCCATCACTAAGGTGAGTGCTTTTTGTAACAAAACACAAATAAGAAAAATGTGCATTTAAAAATTTCACAACAAATTATTTTACTTTGCTTCTGCTCTTTCTGAAGCTTTGTTTCCAGCTTGGAGGCATTATTGATGTCCTTCAAACATGCATTTGCTTCACTTCTATTACTAGAGAGATGTGAATTAGGTGTTATAAACATTAATAACTTCAAAAATTGTGACCATATTTGCTTAGTGATGCTCACAGTTATACTCATCCTCATTGTGAAAGCATAAGCAGTGACCCTGTGGCAGATGTTCACTATCTCCATGGCTGAAAGGGCGAATCTTAGGACTAGCTGGCTGTTAATGGAGCTACCCATGACTGAGTGGTTCATATATATCAGGAACTGTGCCATGTGCATCATATACATTATCTTTTTTTAAAAATTTAACTTTTTTATATATATTTTATTGATTTTAGAGAAGAAGGGAGAGGGAAAGAGAGAAAGAACCATTGATCGGCTGTCTCTTGCACGCCCCCTACTGGGGGTCGAGCCCACAACCCAGGGATGTGCCCTTGACCGGAATCGAACCTGGGACCTTTCAGTCCACAGGCTGATGCTCTATCCACTGAGCCAAACCAGCTAGGACTACATTATCTTTTAATCCTCAGGACAGTTCTAAGAAATAGGGTGCTGTTATCCCCATTTCACAGATGAGGAAATAGAGGCTTAGATAAATTAAACAATTTGCCAGGACC
Source organism: Plecotus auritus (assembly GCF_963455305.1). Classification (NCBI taxonomy): domain Eukaryota; kingdom Metazoa; phylum Chordata; class Mammalia; order Chiroptera; family Vespertilionidae; genus Plecotus; species Plecotus auritus. Next base: position 152,657,547 of record NC_137775.1, read on the forward strand.
ACTCGTCTCAAGCCCAAACCACTATTCTATTCTGTGCTTTCTAACCTTTCCCACATCAGAACACACATAGAAAAAGTCAATATTTAGGCAGTGCACTGGAGTGAACACGAAAATGGTCAAGCCCTTCCTGTTTGCCCCAAAGGCTAGAGTTGGGATGACTCACCAGAGGAGGGTCATCAGTAAAACCTTCAGGATCCAGATTGATCTGGGGATGTGGGAATGCCAAGGGATCAGCTTCAATGAGTAAAATATCTGAATTACAGGATTTATAGACATGTGCTGGCTCATTTATGTCAAGCATGTTTTGGAAAGCAACACATTCTTCTTTTCAAATAAATTCTTAAATGAAAGCTCGAAATGTAAAACATAAAAGCGGGACTGTTTTGGTTAGGGGTGTGTGTGTGTGTGTGTGTGTGTGTGTGTGTGTGTGGCGGGGGTGGGAGTGGGGGTGGGGTGGAGATGGGAGTGTCCCAAAGCCTCACTCCCAGTGGCTCTTTAGGCCATTTCTCAGGAGCCCTGACGGTAATAGAACAGTTTTAAAGGCACTGCATGAAGAAGTGGTGTCTCTAAAAGCCCTCATTCAAATGCAAACATACCCCCAGGGGCTGGGAAGAGGGAAAAAGTCCGGGAAGATTTAATAGATTTTTTTTCTCTCAGTACCACCAGTCGGGAATTGGACTCCAGAGAAGGGGGATGGAGCACAGGGAAGTTTCACGGCAGGAAGGGGCTGGAAACGTGTGTCGGATAGACAGAAGGACACACTTCACCTTTCCATAGCTTTGCCTGTGCTGGCTTAGTCACCTGGAGCCTTGGTGGACAGTTCACCGTCCTGCTGAGTAGAGAGTGGCCCTGTTTGTCTTCAGGAAGAATAAGTCAGTGCCCGGTGGAGGCCAGAGCATCAACAGCAAGCCTTGGCCTCTCTCTGGTACTGCCTCCTGTGGTGAGCTTGGGCAAGTCATCTCACCATTTCTCAGGGATATTGGAAATTGAGAATTGGGAAAATATCTGCCCTGCTTCCCTCCCAGAGTTGTGATGATCAAATAATATATATGAATACTTATATACACATCAGCCATTATGTTAATAGTTTGAACTTAATTTTTAAAATGGGCCAAAGATTCGGATTATCACTTCACCAAAGATGACATATGAAATAGAAAGATGCTCAACATCATTAATAGCAAAATGCAAACCAAAACTATGAGGTACCACTACTATACATCTATGAATATGGCTAAGGTAAAAAACAACAACAAAAAAACAACACAAAGAAACACACAACAAAACTTGAAAAAAATGGCAAGATGTGGAGCTACTGGAACTCTCACAGGTTTTCACTGAGAATGAAAAGTGGAACAGCCACTTTAGAAAAAGAGCTTGGCAGTTTCTTAAAAGGTTAAATATCCTATATATAAAGAGGTAATATGCAAATTGACCCTCACTCCCTCACACAAGATGGCCGCCCTCATGTGGTCAAAGATGGCCGCCATAAGATGACCATCAGGGAAAGGTAGTTGTGGGAGACCAGGCCAGCAGGGGAGGGCAGTTGGGGGGGGCGACCAGGCCTGCAGGGGAGGGCAGTTGTGTGTGGGGGGAACCAGGCCTACCAGGGAGGGCAGTTGTGGGTGACTGAGCCGGCAGGGGAGGGCAGTTGGGGGGGACCGGGCCAGCAGGGGAAGGCAGTTGGGGGGTGATCAGGCTGGCAGGCAGGTGAGCGGTTGGGAGCCAGCAGTCCTGGATTGTGAGAGGGATGTCTGACAGTCAGACATGCCCTGAGGGGTCCCAGATTGGAGAGGGTGCAGGCTGGGCTGAGGGACACCCCCCCTCCCAGTGCATGAATTTCATGCACCAGGCCTCTAGTTTAGTTATCATACAACTCAGCAATCCCACTCTGAGGTATCTACACAAGTGAAATTAAAAATTATGTTCACACAAAAGCCTGAATGTGAATTTTTGTAGTGGCTTTATTCTTATACACCAAAAAACTGAAAACAACTCAAATGTCCAACTGGTGAATGGACAAGCACATGTGGTACAATGGAATGGTACTCTGCTAGGAAATGGAACAAACTACTTATACAGCCAACAACATGAGGGAATCACAGATGCACTGTGCTAAGTGAAGGAAGTCACATTCAAAAGGTTACATGCGGTATGCTTCTCTTTATATGACATCTTCAAATAGCCAAAACGAATGGGGCAGAAAACTGATTAGGGGTCTCCAGGGATTGGAGTGGGAGGAGGCTTGACCACCACAGAGAGTGAGAGAATTTGGGGGATTATGGGACTGTTCTGTATCTTCATTATGGTAGTGGTTATATAACTGTATGGGTTTTTCAAAACTGGTTGAATTGTACATTAAAAAGGGTGAATTTTACTGTATATAAATTACTAGAGGCCCGGTGCATGAAATTCATGCATGGGAGAAGGGTCGAGATCGGGCCTAAACCGGCAGTCAGACATCCCTCTCACAATATGGGACTGCTGCCTCCTAACTGCTTGCCTGCCTGCCTGATCGTCCCTAACTGGCCCCCCCCCGTGGGCTTGGTTGCCCCCAACTGCCCCCCTCTGCCAGCCTGGTCACCCCCTGCTGCCCCCCCCTGATGGCCTGGTCCCTCATGCCCCCCAACCCCCTGCCAGCCTGGTCGCCCCCAACTGCCCCACCTGCTGTCCTGGTCGCCCCTCATGGCCCCCCCCCTGCTGGCCTGGTTGCCCCTCACTGCCCCCCCTACCAGTGTGGTCACCCACGCAGCCTGCTGTTCAGTCATTTGGTCATCCCTCACTAACCCCCCTGCCGGCCTGGTTGCCCCACGCAGCCTGCTGTTCAGTCGTTTGGTCGTCCCTCACTAACCCCCCTTCTGGCTTTGTTGCCCCAAGCAGCCTGCTGTTTGGTTGTTACTGTGAGGGCGTCCTGACCAATTTGCACATTACACTTTTATTAGTATAGATACCTCAATTTTTCAAAATGTGAAAAAATTAATAGTGCTGAAACTGTTTTTAAGCCTGGTGCAAAGAAGTCTTTTTAAATTGGTTACACCTTTTGCAAATAATATTTCCACCACTAATTTGCTTAGTAACCTCCCTTTCTCCTCACCATTGGACTAAGAAGGTTCTCAGCCCAATGAAACTGATCATGAATTCGGAGTTGACAAGAGTTAGCAGACTCTGAATTAAAGAAGTTTTACTTTAATCTTTAGAAGGCATCTTTCATTTCAAAGGCTTTCTAGAATGGTGTTCTTCATCTCCGAAATATAGCCCTGTCTTCAATGGCAGAGAGCAGAAGTAATCAATCATAAGGTTCCTATTTCATGGGAGAAAGGTTGAAACTGCTAATAGCCACCTCTTGCCAAAGATGGAAGAAGTGGGAATCAGCCCCTCAGGAGGCTCTTGGACTCCTGCTCAATCCGTTCCTCTGTGGTACACAAACAAGATCTTCATGATCCCAGCATCAGCCTCTGGAAGCCATCCCTGGGCAAGATGCAGGTGTAAGATTAATTCACTTCTAGACTGAGGCCCCACAGTGATGCGCAACTACATTCCCATCAATATGTTCCCAGGGAACAAAGTCCCCTTTTGACAACCTGGCTGTTTAAAAGCAAATAAATTAGTGGAAGCAGAGCTTTTGTGCCTGGAGCCATCCAATTTTGTTGTTATCATCTTTCATCAAGGTTATCCTTAGACAATATTTTTTTCTGTATCCAATTTTACTTTTCAAAACACTGTCCTCTTGTTAATTTCTCTCTCTATTCTGGAACCCAGTAGCCAGATGCTCTATACATTCCACCCCCCTCCTTGAAATATAATTTACTTCTGATAACAAAATTCAGGGAGCAGCAAAGGCAATGGCTGTAATCCCTGGTTGCAGGTTTTCCCAGCTTGTGTGCATCTACAAATATTGTGTCTCCCACCAGACTTAGACTGCCCACAGCACTCCCCACATGCCAACAGCTGCAGAGTACAGTATATGACCAGGTGGGAAGCAGAGTCCTCGCCAATTACAGTTTTCTAGCTCACTTTTGCAAATACTGAAGCTTTAGTAACTGGTTGTTCCTATTATTGATTTTCTGAAACTCTCCATGAACAAGTAAGACATGGATAAATTATGGCTGCATAGCTCTTACAGAGATTTAAAGTAACCTTTTAAAGAAAGACTTTTCCCCACACCTTTGGCTGCTAGCGATATGAAAGCAAGGAGATGTGTTCATTGCTATCATATCTTCTTTCACCAAAACTGGACCACATCGTGCCACACATGCCAGGGATCTAGTGGTTGTGTGACATCTTACAGAAGTCTCAAAACTCACATGGTTTAACAATGACAATGAAATAGGATTTATCCTTGCCTTAGTAAGTGAGTTAACATATTGGTTCACACATGAATGTGTGAGAATAATTTTATTTTAAATGCAATTTATTCTTTTATATATGCAAGTCAATGCCTATAAAAGTGAGGTTGAGCAATCAAAAGAAAGAAAGAAAGAAAGAAAGAAAGAAAGAAAGAAAGAAAGAAAGAAAGAAAGAAAGGCCTTTCTTAAACTGGAGCAATGACTAAGGCCCTATCTGTGTCCCAGTCTTCTCAGCCCCAGGCTGCCTGCAGCACTTGGATGGCTGTGCTTGGGTCCCCACATCCCAGGTGGTGATGGAGGGAGGGCAGGCCAAGCCAAGCATGAGGAGTACCCAGTCTTTACTGTGCTCAGTCCTGGCCTTGACTGTGTATTGGTCACTTTTTTCCATGTTCTTTTTGGCCTGTTTCTATAGCCTCAAGAGCTGTTCTTTCTTCCTGGAATCAATCTTGGCCTTCTCCTTCCTCTTCCCCTCCAGGGTGGCTGTCACCTCCTGGATATGTTTATTGATTTTTAGAGAGAGAGGAAGGAAGAGACAGAGAGAAACGTCGATCAGTTGCCTACTGCAGGCACCCCGACTGGGGAATGAACCTGCAATCTCAGTATGTACCCTGAATGGGAATAGAACCTTTAACCTTTCTGGGGGATGAGACGACACTCCAACCAACTGAGCTACCTGGCCGGGCTGGATGCTGTTTTAAAGGGCCGACATGCTGCCTTGCACAGGAGGGACTGCAGTTGGAATCAAGAAAACCAGCCAAGAGGCTATTGTGATCATCCGGGCAAGACATCTGGTGGCTTGGACTGGGGACGTCATGGTGGAGGTGGTGAGAGGGGCTGGATTCAGGATATATTTCTGACAGACTACATTGGACCTGTTGATGGATGCATATAGGGTGCGAGGGAAAGAGAATAATCAAGAAAGATCCAAGGTTTTCTTTTATATTTACTGATAAGAAAATGTACTGACCTTTGCTAGGCACTAGAGATGTAAAGATGAAGAAACAACTAGTACCTACAAGGAACTTATTAGTGTACTTGAGACCTGGTGCACACAATTTGTGCACGTAGGGGTTTCCCTCAGCCCAGCCTATGCCCTCTCGCAGTCTGGGAGCCCTCGAGAGCTGTCAGTCGGACATACTTAGTGCTACCACAGAGGCAGGAGGCTCCCACCACCGCCGCTGCGCTCACCAGCCATGAGCCCGGCTTCTGGCTGAGCGGCACTCCCCCTGTGGGAGCACACTGACCGCCAGGGGCAGCTCCTGCATTGAGTGTCTGCCCCCTGGTGGTCAGTGCCTGTCATAGTGACTTGTCTTTAAGCTAAAATGGTCTTTAAACTAAAATGAGACTGATTATAATTTTATTACCAGCAGCAGTATTATCTGTTGTTCCTCTGTCTGGCCTATTTGCATATTAGCTTTTTATTATATAGGATGATTTCAGATTTCTAGACTTTTAGTGGCAAGTACAGAGTGCTGTGGGGTGTAGATTGTTCTGTATTGGGGACTTAGGGAAGGTCTTAGTTTGAGTTTGAAGGGAAAATAAGAGTTCTTTAGATGCAGAAAGTAGGGAAGATTATTCTAGGAAGTTGGGTCAGCAAGTGCTCGGTGGGTTGTGGGATGGCAGGGGTTGCCTGGAGTGGTGATGGAAGAGAAGGCTGGGGAAGCAGGTTGGAGAGAACCCTGGCTGCCAACTAAGGAGTGAGAACTTCACCCTAAAGACAATGGGGCATTTTTAAGCAGGAGAGTAAAAAGAGTGACTCCTTCTCCTTATCTTACAGACTGATTAAAAATTTTTTTTTATTGATTTCAGAAAGAAAGGGAGGGAAAGGTAGAAACATAAATGATAAGAACCATCAATTGGCTGCCTCCTGCATGCCCCCTACTGGGGATGGAGCCTGTAACCGGGCATGTGCCCTGACCAGGAATCGAACTGTGACCTCCTGGTTCATAGACCAATGCTCAACCATTGAGCCATGGTGGCCAGACAATTCACTGATCTTAACGAAGAAATTACACTTGAACTAAAACTCATTCAGTGTGTATTGCTTCAAACCAGAGTGTCATGTTTCTTAATTCATTATCAAGAAATGAAATTTCTTTTTATCTTATTGGTATTAGCAAGCAGAAACACAGTCACTCTTAGGACAGAGAAATGCTATTAATCTTGTGGTTAATTAATATTTAATATTTATTAAGCATTTACGCTGTGTCAGACACTGTGTTAACTGCTGGGAATCCAGCATAAACAAGACGATTTGTGGAGCTTGTTCCATGTGGTAAATATAGAATGAGTGATTTCCCATGGGATGTGTCATCAGGACAGTGAGAGAAAGGAAAGGGTGCTACAGAAGCATTTAATGAGGAGTTAACCTCTTTTAGGGATTCAGAGAGGCCTCCCTAAGAAAATGGTCTTTAAGCTAAAATGAGACTGATTATAATTGTATTACCAGCAGCATTATTATCTATTTCTTCAATAATTAGCCTTTCTTTCAAGTGGTTGCTTCTCTGTCTCTCTTCTGCCTTGAATCATGTGCAGCTCTTGCCTGCCTTGAAAAGACAAAACCCCCAAATCTTTCACTTTTATACACCCCAATCTAACTTCCTTGCATTCATATATTCACATACTCATTCATTTGTTCAAGTTCTGTACTCTGTGCAGAGTATTTGAGGGGACTCCAAATACGTGGCCACGGCTGAAGCAGAATGTGGGGAGTAGAGCGACAGCACATGAAGGGATGACGAGTTTCTTCACTGGTAGGACATGCAGAGGCCTGTGGACACTGTGGAGCCCATTCTGCAGGTGTGGGAGAACTGCTGGAGGGCCTGAGCCTAACTGTAACACCAGCATTCAGGAACACGAGAGATGGGAAAGACAACTGAAATCTAGGATTCAGGCAGTGCAGATTTAAATCCTAGCTTGACTACTGAACCGCTGTGTGGCTTTGGGCCAATTACTCGATTTCTCTGAGCCTAAGTGATATAATATCTTCAGACATCTGTTATGAAAATTAAAATTACCCAAAGTCTTCTGAAAGTTAAAAAAAATCTAATAGTTTTTCACATATAGTAGGTATTTGTAAATCATAATTGTAATAGTAAAAACAGCTAACATTTGCTAGACACTATTTATGCTAAATGTTGTGCACATATTCTGTCATTTAAATTTCACAACAAACTTATGAGGTAGATAGAAGGATGGATAGTAATGCATCCTGGTGAGTCCCCTGCCTGGACAGTCCACCTGAGAAGGGACCAGAGCCCACGAGGTATCGAGCTCAAAGAGCTGTCCTACAGGCAAGCAGAGCTGTAGCCAACACAAGCCTGAGCATACGCAGCCTGTGGCCCCGCTGGGACCCCGGCCACTCTCTGAACGTAGGGCTCTGGGGCTACTGTGCTCTTAGCTCCAGTTGCGCAGTCCCGGTTACTGCATTCATTTTCCCCAGCAGGCAGCTGAGGATGCTGGGAAACCGTACTTCTTACCCATGGGGTTGTGACAGCCTCCTGCATCTCCCTGCTTTGATAATAAAGAACAAATAATGACCCTGTTTGAAACCATCGGAGCCCTCATCCGAGTTCGTGCTGTAGTTCCCAAGGTGTGTGTGTTGGGGGAGGAGTGGAGTGGGAATGACAGGAACCAGCTGAAGACAGAGGTGGTCTGGGGTGGGCAATGGGGGGAGGCGGAGGTTGTGCGTTTGTCTTACTTTATTTTTTACATGTTTTTACTAATTCTTAGAGAGAGAAGGGAGAGGGGTAGAGAGAGAGAAACATGGATTAGAGAGAAACATCATTGATGGGCTTCCTCTCGCATGTCCTACCACTGGGGATCGAGCCTGTAACCCAGGCATGTGGCCTGACCAGGAGTTGAACCGCTGACCTCTGGGTTCCTGGGTTGCTGAGTCACACCTGCTGGGTGCCTTTAGAAAGGAGAGTTTTGGCTGGGTTTGCATAAAGGCTGCCTATGCATTTTTATTTCTGCAAACAAAGTCTCAGACCTTCCTAGGAACAAACTGACTGGTATCCATTTCTGTAGCATTAGGATTTACACATAATGGCTGATTTCATGCAGGTTTACTTTCATTTTAGCAAAAGATAGGGCATTTTATTGGCGTCACTTCTTCATAAATAAAACTGAACCGGGAAGAAAGATCTGAAACTATCTGGCTATCACTGTGGATGGTGGTCTCTGGGAGCCTTGATTTTTACAGGTCTGTGCACTGGTAGGAAAACCCTAACATGTCAGCGGGCCCTGCCAAGTGCCAGTCCACGGTCGAGGTGAGGGGCCGTGGACAGGCAGGGAGCCAGAGGCCAGCAAGGGGAGCGGATATTGGCAGCTGAGTGCAGAGGGGGCCTTGTGAATTGCTGGCAGTGATGCAGACTCAGATCTGAGGGCCAGACGTGTGCGGCAGGCTCCCTTCTGCTCAACACATACTTGCCAAAGAAGCAGGAACTGGTTCCTGGGCCTGCGCACATTTGTAGCCTAAACACTTGGCCCCTTGTCGCTTCACATAAGTAGACCCTGCAGGTCCAGTGTCGTCTCTTCAGAGTGGCCTCTCTCACCAGCTTGTCCTAAGTGATTATTTTCTATTTCAGCTCCTTTGCTTCTTTCATAACATTTACCATTTATTTGTGTCTCTCTTCCTAGAATATAAATTCTTTGAGACAGGGGCTGTGATCTGTCTGGTTCACTGTTGCAACTTCAGTCTCTAACACAGTGCCGGGCACATTCTAAGTGTTCAATAAATATCGTAGAAAGTAGAAAGAAGAACAAATAGGTCAGTCAGAGATCTCGCATTCTCCTTTCTTGAAAGTGGAGCTGCAGCCCTAACCGGTTTGGCTCAGTGGATAGAGCGTCGGCCTGTGGACTGAAAGGTCCTAGGTTCGATCCCAGTCAAGGACATGTACCTTGGTTGCGGGCACATCCCCAGTAGGGGGAGTGCAGGAGGCAGCTGATTCATGTTTCTCTCTCATTGATGTTTCTAACTCTCTATCCCTTTCCCTTCCTCTCTGTAAAAAAAATAAATAAAATATATTAATAAAAAATAAAAGAAAGTGGAACTGCAGCCAACCTTAATAATTTAGAGAAGTGTGGAGAGACCTGGTATATCTGAAATATATGCATCCCTGTATGTATCTGTCTGTATCAATATGTGACATCACTGGATGTTATAAAACTCTTAGATTTTATGAAAAACATTAAGTTTATTATACACAATGCAAAATTTGTAGAGAAAAAATTTGTATGAATTCGTAAAACCTGGCCATTTATATTGTTATCCATGGGCCACCCTGGGCCCACTGAGTCCGATTAGCATTTTAACAAGTTCCCCAATTGGAGAAATGGCTCTAAAAGACTCACAATGTGGCCTGTGAGATCATTTTGTGAACTCTAGGGGGCAGTTTACTGAGGCTGCGGAAAGAACTGCTCTGCAGTACACTGATGTGACTAGTTCCAGGGAGAATAAGAAAATCTGTGCTTCACAGGTCAATTTTTGTTTTTAAAACCTAAAGAAAGCTGCTGGTTAGTTAAGTTGGTGGGCGTTTTAACCAAGCATTACTCATTGCTGGAAAGTTAACACCACGAACCCACCCTTTCAGAATTTCATTCAGGACAGGAGAGTCACTACCTACCCCTCGTCTACCTCAGGTATGACTGGAGAGAGGGTATCTCAATGATGTTAGTAGAGAGTGCTTTTTAGCTTTTCAAATAATTCTAATAGTTACTACATACTATAGAACTTAAAAAAAAGGTAGTTAGCTATTGTTATAAAGAACAACAAGGAGCCTGTTTATCCTGTTGACACCTCGCTCCTAACACCCTGAGGGAAGAATGAAAATGACGAGGGCTCTCTCCTACAGAGCGGAGTTACAGGAAACCGCCATTCCCTCCGTTGCAGATGTGATTAGTGATGGGTAAAATAAGTGGTCTACTCTCTCACATTTTGAATTAATCGATTGAATAAGCATTTATTCAGCGCCTAAAGCTGCCAGCCTGGGCCAGTGCTGGGGATCAAAGACTATTACCAGATTCCTGCCTTCAATAGGATTACATGACTTTGGTTTATCCATGACAAATCTCTTCCTGGCCTGGTGAAAAAACGGGCATCCCCTCTCTCTTTAATCAATGTAATCAGTGCTCCAGGTCAATAGGAGGATCAATGGCAATGAGAAAGTCTTGTTCTTTTTCAACTGGAAAATTAAACCTCCTTCCCCAAATCAGTCCTCAGGAACTGATCCTCATCAGTGAGGACAATCTCTCCTGTACTCTAAGCAGGTTGTTTTTATTCTGTCGGCCTTCAGAGCGGAAAGAAAAACCATCTTTGAAGCTTTCTCTTCTGTTGAATGTCTGGAACATGGGTACTAAACAGGCAATAAATCATAATAAATGGAAATAGTTGCCCATGGCACAATCTGATTGAGCCGTTTAAACAATCACTTTGTGTTGACAAAGGGTAAGGTGATTATGCCAGAGGAATTCAAAGGTGTTTAAAACAAATGAACTGGAGAAATTGCTTGAAAAATGTGGGGGGTTCTTCCAGGGCAATAGACTTCCTTCATTCTGGCTCAGCCTTGAAGTCCACAGACCTGAATAATTAAGTCGCTGCTAATTCTTCAGCCTTACGCTGGGCTGGGCGGAGGGGGCCCGACCGCGTAGCTGCACCTGAGGTTTGCCTTCTAAATCTGAGGTTTTGAGAAGTGAATCTCACATGGACCTGCTAATACTGTTCTGCACTTTGGGAGATTAACCCTCACATTAATGTGTGGGTAGAGTCATTCAGGGGGCAGCTCCCAGCACATGTACAACCGTTCTAACACAGACGTTAGACTTGTGCAGGGAAATCATTATTCCTAATAATAATAATAATCCGTGCAAATGGGCTACTTTGCCAGCTATTCCCGAAACATCCCGTTGGTGCGCATGGGGCACCCCTCTGGAGCTTGTAGGTGGGAGCTGGATTTTCCAAAGGAAAGTGCCGGAGGGTAAGCGACTTCTTCTGGGTCACCTTGCGAGCAGGAAGGGGTTAGAGCGTACTGCTAGGTCTTTTCCATCCTCTCCCCACCAGAGAGCAGGAGGGGAAACGCTGGCAGGGGCCGGAGAGGGGAAGAGCGCCCCCTGGCGGCTCCCTGGCGCGCCGCGGCCTCCTCCTCGCTGAGTTCCTGTACCCCCCACCCGGCTCGTCCCCTGGCCCCATCCCACCCCTTCCTCAACTTCCCTGGGCCGGTTCGGTTGGCGGTCCTTAGACGGGGAATGAGGGCCTCCTCCTCAGCCTGCACTCCCAGCAGACGCAGGGCCGTCGGTCTCAGCGGTGGATGCACCTCCCCTCTAACGGGGCCTCGGGTCCCGTGGCAGGCGACCCCCAGCGCAGGCAGGGAGAAGACTCGCTGCCTCGGAGGCCGCGGTGACGGGAAGGTTAGCTCCACCTGAGAAGTCCAGGCTCTCTGTAGGTTTGCCGATGGTTACATCCTCTCTGCTCCGTATGGCTGGGCTGGACTCGGGGATGATGGCTGGTGTGAACGGAAATAAAAGCTTTAACTGCTAAGAGGCTGGTGGGACAGCGCGAATCCTTGGAGAGGACGTTCGGTCTAAAGAGACTGGCTAATTCCAGGACAGCCGCCTGCGGCCGCCTCTGTGCCCAGTGGAGGCGGGCGGGCGGCCGGAAGGATGCTCCTTGCGCTCCGGTGCCGAGTTAGATCCCTCCACCCGCCGCCTCGCTGAGTGCTCACGGTGTGCCGGTTGGGGGAAGACGGAAACATAACGCAGGCTTCTTGTGTTTTAGCACCAGAGACCAGCCTGGAGCGTTAATGGGAGCTCCCGGTGGAAAGAAAAACCCACCGCCAACCTTCACTTCGAGCCCGTGTGCACCTGCGACTGCAGCCTAGGCTGGAAGGATGCTCTGCCTTAGCGCTGACCAGGCCGCCCGGCCTAGGAGCATTTCCACAACCAAACACAAAACCCCGGAGGGGCACTTTCAAACTGAGATACAGAGTTGGCCGGATGAGAATCGTCCGAGGAAGCTCTGGAGGCCGCGAGCTTTGCTGCCTCTGGCCAGGGTGCTGCAAAGCTGCTCAGTAGGGCTCCAGCCAACATGGAAACTCAGCATTTTGAATGGCAGTGGGTAGGCTGAGGTTAGAAGCTACCGGCCTCCACGCCCTGCTGTCCCTCTGAATAGTTCATTTAATGGGCCTTCTTAATAGTTCATAAACAAGTCCTCCTGCCAAAAACAAAACAAAAACACCTCACAGAACCCTACTAGCGGCCAGGCTGCTACCGGGGTGAAGAGGCTTAGCTGGAGGAATGAATGGTACCGGGAGGCCTTCCCACAGACACAGGGCCGGTCAGAAGGAAAGGCCTGTGCAGGCAGAGCTTCTCCCTTTAAAGGCTGAAGGATGCTCCATTAAAATGCACACTCCAAGCATCTGTAAGTAGAGGAGGCATGGGTCTGAAATAGCTACTTCTGATCTCAGATCAGTAGCTTTATTTACCCTTTCTTTATCCTTTGCTCCTCTCTTAAAGTCTTTGAAGAGTCTTGCTCTTGACCCCAAATAGTCAGGGTCCTGGGCCTTTGTTCAGGTTCCCAGTGGCTGAGGAGTGCGTTCTTTGGCTGCATTTACGTGCTTTGATAAATTATCCAGAGAGAAATGCCACGGTAGATTTATAGGGTTAAAATGGCAGCTCTTTCCTGTTCTGGCAGTCGTTCTAGGCCCTGAGCCAGCAGGGGCGGGCTCCTGCCTTGTAAGACAGTGTTCTCCATAACGGCTGAGAGTCTGTTGAACTTTGGGACTCTTCTGGAAGGTGTTAGGCGGATGGAGAGGGCATGAACTTCTCCGGGGTGCAAAACACAGGTTTTAAATATCTGGGCTGCAGAGTCAGGTTGCCCTGGTTCCAGTCTCTGATCATCCTCCCTGATAAAGGCCACCAGCACTCTCTAAGCCTTGGGTTTCTTATTAGCAAAATGAGAGTAATTGTAGTACCTACTTCATGGAGTTGCTTTGAGGTTTGAGTGAGCTCATTAATGAGATGGGTTCATATTGCTTACTAGCTGTGTGACCCTGGACAAACCATTTTAACTGCTGGGCCTCAGTTTTCATAACTACTAGTACTTCCCTTGACATCTTCACAAAGTTGCCTTGGATGGAGTAATTAAAGACAATATACAAGTATACCTGTATTACTTGACAAGAACTCTTTAAAGCAGTAGGAGGTTTTTTGTTTTTTTTTTTTGTTTTTTGCGGGAGCTACATTTTAGGGACCGAAATTGATATAAAAGTCTTTGGATAGCCCACAGATGAGCTGGATGGGTCCTATTGTTTCTGTGTGTGGCAGGTGAACTGTCTGTGTGGGGAGTTTGTAATCTGGGGCTTCATATCGGCCTTGAAGGTTAAGAGAAAGTTGCATTGGAAACTTAAGTTTTTGATTCACTTTTAGAAGTACTGCTGCTCTTTTGACCTCAGGGTTAAAAGGATTGGTCAAAATCTCTGTTTGTACCTACTCAAAATAACTGACAAAGCTGGATTAGGGGTCTGGGTTCAGAGAGTCCTAGAGGAGGTCTCAGCACCTTCTTCTGTCTTGAATGAAATGAAGCCAATCAAAGGCATTTTAATGGATGTGTAGCCAATGTCTTCAGGGTCACTTTTTCACCTTGTTTGTTTAGAAAAGGGTGAAGTCTTGTGCTTTATTTTTGACAATGCTTTTCTGTGGGATACAGAAATCTATAACATACTGAGGGGAAATAATTATAAACCTTAAGTTCCAGTCTCAAAACCTTAAAACTGAGAACTGATGTACCTTACTTATAACTATTACTTGTACTAAGTTTGATTTTTGCCAAACTCTAGCCTAAAGCAAATGCAAAAGGAATAATGACAATGAATGGCTCAGGTCAATTACTCAGGTATACATCTTATCTCTTTCAAGTTTAAGCTCATTCTCTTTACTCTTTCATCTTCCCAGGGTAGCTTGATTAAAGGGAGATGGGAAAAAGGGGGTAATTTGTGTCACAACTTGTACTTCTATTGTAAGGAGGACATCTTTATTCCATTATTTTATGAGAAACATTCATTAAAATAATGTGATTTCTCCCACCAAAATTTACGGCACTATTAATGTACCCCTGTCAGGTTTCAGAGTTCCCAAGGCGTTCTTTTTCTTTATAAGATTGTCATGAATTATTTCTAAGTGGACATATTACTGCTTTAAATAGGAGGTGTGCGTGTGCGTGTGTGTGTGCGCGTGTGCGTGTGCGTGTGTGCGCGTGCGTGTGTGCGTGTGTGTGTGTAGAGCTAGAGAAGAGACTTTTTCTTCCAACATAGCCACAAGGAAGACAGGTTGGTTCTTACCACAGCCATTCCAGGGACAGAATGACAGGGGCGTAAGAGCCACACACAATGGCGTCCTCAGACTCCAGAGTCACTTTTTGTTGAACACTAGTGAACCCCTCAATGTCAGTGCAGAGCTTAGTATAGCTTTTTATTCCTATCTTACTATTATTATTTTTTAAAAAAATATATTTTTATTGATTTCAGAGAGGAAGGGAGAGGGAGAGAGAGAGAAACATCAATGATAAGAGAATCATTGATCAGCTGCCTCCTGCACGCCCCCTACTGGGGATCGAGCCCGCAACCCGGGCATGTGCCCTTGACCAGAATCAAACCTGGGACCCTTTAGTCTGCAGGCTGACGCTCTATCCACTGAGCCAAACTGGCTAGGGCTTATTTTTCATATCAGTATAGAAGACTGGTTGGTATGGCAGTAGACTGAGAAATCTCTAACTCATTTTCTCATTTGACAAATGCCTTTGGAGTGACTATTAGATGGTGGGCACTCAGGATACAGTGGTCAACAAGACAGCATTAGTGCCCTTGTGAAGATACATAACCTTTTTTTTTCAATGATGGGGGGAGGTGATTGGCAAATAGAGGCTTCCACTCAGAGATGGAGTCAGAGAGTCAATGGCAAAGTCAATTTGACCCCTCTAAGGACCCCCTGAGTCATCATTTGCTAGAAGTGGGACTAAAGGGCAAACGAGGATGAAAAATTAGGACTCAAGAGATTTCATTTGGGAAGTCTCCCTTTGAAACTTGAGGGCATATCGAAGTGGCAGAGACATGGGCATAGGACAGCAACAGTTATGTAATGATCTTTGGTTGGGGGGTTTCACTTTCTTTACTTTCTTCATCCATCCATTCATTAAATCAAACATTGAGTGGCCTGTTCCTATTCCCAAAGCAGAGCAATGTGCTAGCCGTTGGGAAAATCAAATGGATTAAGAAAATGCTCTTCCTGACCTTATGGAGCTCACATTCTAATGAAGCGAGCAGGCCACCTTAAAAATAAATATGACACAATTTGTTAAGCACTTCAATAGAATTTTATACTGAGTGATATGAAAATATAGAAAAATCACTTAGAAATACATTTTTGAGAGAAAGTACCTGAATAACGATGGCATTTTCATGAGTCTGTTCAGTTCCAGTCAACAATTTTATGTTTATGCATACACATGGGGTAAGCTCTCCTTGCTTTCATCCGAGTTAGAAGATTCACTTAATCAGAGCCCATTTTATTTACAACTATGTGCATTTCTCTTAGTAAAGAACATGGATGTGACTGAATGAGCTTTAGTTTTAAAATTAATAAGCATAGATGAGTTAGAAATGATTCAACTTTCCAAGATCACCGACCTTCCTGCTTTACCATTTCTTTGATCAGCATCCCTTAAGACACAAACTAGTTTGAGGTTTCTTCTTTAAGAGAAAAAAGCTGTAGTACTGTCACATGCCTGTTTCTCAATCTGTTTCCCGTTGTCTGCTAACCTTAATACAGGAAATAATGTGAGGGAAAAACTCAATTGCTCTCTTGGCAGCTATGCAGATAGTTCATCCTTGGCTACTACATTTTTATAAAATTTCTTAAGTTTTTTTTGCCCCAAAAGCTTTCCTGGCTGGAACCAGGGCTAGATCAAAGTACTGATGCTATTTGACTTATCATGGGGTTACGTCTAGATAAACCTTACCTCATAAGTTGAAAATATCAGAAGTAAAAAATGCAATTCAATATATTTTCACCTCAAGAGTCATTGCCTTCCTCTCTTCTCCCCAGAAGCCAGAAACACAGATGGGTGTTTGCTAGCCATAATGGGAAGCAACAAAACAAAACACCATATCCATAAAAATGCTTACAACACAGCACGCAGAGTGCCTGTTGCTTCCTCTCCCGCTCCCGTGCTGGGGGCTGAGGTGGCAGCTGCTGCCCGGTATCATCAGAGAGTACTGACTTCGCTAGCCCGGGAAAAGACCAAAATTCAAAATTCGAAGTACAGCTTCTACTGAATATGTATCTCTTTTGCACCACTGAAAAACTGAAGTCAAGCCATTGTAAGTCTGGGACCATCTGTACAGTTTTTCTGTAATTGATGTATTCTGGCTTACCTCTGAAACAAGCTGGCTTTTCCTGTAATATAAAACGTTTGGTGACTATGGCAACACCCTTATCAGCCCCCAAGGTCTGGGAGTTCTGCTTTTTGGGAAGTGGACAGGAGTTCTGTCTTTCCCTGTGTGTTTTGTTTTCAGACAAGCAGCACATGCCTTTAGGCATATTCAGGGTGCTTTGCCGCCTTATCTCACGGAATTTAAAATCCAACTGGGAAATGTGGCGCCTCTTCTTCATCCCCCTTCCTTAGCTCATCCCTGCCAGCAGCCATCCTGTACTATGTTCTGATATAACAGTGTTCGGATATGTGCTCCATTGGACATTCAGCAGTTTTGCATCCTCTCTGTGAACTGGTGCCCCGGATCTGGCAGCCTTGCATCTACAGAGCCTGAATGATGAGCACAGTTGAGAAATTGAGGAGTTAGGAACTTAACACTAAGGGAGGCACCCACATTCTCTGGGACCTAAAAGGGCCAGAAATAGGAATGTCGCCAAGTATCAGATCTAATGAGGATGCTGCTGAGATGACCTGGGTCATCCTAGGTCAGGCTGTTAACCACTCAGTTTGAATTGCCTTCGACATGGCTTCTGTGGGCTAACGGTTGTGACCATGGACTAGTATAAGCCAATAGTTTCATCTGAGCCCAAACATCTGGCACGCTGAGCTATAGCCAAGTCATAGGGCCACATAGGGACCTCTGGGGATGTTGCCTTTAATCAACTTCTCCCACCAAATAACTCAGGATCACTCTAAAAAGAACAAAATTAGCTCCAGACCAATGGCATGACAGCTACAACCATCCTTATCTATAAAGCAGGAAAGAACTAAATGAAAAGCTGTAATGAAAAAAGATAATAATTTAAAAATTAGTTTTTATTAATATAATTAATAATTAAGCCAATTAAGTCTTGAGATGGTATCATGAATATGCTAATAACATGTTCTTCCCAATCGAATACATATATGGGCTGAATAATCTGAAAGTCATATATTGCATGTTGGTTTACAATAAATATTAAATATACTAGTATGTAGTGGAAATATAAAGCAGCTTGAAGACATTTTTGCATCACTGAATAAATACCTAGGTAACTGCTGATCAATCTTTATGTAATATACAAACCAAACCCCATTGGCAGGAAGTAAACATTGCTATAGTGACTAGTCAGAGAATGAGCCTTTCTTACAAAGACCACAGAAGGAGGGCCTGGTAGGTGCTCTGTGTGAATCATCTTAATAGGAAAGGAAGAGAGCTTGCAGCAGGATGATTTAGATTATCCACAAATAACACATTCTCCTGTGAAGGCTGTTAACATGGGGTAGAATTAAAATGGCAGCAGAGTCCTCTTTCCTAGATATCTGTCTAGCTCAGCTGTCTGCAGAAGCTCTGGTGTGGAACGGCCTGAGGAGAAGAAAATGCACGGGATTATCTCCCGGTGAGCCTGTAATTGCGCCAGCCTAGATTCCGCACGGCAGCATGTGTCCTTTTAGAAGGCCGCTGGGCCTTCTTGGATTCCCTCACGATAAACTTGTCATTTGCCCTAAACCCTCTGCCATCTTGACTCCCCCATCTCCTTCCTCTGCCAGACAGCCACCCAGGAGCCAAGCCTCCCCTGCTCCCAATAATAAGGTAACGGGCAGCTCCTGCGGCTGTGCCTTCCTCTCCATTGGCGTCCCGGTTGAGGACCCGTTTCTGCTTATCTGCCACATTGCCATGGCTGTCCTGCTGTCAAATCTCCTCCACCTGCAGCCTCTCTCGCCCTCCCACTGCTCCAATGGTCTCTATTGTCTTGCCTCTGTGGGCCTAAATTGTAGGCCTTCCCTCCCTCCCACTGTTCCTCTGGCACACACCTTACATCCCAGTCAAATTGCTGTACTTGTCTTAACTCTCCAGCCCTCACTGTCACTGACACTGCAGAGGACTGCCTTGCCCCGAGGCCTCTGCCTCCTAAGAGCCAGCTTGTTGCTCAAGGCTCAGCTCAGAGGCCACCACATTCCTGAATACGTCTTTGAGGAGGTCACAGTGAAAGCTGCACTTTGCCCATTCCTCTTGAGAACATGCTGGCTGATATTCGCTTATTGAGAGACGTGTATCGGCCTTGCCTAGTGGATAACAACTGTGGTTTATTCACATTTCTGTTCCTCCAAGTGCCAAGGTGTACCTTGCACCAAAAACTTTGTTGGCTCGAAGAGTGAATCAACTCAGAGAAAGCCTTGCCCAGGTGACATTTTGGAATGAAGACTCTGAGATTAAATGGGTAACAAGTGGCTATTATTATGACTTCACTGGCATATCTCCTAAATGCAGGCTATGCAAATTGGGGTAATTGCTTTGCTCTTTATACTTTAAAGGATTGCATTTCAGGAAGAAAGCCTGGGTGGAGAAAATGGTGACTATCGGAGAAGTTGCCTGAAAGTCCTTGTGTATATAATTCATATTCTCACATATACATATATCTGTGTATGATTATCAAGATAAAATGTGCCAGTTGGAGTCACTCTTTCATCTTCCTCTTTGTTCTCCATGTTCATTAAAAACATTGTTTCCTGATTACTAAAATAATATATTAGAGACGATTTGGATAATATATAAAAGTGTATTATCTGGGGGTTAATTCTCATTACTCAGGAAAAAAAGAAACACCTGTATTAAAAGTTTGAATTTCCTTCTGTTTTTTTTTTCTTTGTATAATATTTCTTCCCCATTACTATCGTATTTATGTAATCTGAATTTTCTTGCCACACTGCTTTTGGGTCAAAGGAGTGGTTTGTCCTAGGGCCTCCACCCACGGATGGTTCTCAAACGTAAGTAGTTCCATTGAATTTCTGTTCTTAGTTTTAAGGCATTCTGAGAAATTTCCAGTGAATATAAAGAAACCAGGGAAATTTAAAAAATGGCTTCAAACTTAATTTTTAACTTATTCTTTCCTCTCAGTCTCTCAAACTTATGATGTACTGCCTTTATTGAAAGGAGAAGACATGATGAGAAAGAGATGCTGTGAAATAAAAGATGAGATGGAATCTCATAGTTACCACCACATTTCCAGTCTGATCAGTAAAGTGCATCTCCCTGGAAATGATCATCGCAAACTGCAAACAAGTGCACAGATGAGGAATGAGAGGAACTTAAATTCATCTCTGGCTCAGGGCATGTAGGGCTAAGGCCTATGGCTGAAGTCTTTTCCTTCTAAAAATTTTACTCAGCGCTCACACCTTGGCTAATGTCGGTTGAATTGCTCGGCCATTCCTGCTTGACTGAATTTTTCTCTGGCTGTTCCTTCACCATAAATCATGGCTGAGGGCTCTGTACTTACTCCTGTAATCGGCTTTGGCCCATAACAAATGGTTGCAGACAGAATTGCAATTCCATGATGTTTTAGCGGCTTGTAAAAAGTACCTAACAGCCTTTAATGCCTCCTTCCCACCCCAAATGGTGGATGTGG
The DNA here is from genome assembly GCF_963455305.1 of Plecotus auritus. NCBI lineage: Eukaryota > Metazoa > Chordata > Mammalia > Chiroptera > Vespertilionidae > Plecotus > Plecotus auritus. The sequence continues at coordinate 152,677,763 of NC_137775.1, forward strand.
GTGGGGGGATCTATTTGAACTTGATAAACAAAATCCATCAGTTCCAAGGATACAGTGTGCCAGACGGTGCCAGATGACATCCTCTAACGACATACCTGGCGGAGCACAACCATCAATGCAATGCTTCTTTTAAAACATCGCAGGAATGTCTCAATGTTGTCTTTATTTAGTTCAGAAGGAGAAAATGAGAACTCCAAGTACTCAGGGTCTCATTGAACATCGATGCACTTCAGAATTTATATCTATAATTTTCCACACATTTGTGCTCTTGGTAATGAGACACTCACTCTAAGATCTTACGGTCTTTTGGCCTATGAAATATACCCCTATTTCTCCTTTCAAACACCATTTTATACATTGGGACTGATAATGAAGGCTGTATGATACCTGTGTAAGAGGTCGCTAAATCTTTCACAATAGAGAAAATTCTTTATATCCAAGTCCAAAATTTCCATTTTTTCCCACTTTAAAAAGTTTCCTCAACTCCTTTTCTTTAGCTATTACATATTTATTAAGTGCTACAGCTGTGTTTGTAGAATACATTTTGTCTTTGAATAGTTTTTACCCTTAGCTATAAACCTGTTCTGAACCTTTGGGATCTCATTTAAATTGCCTGATGGTTTTAGACCAATGTTATTGACAAGTATTCTGATTCTTTAGTCTTTTTTTTTAATCCACATCATAGGTTCTTTAAATTGAGTCAACCTTGTTAAAAATAATAGGATGGCGTAAAAGTGAAGATTGAATGAATATTTTCAGCTCAGTTAAGGTGCTCACACAAGGCAAGACAGTTCTTCTGAACATGCCAAAGGAAGCCTGCTTTGGATAGCAATGAAATGACTTGGGAGGATTTTCCACAGCTACTGCTGTTCAGCTGGGAATATTATTGAATGTGTGGAAAGAAGGCCAGGAAATGGAAATGCTTGCTTTGACACCAGGTTTGTAAGTTAATGAGGTCAGACACTCCTTTTGTGTCTTAGATTTCTGAGCTACAAGTGGAGATGGGTCTCCTGTGGGTCTGATCTACCTTTATCTACTTTAAGGGATTCTTAGAGGCTTGCCTGCAGACAACACCATCTCATAAGCACTTAATAAAATGGCACACATTTACTAGTACAGGTTAAGGCCTTGTTTCCAGGGAGAGTTATAACTAGTTAACATGGTCTCCACTAGTTACTACAACGATTACCAACTCAGGAGGTTCCCCAAATTGAAGCATTTTCACATTCAAGTCAATAGGAATGGGCCTCAAAATCCTGCTTTGGTAGGTGATACCTCTGAAGTGAGAAGCCAGTCACCACCTTGAACATCAGCCTGCTTTTGGTTTTGTGGGTAGGTCACTATTTGGAGTGTTCTAGGTCAGTTCTGCCCTTGGCAACATTCATCCTCAGTGCCTGAAAAGCTTTTATTGGCCAGAACACTTCGGAAGAAGGCGTAGTAATGCCAGGGGTGTCATGGGCTTGGGCCTCCTCTGGACTGATGGATCTCCCCCAAAGAAATACAGTGCACAGATGCAGACAACTTCTGAGTTATCTGAAAAGGCCTACAATTGTCCAAGCTCTCAAGGAAGTGTGTTTAAGCTACCCAAGAGATTGCACACAGCCCTCTGCTTCTTTGAGAAATACTGTTAGTGCTGTTTAAAAACAAACTAAATAAAATGGGACACGCAATAAAAGTAAAACAAACTGTACATACACATAAATAGGATGCAATTGTTAGTCTCTACTCTCTTCCAATTTGAAGGGAGTAGTCTTGTGCTTGCGCCTGAGGGGTGGTCGAAGGACCTGTAGTTCAACCATTTCCCTAAAGAGGCGTGGGGACCCCAGAGAGGAGAGCCCAGAGCCTCAGGTGTCTTGCTGGGTATGTGGGCAGCCTGGCCTTCCAGCTCAGCATTTACTCTCAGCTCCAGGCACTTTTTATTAGATCACCAGCCTCCGCCAGAGCTCATAAGTGCTTAGCTATTGGAAAAGATACTTTAATAAAGATTTTATTTCATCACCCCCGGGTAGCTCTGAAAGCTGGGTACATAGGACTCCCCTGGTTTCACCCATCCTCCTGTGAGAATGCAAATAATCTGACCCAGTGGTTTTACTTTTCAAAGTTATCCTAAGGAAATAATCAAAGATACATGGGAAGAGATAGCTATAAGAATATTTTTGGAATATTTTTCATAATAGTGGAAAAATTAGAAAAACAAGAGAAGTACCAAAAGGAGATTGGTTAAATCATAAATCTATACAACCAAGGGCCAAGCAGTCATAAAAATAATGTACAGAAAGATATTGAAGGGGGATGTTAGAGTAAACATATTGTTAAATGAAAAAAGCAGGTTTCAAAATAAAATGGTTACATTTTCAAGAGTGGACGAGTTCTTTTCTCTTTTAGTTCAGCTTTGAGATATTCTATAACTGGTACGTCTGTTGAAATCAGTGAGAGTTATCCAACAGAAGAGCACCCGTTAGGGCATCATGAGAACTAATGCAGCCACAGAATGACAGCAGGTACATTTCCAAAGTTGAGATTTTGGCACTTCCTTTCTTAACTTCTGTCCTAGGAGTTCCTCTCAGAACCTTAGCCTTTTTAAAAAATAATATATTTTTATTGATTTCAGAGAAGAAGGGAGAGGGAGGGAGAGATAGAAACATCAATGATGAGAGAATTATTGATTGGCTGCCTCCTGCATGTCCCATACTGGGAATCGAGCACAAACCCAGGCATGTGACCTCCTGGTTCAAAGGTCGATGCTCAACTACTGAGCCACCCAGGCTGGGCAACCTTAGCCTTTCAAATAACTCCCTTGGAGCAGCTGGTGAAGAGAACCTCAAATAGGAGGTATGCAGGATTGTGGCATCTTCTGACTGAGCAGGCTATTAGGTGGAGTACAGGATGTGGGGTCCCTTCTCTGTCCCTCCTTACCCTTTCCTTGTCAGATTGGCCCCTAGGGGGTGAGGAACTGGGAGGACTGACAGGCCATGTATCTGTCAGGAATATGTATCTAATTAGAGAGGCTAACCAGTGAGGCTAAGGCCTCTAAGTGCTCCATCTCAGGAGGAATTTATTAACCAGGAATTCGGGGAAATATGTATAATCAACACTTCCCTGTATTTTCTCCCCTCAGGTCTCTGGCATGAGCAGAAGTTTGTGGCTGTCTTCCCCGACTCTCATGGACTCTCTCCTCGACCCCCATTGTATCCTTTTCTCTGTTTCAAAGCAGAAGCATCCATTTAATGGGGTGGGTGGATTGAGGAAGGACCAGATAGAGGAGAAGGATGATGAGAAGGCCAAGACAAAAATTTCAGCTAAAAATTGTTTACTCCTTGTGAGGAAATAGAAGTGAAAATAATTGACCGGATTTTGTTGTATTCTAGTCTGCAATCCAAACTGAACTTTCAGCTTGCTGTGAGGTATTAAAGTAAGTTCTAGCTTTCTGATTTTTCAAGTTCACTTCTACTCCCACGAGATCTACCTCAGACTCTGCTGGATCCAATACCACTTTCTTTTATGAAATGAGTTTATTTGGCATCTTCTCTTAAGTGGAGGAAGCCAGGTCTACCAGGTAACTATGGTGGTTCTCTCTTAGAATGCAGTCACTTTACACAGTTATTTATATATAAATATATGTGTATTTAAATGGAGCAGGTTAATATAAATGTAGGTAAAAATGCTGCAGTTAGTTGAAAGAACTTAATTTTCATACAGGAATGCTGGAGATTGGAAGGGTAGGAATTTTTTCTTTAAAAAGTCTCCCTCCCCAACGAACTTACTCTACTGGCATTCCTCTTCATGTACTATGTTCTTATGCCACAATTATTTTTAAGTTCCTTCAGTCATAGGAGTGCTTGTTTTCTTTTTCTTAATAGACAGATCATAACCTTCAGGAAGGCAGGACCTAACTTTGATATCTCCCTTCCTTCCTTCCTTCCTTCCTTCCTCCCTCCCTCCCTCCCTCCCTCCCTCCCTCTCTCCCTCCCTTCTTCCCTCCCTCCCAGTGCAAGGCACTACTGGGTGCAAAGGATGGCACAGCTGAGCTAGTAGACATGGCTCTGTCCTCAAAGGGTGAGAAGGTCTCCCAGGTGGCTAGCGTGGGGCTCAGGGCTTGCTAATTGATCCAGTAGCTAAAGAACTGTGAAACACAAATCACAATAACTCAACAAAATTTTTCATAAGAAACAAAGTCACAGAAAGGCACAAAGAATACCAGATTTTTGTGTCATATTTTGCAATACTAGATAGCCTGGCGAAGCGTTTTCTTTGCTAAGTAAACTGGCAATGCAGAACCCTGGTAACAAGAGAGAACTGATGCTAATGCCAGTCTAATGATGAGTGCTTTTCTCCTACCCAGCGGTCCTTGTAGAAACTCCTCACTTCTTGTCTATTGGCCTTGAGGGCAGCTAAACATCAGAGCAACTTGCAAAATAAAGCTCAGGTGGAGAAGTCCTCTTTGCTTTTAATTCTGAAGCTTTAGAGCTGCTGGTTCTCAAAGAGCACCGGTGTGACATTGTCTTTTTTTTTGGGTGTAAAACATAAAATTTACTGTCTTAACTATTTAAAGTATACAGTACAGTATTAGAATTATAGTTGTGTAACAGATCTCTAGAACTTTTTTATCTTGCAAAACCGAAACCCTAGGCTTATGGGACAACTCTTCTTTGCCCATTGTTCCCAACCCCTGGCAACCAGCATTCTACTTTTTTTTTTCCAAGATGGATTACTTTAGATAATCATATAGGTGGAATCATGAAGCATTTGTCTTTTTCTGTCTGGCTTATTTAATTTAGCATAGTGTCTTCAAGGTTCATTTATATTATAGCAGGTGACAGGAGTTCTTTCTTTTAAAAGTTTGACTAATACTCCATTGTATGTATATATCATATTTTCTTTATCCATTTATCCTGCAATGGACATTGCAGGATAAATGGACTCATGACTCTGATGCAGTTGCTTGTTGTGAATCACTATTTGAAAGTTCACACACATCTTGAAATTCCTAACGGCTTTTTACCACCCACATTAGTTCACGCACATCACTTTCAATACTAGTACTTGAAAGGAATTAAGACATCATATAACCCAATGCTATCATTTTACAGATGAGAAAACCAAGACCCTGAGAAATTCAGTAATTCTTGAAAGGTCACCTGAATCGTTAACAGCCTCATTTCTGATTTTTCCTATTTCTTTTTCCTGACAATGGCTCTGCCATCTCCCAAATACTCAGGATCTTACCTGAGGATAATTTCTGAGTCCTCCCTACTTCTTATTCCTTTTACAACGCCAGTCACCAAGTCTTATTGATTCTTTCTTTCAAGACTCTGGTATTGTCAACTCTCCAGTATTTCACTTTTATTGCTTCAGCACCTCATTACCCCATCCCTGAATATCCCAAGTGATTATAGTAGCCTCTTTATCTAATATGCCTATCTCCTTATCTGATCTACCAGGTATTCTCAACTCTGGCTGCTCATTACATTGACTTGGGGCACATCCTTCACCCCCAAACCCCACCCCACCATTCTGATTACATTTAATTGATCTGGAGAGGGACCTCTATGGGTATTTTTCAAACACAAGTTCCCCAGGTGATTTTAAAGGGTAGTCAGGATTGAATACCCTTTCCAGAGATGTTTTCTACCACCCCTAAAACACTTCAATCCTCAAGAATCTTCTATGCCTCCTCATTGCTGTTGGTTTTCAGATATCTGTCTCTTCCAAGCATTCAAAATTCTTTCACTTCTCCTCCCTCTGCTTCTCGGTAGAAACGCTATGCTCTAGTCATATCATTCAATTCTTAGCATCAGACTTATTTCCCACAATATCCTATTTCCATTTTTTTAAGAATATATTTTTATTGATTTCAGAGAGGAAGGGAGAAGAAGAGAGAGAGATAGAAACATCAATGATGAGAGAGAATCACTGATTGGCTGCCTCCTGCACGCTCCACACTGGGGACCAAGCCTGCAACCTAGGCATGTGCCCTTGACCGGAATGGAACCTGGGACCCTTCAGTCCGCAGGCTGACACTCTTTCCACTGAGCCAAACTGGCCAGGGCTCCTATTTCCATTTTGAATTATAGTACCCTTTGCCCTCCTCTCTGCTTATACCAAACCTACTGGTTTCTCAAGGGGTTATCTCAAGACAGCTTCCTCCAAGGAACCCTGTCGGACTCTTTGGGTTGTTAGTCCTTCTCTTGTCTCAAACGCACTCATTTTTCAGGTTTGTACTGTCTTGTATTTGTTCCAAGTGAGCATGTTCATCTCTTTAGTGAGACTGAGAGCTCCTTGAGAGGAGGGACAATGCCACATCTTTTTTTTCTTTTTCTGTAGTCCCCGCGGCATCGAACAATGGCTGACCTATAATCATATAACATGTAAATTTGGTAGAATTTGGTATAGACAGGAGGATAGAAGGAAGCTTGGAGAGTTTCTCATGGAGTGGTGGCCCTTTCCACGCAGCAAGGCAGTCACACAATCCCACTCAGTCAGTCCTAATGTCAGCTTGTTTCACAGTTCCTGGTAGGCTGAAGTCTCCAGGACACTTATACATGGCATTTCTGTGGCAAAGATGCAACTCTAGCATGTTAAACTTCAATTTGTGCTGGCAACATAGATCATATGACAATTTGAGTGAAAAGACTTTATAGAAACAATAAAACTTTGATTAACCAGAAACAATTACTTGGAACATTTTGGAACATAGCCAGTTTCTTCCACTTAACTCTTGACAGAAAGAGATAAATGATGAGAAAAAAGCAGATAGGGAGAAATTTATTTTAAACAACAACAACCAAAAAGCTTAATTCTGGGTTAGGTTGAGAGGGTCAGTGGAAATTTGCTGTCAGAATGATGACCTTGAGATACTGCAAGATTTCATTCATTCATCGATTCACTTATTCACTCTCTCTGCAAAGCATTATATTAGAATCCAGGGTAATAACCAGTATTTAAATTCCTAAAAGGGGAGGAAGTATGTGGACGTTGATAACTAGGTTGCAAAACAGAGAGTGAGAAGGCACAGGAGAGAGGTATAAAGGTCATTGACTTCAGAGAACTGAGAGGTTACTTCTGATTGGTGGACTTGGGGGAGGATTCACCGAGGAGGCAGCCTTTGATCTGGTTCTTGTAGGTGGACATGATTTGGGAAAAGGGTTTTCCAAGCCAAGGGATCAGCATGTGTCCAAAGTAAAGTTGAGAATATAGGACAATGGCAAGTGTTCCAACTGGTCAGAGCATTGATAGATAATAGGATATTGTGGGAGATAAGAGATAAGATTGATTTGCATGGGGCCCAATCAGAGATAGATTTGGGTGCTCATTTAAGCTTCATCGTTGTTATTAATGTGTGTAAAAGGCAGTCCTTTAGGACAATCAATTGCTCTGGCATCAGTGAGCAGGGAAGATTGGCCAGGGAGCAGGGAAGAGTATTTTTTTTTGTAAACAATGAGCATACTGTTTTCCTTCAACATTTCCTACATACAGAGTTCTTTTAGGGTGGAAATATTGTCATTCATCTTTGCACCCTGTCTTCTGAAAAAGCAATAGGAAAGCCAGGCCTTACCACATGACTGTATTTAAGTGGGAGCTCTAGGTACTGGAGGTGTCACTGGGTGGATTCTCAGTGTGGCCCACAATGGGGGGCAGCATGTGGGGAAGGCTTATGGGGAGGTCTGTGGAGAGTAGCTGGTGAAGGCCACTTCCCACCAATGATCTTCACAATAGTACCATTATTGAGTGCGATGCTCTAGGCATTGTGCAACGCCAGGCCCATGTGGTCCTGCCCCTTCCCCTCCACTCTCAGCCCTCCTCTCCTAATCCCTCCCCAGCCCATTTCAGTGCAGAGCAACCACTTTTTCTCCAGAAAATGGGTCATTCTCCTTGTAGCCGTTCTGAAGCCTACTCTCTGACTTCCATATCAGTCTTCTCTTCCATTTCTCTTTTGCCTCTAGGATTGCCCTCCCCTGATCTTCCCCAATTTCTCTCTTTTTTGTAAAAAAAATATTTTTATTGATTTCAGAGAGGAAGGTAGAGGGAGAGAGATAGAAATGTCAATAGTGAGAGAGAATCATTGATCGGCTGCTCCTGCACACCCCCCACCCCCACTGGGGATAGAGCCCGCATCCCGGGCATGTGCCCTGGACCGGAATTGAACCTGGGACCCTTCAGTCCCCAAGCCGATGCTCTAGCCACTGAGCCAAACTGGTTAGGGCCCCAATTTCTCTTACTTGTTACTCATGTGTCAGCATGTCCCATGGATTTTCCTCTCTCTGTACATAGTGGGTCTCTCTAGGAGACCTTGTCCCACACATGGCTCTAGCTGTTCTCTCCAGGACCCCCTGGCTCCAGCTCTTGAGCACCTTATCCAAGTGCCCTGTGTGTGGCTGCTTCACTTAAGGGTTCTCAAGTCCCAAACTGACCCCATTTTTCTCTCCTAAACTTGCTCCTTCACCTGTATGGTGTCATCTTCCACCTGGTTTTGGGTCACAGGTCTCCTCTGATTCTTTTCTGCATATTCATTATTCATCAAGTTTTGTTACTTCCATCAGTGAAATGTCTGAAACATCTCCAAAACCATTTCCACATGCTATTTCCACCACCACTTCTCTAATTTTGTTCCTCATATCAGTTTCTTCAACTTTTACAATAACATAACTGCCTCCAGTTTCTTATAAAATCCATCTTAAATACTACCGTATTAAATAGTATTTAATAGTATTTCCAAATATTTTTATCATCCCACTTAAACTATTTTTGCTGGCCCCTGATTATGTAAAATTTGAATTCCTTTGCTTGGCATAGAAGGCCCTTTTTCATCGAGCCCCACTTTAATGTTCTCTCATTTTGTCCCTCCCCCTCTCCCATTTAGCCTCTGTGACAGCTGCCTTACCTCCTGCCCACACTGGTGAAATTCTGCTTGTCACGCAAGGCCCACTACCATGTCACCTCTTGGGTGGGGTAGAATCTTCCACAACTCTGCTAAGTAGTTTCAGTGTCCTGGGTCCTTTGGCCTCTTATCACTCCTTTGCCCATACTATTCACACTTGTTTCATTGCCTGATTTTCTCTGTAACCCCTACTTGTTTGTGAATACCCATGGGCAGAGACCCTCTTATGCGCCTTTATACTCCTAGCACCCAGCAAGGTGTCTGATAGATGTTTGTGGAACTGAACCAAGACCACAAAGAACCCTTCCCTCCCTCTTCTTCTTTTTTGTTTAAGCTAGTGACTCTAACGAATTGGTGGATTCAGGTCCCCTTACCTCCATGAATTACAGACCAGTTAAGGTAAATTATATGGCAAGCATATGCCTGAACCATCATCACTGGACTAGATTTCCCAATGATCACACCATGGCTTTATTCCTTCTCTGGTACTTTGCAGCTTTCTCCTTTAGGTTTCCTAATCTAGGTTTCCTCTTATTAATAACTTCTCCTTGAGAGACAGACACTTTAGAGAAATTACACATTTAAAGTTCCTATTTTTGTAGACATCTTTGAACAATGGTTGCAATGGTACATGTGTGTATGTATAGATATTTATATCAATATAAAACTCTTTGATGAGGAAGTGTTTAGCAGTTAGACCACTTAAATCACTTAGTGGATAATATTGCCTTTTATATTAATTTTAAACCAGACCTGGATGGCAATACGCAGGGTCATTAACAATTGGAAAATATATTTCAGAAACATTCAGAGCTAACTGAAAGCCTCTGGTGGAGAGGTGCTCAGCCTCGGCTGTGCCCGTGTGAATGGGGTAGAATTAAACTAGAACTGAAGAATGTGTCAGTCTGATTCAAGCTTCTATGGCAAACCATGGGGACTGAGCATGAGTATCAGTTTCTGTTAAAAAGTCAGGCTGACATTTAAAAATCCCAGTCCTATTAAATTGTGCCAGAATCGCATGCCCACTTGCAGGATCTGACAGTGGAAACGTGGTCTGCTCTAAGGATGTGTTTGAGGGATGGAAAGTTGCTTAGACCATATTTGCAAGGCTATCTATTATATTCTGCTTTATTTACATATAGGATACATTTCTTTTTTCCTTGAGAATTTTTACTGAATTTTAGGCTAAAATATAGCCAACATTTGAGAATGTTCATTTTGAAATAGTGATGAATACTGTTCAGGTACAAAATTATGACTACTTTCAAAGAAGTTACACTGTTTCTCCGCCCCCCCCCCCCCCCCCCCCCCCGCCTTGTCTTAAACTTGGTGTAGCACTGAGTATGGAGGAGGGACAGCGTAAGATGCAGTCCTGAGTGGATAATTGCTACAAAGCAGGCTGGGAATACTGGGATACCCAGTGGAGTTCAGAGTTCTAGGGCTGGAATGTCTGCCGACTATGGCTCTCTTTCTGTCTGGTGCAAAAAGGGTGGCCTGAGTTATTGCTGTCTAAACTAGGGCTGAGAGGAAATGCTTAAAGCTCATGGAGGATTTTTCACTCCAGGCCCAGCTACCAGGTCACGACTTGGGTGGGGTAGAATCTTCTACCACTGCGCCAAGTGGATTTAGTATACTGGGTCCTTCGGCCTCTTATCACTCCTTTGCCAAAGTGTGTGGGGCAGAACTCGGCTAGCGCTGGGTCTGCTCTACTCTCCCGCCCTTCCCTCCTGCTGAGCCACTCATGAACCCGCCAACCCTATCACTTATATGGTCTTAGCTATAAATATTTTCAGAGCTCTAGCAGTAATTAGACAAGCTACTATGAAAGAGAGCATTATACATCCGTTAAAAACATATACAAAACCAAAGCTCATTAGAGAAAGATAATATTCATGCAGATTTTACAAACCGTGTCTTTAGGGTGGCCCAATAAGTAGAAATATGGGGACCCATGCTTGTCACTTTTCATGCACATGGAGAGACTGGAAGGTACCATTCCTAAAGGAAGGGGAGGAACAGCCTAGGACCAATCATTAGAATTAACAGAACCAGTGACAAAGATATATTATTACTGTTAGAATCAAGATTGCTTAGTATGTTTAGAGCAGCTGAATAAAAATTATCTAGGCAGTAAGAATAAAGACTTTAAGTAAAGCTAATCGTATCAAGCATGCAGCAAGTGAAATTAGTGAAAGACTGAGCTACATGTGTATTCCAAAAGTAGATTTTTCTCAAAATATCGAGGGCATCCTGAGGTGCTTTTACGGAGGCATAAATGTTTGTTTGTTTTTTTCAAAATGCAGAATTTTTTCATAATGAAGAGGTGTTTCAGTGATATCAGCTGTCATTTGAGAATCAGTCACAGTAATCATTTCCAGATTTTGAAAAATTCTCCAATTAAAGATAGGGCGTGCTACTGTTTACACTTACGTTTTCTCTAATAATCTCATAAATTCCTATAGTTCCCCTCACCTCTGACAATTTGCTTATTTATAGTCAAAGTTCACAGTTAACTTGCTGGCTGTAATTGTCTTCTGGGAAAAAAATAAAGCTGAAAAAAAATGCAGCAATGTCTTGCCTGCTGTACTCTGCTGTACACCCCTGTCCAAGCGCTGGGCTTGGAACCAGCTTCTTGGCCGTTGCTCGGTGCGTGTCTATCTCAGCTCATGGGCTAGTTTCTGTTTTAAATCCTCACCGGAGGATATGTTTTTATTGTTTTTTTTTTTTTTTTTTTTTTTTTTAGAGAGAAAGGAAGGGGGTGGAGAAGAGAGAGAGAGAGAGAGATCAGATGCCCCCCCTGTAGGCACCCTGACTGGGATCGAACTGGCAACCTTTTGATGTACAGACGACGCTCCAATCAACTGAGCCACCTGGCCAGGGTTCGGCTGTAGTTCTTTATATACATAACGATAGGTACTAGAAATTCAAGAAAGTCTAAGTCAGTAATCTCCAAGAGAAAGGCCCCTGGGAGATGCAACTACTGCCTTTAGGAGAGGATCACCTACGCCCGTGTTCTCTCAGCTCCGCACGGTGTGAGGGGAAGGGATGCGAGGTTAATGTGATCAGAAGTACTTAACCCATGCAGCTCAGACATTTGGAGGCCCGATCCCCTTTTTGACAGTCTATACTGATGGCAGTCCCTCCTAAATGCCTCACGTGCTGCACACCTGGTGCTGTGTAGACCTGGCTTGCCTGTGCAGAATGGAATGTACTCACACAGATTTCCGATTGTGCTGCATGGGGTGTTTTCCAGAGCACCGTGTGTGTCTGAGGGAAGGGAGCCTCAGGGTAGGAACTAATACCTCGAGCTTAAATGGAAAGTGGAACCTCTCTGTGGTAAGGAAACGAATGCTTAGCAATGAATGTCAGAAGTAGAAATTAAATTTCAGGATTTATTAATTGAATTTACCATTTAGCCCTGCCAAGATGCAAGTAATTTTGTACAGAAATGATCAAGCTGTTTTAATGCCGCACAGCGAAGGCTCTCATTTGATTTCAAGTGTGGCCTTTAGTGGGCTTGAAAGATACATGTGCTAAGAAACTTCAAGGCCATAAGGTCAAATGAAAGGGCCCAGAACTCGGTGGAGATAAATTGCTGTGAAGGCTGGGGTCAAAACTGCCATGAAATGTGATGAATGGAGAGTTGCGTACTGTGCTAGACACATGCAATGCACACTTTATGAGTGTGTATGTTCCGCCCTGAAGCCAGGGTCCTGGTGAGGCCAGGTCACTGTCTGTTGGAGAGTGTGGCTGAAAGACCAGACACCTTTCTACGGAAGTGAAAAAGGTTACTTTGTAAGCAAATGTCTGAGCCACTTCGTAGTCAACAGCTTTTCCATCCAGGCTATGTGTGTGTGTGTCTTGCTCTATTAAAAAAAATTGAACCCAAACAACACACTGAAGATGTGGGATTCTCAAAGTTTGGAGATTTTGCTATAATTAGAGCATATAATTCAAGCCGGGAGTAAGGCATTATATGATTTTATCTTCTGTCCTGACTGAGGGAGTTCAGTTAAGAAGAAGTATTGGGAAGTCTTTATCAGAACAGGTCATCAGGGTAATCTTATCTTTGAGCAAGACTGCAGGCAGTGCTCGGCCTGTGTGGCTCAGTGTCAACCCATGAACCAGGAAGGTCATGGTTCAATTCCCGACCAGGGCATATGCCCGGGTTTCGAGCTGGATCCCCAGTAGGGAACGTGCAGGAGGCAGCCAATCCATGATTCTCTCTCAGCATTGATGTTCCTATTCCTCTCCCTCTCCCTTGCTCTCTCTGAAATAAATAAAAAGACTGCAGGCAGAGTTCTAGAATAACATAAGGTGGCCTTATGGATTCACTATTTCTTCCACCAGAAATGAGTGGTGTAGAGCATTTTAGTTTAAAAATTGAAGCTGGTGGGTTGTTTGGCTAAGGAACACAAGGATAGGACAGTAGGCACAGGCATCTGAAGGGAGGCTTGGAGACTTGATGTTTGCTGGTTATGGCAGTTGGCTGGACCTACCCAAGAATCTGTCTCAAGGACTTCACTTTGAGCACCTGGATAACAGGGTTTTGTTGGCAAACCTCTTCACAGGGATCAAACCCTTTTCTGCATCATCGCTACTTTGAGATGAGAGAAAATCAGACAGTGGGAAATAGTTCTGGCATTCCACACAGCTTCTTACGGGTCTCGTTGAGGAGTTAGAAGCTCATCTTGAAAAGATATTCTCATGCTATGAACCACAAGGTCAGACTCTCCTAAGTGGGGAGGGTGGGAGCTGAGCTCAGATGGTCAAAACGCCTGAGATGGAAAATGGGAGGAAGATCTGGTCTGCTTTAAAAAACGCTGTAATGGTTGCATGTCTGGAGGGCTATTCAGACTGAATGGGCACAAGAGGAGCCGGGTTGAGGGGTGAGGTGATCTCAGATGGCGGGAGGCTGACAAGACATAAAAGGGGCAGCGAGCGGTAAAAGCTCCTGTGGGCCCAGCCTTTACAACAGAACCAGAAGAGATAAATACTACAATCTCCAGGGCATGATTTCCCTGGAATGGCACTTAAAAAAATATAGAGTCCGGGCCAAATCGGCTCAACTGTGTGTGTGTGTGTGTGTGTGTGTGTGTGTGTGTGTGTGTGTCTTTAAAACCACAATGCATGCTTTCTTTTCTCTTAACCTCCATTCTTCATCTCCACTCCCCACTCCTGGTACCATGTAAAAATATTCTCTTAATTCGTGACTTCTTTGTTCCAACATTGTTACAGTATTCCTCAGCGTTTCCTCTGAGAAATCTGCCTCCTCCCTGGACTTTCGTGGCAGCAGCCCTCTCTCGGGAGAGCTTATTGGCTTCACGTTGGGGAAGAAAGGGAGTGTTCTTATCAGAGCCTAAAACCTGGCTCTCAGGAGGTTACCGGAGGAACTGGAATATTTAGGTTTCCAAGATGCATGTGGGAGTGCTTCTCAGTGGGGTCTGGGCAAGATATCTCTTCATTCATTCACGCATCTCCTGCAACAGCTTAAGTGCTTGGGAATGGAAGGAGGTTGGAACTCGAGAACCAAATGGGTTCTTGGTAGATTTCTTGGTTACTGTATGGTCTAATATATTTTATCAGAGTCTAAATACCTCACAGTGAGGACTTGGGGAAGGGGGTTACTTAATATATGCTTGAAGAGAAAAATGCATGTTGTATATCATGTAAGAATATCCCACAAGGTGGAATATGTTTATAGCCCACAGTTTCCAAATAAATCATGTGAAGAGATGGGATTTTGTCCTCATCCTAGAAACACTGAAAAGAATAAATGAGGTTTTGGCTGAGCATGGGGAGAGCAATTTCAGATTTTGTGTTCTTTAAGGAAGCCCCTGCCTGACTCCATGAAACAGAAACCGGCCTTTATTTCACAGCTGGAGAATCTCCTGGGGTTGCCCAAGTGCCGCAGAGCAGTCTGAGCCCTTCAGCCGGGACGAACCCAAGTTCTGCCTGGCAGCCTGTGTCTTCCCGGCTCTGACTCAGGAGAGGGTACTGGAGTGATTTGTGGAGCCTCTCATGGAAAAGGAAGATACACTCAACCATGAATGTCAGAAGCTGAAATTAAATTTCAGAATTTATTCTTGAAGCAAGCTGCCTTTTGCTCTATTAAAATGCAGGTGAATTAGTGCAAAGGCTATGGAACCACTTAAAGCTCCCATAAACTTGGTCTCTGAGGAAGAGGCGAAGGCATGGAGACACTCCCCTCGCCTTTTATTGTGGGGCATAAGAGGCCCGACGAAAGTCTTGGGATGTGAGGTCACAGTGCTCCAGGCTTCCTGAGGCTGGAGGGGAAGAGTCACGATGAGCAAATTTGCTAGATAAAGTGTTGGCTCACTAACTTGGAATTTAGAATAATTCATATAAGGCCTAAGCCGACATTTACCTGTACTCAGCAAGTTCTTTCTTCAGAAAAAGTAGAAAGTATTAGTATAAATATTACAAAAGAAAATGCTTAACAAACCAAAGAAGACAGGCACTTTTCAAGGATCCTTAACACTCTGGAAGTACTTATTACATTCCGTAATTAATTAATAAAACTCATTTAAATATATTTCATTGGAGCAGATCCTTTGGGACTTTTAACCAGTCACCAATCTGTTAGAATCAGTTGTTACACGACTTCATTCTTAGATTGTCAGCTCACTGAGGCCCAGAACTATCTTACCTGTGGTGTCTCCAAAGTGCATTGCACATAGTAGGTGCTCAGAAAATCCTGGTTTAGTCAAGGAAATAGTAATGATATCAATGATTGATATTAATTACAGGCTTTGTCTCACATGGCCTGTTTGGTAGGGGTATACTGTCTGAGGTTTATCTTTGTATGATCAGAGGGAAGAACTCAAACAAATAATTGTAAATAATGATAATGCTTACAATTTTACTTGTCCATGTATATTCTTAAGGAATAAACAAATAAACATTGCCTATTGCCAGATAAGTAGAGACCAGTACTGCTTAATCTGGCGCTCTCAAAGATCATTGTAAAACACTTTTTATTTGTTGATTAAAGGAAGACCTTTAACTAAACTATTTGGCCCATCTATTTTTTCAGCTGTAGTCACTGGCTCAGTCAGATCTTTACTTACTTAATGCAGTTTTATTATACTTATAAAAAGTAAATAATTTCATTTACCAAAGGCCTGTAATCAAGTCAAAGCCTATTAAAGACACAATTAACTTTGAAAATGGAAGTGGAGGCAGAAGCCTGATTCATGGATTGGTTATTTCTTTCCTGTTGCGTGGGCATTTGGTGTTAGCTGTCGCTGGGCCATTGATTTTGTGAGAATTCTGCTTGTCCTTATAACCCTGGCTGGCCTCCTAAGGCCACTAGAGACTCCCTTTTACTCACAGACTCCCTTCAGCGTTCTAGTCATAAAGACCTGCCCCCTTGCTTTTCAAGAGAATAAACAGGCCAGACCACCCATTGAGCCTGGAAAACAGATTTCTGTTTTGCTTTATTTTGATCAGATTTGAACAGCAAGTACTATGAGGGAAGGCGTGCGTGGGTCTGAACAGCTTGTGTAAAGAATTTTTTCCATCCAGTGGCTGCTCTTTTCCACGCCCCCGACCCTGGCTCTGTGACTCGGTGTATAAATCAAGTGAATGTTCATGTTGTCATCCCCAGATGCTGATGAAGGACACCTCTCTGTCAAGGGAGGGAGCTAATTTGTACAACTTACTCCTTTGCAGCCTTAGGACCAGGATGTATACATTCTTTTCTCTTAACCATTTTAGATGTAATTCAAGTGGCAACACCCAGTGTTAAGGAGGGCACTCCTTTTGATGGAGCATCTTCTGATTTTTTTTCTCAGTATGGTGGAGTGAAGGTCCCTTATTCCTGCCAGTTGTTGAGATGTGTGTCAGGGGAGGGGGAACTTACCCTCTCTGTTGAGTTTATAATCAACAAATTCTTATCCTGAGGACTAGAGTAGAGTTGAAGTGTCTATCTTCTGAGCTTCTCTTTCAAGGACTTAACTATAAAAGCAACTTCTCCTTCAAAGCCCTTATCATTTCCCGACTCTCCTCGCAGCTGCTCACAGCCTCAGTGTGCAGCCAACTGCTCTCACGGCTGCATTTGTTGATTTATGCCTCTGAACTGGCAGAGGTGTCACCTGGCGATTAGTCTTACGGTAATTATGGATGGCTTATTTGCAGCATACTTATTCCTCTCCTCAGCTCACTTGGATTCATGCTGGTTTTGTTTAGTCAACAATCTGACAGGTTACCCATGCTATTTTTTTCTTTCAATTGTCCCTGCACTTATCTCTGTGTCACAGATCACCTTAAGGATGCGGAGTGGGAGTTTTGTATTTCTCTTGACTGAGATCGGCTTTTCCTTGGCATGGACCAAAGTCCAGATAAGGGTCCTGCCTCAAAGCTGTTCTGAGTTCTGTAGGTGTCAGAGGGAGGGCTGGTAATGTCACCTAAAGCCCTTCCGCAGACTTGTTCTTCAGTCCCTCATCTTCAAAGTTTGCTCTCCCAGGCTGGGTTAAGTCTGAATAGCTTGCCAATAGGTTATGTCTCCTATGGATTCTGATAACCTCCTTTAACAATCTCTTAAGGATGGATTTTATGTCAACCTTAGGATCTTAAAAAGGCAAACAAAAGAAACAAACATAGGACCAAACTCATAGTTGACAGAAAAACCAGTTTTCCTGTGATTAGGGTGCATCTAGACAAAGTAGATTATATTCTTGGTTATATTTACTGGTACACTCGAGCACTTTTTGTTGTTCTTGTTGCTATTATTTTATTTGGTCCCCCCTTCCTCTTGCCAATTTACTTAAAATACACTCTAGTTTATCTTGGACAAAAACTTCTGTTTCATGGTGTAGTCTGTTTAACTGATGTTGGAGGGATTGTGATGTCCTTTGGCTGTGGGCACTACTCTTATATTGGGGTAATTTGTACAGCCATGGATGTGGCCACTGCTTTGGCTTGCTCCTGGTGCAGGAAAGAATTTAAATAGCAGGCTTGTGACTGCTATCCTCACAAATGTCTGCTTGCAAAGCTGGTCCTTGCCTGCATCCAGGACTGGGACTGGTCAATTGTCCTCTAATAGAAACCTTTCCCTAAAGGGTAAGGGTGTGTCACTATACCCCAGCTATTTGCACAAACAATGTGGTTTATGCTAAACACCTGCTTTCATTAGGGGAGACTGGAATTGTTTTATTATTATTGATTTTTAGAGAGAGAGAAAGGAAGGGGGGAGAGAGAGAGAGAGAGAGAGAGAGAGAGAGAGAGAGAGAGAGAGAGAGATTTGTTTTTCCACTTATTTATGCATTTATTGGTTGATTCTTGTATGTGCCTTGACCAGAGATTGAACCCACACGCTAACCAACTGAGCTACCTGGGCAGGAACGACACTGGAATTTTGGTATGTGATAGGCTGAGAGTGTCTACATGATCAGCTCCCAGTACAAACCTTGGGTGCCAAGTTTTAAATGAGCTTCCCTAGGTAGCAACATCACACATCTGTTGCTGCATTTTTGTTACTGGGAGAAGAGTGCTCTCTGGTGGCCCCTCACGGGGTGGAGGGAGGGGAGCGGGCGGAGATAGATAGACAGATAGAGAATAAGGAACCTCACGTGGATTCTTCCAGTGTCTGCCTGTATTTCCCCCTCTTATGATCCTCCTGTGTATCCTTACTAAAGCACTGTAATAAATCTTGTTATTACAAGGACAAGTATATTCTGTGCCCCAGGAGCCCAGTAATCCTTTTAGCAAATCTCTGAATGTGGAGTGGTCTTGGGGACCTCTGAAACACCCCCCTCGCTGTCACTATGACCTTCCAGAGATACCATGTGATGGCATTATCCTCAAAGATGCTCATCTGATCCTTAACCTTCTTGGTTTCTCATACATAACCATGCATCTTTTAGCTTAGAGTTTCCTGGAGAACTAATGTTTACTTGGTTTATGATTATTCTTTTACTTCCCTAAAGGAAATTGCTCTACTCTATTAAATTTCGTCTTTTGTGGCATAATTGCTAAGTTATTTTTCAGTCAATATCCATGTCAATCTACCATCAAAAGTAGCTGATGAGCTCTCATTACCAGCAAATACAATTTAATGTTACATTTTCAAATATATTCAGAGGAAATTCTGCAATACCGCCAAGAGTTTTTATCCTTCGAAAGTGTGCTCAGATATTTAACAAACTCTCTGTGTGTTGGTTAATTTTAGATTTTAACCTTAATTGGATATTTTTGGGTAATATTTAAGAATTAATGGAATAATGTTGACATGACCTTGAATTTCTGTCTTGTTCAAAAACGTATTTTTATTTTTTCTTAAAGATGCATTGAGGCAGCTTCATGCTTATGCATTACAGGCTATGCCACAGGCGGCTCAGTAGTACTGTCCTAACTGACCACTGCCGACAAGCAGCTGGTGTGGCGGACCGTGCAAGTGTGGACCAAACAGTGACTGTACAAGAGAAAAGAGAGCCCAGGAGAGCCATGCTGTTCAGATTAACATTTCAAAGACTCACCTGTTAGAACAATGGGAACAATATCAACTCTATGAAAATTCCTTGGTATAGGTTATAGTCAGGTCTTGCCATGGAGTGAAACAGACCTTTAAAATGAGGTATTTTCAGAAGTGATAGAATCTCGCAGGTCAGTTTGATATTACTGAATCACGTAATGCTCCAGGGTGCCAAAAGCTATTGTATTCCAAGTGTTCAGGTTCTTTCCATGAAGGGATTAATGCCAGGTTCATTTACTAGGATCAGGCCTGTGCTTATTGCTAATATTAATATTTAAAAATATTTTATTACATCCAAACAGTAAGAGTTGCAACTTGGGATGAAATATATCCTTGGACACAGAGCCAGCCCTCCAGAAAGTTCTGAATCCTTTCCCACTCTTGATGTGAGGGCTTGCCGCCCCTCTTTGTAGGCTTTGTAGGAGTATCAAGAACCTGGAAACAGAGTATTTAAGGGCTTCTGAATTCAGATATTTCAACTGAACTCAGGACTATACTGACCTGCTAAATAATAAATAAGGTAACTTAGGCAAAAAAAAAATTGAGAGGGAAAAGTACTATTTAGAATTTTTGGAGTGGAGGAAGGTAGGGGTTGGAGGAGTGAAAATGAGAGTCAATTTATCTAGATCATCAGTTTGAACTACTTGTACAGGTCAGCTAGTTATTAGTAGGTCCTTTTTCCATAATCTGGAAGGGCATTATCTACACTGCTTTTTACTGATACCTGTCTATCTCTCTGTCTGTCTGTTATTTTTGACATTAATTAAAGAACAGCTCAGGTTATGTAATGACCCCCCGGCCGTTCCTTAGTAATGCTGTCAGTGGAGTTTTAAGTGGGCTCCTTGGAAATAACACCATTAAAGACTTTGGAAGAAAATCTATGCATTAAAATGCACTTTAAAGCCTTCCTCAAAAACATGTAGATACACAACACGAGTGTGAATTTTTTGAATATCCCTAAATGCCAAGGAAATGTAATCACTGCATGAACTGAAGTTTGCATTTTCATTTTCACACCCTGAAGATTTGTTCTTGTTTTCCCCCTGGCCCCAGTTACATATCCTGTGGGACAGTGTGATGCACAAGCAATTTTAGGAAATAATTGATACATTACTGTGGACTCAAATGAACAGAAGACTATCAGTCAAATTATGAAAGTTCTAGTATCATACTGATGGCTGGATCTCCCAGCACACTCAGAGATGCCCTGAAAGGTTCCATATTTGCTATTTTAAACATTACTTAACTATGGGAGCAACAGAAAGAACACACACATATATATCTTGTGCTTAAATGTATACATGTGTATAGATATCTATTGATAGCTAAATATATATTTAGGTAGAACTAAATAACTGACATTGTCTTATAAATAGGCACAGGCATTTACAGTACATGAAAGAAACAGAGAAAAGGTGAATCAAAACGTGAAACGCACCATACTCTGGGACCTGGCCCGTCCCGCGCTTCAGCAGCAGCCTCACTCTTCTTCCTCCAGATTTGATGAGTTCTATTGCTCTGGCGTGTGTCATGTCCCTTGTGCTCTCCCCATTGATTTCAATGATTTGATCTCCTACCTGGTAATTAAAGAAACATTAAGTCATCCACAGACGGTTTTACTCAAGGTGCATTTCCAACAGATTAGATAAACATCGTAGATTACCAGTTTCCGGGGAGCATCCAAATGGTTTGGTTATAGCCTGCTGCCTCTTAGAAGAAGCTAGTCCCTGGCTGCATCCTGCATCTGACCACCAAACTTAATTTACTTTTATAGAAATTAAAATATCAGACCAGGGAGGTTGTGGTGATATGTCACTTATATTTAGCCAGTATGGCAGAGACTATAAACTATTTAGTGTTGTGTTTTTTTTAAATTAGGAAATAGATTTAATACCATTATTCCAAATAATGCAGTATCTTTGCTTAAAACAAGAAATAAATATTCTAAGGCCTTTTCATTGAACACAATGCAAGCTTTGGGTTTAGTGCAGCATCTAATTCAGCATGTTGGATGGAATGAATGGTTTTTGGGCTTTTCTGCGAATTTTCATTATGCATCATTTAAATTTCCCTGGGTGCTATTGTGATATTGCCTTCTTTGTAACACTGGTTGGTTGATATTCAAGTTCAATGATGAGTTTCATACACAGTCCTTTGAATTAGAAATGGGATCCTCCATTCTCTACACATGACTAGTGCCCTTGCTAAATCTTTGCTCTGTTCACACCTGGTTGCCAGAGAAGTTTGGTTAAATACCAATTTCTCCTGATTTGTCAGAAATGCCTGTGTTCCATAAACAATTCCCATTTAGCCTTTGTGAATAGACATTTGGAATAAAAGAGGTTCAACCATGAGCTCATCATGTAACTCCCAAGTGCCATCATTGTCAGGAAACTTTGAATTAAAATATGTTTCATTTCAGTGGAAATCACTTAAGACAAATTAGCCAGAAAAGCACAATGAGTTGCTTTGTAAAAATGCTATTTTAGTTGGGACCCTTAAGCAAAGCAGATCTCAGTCTAAACTCCACAATGCGGACAGCATTGCAAATAAACTCTCTATAGGAGAGCACTCTTAAGGTGGATGCTGCAGGCTGGGCTGAACAGGAATAACTACCATCACAATGGCAAGGGGCCACTAAAATAAGACCACCTCCTGAAAAGTGGAGGAAAGAACAAACATGTGTTTGTTGTAGCAAGGAAATAACATCTTTTTAAAAAATATATATTTTATTGATTTTTTTACAGAGATGAAGGGAGAGGGATAGAGAGTTAGAAACATCGATGGGAGAGAAGCATCGATCAGCTGCCTCCTGCACACCCCCCACTGGGGATGTGCTGGCAACCAAGGCACATGCCCTTGACCAGAATCGACCCTGGGACCCTTCAGTCCACAGGCCGATGCTCTATCCACTGAGCCAAACCATTTAGGGTGGATATAACATCTTTACCTAAAGACAATTCTTCAGGGATAGGATTCCAATGCAACGAAGGGAAAGACTTCTCTCTTTACGTAGTACTTGGTGGCCTTTAGAAGTCTGATTTTGGGAGGTAGAAGAGGTTGGCCTCACTGGCATGACTTTCAGATTCCACAGAAGAATCATGAAAGACGGGACTACATTAATTTTTTTTTAGTGCCAATGTTTGCAACTTTTTTTTTCCAGGTCTCCTTAACTGTCTTCTTTCCCATAAGGCAACAGGCACAGCCTAAAGTCCAGTAGCTTGCTAGAGGCCACATATCCAAGCCAGAGGCAAATGGGACCAATTATTCTTCTCCTAGCAGTCCCCATCCATGACTGAAACCTCATGGCATGGAACTAAATTATAGACATAAAACAGAAGTTCTCATGAAGTTATAACAGTGAGTCTTCATTCCTAGCCAGACTCTTCTGAGCTTGACTCATATATCCAATCGATTACTAAATATCTTCACCTGGATGTCCAGCAGACAACTCCAACTCAGCACCAGCAGACTGGGCTTACCATTTTTCTACCCAAGCAGTTTTTCCTCTTAATTCTTGAGGCTGGTTATGCCACCAACATTCACCCAAGCCAGAAACCTGGGGGTCATGCTGGGCTCCTTGTTCCCTCAACTTCTCTGCATCTGTCTCTGTTCTCAAATTTGATTCCATTGCTAACTAGCTCAGTTCAGGCCTTTAACTGGGTTATTCCACTAATCTCCTATTACCTTATTATGAATATCTTCTCTTTGTCTCCATTCGGCAAACTGTGGCTCGTGAGCCACGTGCAGCTCGCGAGCCGTGGTTTGCCGCTCTGTTGACTAATGAGTTTGCCGACCACTGGGATAGGGGCTTAATCACAAGGAACAACAACAGCCTGTAATTATTGGAATCGAGAGTCTAGGTCAGTGGTCAACAAACTCATTAGTCAACAGAGCGGCAAACCGCAGCTCACTAGCCGCATGTGGCTCGCGAGCCGCAGTTTGCCGACCACTGTTCTAAGGGAAATCTTCCCAAGGCATCATGCAAACTGGGCATGTAGGGTTTCCATGTGCCACCACTCTCTTTGCCTCTCCTCCCCATGGACCTGGTGACCTCCCAATCTTCCTCAGGGCCAGTCTAAGCATCTTCTCTGTGGGATACCTTCCTAAACCCTGTCTTCTTCCAAAGCAGAAGTGTTCAGGCATCATCATGAACCCTGTTGTTTCTCACACCTCATACAGAATTATGATTCTCTGTCTTTCCTTCTACACTTTGAGATTCTTCACTCATCAAACAATTGCTGAGTACCTGTTATGTGCTAAACAGTCTATTAGGGAGATAAAATAAAGAGAGTGATAAATGGTATAGTTTCTATCTACAATAAGTTCCAGTGTAGTTGGAGAGAAAGTGGGTAAATAAGATAATTATTATTCAATATACCTTTGCTATGACAGAGGTATTAGCAAAGTGCTATTGAAACAGAAAGGGGGGGGGGGCATCAAATTTAGAATAGGCAGGGCTGGCAGTCAGGGAGAGTTTCCTAGAAATGGTGACATCTCAAGTAAGTTTTGAAGTGTTAGTAGGAGTGCCCCAGGTGAAGGAGGAGGAACAGCATTCTAGGTATAGAGAGCAGTCTATGCAAAGGCCTGGAGATTTGAGAGCATAGTACACTTGGCAAACTGTTATTGTATTCTGCTACTCAAGAGTTTGGACTTAATTTTAAAGGCAACAGCAAGGCACTGAAAATTTTATTTTTATTTTTTTATTGTTTAAAGTATTACAAATAGTAGTACATATGTCTCCTTTTTTAGTACCCCCCCCCCCAGCCTCCCCTACCCCCTGGCACATGCCCTCACCCCCCTCCAGTGTCTTGTGTCCATTGGTTATGCTTATATGCATTCATACAAGTCCTTCGGTTGGTCTCTTACTCCTCGCCCCGCTGCAACCCTCCCCTGCCTTCCTGCTGTAGTTTGACAATCTGTTTGATGCTTCTTTGCTCTGTATCTATTTTTGTTCATCAGTTTATAATATTCATTATATTCCACAAATGAGTGAGATCATGTGGTATTTTTCTTTCACTGACTGGCTTATTTCACTTAGCATAATGCTCTCCAGTTCCATCCATGTTGTTGCAAATGGTAAGAATCCCTTCTTTTTTATAGCAGCATAGTATTACATTCTGTAGATGTACCACAGTTTTCTAATCCACTCATATGCTCATGGGCATTTAGGCTGTTTCCAAATCTTAGCTATGGTGAATTGTGCTGCTATGAACATAGGGGTGCATATATCCTTTCTGATTGGTATTTCTGTTTTCTTAGGATATATTCCTAGAAGTGGGATTACTGGGTCAAATGGGAGTTCTATTTTTAGTTTTTTGAGGAAACGCCATACTGTTCTCCACAGTGGCTGCACCAGTCTGCATTCCCACCAGCAGTGAAGGAGGATTCCTTTTTTTTTCGCATCCTCGCCAGCACTTGTCATTTGTTGATTTGTTGATTATAGCCATTCTGACAGCTGTGAGATGGTATCTCATTGTTGTTTTGATTTGCATCTCTCAGATGGATAGTCACTTTGAGCATGTTTTCATGTGTCTCTTGGCTTTCTGTATGTCCTCTTTCAAAAGGTGTCTATTTAGGTCCTTTGCCCATTTTTTGATTGCATTTTTGTTAAGTTGTATGAGTTCCCTGTAAATGTTGGAGATTAAACCCTTATCAGTGATAACATTGGCAAATATGTTCTCCCATGCAGTGGGTTTTCTTGTTGTTTTGTTGATGGTTTCTTTTGCTGTGCAGAAGCTTCTTATTTTGATGAAGTCCCATTTGTTTATTTCCTCCTTAGGTTCCATTGCCCTAGGAGCTGTATTGGTAAAGATATTGCTACAACAAATGTCTGCTATTTTGGTGCCTATGGCTTCTTCTAAGATTTTTACGGTTTCCCATCTTACGTTTAAGTCCTTTATCCATTTTCAGTTTATTTTTGTGTATGGTGTAAGTTGGTGGTCTAGTTTCATTTTTTTGCAAGTATCTGTCCAATTTTCCCAACACCATTTATTGAAGAGACTGTCTTGACTCCATTGAATGCTCTTGCCTCCTTTATCAAATATTAATTGAGCATAATGGCTTGTGTCAATTTCTGGGTTCTCTGTTGTGTTCCAATGGTCTATAGATCTGTTCTTGGGGGCACTGAAAATTTTAAAGAGGAAGTAACTTGACCAGGAAAACAGAGGGCTGTTTAGAATTCAACCTGAGACATCAGTATGAAGAGTGAATTGGAGAGAAAGTGGGAGACTGAAGAAGGGAGCTGAAGTCATGAGGTTATCACATTGCCCATCCAAATGAGAAATTGGGAGGCTGTGGGGAAGAAGATAACGGGGCAAATGAGGGCAGGGAGTGGGCCCCACTTAACTATGTACCTTGCTTGGGGTGCACCACATATATTTGTCAATGAATGAAACATTTCCACAAAGCTCATCTTGAGGATCATGGGAGAATGGGTTATAAGCAATTTCAACCAAAAAAATCAGACCTTGATAATCACCACAGTCGAGGTCACTTCTGTCTTGAGACTGACTTTTCAACAAGAACCATATGGAGCCCTGACCGGTTTGGCTCGGTGGATAGAGCGTCGGTCTGCGGACTCAAGGGTCCCAGGTTCGATTCCGGTCAAGGGCATGTGCCTTGGTTGCGGGCACATACCCAGTGAGGAGTGTGCAGGAGGCAGCTGATGGATGTTTCTCTCTCATCGATGGTTCTAACTCTCTATCCCTCTCCCTTCCTCTCTGTGAAAAATCAATAAAATATATTAAAAAAAAAAACATATGGAGGGTGAGGGGAATCTCATGGGGAGAAATAGTCACTTCATTTGCACTCTGGTCACATATTTTGCTATGGCAATGACTTAGAAAATTTGATGTTTTCATTCTCTTATATGTTTATTTTCCCTTTCCCTACTAAGAGCTCATGAGAATTAAGGGGGAAAAATTATCATGGCGGAATGAGTGGTGGGTTGGAAGACTGTGTGGGATGTTGAGAAGCAATGGGGTTCAGGGCGGCACAGGGGCTGGGCTGATGTTGCCCAAGTGGGAGTTTCAGGGATGGGGCTCTGGAAGAGTTGGTGATATTAGTTTTATAGTTCCAACGAGTCTGGGCTGACCTCTTGGCTTGGCAGATTGCCATAATTTCAGCTTTCTGTCAAGGGGCCCCTCGGAGGGGGAAGAGAACATTCTGATGCTGGTTATATTGAGGGTTCTCAGCTGCTTGCCTAAGACTATTAGTTTCTCCCAAGCCCCTACCACTTCCAGGACCCCAGTGCAGTCTGCTGGTTTCCTGCCTCATTGGGAGCAATGGGAGTTTGGGAATAGTCCAACATGTTATTATATTCAGAAAAATAATTTTTTGGGGTAGGGAGTGATAGTCAGTTAATGAGATGGAAATGCTGCCACTATTAAAGACTCTGAATCTCACAAGGTGTTCTGGGCATACTGCAAAAATGTGCCAATTCATTTGGACCTAGAGTCAATAGTAGCAATCAGGCCCGGCCAGCGTGGCTCAGTGGTTGAGCGTCGATCTATGAACGGTTCAATTCCTGGTCAGGGCACATGCCCAGGTTACGGGCTCGATCCCCAGTGTGGGGCGTGCAGGAGGCAGCCGATCCATGACTCTCTCTCATCATTGATGTTTCTCTCTCTCTCTGAAATAAATAAAAAATATTAAAAAAAAATAGTAGCAATCAGTGCAGGTCCAGCCTTAAGACTCCTGCCTCTCCTCGTAAAGTGGTGCAAATTGTAAAAAGGTTTTGTCTTAATTTTCATTCCAATATCAGTATTATGTACAGTCATGGTAAATGAAACTCCCTAAAGCAATTTGGGATGTGTAAAGAGATGGATCTGTTGGGGGATCGGGGGCGGAGAAGAGGTTCTCTCATTATCTTCCACCCTCACCTGACTTCACTGCAGCTGGCAGGGTGCAGCCAGTGGAAGGGCATCACTTTCCTACCTCACATGTGAATCAATTGGGGAAATTATTTTGATGAAATCAATGGAAAATTCCTTTGGGATTATGAAAAAGATCAGTTGTGACTCAGATGTAGTCCCCCCCCCCCCCACCCCCCATCTTCTCTCCACCATGGAGCTATCTTCAACTGAGCTACATTACTAAAATGAAACTTTAAAGTCTCATTTAAAGTTTGTTCTTAGAGAATTTAAAACATCAAGTTCTAGCTAGAGTTGAGAAATGGGGGAGGTAGGAAGAAGGAGGAAGAGGAGGAGAAGGAAGAGAGACCAAATCACACAGAGGTAGTTCAGGAACATATGTGTTGTTTTGTGTGGGTCAAGAAGATGTCAAATTTAGGAAACTAACCAAAGGGGTTAAGATAAATCCCAGACTTTTTTCTTTTTTTAGTGGGAGAAATACTGTTACCTGTGGTCTCTTGGGGCAACCAATAACCTTACAGCAATGTCCTCGGGACAAGGGGGTGAGATAAGACTGCCTGGCACAGCCTGACAAGTTCTGCATTCTGTGCACACATCACGGCAGAGTTTCCTTTAACAAAACTATTACCAAATTCTTGTACTTGCTTGGGGCTCTGCAGATAAAACTTTTTCTCTTCTTCTTATTTTAAAAGTTTATTTTAGAACAAGAGTGAAAACTTTTGCACATCTATAAGGCAGAATTGTTTTGATAATCAGTGCCACCCACATTCAGCTCTACTGATATTATCCCAAATGGAACATACTTTTTCTAGCAAAACTATAGGCATGAATAAAGGACTATGACTAAATAGAGTCAAAGGAAAGGCGAGGCCCCCAATCCCAACCCTTAGACTGATTCCCTTCACAGGATTTAAAATCATATCATCCAGTCTCCTAATGCAGTGGTTCTTAACTTGGCTTCCTATCAGAATCCCAGGGACTCTTTGAAAGGAAATCCCCATAACTAGATTGTACTCTGGCCTAGTCTCTTGGGGTGGGACCCAAGCATCAGTATTCTTCCCAGGTAACTCCAGTGTGCAGCCGAGGTAGATTACAACTGCTCCAGAGGCCGGTAACAATGATCAGCAAGTTCCTCAGCCCATCACTCCCACTAAGAATGGGGGATCTGATGGGCGCTGCTGGCTCTCGTTGATCCTATCTTTCACTCTGCTCAAGCACTCCATATGTTATCATCTATGTGTGCAATTTTGAGCCTTTCCATATGCCTTAGTGATTTTAGAGCACTATTTAAGCAGGCAAATACCAGCAAAGAGAAAAAAGATCGAAGAAGAAATTTCCATAAGGCATGATACGAATAAATAAAATAAGTGGGGGGAAAAAATTTCAGGTTTAAAAGTGAAGTATGAAAAAAAAAGTAAAGTATGAGAAGTAAAAGCCTGTGAAATTTTATTTATACAAAAGAAGAACTATATTTTGAAGGGACTGATTTAAACATGTTTTTCAGCTTTTCCTATTACTTGAACATGAAACTGCTCCCAACTCCTAAAGATTTAAGATGGATAATTATTAAATAAACACTCTTTACCTTTCCCCTGCAAAAAACCCAAAGCCCCAAGTTCCCTATTTTATTTATGGTAAACCAGATTACTTTCAGTTTAAGAACACTGGCTGCTCCGCAAAACGGATTATAGATATGCCAGCAGGAAGGTAGGAGCTGTACGAAGTCATTACAAAAAGCCCCCAAAGAAAGTAAGGCGATAAAAACAACAGTAGAAAAATGATAAAATACAAACAAAATAAGAAAATGCCAGGTATCTACAGCCTCCCTCTGAAATGTGACCTGTGCTCCACTTTCGGCATAAACGAGAGGCAGAGGCCACTTCTCGATGGGTATCACAGGCGAAGCTGGTGCGGCCAGTTGGGGGCAGATCTTGGTTCCAAGAAGGAAGAGAGAGAGATTCAGTTAGCAACTTGCTGGGATTACAACCATGTCTTGGTCTTCCCGCAGGTCTCTCGTTAAAAATGGCACAATGGAAATGATCCAGTGTGGTCTTATGGAAATGACTTGTTTGTCACCACATTTCAAAACAAACTACTCAGAGTCCCAGGCCATGGGTCTTTGTGAGGTGAGAGGGGGAAGCAGGCTCTATAGCCTGGAAGCTTCTGCACTATTGAGTCTTCTCATAGTCAGCTCGTGGTTTTTTGTTTAACTTCAGATCAGTCCTGAGCTGGTTTTTATTCTTTGGTTTTTTATGGCTGCTGTGAGGCCTCCCTGAGGAAGCAGAAGCAGCCTTCTCAGGTTTCACTCTCTGCACAGACCCGTCCAGATCCTCAAGCTCCTCCTGACTGTGGAAGTCTGGAGAAGTATCATTTTCCACCCCACTTCCTGGTCCCCTCTTTGCAACGAGCTGGTCCTGAACCCCTGCCAAGGCACTTATTGCAACTGTTCATGGATGAGAAGCATTAACATCATTAAAGTGTCCATACTACCCAAACTTCCGGTTCCTTCCATCATTTTTCGCTACTGGAGTTTGTCTGGTTGGTCAGATACCTATCCCAGCCACCAGTGGTCGGCAAACTCATTAGTCAACAGAGCCAAATATCAACAGTACAACAATTGAAATTTCTTTTGAGAGCCACATTTTTTAAATTTAAACTTCTTCTAACGCCACTTCTTCAAAATAGATTCACCCAGGCCGTGGTATTTTGTGGAAGAGCCACACTCAAGGGGCCAAAGAGCCTCATGTGGCTCGCGAGCCGCAGTTTGCCGACCACGGCCAGCCACGAATAATATTGCATACACCTGTGTGTCTTCCAGGTAGCTTCCTTCAAAAGCATAGCTCTGTCTCTCCACGTTTGCCAGCCCAACACAAGCTCTGCCAGCACCCGCAGGGTGTCCCGATCTGCTGCCCTGCTGTGCATCAGCATGCGAGGCTGACCAAAACTTTTCCTCTTCTTATTGGAAGGCCAAGGTAAAGGTAAACATTTTAATATTCCTTAAGTGGTTAATAGTTCAAGTTGCAAGGAAAGAAATATAAATGCTGCAGTGTATGCATTTTTTTTTTTTTTTTTTTTAGCCAAGTCATATAGAAAGTATTTGGTTTGGCTCAATGAAATATTTATAAGAACTAGATTAATCCTGATTTATTTCACCCCGAGTCATGGTGGTCTCCACTCAAGGCTGACTCGGACATCTCTGCAAACACGCTTCACTGGGTGTAATCAGTTAATTGCCCTTGGCCTACAACTGCACCTTAGGAATCTATTTCACATTATTATATGACTGAAATGATACTAGATTATAACTGAGTGTGAGGAATTGAACCCATTAGGATTTTATGCAATAAACAATGGATATCTCTATTCTTTATTTTATGGAAGACCTAGCTGTGGGCCATTTTTGGGGCTAATAAGGTCATAGGTTAGCTCCATCAGAATTTTTCACCTACAGTCTGGTTTTTCCTGCTGACTCTAGACCTCTGAAGATAACATATCTATTGTCTTTGTGTCACCTATACCTGTCACAATTCCTGACAAGCAGGCTCTTGTTGAGTAAATGAGTGTTAGGTTTGCTTTTCAGTAACAGTAGCAGTCTTTGTTCTCACTACTTAGTAAGTTCAGCTTCAGTGCACCTCAGCATACCTTAACCTTCCTTGAAATACTGCCTTAAACACTTCCAGCCAAACCAAACCAATTTCAATAGTACTTACAGGAGACCAAATGAGGTTTCAGTAATGGTGACCTACGAAAATTGTTAGAGACAGGTAAAGTTATGGGAAACAAATGCTGAAGGCTTGAGAGAAACAGGAATGGAGGCTGAGTCTGAATGAAATCATAAAGTGCCAGTAAAAAAAGTCAGCTGTGAACAATGATATGGCAACAAATTGGACAACCCGTGTGGAAGACAAACATATAATCTTCCAAAACTCAATCAGGAAGAACCTGAATAGACCAATAACAACTAATGAAATTGAAGCAATAATAATAATAATAATAATAATAATAAAAACTCTAAGCAAACAAAAGTCCTGGACCAGATGGCTTCACAGGGGAGTTTTACCAAACATTCAAAGAAGAACTAACCCCTCTCCTCCTCAAACTATTCCAAAAAATCCAAGAAGGAAGACTTCCAAGCTCTTTTTACAAGGCCAGTATTATCCTAATTCCAAAACCAGATAAAGCTATGATAAAGGATGAAAATTATAGGCCAATATCCCTGATGAACATAGATGTTAAAATCCTTAACAAAATATTAGCAAATCAGATCCTGCAATATGATTATACACTATGACCAAGTGAGATTTATACCAGGGATGCAAGGCTGGTAAAATATTCACAAATCAATAAATGAACATAAACAAAATGGAGGCTAAAATCATGTGATTATATCAATAGTCCCAGAAAAAGCATTTGCCAAAATCCAATACCCATTTTTGATAAAAAATCTCAGCAAAGTGGGAATAGAGGGATCATACCACAACATAATAAAGGCCCTATATAACAAACCCACAGCCAACATCATACTCAATTGGCAAAAACTAAAAGCATTTCCCTTAAGAACAGGGATGTCCACTTTCATCACTGTTATTCTACATACTACTGGAAGTCCTAGACACAGTAATCAGATAAGAAGAAAAAAGTAAAAGACATCCAAATTGGAAAGGAGGAAAGTAAAACTGTCCTCCTTATTTGTAGATGATGATGTTGTCCGTAGAAAACCCTGAAGACTGCACCAAAAAAACTACTAGATTTCATAAATGAATTCCATAAAATAGCAGGATACAAAGTTAACATCTAGAATTAGATGGCATTTTAACAAACTCTCAGAAAGAGAAACTAAGAAAACAATCCCATTTACCATTGCAACAAGCCTATCTAATAAAAGAGTAATATGCAAATTGACCATCACTCCAACACACAAGATGGCTGCCCCCATGTGGTCAAAGATGGCTGCCCCTATGTGGACACAAGATGGACGCCACAAGATACTGCAAGGGAGGGCAGTTGTGGGCGATCAGGCCTGCAAGGGAGGGCAGTTGTGGACGATCAGGCCTGCAAGGGAGGGCAGTTGTGGGCGATCAGGCCTGCAAGGGACGGCAGTTGGGGGCAATTAAGCCTGCAGGGGAGGGCAGTTGGGGTGACCAGGCCAGCAGAGAAGGGAAGCTGGGGGCGACTGGGCCTGCAGGGAAGGGCAGTTAGGGGTGACCATGCCTGCAGGGGGGGCAGTTAGGCATCAATCAGGCTGGCAGGGGAGTGGTTAGGGGGTGATCAGGCTGGCAGGCAGAAGCGGTTAGGGGCAATCAGGAAGGCAGGCAGGCGAGCAGTTGGGAGCCAGCAGTCCTGGATTGTGAGAGGGATGTCTGACTGCCCTTTTAGGGATGCACCCCTAAAAGGGCAGTCAGACATCCCTCAACGGGTCCCAGATTGGAGAGGGTGCAGGCTGGGCTGAAGGACACCCCCCCGCCCCGTGCATGAATTTCGTGCATTGGGCCTCTCGTAAAAAATAAGATACCACCCTAGCTGGTTTGGCTCAGTGGATAGAGCGTCAGCTTGTGGACTGAAGGGTCCCGGGTTTGATTCCAGTGAAGGGCACATGCCCGGGTTGTAGGCTCGATCCCCAGTGGGGGGCGTGCAGGAGGCAACCGATTGATGATTCTCTCTCATCATTGATGTTTCTCTCTCTCCCTTTCTCTCTGAAATCAATAAAAATATATTTAAAAAAAATAAGATACCTTGGAATAAACTTAACCAAGGAGATAAAAGACCTGTACTCAGAATACTAAAGGACATTGAAAAAAGAAAAAGAGGAAATACAAACAAGTGGAAGAATATACTGTGTACATTGATTGGAAGAATTAACATCATTAAAATGTCTATACCACCCAAAGCAATCTATAGATTCAATGCAATCCATATGAAAATACCATGGCATATTTCACAGATCTAGAACAAGTATTCCAAAAA
Source organism: Plecotus auritus (assembly GCF_963455305.1). Classification (NCBI taxonomy): domain Eukaryota; kingdom Metazoa; phylum Chordata; class Mammalia; order Chiroptera; family Vespertilionidae; genus Plecotus; species Plecotus auritus. Next base: position 152,710,974 of record NC_137775.1, read on the forward strand.
TTTATATGGGACAAGAAAAGACCCCGAATGGTCTCAGTAATCTTGAGAAAGAAGAACAAAGTTAGTGGGATCATAATACCAGATATCAAACTATCATACAAAGCCATTTTAATCAAAACAGCCTGATATTGGCACAAGAACAGGCAAATAGGTCAACAGAACAGAACAGAGACCCCAGAAATCAATCCATGCCATTATAACCAATTAATATTCCGCAAAGAAGGCAAGAACATACAATGGTAAAATTGGACAGGTACATCCAAAAAAATGAAACTAGACCACCAACTACACCATACACAAGAATAAACTAAAAATAGATAAAAGACTTAGATGTAAGTTGTGAAATCATAAAAATCCTAGAAGAAAACAGAGGCAGTAAAATCTCAGACATGTCATGTAGCAGTATTTTCACCAATGCATACATCTCCTAGGTCAAGAGAAACAAAGGAAAAAAATAAGCAAACGGAACTACATAAAAATAAAAACTTCTGTACAGACAAAGAAATCAAACAAAATGAAAAGGGAACCCTCTCTATGGAAGAACACATTTGCCAATGATACATCTGATAAGGGCTTAATTTCCAAAATATATAAAGAACTTATACAACCCAACACCAGGAAGACAAACAATCCAATTAAAAAATGGGCAAAGAACCTGAATAGACACTTCTCCAAAGAGGACATAGAGATGGCCAATAGACATATGAAAAGATGCTCAATATCACTAATCATCAGAGAGATGCAAATCAAAACAAAAATGAGGTATCACCTCACACCTGCCAGAATGGCCACCATCAATAAATCAACAAACAGCAAGTGCTGGTGAACATGTGGAGAAAAGGGAACCCTCGTGCACTGCTGGTGGGCATGTAGACTGATGCAGCCACTGTGAAAACCAGTATGGAGTTTCCTCAAAAAATTAGAAACGGAACTGCTGTTTGACCCAGCAATCCCACTTCTGCGAATATATGCCAAGAACCCAAAAATGCCAATCAGAAAGAATATATGCACCCCTATGTTCATAAAAGTGTTATTTAAAATAGCTAAGATCTGGAAACAGCCCAAGTGCCCATCAGTAGATGAGTGGATAAGAAAAGCTGTGGTACATTTACACAATGGAATACCATACAGTTGTAAAAAAGAAGGATCTCTTACCCTTTGTGACGACATGGATGGACTTGGATATCATTTTGCTAAGCCAAATAAGCCAGTTAGAGAAAGACAAATAGCACACTATCTCACTTATATGTGGAATCTAATGAATAAAATAAACTGATGAATAAAGGAGGTCCAGAGACATGGATGCATGGAACAGACTGACAGATCTCCGGGGGGAAGGGGGGTGTTGGTGGGGGGATAGGAAGAGATTAACTAAAAATCATATATGTGTATATGCATAGCTCACGGACACAGAAAATAATGTGGTGAAAGCCTGGAGTGGGGTGGGGGCTGGGTGGAGGGGAAAATGGGGGTCATCTGTAATACTGTCAACAATAAAAAATAGAATAAAAAAATCAGAATTAGAGCCCTCACTGCTGCCTGCCACGGGCACCATCACTGGAACTCTGACAATAGGACACTGGGCCAAATTGGAGCAAAAGACAGGCTGGTTTTCAAATTTGATGCTGGTAACCTTTAATATGTAATGGCTGTTTTCACAATTAACCTTTATTAAGATATCATTTAATAGTGATTACAGTAAAAATATTTTCCAGGGGGTTACACTCAGTGTTTTGGTTCACCTTTCCATTTCTCCCAGCAGACTTGTGATTGAATTAGACGGGATCCCACCGCTCATTACAGGACTGGGCTATTGTTCTAAAACGGTTGCGCATGGCTGCTTCAGCACGGCACAGGCACCCATCAAGTCAGCAGGCTTTCCCAGAAAGAAAGCTTCTAACCCAACTGGAAATTGAAACACATTTTGAGAGCAACAACATTCTGCGAATTTTATTTGCCTCAATATATAGGTTGAAAACGGCCTGAGACTCTCTTTATACTATATTCTAGATAGTAATCACTTAAAAAGAAAACTTCCCAACATTTCTCAAGAAACCTCATCAAAGCAGAAGTGTTAAATAGCCCTACAGGTGTATAGGAAAGTCCCAAAACAAGGTTATGCCTGAGCACATACCTGCTTAGAAGGGCCATGAACATGCGGGGAGCAAGTGGGTATAAGAAGTTATAGGCTACTGTCACTTGATGTGGGTGGTGCACCTTATTTCATGTTTTTTTAAATTTTAATTTGGGAATGAACCCTTTAGAAAGATTCGGTCACAGCTTAAAAAATTTTCAGTCTCTGACTTCAGCAACTACCCGGTGGTGGAGGTGGTGCCCTGGCTGGTCATTCATATCAGGGGTTGGTTTTGGTGGAGATTCAGGGGAGCTTTCCATTCAGGAGCCTCCATTTAAAGAAAATCGTCACCCAGGGATATTTTTTTCCCATTGATTTTCAGACAGAGTGGAAGGGAAGGAGGGAGTGAGGTGGGGGGGGGGGGAGGGAGGCAGAGAGAGAGAGAGAGAGAGAGAGAGAGAGAGAGAGAGAGAGAGAAACATCAATGCGAGAGAGCCACATTGGTGCCCTGACTAGGGCTGGGGATTGAACCTGCAACTGAGGTAGGTTCCTTTGATTGTGAATCGAACTCGTTACCCTTCAGTCCACAGGCCGATGCTCTAATTATTGAGCCAAAATGGTCAGGGCCAGGAGCCTCCATTTTTCATTCTGACTTTTAAAATTCTCTAAATCAAAACATGGGAATACATATGAAATTTAAAGATGATGCTGGGCTTAGTTATGCAAGTCAACTCTAAATGACAATTTGGTGTTTTTCTCACCAAACCTTTCTCTTTTCCTTGTCAAATACTGACATCTCATACAGAGAATTTATTAGCTTGTTTATTTCTAAATCTCCTTCCAATTGGTGTCGATGTTCCATTCTTCATGGCTCCCCGCGCCTGCCATGTGTGTGCTCTTTGGGTGATTTCTTCCTACCATTCTTAAGAATTTCTCTCTCTGTGCCTTTGCACATCCTGTACACTTTGTCTAGAGTCTGCACTCTTCCCTTCAAGCAGCTGAGTCCTACTCATCCCTTAGAACATCCCAGATACGAGCACACCCAGGACCCTTCCGTGACCCCACCAGGCTGGGTTTGGGTGCCTTTCCTCAGTGTTTCTTGGCCATTGCCTAGCACTGCACTGTAAGCTCTCCAAGAGCTGAGACTCAGCCACGTGGCCAAATACCCATGCATATTTGTTCAATGGATGGATGAATTATTGACAAAAAGAATTTTTCAGAAGTGTTTTGAAAATCCCATGCTCCTTATTTTTTAAGCCAAATTTAAACAAACAAAGAAACAATATATCCTATTTAATAAAAGACTAATATGCAAATTAACCATCACTCTGCTACACCCACAAGTCATGCCCACAAGCCATGCCCACAAGCCAATCAGGAGCAAATATGCAAATAAACCCAACCAAGATGGCTACGGCCACAGAGAGCAGAAGGGAGGCTTGGGTTTCCCCGGCAATGGAGGAAGCCAAGCTTTCCGCCTGCCCTTGCCGGTCTAGGCCTCCACTCAAGGCTACAAAGTTTCAATGATAGAAGATACATAAATCCAAACAGAAATGGCGGCAGCCACGGAGCTGAAAAGAGCAGGAGGCTAGGGTTGCCCCCGGCAATGGAGCAAGCCAAAATTTCCACACACCCTGGCCGGCCCAGGCCTCGCTTAAGGCTACAAAGTTTCAATGATAGAAGATACATAAATCCCCCCAAAAATGGCTGCTGCCACGGAGCAAGCAGAAGGCTTGGCTCCACTCCAGGCTACAAAGTTTCAATTATAGAAGATAAATAAACCCCAGATACCAGGGCCTCCGCTTGGGTCGCCGGGGGGCGTGGCCGGCCTGCAAACCACCACAGGCCCCTCGCCCAGGCCACCCCATGCCCCAAGAGAACCCCCACCCTGATCCGGAACACCCTTCAGGGCAAACCAGCTGGCCCCCACCCGTGCACCAGGCCTCTATCCTATCCTATCTAATAAAAGAGTAATATACAGATTGACCATCACTCCAACACACAAGGTGGCTGCCCCCATGTGGTCAAAGATCCTGCCCCCATGTGGACACAAGATGGCCAGCAAGGTAGGGCAGTTGGGAGGAACCAGGCCTGCAAGGGAGGGCAGTTAGGGGTGACCAAGCTGGCAGAGGAGGGAAGTTGGGGGCGACCAGGTCTGCAGGGAAAGGCAGTTGGGAGGAACCCACGCCTGCAGGGGAGAGCAGTTGGGGGGGACCAGGCCTGCAGGGGAGGGCAGTTAGGGGTGACCAGGCCTGCAGGGGAGGGCAGTTAGGGGCAAACAGGCTGGCAGGGGAGCAGTTAGGCATCAATCAGGGTAGCAGGGGAGTGGTTAGGGGGTGATCAGGCTGGCAGGCAGAAGTGGTTAGGGGCAATCAGGAAGGCAGGCAGGCGAGCAGTTGGGAGTCAGCAGTCCTGGATTGTGAGAGGGATGTCCGACTGCCCTTTTAGGCCCAATCCTACCAGGATCGGGCCTAAAAGGGCAGTTGGACATCCCTTGAGGAGTCCCAGATTGGAGAGGGTGCAGGCTGGGCTGAGGGACACCCCGCCTCCCCCGTGCATGAATTTCGTGCACCAGGCCTCTAATATATATATATATATATATATATATATATATATATATATAAAAGTTTTACATTTGGTTTCATGATATATGTCAACCAAGTTTAACCATGATCAAATAATACAAAGTGTATATAAGTGCCTTGTACACTCTAAACTATACAAATTTAATATTTTATTAGTAACTATAGTTATCATCATCATCATCATTATTATCATCATCATGGTAAAAGAAAGAAAAAAATGCAACATTGGAAAGCTCTTCGTAATGAATCTAGGAGAGAAACAGCTTATCTACTGAAGATATTTATTGGGGAATAAATATTATTTATTGAAGCAAATGCTTTTTCTTAAAATATCACCGAGAGGTTAAAAACTCGAAAAATCTTCTGTTGATTTGGGAAGTGCTGTCCTTTAGGAATTCTATGGAATGTTAATGCTATTCTTCATTCTGTGATTTTAGAACAAATAGTTCTTAGAAAAAGAATCTATTTGAAAGCTGGGCAGATGGTCCAGACCCTAAGCTGAGATACAGGGTGATTGCAAGTGTGGCTACAGACAGAAACGCAAACACAGATCTTAAAGACAAATTGGCTGAAGCAAAGTATTTCCTAGAAGGAAAAACACAATTCCCTTTTCATATGCAGGTTTGACTGCTCAGTGAAGAAGAAGAGACTGGGGAAATATCTTAAAATTATCTGCTTGAGCAAGAACAGAAAGCTATCATTGGCAGCTCAGCTAGTGGCTTATCCATTTGCTCAGAAATCACTTATGTTAGGTCATGAAGTCAGTTTCTCTTGTTGACTGAAAAATAGAGGAAAGGAAATCAAAGAGAAAACTTTCTATTGTGTGGACGCTATGTGGACTATTTCCTTTCCCTGGATGCAATTGAGGGAACACCAGGGATTATTATTCTGTGGCTTATCTAACCAGATGTATTTATTTCCCAGATGCACGCACGAGGCTTTGTGCGATGTCTGTGATACAGGCACAGACCCTACTTCATACTGCATTTACATTTCCTTTGTGTGTGCCAGTTCCAGGCCTGACATGTTAACAGTGTGAATTAGAGCGTGAAAAGGTAAACCGAAATGGGTGGCTGGGGGTCAGTCAGCTGGGATTGTGAAGATAGTTTAATGATGGGACTTTTTCAGAGGTGTGGGCAGGGTTAAGACAGCCGCAGAGGGCTGTTGGCATCACCTGAGGTCTGGTAGGCCCTGGGGGAAAAAAGAAAGTTACAGGGGCCTGTGAGGGCTGGGAGCATGAAACAGGGGCTGCCTGACTGGAGCTGTGGTGGTGGAGTCAGGAGCACTGCCCAGCCTCCAGCCCCGAGGGTGAGAAATGTCCCAGCCTCGCTATGGCACACACAGTACTGTCCCCACAAAGAACACCCAGGTCTAGTCCCTGGAATGTGTCAATATGTCACCTTACATGGCAAAAGGGGTTTTGCAGATGTGATGAAGTGAAGGACCTTTAGATGGAAGATCCCCTGCATTAGCTGAAAGTCAGAGAGAGAGATGTCCTGGTAAGGACAGACGCGCAGGTGTGAGGTGAGAGACCAGGCTCTGCTGCTGGCGTGGAAGACGGAGGGAGGGGCTACCTGCCAAGGAAAGCAGGTGGCTCCAGAAGCTGGAAAAGGCAAGGAGATAAATTCTCTCCTAGAGCCTCCAGAAGGAGCCAGCCCTGCTGACACCACTACCTGGTTTTAACCCAGAGAAACCGATTCAGAATTCTGACCTCCGGAACTGTAAGATAATAAAGGGTGTGTTGCTTTAAGCTACTAAGTGTGTGGCCATTTGTCCCAGCAGGAATAGAAAATGAACCCACTTTCTCTTTTCCTGCCCTCTGATCTGCTAGTGCTTCTCCTTGGCGAGACCCAACAGGGAACTCGAGGGCAGGAGAATTTGGGTGATGCAGACACAGAACAGGGCAGAGAGAGAAGGGCAGAGAATGATCTGGGGGAGGAGGTGGGACAAAAGGAGCACCAGCACTGGGGTGGGGTGTGTGGAGTGGGGATAGATTTTAAAATAATGAATAAATATGACCAATGAAGGTTGCTGTGTCCCCCTAAAATCCCTATGTTGAGGTCATGACCCCCAAAGTGATGGTCCTAGGAGGTGGGACTTTTGGATTTGTGCTCTAAGAAGAGGCCAGAGAGCTCCCTTCTCCCTTCCGCCATGTGAGACTCGGCGGGAAGACCCCATCTCTGAACCCACCCAGACGTGGTTCTTCCCCAGACACCTAACCTGCCAGGGCCTTAACCTTGAACTTCCAGTCTTCAGACCATGAGAAATAAATTCCTGTTGTTTGTGAGTTACCCAATATGTGGTATTTTGTTATAGCAGCATGAATAGAATAAGACAAAGGCTTTAAGAAATAATTTAAGAACAAAACCAAAAAGTCAGGTGAGAGTAAACTTGTGCATACTGAAGAAGCTATCTTTGGAAAACTTTTGTTTTCTTATTTCATTTTTACACAGGTAGCCCCTTAAGATATCATTATAGGAAAATAAGTGGCATCAGAGTTACTGAGATGAATTTGCTTTTAAAAATTGCTAAAGATTTCAGAGTTGCTTTTGTATCTCGTCAGCTTCCAGGCCCCCTCAATTCTACACCCACTCTGTCTCCAGCAACTGTTTGTCATTTCCCACTTCTCTTGCCTCCGTGTGCCACTCACTAGCCCCCTTTTCTTTCGGTCCATATGGCTGCCACTGTCATCTTTTAAAGCTCACCTCTGCCTCCTTCTCTCTCCTTTTCGAATACCTCCCCTCCCGCTCCATACTCCTTGAACAGAGTCCAAACTCCTTGACACGGTGTGAAGATTGTCCAGGACCTCGTCCCCAACATTGCACCTCATCCCCACATTCTCCCGTGTTTAATGTGGCCTGCTTCTCATTCCTCCACTTTCCACGGGGTTCTCCCATCTTGCACCTCTGTTCTTGCCCTTGCTTCTGCTGGAGATTCTTGCCATTCTCCCAGACTTTTCCCAGCCCTTCTTGTAATCATGCCCATCCTTCAAGGCTCCACTCAAATCCCCCCATGAAGGATCATTGGTCCTCCTATTTCTCAGGGTCACTGCACCTTACTACACCTCTCTTACAATGCTGACTGCAGCCCTGCCTCTTGTTCCAGTTCTCTGCATTTATTCTCCCCATCACCATTTCTGCACCTACAAAATTATAAACTGGAAAGAGGGATAGTACTCTCTAATAGTAGCTAACATATTGCCTTAAAAACAATATATGAAAAGTTGCTTGTAATGGGGACAGAATTTATTACTGTGTACAGCAAACATGATCAGTGGAAGAGGGCTGTCTTGGGGGTGGAGCTGAGGGTGTGTGGGAGTTGGAGAGAGAGAGGGCGTTGAGGTCAGGACTCCGAGGGCAGTCTGTGCCTTGCTCACTGTTGTTTTCCACCATTGACTAAGGTGCCCAACACAGGATAAGAGCCTCATAAACAATTGTTAAATGAGTGAATAAGTGTTATTTACCTCATTTTGGTCAAGGCTAACCTTGAATTCGTGAGAACAAGGTCATACCAAAAGTCCCTAACAAGTGTTACAATAGGAAGAAGGTGAAAGTGTGTAAAAGTAAAAACAACACAATCTTCTTGCAGTGAGAAGCAAGCTTAGAAACAGCAATGCCTCACTGAAAACCAGCTGAAGACCCAGCCACAAGGCGGAGGCATCTCTTTTCTTTTTGGATTTAACAAGCTTTTTCTGGCATAACTGGCTAAAAGCAGACATTAATTTTTGTATTTACTGAGACCTGTGAGAAGCACTGGGAAATAAATCCATATGGGACTTAGATTATACCTCCCACACTGCAGCTTCAGGGCAGAGATCACATTTGATAACATAATACTTTTTATTTCTATAATATTCTTTGTGGCACCTAGCACAGTTCTGACCAGTGCATGAGAGGGGTGGGAGGGAGGAAAGGAGAGAAAGGGAGGGAGAGAGGGAGGGAGAGAGAGAGAGAGAGAGAGAGAGAGAGAGAGAGAGAGAGAGAGAGAGAATGGTTGGTTGACTAATTCATGTGGAGGTACAGTAAATAAAGAAATCTGTTGCTGATGATACACCCATTAAACCATCCACAAGGGCATTGAGGGCAAGGAGCCCATTTTATTAACCTTTTAATCTCTGGCTTCTATTACCCTTACTTAAGGCAAGGATTCTGAGCCTCGGGAGGAATAGAGATTTGTGAAGGGCAACATAGCTTATAAGTGAGGTAACAAGACAAGACTCAAGTTCTCCAATCCCCAACCCAGCACTGCTGAGGTGGGGAGGAAGGCACAGGAGGAGGTTTTCACGTAGTTCACAGTTAAAGTTTCCTTCTACGCCAACAAGAAACTAATATGTTTGTAATTTATTATTAACCTTTGCTATATTGTATAAAAATACCCACATAATCATGTCACGAATACCTCTGAAGTCCAGGTTCATTCAAGCATGAGTAAGAGCAGAAAGGAGGCCTGACGAAAGGTACAATGAGATATCTATAACTGTGAATAAGTCTAGTTAGTACTTCATGTGTCTGAACTTTCCTGATCACTTCCACTACTCTCTCCTTGAATAAATGTTATTTTTATAGTGTCAGAGTTCAGGTCAGCAGAATAATGGATGTCCTTGTGCCCACTTTTGACTTGCACAAGGAGGATGTACACAGGGCAGAAAAACTCATGTGTCTGGGGTCAACTATCTTTGGTTGCAATGAAAATACAGGCTCTTTTTAATAGCTTCATTTTAAGACAGCTCTGCAGAGCATCTTTACTCATTGGCACCATATTCAATTGTACTGGCAATAAATGTGTGGATTACAATAATTTTTCTATTGAGATGCTAACACTGAATAAATAGAAAGTTAGAGCAGCATTGTATCACTATCATTTTGATGTACAAAATAAACATTATCCACTTTATTTTCTTTTGCTACTTGGAAGTCACGTATTAATTACTTAAAATTTACAACTAGGAATGTAGCCCAGTGCCTAAAAATCTCGCTTCTGTTCAAGTTAATTCAGATTGTCCATCCATGCATGCGAACAGCTGAGCTATGAAATTGGGCTGCATGTTTTTCCGGCAATAATGAGAAGATAATATTCCTTAGGAGTATTTAAGTGACATCACTATCGATAGGTTAATTGGAAATAAAAATGTAAAGCTTTTTTAAATCACTAGAATAAAAAGCCTCTGGTTTGTTGTAGCTTCGCAACGTACTTTTTGAACTCTCCCTACTTTGAAGTTTAGGTTAATAACTGTCTGATTTATGTAACTATGTTGCTCTCAGAATTCCACATACATCCCACGGTCAATCAACCATTTTCTAAAGAAGAGTTTCCTACTTACATCTTGACCACAGTCATCTTGCTCCCTCTACTCCTTTCCCAAATCTTGAAAAAATGACTCCCGAGTCTGACAAAGTACATGGAATATTGGGTGGAGAAAAGAAATGCAATTTGATGTGAGGGCACGAGAGTTGGCTGCAGTTGGGAATATGATATATGAGACACCCTCCATGTTCAGAGCCCAGAATACAATTTGCTGTTGCTTTTTAATAAGTTTAATAATTAATTTTTAAATTTCTCACCTGAGGATACGCTTATTTGTTTTAGAGAGAGCAGAAGAGAGAGAGAGAGAGGGAAATATATATATATATTTATGAATTAATAAAAACGTAATCTAATGGAGAAAAATGGAAAATGGTTCCATATAGTAAATGGAACAATGCTCCAACCAACTGAGCCACACTGGCCAGGGCCCATAATTAATTATTCTGAGAGAGGCAGCTAAGTTATATAACTCTCTGATGCATTCTAACTATATTCAAATTATTTCCAGCTCCCTGTGTGAATATTTACACTTACGCTACTACATACATGCATTTAGGTTTCTATCTCTATACTGGCCGCCTGATTAATTACCAACAGCTCATGTGCAGTTGTGAACCACCGAGATGAAAAAATTGATCCTTCACAGTAATTAGCACTTACTTAATATAGTTTCATGCCAGGTACATTCCAGGCATGTTAGAAACATTGTCTCATTTAATTCTCAAACAAACAACACAAACAGGCAAACATACTATCTATGAGCTAGAGGAAACAAAGAAAAAGTCAAATTAATTTTGGTAAGTCCAATTCTAATTCATTTTTTACCATTGGGATCTGATTAATTGCTGAATAATGCATAGTGAGTGCCACTGGTACCAAGATATCAGGTTACTCTTGGCATGTTTAGTTAGTTTGAGCTGTCCCACACCACTGACTATACCCCTTCATTTGGGCTGGACAGGTATCTTTATTATGTTGTATGAGTGGGCATTCAAGAATGACTTGGGTCTACTTCATGATGCTTCATCTGTTCCTGTCTTTCTGTTCCTTGAGTGAATTTTCTGGTTTTCTGTCCTTGGCTCTTGCCTTGAACTATGGACCTCATCTTCTCTTCCATTTTGTTTCTTGTACTTCCTAGTAATCTTTGAATATGCCTCAGGATGGTCCCTCAAATCTGCCTTCATTTTGCTCCTTTTGGAGGCTGACCTTTCTATATTGTCTCTGTACAGTCTTGCCCCCCAAATAACTGCATATAAACATGTGAATGGAAACTCTGATATTCACCACCATTCCTAGAAAAACAAGTCTGCAGGCTTGTCTTGATGGAGAATTCTTGCTCTCTAATCACCTTTGTTTTCCAAGGATAGCACATTAATAATGTAATTTGTTTGTTTGAAGTGTCTCTAGTCACTGATGTGTGAATGTGCAATTGATTTATTTTTCCAATAACTACTACAGCCATACTCTGTTGACCTCCCCAACCCCTTTTCTCTGTAGCAGTGCAATTCCATGTTGCAACACTTTTAGCTATTTAAAAAGTATAGTGCAGTTAGCATTGCAACTTTACCTTCAATTAAAAGCTCCCCCTTCTCACTGTAGACTAGGCTGAAGACTTAAGCTACTTAAGTGGTTAAAAGGCCTTGTTCTTCTTTCTCCTCAACCCCTCACTCTTCTTCCTCATCTCTCCAGTGTGCCAGAGAAGCTCTGATGGCAGGTAATGTAAGAGGGACAACATTCACTTGAGAGATCTAGAGTTACTGGCGGCAAGACTGTCCTCCTCCATTATTCTCTGTGTAACAGATCGCGCACGTGCGTGTGCATGTGTGTGTGTGTGTGTGTGTGTGTGTGTGTGTGTGTGTGTAGGGGTGATGAGGGGGCATATCTTAATTGAGAGTTCACTTGTGCCAGGAACTGTTCAAGGTGTGGGGTTGTGGTGGGATCAAGGAAGACGAGGTTTCTGACTTCAGGTAATTTAAATTTAGTGAACATCCAAATGCTGCTTCTCTCCTGAGGATATTTTGGGTTACTTCTTTGGGAGACCTGATAGAGTTTCCCCTCTGTGTTGCAAGACACAGGGGATGCTGGTCTCTTCCTCTTCCATATTGCAACCCTTTCTTCCACTATGGATAACTTATAGCCTCTTTCAGCAGTGGTATCTTTGGCCAGAAAATATCCTACCAGAAAGATGGCTTAAGTCCCAAATCACCTGTAGTGTCTACTCAACCTATGGAAAGGGTGGAGTGCAGGCTGCCCAGACCCACCCTTTCTTTGTTTTCATCTTTCCTCTGTCTTTTTCTCCCTTCCGCAGCTCATCAAGGTGTCTCTGATTAAATTGCTCAGCCACTTTTAGAAAAGAAACAATCATCAGTCTCCTATTGGGTAGAGGGCAAGGATGGTTCAAGCATCCCCAATCTTGAAGGAGGGGAACAGAACAATTCTAATACCTCTCTCCCTCATGGGGGTTGGGGTAGGGAGAAAGGATGGTTAATGATTCACAAACTGTTTTCTCCCAATGGGAAACTCTTGCTTCTACTCTGTATTGGGACAGTGCAGGGAAAGACAAATCAGTAGGGTTAGTTCTGTGAAACAGCAGTTCTCAGCAGGTCCCCCAAGAAAGTGGCTGGCCTCATTACTGGTGATTCTCTAAATGGAATGTAAGGTACTTAGTTTTCTATCCTCATGTCCTAGATAACTGGGTTCAGGCTTGGATTACATCATCATACCACATGGAGAGGAATAGAATAAAAACAGTTTGATGAAACTTGATGATTAACTCTTAATTTTACTTATTCATCCTTACTCTAGATATTTGAAAAGTGACTTCAGTGTTATTTATCCTTATTAGCCAAGATTTAAAAAATGGGTTGCTGACTAAAATGTACATAATATATGTTTATTATTAGAACCTATTGTTCCAGTGCAGTTTACACTTGCCTTTTTGGGAACCTTTCTCAGATGAATACATCTATGATAAAATTTCATTTGTTCTTATTAAAATAATGTAATATTTAAAGTTAAGAGTTGAGAGTAATAAAACACCCATCCTTGCACTTACCAAGATTTTAATTAAATTAATATTGTGTAACCTTTACTTCAAACTCTTCTGCATAAAAAAAATCTTATGGGTGGAATAGGAGACTACTGCCTGCCTTCTGAATTCATTCCCCTCCCTACAAAGATAACCACTATTCTATAGTTGATGTTTGCTCTTCTTTTTCCTGTTTTTCTTACTTTCAGTTCATATGTATATAACCATAAATAATATGTAGCATTACAAGTGTTTATACTTTACATAATTAGCATTATATATTTGATTCTGTAACTTGGTTTTTTACTCAACCTTATGTGGCTAAAATTTATTCATGTAGTGGAGATAGTTCATTTATTTTAACTACTATATAATACTACATTATATACATATTCTTTAATTTATTTTTCAGTTCTATTGATGCACATTTAGGATCGCTGCCTCCAATATTTGCAATTGAAAACTATGCTGCAATAAACATAGTCTCCTGGTGTATTTGAGCGAGAACAGGATATACACATAGCAGTGGAGTGCTGATTTAAAGATGTATATCTTTAATTTTATTCGATGTTGCCAAATTGGTCTCCAAAGTGGCAGCACCAATATACTTTATCACCAATATTGAATGAGAGTTCCCAGTTCCCCACATCCTTGCCAATGCTTGGAATTTCCAGACATTTAAAGTGTTGCCAGTCCTATGAATGCAAAATGCCATCTTATTGCTTTAACTGGCTTTTTACTAATATTGAGCATCTTTCAGATGTTACTAGCCATTTGAGTTTCTTCTTTTATAAGTATCTTCATCATGTATTTTTCCATTTTTCTCCATTAGATTATCTTTTTATTAATTCATAAAAGTTCCTTATTATTTGTATGTTCAGGATAACATGCATTTTTCTGTTTTATGTATTGCAAATACATTCTCTTAATGTGAGGCTTGTCTTTTCACTTGGTACATGGTGTTCTGTAATAGAGACACTTAATATTTTAATGGAATCAGATTTATCAGTAACATTTCTTTATGATGGTTTGGGCTTTTTTTTTTTTTAAAATATATTTTATTGATATTTTACAGAGAGGAAGGGAGAGGGATAGAGAGCCAGAAACATCGATGAGAGAGAAACATCGATCAGCTGCCTCCTGCACACCTCCCACTGGGGATGTGCCTGCAACCAAGGTACATGCCCCTGACCGGAATCGAACCCGGGACCCTTCAGTCCGCAGGCCGATGCTCTATCCACTGAGCCAAACCGGTTTCGGCTGGTTTGGGCTTTTTATGATTTATTTAAAAATTCTTTTCAACCCAAATGAAAAAAAAGTATTTCTCTATATTTTCCTCTAAAAGTTGTAATAGTTTGCTTTTCACATTCAGTCTTCAATCCACCGAAAGCTGATTTTTGTGTGTGGGCTGAAGTAGAGGTTTATTTTTAGCTGTATGAATAACCACTTATCCTAGTACCAGTTAACAAGAATCTGTCCTTCACTCTTTAATTGTAGTTAATGCTGCCTCAACTGCATATTAAGTCTCCACACCTGTCTTTGCCAGGCTTCCCACAGTACTAGTATATATACTTCGGTCAACGGGACCACACCAGTGCCAGCATTCCCTTCGTTTTCATTACTATCGCCTTCTACATACAACTGGAAATCTTGTAGGACTGGAAGTTTTTAGTCTCACTCTTACCATCATTTCAAATACAAATAATTTCAAACATCTTTAAGTTACATACAGTGACTATCAGAAACAATACACTAATTTTCCACTTCACTTTTAAAGTATCATAAATTATAATAAATAACAATTACTAATTCAAACATTTTAATAGTGATTTGCAGACAAAAAATTTTATTAGAAGTTAATTCATAGCTGTTTACGAGGTCTTAAGAAAATTAAAAGTATTTTTTCTAAAGATTTAAATTAGTCATATAAAGAAAAGTAGAATTATTTTAACCGTCCTGTTATTTTCTTAGTGAAATATTTAGGAAACAATTGACTTAAAAGGATTCACTTTTGTCTTGGCCTTACATATTTTACACTAGTGGTTGATTTAATGTCCAGTTATCTATTTAGCCTATTCAAAAGTGGGTTTTACCCCGGGGTATGCATCAGAATTACCTAGGGAGCTTTTTAAAAACCATCCGACCCTTTTCAAATTTAGATATTCTCCACCAAAGTTGAAAAGCAATAATACAACACTAAAAAAGGAGAGCTATTGCCTCTCTAGTAGAAGGACACTGGTGCCATCTATTATTGTGATCTATGTGAAGTATGAGCTTCCCTAAGAAGTATGTCATGGAGAGCTATGACACACTTCATTGTCCCATTGTTCTAACTGTTGACATGTTCGCTCAGACATTTCCAATGTACTTCTATTGTCTAGTTTACCATTTCTAAATGTAAGGTTTATTGCCACTTGGATACCTGAGAGCTAAATGGAAAGTGTACATGCATTCGTTTCATTCCAACACACTGTGATGTGGCCAGATTAATTAATAGTGTAGCTAATTAAAAAAGACTGCACAAATGAGTGGGAACACTAACAACCCACAGTGGAAAAAACTCTGCAATTCACTGATTCTTACACTCTTCTAACAGTGGATGACAACATTCTGTGTAGATCCCCATGTGACACATCCGAGGTGTTTTTTTCTCTCTAGAGGACTCTCTAATTTACCGTCTGAAATTCAAAGAGCTCAGGCATCAAACGTATCTATCCCAAAGGAACCTGCCTACTCAAAAGTATATATATATCCCTCTGGGGTCCAGGCAGGGAGCTGCTGCACTGCACTTTGCATGCTTCCCTTCGGTGCTCCCCTAGGAGAATCCAATACTGACTGCTCCAGGTCAGTAGCTCCTCATCTACATGCCAGGAGGGTCTGAACCACAGACTGCATTCGGGCTGGCTTGTGCTTGCTCCACATCTTCCTTGGGCCACCTGTCTTTTAAGTCAGTTTGGTCCCAGACTTGAGTGACATCACACAACCCTGTTGACCTCTGTCCCAGGTAGGACCCAAACAATTTTGCAAGACAAATAACAAAAGCAAATTGCATCACAAGGTCACCTAAAGGGTCATAAGGATTAGTTATAGAAAACAAGGAAGGGGTACACACACTACACAATATATATATATATTTTTTACCTTTTATGAAGCAATAAATTATACATAAGAGCAGAGATATTTTGACTGAAACAGGTATGGGTATGGGTATGGGCTGGCACTCAGATTCCTGCTTTCTTTACCTACATCTAATTTCCTGGTTTTCGTTCCTATCCCAGAAGATTCTTTGGCATCCTGAGGATTATTTATAATCTTTTTATATAATAAAAAGGCATCTGAAGAAGAGCCAAGTCTTATACGTCTCTGTCCTGTTCTGATACTCCCTCTGCTTTCTGGAGTTGCTCCTCTCTTTCCTCATATCTACCTTTGACGGTACATGAGGACTCCACTCAAATATCACCTGCTCTGAGGACTCTCCAGGACAAAACTGATCTTCCCTAGGGCAAATGTGAAGGCTTCTATTATAGGGATTACATGTCTCAGATCTTCTGGGACAATCCCAGCTTGTAATATTAGATCTTAATATGTACTTGGATTCATTTACTTATCAAATCACATTTCAATTTTTGTTTTGAAAATAAGGTAACACTAATTCTAGCTCTTATTGCAGTCAGCTTTATTTCTGAGTTATTGATCTATGAGAGCATCATAAAGTATATATTCACATAGAGTCTGGACTGGTTATTTCATCATAATCAATAGTCATTCCTTCTCCTCCCTCACTTTTTCATCATGGTCATCATCCTTCAATAACTTACTGATGACTTAGAACACACCATGCAGTGCTGTGCAGTTGCTTTCATTACCTCACTTAATTTTTACAAAAACTCTGCAAGGTATGTATGTATTGATCTCTCTATTTTTGAGGAGGAAGCTGAGAAAACCCAGCAAGTGACTAAGCTGGGATCTGCCAAATCCAGACTCCTTTTCTTCCGCCGCTCTGCCACCCTCATTCTAGAAATGTTTATTCTGGTAAATACTGAGTAAATATGTGCTCAGTTGCTCAGAATTAAAGGCATAGAAAAAGGACACACTGTGAATTGAAATATTTCCCTTTCACGTTTTCATGATTCAGAAAAGAACTTTGTACTTAGTGTCATCTTAAATAACTCTGGTGTTGGAGAAGCTGAGTGAAGCCATTGGAATTTTCACTTTACTGGCAATCTGTGGTTAAGGAAATGGGCATCCAAAAACATAACTGATACTTCTCCGTGACTGGTGATGTCTGAGCCAGGCTGGACTATCTGAACACAGGCTGGCATTGGTTCTACCAGGCTGAGGCCTATCTCTGCTTTTCTACAATACTCCTGGGAGATGTACTATTAGGCTATTATTGACCAAAACAAACAAACTGGCTGACCATTTCCAATGCTCCCTGGCTGAGCATATGAGGAATGGAGCAGGGACGCTGCTTAAGAGAACATCTGCAGAGGATGGAATGGGGCAGAGGAGGAGACCAGCAAGATGGAGAAAGAAGCTGCTATGCTCCTGGCTATGGTGCTATCTTCCCAGTGTTGTCAGAAGCACATGTAAGGACAGGGACAGTGGGAGGTACCCAATGGCCATGATATTCCGGCCTTCCTGGACACCCACTAGGTGCACAGTGTTGTGCTAAGAGAGTGGAGGATACAGAATGATTATGGTACACAATCACATATCAAGATGTTTATAATCTAACATTACATTTTACTGTAAACTATAATGAACTACATGCTGTGGTTAAACATCTTTTAAGATAAATCTCTACCTCATACCATATACTAAACCAGTTCCTGATGGATTATGGATTTAAATGTGAAGAGTCCAACTATAAAACTTCTGGAAAAATGACTTTAAGACAGGAAAGGATTTCTTAAAACATAAAAATGCAAATAATAGAGAACATTGATATATTGGAGTTTATGAAAATTAAGAATTTGATTTCATCAAAAGAGATCATAAAGGAAAAGGAGCTGCCACAAACTGGAAAAGATATTTGCAATACATATAACCAACAAAAAGACAATATCCATCATGTATAAAAACCAATAAGGAAAAGACAATAATAATAGAAATGTGGGCAAGAGACATCAACTTAAGTGTCATGGAAGATGAAAATGAATAAGTCAAACATAAAAAGATGTTCATTAGTAATCAGGAAGGAAATTACAGCCATAATGATATAGCATTTCATATCCACTATGCTAACAGAAATTTAATATCAATTTTATATCAAATGTTGACAAGGATATAAAGCAGCAGGGACTCATATATTGCATCTAAGAGTTTATATATTGTTACAAACACTTTAGAAAAATTTCTGGCATTTTTTAGTTAATTGGATTTTGCTCAAACCCAGGACCCAGCAAATCTACTCTTAGGAATAGGTTCAGAAATTTTTCCCAAGAGAAAATCTTGCACATGGGTACCAGGAGACCTTTACAAGAATGTCCCTAACAGCGATATTTCTAATAGTAAGAAAACTGGAGCCCAGCTGGCATGGCTCAATAATTAAGCAACAACCTATGAACCAGGAGGTTATGGTCTGATTCCCAGTCAAGGCACATGCTCAGGTTGCGGGCTTGATCCTCACTGTGGGGCCTGCAGGAGGCAGCTGATCAATGATTATCTCTCATCATTGATGTTTCTATCATTCTCTCCCTCCCCCTTCCTCTCTGAAATCAATAAAAATATATTAAGAAAAAAGAAAACTGGAAACCACCCTAATGCCCTCCAACAGGAAAATGGATAAACTCATATTCATATTTAGGAAACTATGCAGTAGAGAAAATAAATAACTACAGTAATACAGATTAACACGGTGACTTTCACCAACCATTTTGAGCTAAAAAAATCAAGAAGAGAGAAACCAAGATGGCGGCATAGGTAAACACACAATATCAAAACTACAACTAAAAGACAAAACGGACACCATCCAGAACCACAGGAAAGCTGGCTGAGTGGAAATTCTACAACTAGAAGGAAAGAGGAAAGCACATTGAGACTCAGAGGAGCTGCAAAAGGCTGAGGTACGGAGACGCGCGCTCGCGGAGAGGATGGGCGGCTGAGTGCGTGGCTGGCTTTCCCAAGTGGGAGGGAGATGGAAGCTCCCGACTGCGCTGAACTCCAGTCCCGGACGAGACTCTGGGAACCCAGACTCTCTCGGGGGGAATCTGGACTGTCAGGAAAAGAGAAAGTACACTGAGACTCAGGGGAGCTGCGTAAGGCAGAGGTCCGGAGGCGCGCGCGCGTAGAGAGGACTGACTGCTGAGTGCATGGGCGGCTGAGTGCGCGGCTGGCTTTCTAAAGTGGGAGGGAGACAAAAGCTCCCAATTGCGCTGAACTCCAGTTCCGGGCGAGTTTCTGGGGACCCAGACTCATCCGGGAGAAACTGGACTGTCTGGCAGTGGGCGAAACTCGAGGGCAGATTTCTCTCAGAGGTGCTTGCAGCAATTACCGAGGGACACTGAGACCCAGGGGCCTCATAGGGCAGGGCTGATGGGAAGCCAAAGCTGTCTGCTCCACCCTGAGACTCCGCCCCATCCAAGCTGAGCACAGAGGCTTTTGCAATTTTGCAAGTATTGTCTCATAAGGCTGTCTCCAGCACAGAAGTTCTCCCAGCATAGACACAGCTGATTCTCACAGCCAATTGGCCTGGAGGTCAATTCCTCCCAGTGACACCAACAACAATCAAGACTTAACTACAACAAGGCTGTACACACAGTCCACAAAGGGGTGCACCAAGAGTGTCCACCTCAGGTAACTGGGGAGGCTGAGCCACTGGGCCCTATAGGACACCTACCACACAAAGCTACTCCACCAACTTAGGGAAGCAGCCAAAATGCGGAGACAAAGAAACAGATCACAAATGAAAGAAATGGAGGAAAGCAAATGACTGGATATAGAGTTCAAAACCATGGTTATAAGGTTTTTCAAGAATTTCCTAGAAAAGGCCAATAAATTTAGCAAGACCCTCGAGGATATGAAAAAGGACCAACTAGAAATTAAACATACACTGACTGAAATAAAAAATATTATACAGAGACCCAACAACAGACTAGAGGAACACAAGAATCAAGTCAAAGAATTGAAATACAAAGAAGCAAAAAACACTCAACTGAAAAAGCAAAAAGCAAAAAAAAATCCAAAAAGTTGAAGATAGTGTAAGGAGCCTCTGGGACAACCTCAAGCGTACCAACATCCGAATTATGGGGTGCCAGAAGAAGAGAGAGAGCAAGATACTGAAAACCTATTTGAAGAAATAATGACAGAAAACTTCCCCCACCTGGTAAAAGAAATAAAAGTCCAGGAAGCACACAGAACCCCAAACAAAAGGAATCCAAAGAGGACCACACCAAGACACATCATAATTAAAATGCCAAGAGCAAAAGACAAAGAGAGAATAGTAAAAGCAGCAAGAGAAAAACAGTTAATTACCTACAAGGGAGCACCCATACGACTGTCAGCTGATTTCTCAACAGAAACTATGCAGGCCAGACGGGAGTGGCACGAAATATTCAAAGTGATGAAAAGCAAGAACCTACAACCAGGATTACTCTACCCAGCAAAGCTATCATTCAGAATTGAAGGGCAGATAAAGAGCTTCACAGATAAGAAAAAGCTAAAGGAGTTCATCACCACCAAACCAGTATTATATGAAATGCTGAAAGGTAGTCTTTAAGAAGAGGAGGAAGAAGAAAAAGGTAAAGATAAAAATTATGAACAACAAATACATGTCTATCAACAAGTGAATCTAAAAATCAAGTGAATAAAAAATCTGATGAACAGAATAAACTGGTGAATATAATAGAATCAGGGGCATAGAAAGGGAGTGGACTGACAATTCTCAGGGGGAAAGGGGGTGTACACCTATGGATGAGGACAATTGGGGGGAGGTAAGGGCAGAAGGTGGGGTGGGAACCGGGTGGAGGGGAGCTATGGGGGGAAAAAGAGGAATAATTGTAATAATCTGAACAATAAAGATTTATTAAATAAAAAAATCAAGAAAAGATAATTATATGTCTATAAAAGTTTAAAAATGTGAAACTAAACAATATGTTGTTCAATGGGTATATTATTGGTAAACTATCAAGAAAAACAGAGAAATGAAGAACACAGAATTCAGAAGAGGCATCACCTCTGGCAGAGAGGGGAGTGGGAGGGAGAAGAGAGAGAGAAGGCCTCCTATAGATTGGCATTGCTTTATTTCTTAAGCTGGGTAATGATTTGCAGGCAGTTATTTTATTGTTGTTGTTTAAACTGCACATATATAGTCTATAATCTCTTTTCTACATCACTATATTTCATAATAAAAACATATTCAAAAATGTGTTATGGGAGTGCTGATGAAGGAGCACTTCTGAATGTGGTTGGAAGATGGAGGTGAGAGGAAGGAACCCGTGAAGGCTTCACGAGGTTGCTAGACTGGTCCTTGACAGATGAGTAAGGTTTAAGGGTAGAAATAGAGAGGAAATGGTTTGGGAAGGAAAAGGATGAGGAAAGACATGAATGTGAAATGGCAGTGTGTGCCCTGGCAGCAGCGTTTTAAGTAGAAATTGGGGGAATGAACTAGCATCGAAGGCTGGAAAATTGCATTGGGTTAGACTGTATAAGGCAATTGTTTTTTTTAGGTTTAGGGTTCCTAGATAGAGAGCATGCAGACAGCTCTCATGGTGGTGGTGGAGTATTGAGGGGTGGGTGTATGAAGGGATTGAGCAAAAAAGAAAAAAAAAAAAGAAAATTCGTGAACACGGACAACAATTTTGGGGCCTGCAGTGTGGAGGAGAGTGGGTGGAGGTGGGAGAGGGTATATAGGAAATAAATGGTGATGGAAAAGACCCCAAAGAAACAAAGGGAAACAAACAAACAAACAAACAAAGAAAAACAATACAAAAGTAAAAAAGAAAAACTTAACACATTTAGATCTTATCCTGCAAGCAAAGTTTTTGTTGAAAACTTTTGAGGAGACAAGGTTTGATTACATCTGCGATTTAGGAATATAATTTTAGTCGTGGTCTGAAGCACGAATGGGAGAAACTAGAGATAGGTGGGACCCATCTGGCTGCTGGGAGAGGATAATAGGATAACAAAGCTAGGAGTCGATTATGGCAGTGGCTAATGGGATGAAAGCAGAGAATACATACTTTGGGATCTGACTTCAGTTTCCTTAGTGTATGTGTCCATTTCCGGGAAGACACAGACTGAAGCAACGTGTACCGGCTTCCTTCAGGCCAGCCCGGCGCAGGACCGAGGACACTCCCGAGTTAAGCAGCTATTTCTGAGCATTAACTCAGCAGCTTGTCCCTGTTCCCTTTGGGATTACTTTTCAGTTTTCCTTTCCATTTCCCTCTGGAACTAGGAAGGCAATATTTGAAAATGACCCAATATTCAATATTTGCTAGCCCCTTCTTCGCTTTTTTTATGTTTGACTTTAACTTCCATTTCTGGGCTTAGTATTCGTTTTATTTATTTTATTTTTTTAAATTGATTTTTTACAGAGAGGAAGGGAGAGGGAGAGAGAGTTAGAAACATTGATGAGATCAGCTGCCTCCTGCACACCTCCTACTAGGGATGTGCCCGCAACCAAAGTACATGCCCTTGACCGGAATCGAACCTGGGACCCTTGAGTCCACAGGCCGACGCTCTATCCACTGAGCCAAACCGGCTAGGGCTGGGCTTAGTATTCTTCTCTGAAGGTCCCATACACAAGCACAGAAATGCTAACAGGTTGAGAGTCTCCTTTTCTTCCTGCAAGAGGCTAATATTGCTGACAGTGTCCTAAAGACCACTGGTATAGTCCCCTTCTTGGCAGATAATTACACAAAGACCTGGGACACTGAGATGGCATTATGTCAAGAACTGGTGGCTGGTTTGAAATGGAAAACGAGTGCCTTACACGTCCCACAGGCGGCTGGACATTCAGGTTAAGCATTTAGGAAACATGTCAACACACACCTCCCCAACTGACCAAATAATGGGACAAGATTGCCTTGGTCACTGTGCTTCACATAGGATCAGGAAGAGGTGATGCTTCCAATGCAGAGAAGTACTTACTACAAAACAGGCATCTTGTCAAGTTGAACCAGTCAGGAGTCAGACAGTAATGACTTTTTCACCTGGAGAAGGCGGCGGCACTGTTTCACAGGCAGGTGTTAGGAAGCAGCGGGGAAAGGAGGGGTCCTGGGCTGAGGATGGTGTACCGCCAAACAGGCAACACACGGGCACCTCAGAGGACTGAGAAATGCCTGGAATCACGGTTGAAGAACAGAGCATGTGGCTCTCGATATCTTCTGAAGCGCTCTGCCCTGCAAACCCAATCCTGTGTGAACCAGGGTCAAGGTGTATTCCACGCTGTCCATTTTTCTGATTAAAATAGAGACATGGGGTGGGAGACTGGGCCAACTGAGCAACTCTCTGCCCACCCACCGGAGAGCTTCAGGTCCGGGGCAGATATGGAACAACTTTTTATAAACAATGGAAAGACATTTCATAAACTTCATAGAGAAGAAATTTTGATTTATTCTCAGATAAAGACTGAGAAATGATGGCTTTTAGTATAAGAGAGGAAACCATGTTCACAAATCTTCCCCTCATTGAAGAGGCCAGTAAAATGTTTTTCACATCACAGCAGTGGTTTGTAACTTTCCCATTCTCTTCGTTAGGCAACCACCTCCTCTCCAAACACACTCTCTCTCTCTCTCTCTCACACACACACACACACACACAGAAACACTAAAAACCCGAATAATTAAAATGCAAAGATTCTCCTCACTTTTAATTTATTCAATGTCTACTCTGTCTTTCACCACCAAGATGCCATCCTAACACTGACCCTTTGATTCCTTTACCAAACCTTTAACTAGCCCCCAGGGGAAGCTGCTTTGGAAATGGCTCAGAGTTGGGCAGCCAACAGGAGGAACAGAGGAGAGGACGGAGCCCTCCCCACATGGCATAATGAGCCCGAATCACTGACAGTGGAGTCTCCCGCCAGCCGGCTCTGCGCCCGATGGCTCCCTTCTCTAATCAAGACAACGCTCGCCCTCAGTCCTGAAAGGAACACGTGTAGCTCATTTAACACAGTGTTCAGGTCAGACACTGAAAAGAAAAAGGTAATGGGTTTCATCCGTGTGAGAGGGTTTCCTTTTCCTCCATAAAAGGGATGGAGCAGAGCTCACACTATAAAGGAAAAACTTCACATTTGCAGACGATCTGAAGGGTGATTCAGAGTGAAGGCTGAGAGACAACTGATGGCTCAGCGAGCGGGCCGTGATGACATGCAAAGGCGCTCACTTTATGCAGAGATGAGCTTTCTGTGTTTGCTGAGTGTCAGCACCCGGAGGTGATGAAACGATGATGTTCGCAGTGCAGGGGCCCTGGAATCATCTACCCAAGCCCAGACACCTGCTTTGTTTCTCCAGTTGGACTACTTGATTCTTAAGTACTTGCTATCTTTCTTCTCCCAGGCTTTGGATTTTATCAAACTTTTTAGCTCATTTATCTGCACTGACCTGGCCGGGCTCCATTCTGCAGCATTCCGACGATATTCTGCCAAAGCCTGGTTTACTGCCTCCCTGTATGCCTTTTCCAATAGGCTCCAGCGTACCTGTCGTGTAACCCTTTAACCTGTCATGTTTTGCATACCTCCTGCTTTTGCAGTCCTTCATTATTTCCTGCTTGACCTTATCTTCCTTTATTTCCATTCTTACCTTGTCATTCATACATGATGATAGGGAGTTTATGCATGAAGAAAACAAGACTTGAAATGCCACATAGTTAAAAAAAATGATAGGCACATAAGGTTTTACCTACACTCCCTCACTGCTACTACAAAATTTGTAATAGTTAAATGAGCCCCAAAGAGGACAGTGCATGTCAGTGAGGCACTAGGGCATAAAAAGCTTCCTGTAGGTTAGACAGAAGCTGCCTCCTGTATTCATATACTGGCACTCAGTTATTTATGAGTCCCATGTCCTGGTTCATCAGGCGCCTTTGTGGCCATGTACTTAGTGAGCATGGCCAGGTGACCTGCAGAGCTGGCAAACACGCCTGCAGTGTTCTGCTCTTCAGCGGTTTCTGTTCACATATTCATTCAGCAGTGACTATTTGCTGCATGCTCACCATGTGCCGGGCACAGTGCTGGGCACTGGGGTACAGTGGGGAGCACAGAGAAACATCTTTCCTGATCTCATGGAGTTTATACCCTGAGAGGCAGACCTCATAACATAAGCACACACACGAAACTGTATAGTTAGCACCATGAAAAAGTGCTGTGAAGAAGATGTGGGCCAATGACAGGTGGGTGTGACCTGATTGGATTCTCTGGGGAGGAGGTGCTGGAGCTGGGCAAGGAGGAGTTAACCAGGTGAAGAGGAGAGGGAAGAGCATTTCAGGAGGAGGGAGCAACCTGTGTAAAAGCCCCATGAGCAGGAGGAAGCACGGTGAACTATCGGAGACTGCACATGGGCTGGTGTGATGATGGAAAGCAAGGGGAGCCTCGGGTGAGATGAGCTGGGGAGGGAGGCCAGAACACGCAGGGCATCAACAGTCTTGTGACGGATCTCATCTTTACCCTGAAATAAATAGGGTGCCATGGGAGGGTTTTAAGCAATGGGCAGACAGAGCAGATTTGTGTTTTGAAAAAGAACCATCTTATCTAACAGACTGGATGGGTGGGTGGGTGGAGGGAGGCAAATACAAGCTGATTAGTATTTGCAAAGTTTCATAGTCTCTTGACACACACACTTACTTGAAACATGCATTCTGTGTATGTGATCTCAGAGTATGGAGTATTTTAACAGAAGTATAGGTCCTGGGGAGAAGAGGGGTGTGGAAGAATAGAGAAGAAAACTTAGGAATATTGAACCAGGCACTTTGCCCTTTCTTGAAAATACAATTCCCATTTTACAGTCGAGTAAAATTGACTCTCTGTTAAATAACTTGCAGAATATGATGACATGCTGTCATTCTATGAATTGCTAGGGTTCGTTCAACTGGCCAGAAGGACACTCTCTCCCTCCCACCCAATGTGCACACTCCTGAAGCTGCCCAGAGGAGGCCTGGTATTTGGTTACAGAGCTATAGAGCAGCCATCTGCAAGCCTCTGACAGGTAACTTGTCCAAGGTCAGAGCTAGATAGCCAGTGAGTCGTTGAGCCAGTATTTGCATACCAGGTCTGAGAGGGTCCTACTCTTTTTTCTGCCCCTAGTTCCTGACAATGAGGAAGAAACTGTGGAAAAGGAAAGGGACTGAGATAGGGAGTGGACTAGGAAGTCACTAAGACAGAGTCTTTAGTTAAGGAAGAAAATGAGTGAGTTTAAGAGACAATGAAAGTATCTTAGATTAGCCGATGGAAAACAAATGAGGTAGTTCTTCAATGTGTGTCAATGACCAGAGGCTTCAAACTGAGATAGATCCACTGATGGGCGTCTTTCACTATTTTTACCCAGCTATTTCCTGCTGAGAAATTCTGTGTGTGACAGTCGCTTGTTGCTAAGGGAGACAGTCTTACTCCTTTGCTTCTCTGGATTGAAGGGCAAATTAATTCAAGACAGAATGTCATGCCATTCAAGTTTAAAGTCAGGATAAAAGCAAGACATGAAGAGAGCTCTTCCTCAAATTCAAGTAGCTAAGCAGGTCTACACACTTATGTCCCAGAAGCAAACTCAGTCCAGTGGAAGATAAGGCGGGGTTCTTCTGAGCGGTCACCAGGAATCTGCACACTACCAAACGTGTCCCCTCCCAGAGCAGACGCCTCTTAGACCTGGCAGGAAATAACAATCAGGAAACAATTGGGGCCACCAAAGTAAGTTTCCTCGGAGTAAAAACCATCTTCAAAATGTCAAGTACAGCAATGAGGCACAAGATCAAAACTTCATACAGAATTTTCTCAGCATGCCCATTTCTGAGGCATGTCGAACGTTTCTGCATTAGTCTCTTCTAAAATCACACCAGGGCTTAAGAGAGCATTTTTGATGGGCTGTAGTGGGACCTGACCCTGCTGGAGTGGCAAGTGCTTCACCCCTTTCTGACCACCTCCCCTTGCTCTAGTACCTGTTTACAACAGATGACAAAAATAGAGCAGTTGGAAACCTCACATTGCCTGTACACTTGTTTTGTTGTTGTTTTTTTTACCTGCACAGCTTTTTTAAATAAAAAATTTTTTCAATTTCATTCTTAAAAATACAGATTTTTGCTTTTTCTTTAAAACAACAACAACAAAATTCAGAAATGCAGAAGGAGGAAGCCAGCATTCCTCTGATCAGCAGTTGGCCTAGGTTAGTAGTGGCTGCTCCATTCTTCACTCATTTATGCTCCCTGCACAGCCCTGCAGGCATGCGAGTTTATGACCATCCTCACCTTTGTGAGACGGTGGGCCCAAGCAGAGCTGCTACAGTGTTGAGGTGGCAAAGTGTGGCAGAGGGTGAGGAGGAGACCATGCTTCTCTCTGCCCAGAATCCAGTAGTGTGGGCACCACGAAGCCTTGGGATCACCCAGAGTCAGCGCCTTGGCTGTCCTCAGGCAGGGCTGTAGCAGCAGCAAGGACTCATCCATGGCTCTGTGGGCCCCCTGCCCCACACAAAAGGGACTGGAGTTGGAGAGGAAGGAGAAGAGGTGTGCTACAGAGTGACTGCAGTGGGCACTGGGGTACAGAGGTACAGAGGGGAGCATATGCTCCCCTCCCTCCCACATGGAGACACTGAGGGAGACTAATTGCCAGTTCTAAGAGCGAAAGCAGTTTTGGCAACTGTAATTTGCTCATTGAAGATAAATGTGACAAACTCCTGTTTCTGATAATATAGGAGATGACCTTACCGTGCTGAACAGGCAAGAAAGTAAAGGATCTTCTGATGCCCAAAACAAAGCTAATGTAGGACTCCTGGAAGGTAAACAAGTGTCAAAGGGACCTTATACCCAGAAAGTACCTGCCGATTCCTGGGAAACTTGTTTACAGCTTGATATCTGGGCATTAAGGATAGAGAAGATAGCTTTGGGGCTACAAAGGAGATATCTACATAAACTGGAACCCCAGAGATTATTCAAAAGAAGGTAAAAAGAATAAAAAGAGTCACACAGAAAAATCCAGACTAACAGAGAAGAGACAGAATAAAATGACATAATTAAATAAAAGTATTAGTAATCAAAATTAATGTATGTTGACTAAAATGATCCAATGAAGATATATTGTTAAAAATACAAATCCAGCTATAAAGACCAGGGAAATACAAAAATAAGGATACAGAAAGTTTGAAAGCAAAGGGTAAAAGAGACATACCAAACAAAGAAACCTAGTCTACTATTTACAACATGTTTTGTCTTGAAATTAAAAAGCATTGACAGAGATATGGTAGGTTACTGCATGATGAGAAAAGATTCAATTCACCTGGAAAATATAACAAATATCTCAGTACCAAATAATATGGCTGTAAAACATATAAAAGTAAACACTGACAGATCAAATTGTGGAGAACAGTATGGAGTTTCCTCAAAAAACTAAAAATAGAACTCCCATTTGACCCAGTGAATTTCGTGTACTGGGCCTCCAGTAAAGTATAAAAAGAAAATCACAGAGAAGAACATGTACAGTATGATTCACTTATGTAAAGTTCACAAAGTGTGCAAGGCTAGATGTTATAGTTGAGAGGTATACACATATGTGGTAAAACTGGAAGGAATGGCAAGTATTTACTTAGGGTGATGGTTACCTCCGGTGCTGGAGAGTAGGAGGAGAATGGAATCATGGGAGATAGGTAAGGGTGCTTGAACCATGGTTAATTTATAACTATTCCATATATTAAAAAATATTCTTCTAAATGGTTTTATGTTTGATAAAGACAAGACGTAAAATAAAAGTACTTTCATTTTGTAACCACAGGCTAGTTATGTTACCACAGAAGGAGAGGTGAGAAATACAAAAGAAGCTGCTATCAGGGAATTATTTTTTTTTAAAGATGGGTAAGCAGTATCCTTTTTGCACATTGTTCAGTCTAACAAAATGTTTTAGGTTACCCCAAGGCCCACTCACTGCAGGCAGACTTTTGCATCATAAGTTTCAGGAAGAAAGTAAACCATTTTATAAATAAACATATAATGCTAAGTAGGCATATACAATTGTTATACAGTTGTTAAGATGATGAAGTTAAAATGTTCTTTTTTATAATATAAATGTTTTATGGAAATGAGGAATATACAGTGGTCTCCCATTATCCATGGGGATATGTTCCAAGATCCTTAGTGCATTCATGCAATGGTGGTAGTACCAAATCCTATATACTATGTCCCCCTTCCCCCATATATACATACTTTTGCACTTAAAGGAAGAATTTTACAGTTTCTTTTTGGCATTATCTGAGTTGTCAGCATCACAACTCTTGCATTTTGGGGCCATTATTAATTAACGTAAGGTTGCTTGATGCACTATGATACCTCCACTGTTGATCTGGTAACCAAGACGGCACTAAGGGACTAATGGGTGGAACATGTACAGCGTGGATAAGCTGGGCAAAGGGATGATTCCTGTCCCAGGAAGGACAAAGTGGGACATCGAGAGATTTCATCTCGCTACTTAGAATGGCCTGCAATTTAAAATTTATGAATATTTTTTCTGGAATTTTCCATTTAATATTTTCAGACCACGTTGACTGTGAGTGACTGAAACTATGGAAAACAAAATTGCGGATAAGGAGGGTTACTGTATTATACTTTTATGAAACAGCGTTAATATTTTGCCTTTTTCAAGAGAAAACTCGATCTTTCAGATTCTTTTACCTTGATTCTGAGATTTTTATTTTAGCGCTTAGGACTACTATCCCTTCCCTCCAATGCCTCTTGATTTCCTAGATTCTCTGCTTCACTGAGCTTCACCAGTAAATTATTTTGCATGTTCATTATTCTTTCCTGTGTTTCCGATTTATCTTCAGTTTTTAATTAGATTGTGTCCCTAAGAGCATTGCACCAGAGATTTATTCATCAGTTATGAAAATTTTATCCCTCTCGACTTTATTAGGACTATTTTACAAATTTCAAAACAATCTTTAAAAAATATATCCATTTATATTGTCTAATAATTTCTTATATTGTTTCCTTAAATCTGAATGTCAGTTGTGTTTCTCTTATACTAGCCTACTTGATGACTGAAGAAAAGCAATCAGACATGATGATTGCCCCCATTCCCATTATTTTCTGCATTTATAGATTGTATTTTGTTATTCAACTTTTAATGTTGACGTTGAAAAACTATCTAGTAATTAAAGTAAAAACATGTTACTCTCTACTTTTTTTGATAAAGTGACTATTTCATATAATTATGGTCACATGGTTTTGCTGGGTGTTTTTCTCACTGTACTATTCAACTTAAATTGTATTCCATGACATATCTTAATATCTATGTCTCTTCTCACAACCTAATACCTCACTCTTTTGTCTTAATAAAAAATATCAGTTCTATCTCCTGGTATATTTCTCAAGTCCTCCCATCAGTGCTATCAGGTATATAACATTCTTTCTATTTTCAACAAAGTGGATTGATGATTTAAATTTTATTTTTTTTCAAATTTTTATTAAGGTATTATATGTGTACATATCTTACCATTGTCCCCCACCCCCACCCCATGATGATTTAAATTTTAATAAAGCAAATGTACCACATTTGATTATTTGGAAGGTTCTGAGTGAGGCTGAGGGTTTAGAAGGGCCCCAAATAGTCATATTTTAGTGAATCTTTAAATCTGTTTATTTAGTTACTCTTATATGTTTCTGATACAGGGATCCCAGAGCCTCTCTTTTAAATAAGCATCTAATTGAGCTTCTGAAAAAGTTTCTTATTCTCTCTTATGTATCTGAACTTTGGTTTGTAAATTCCCCACTACTATCTGATCCTGGCTTGCTATTGGTAGGTTCTCATATTTTGAAGAAACCCATTGTACCTTATCAGGATGTTTGCCTCATCTGACTCTTGTTTCATCAGGTGGAAAGAAAGTGTTTATTTGACAAAAAAATGACTAAACATACAATGCTTTTCAAGGAGGAAAAAAACAACTATGTTCAGTGTGAGTACTTATAATTGATTTGAAAGTCAAACAGTCTAATCTGCCACAGATCTTTGCTAAGATAATTTTCATTGCCTCAGCTGCCCAGAAAGACTAGTCAAGTCATTTACCTGGAAGTCACTCTTGGGATATATCTAGCTGTCTATCACAAGATTCATGAATATTCTCTTGGATGCCTGGGATCTCACTTGGATGCCTAAGGACATGCTTTAAAGATACATATCTGTGCCAATGTTTCTTAGAATCCCCAGTGTGAGAAGGCTGCTTTTACACCCACTCTAGTCACCTCCTCTGTGCTCTCCCTCCTCTTCCCCCCGCCACTGCCTGCAACTGTACTGGTTTTCTTTGTATTCGTAGCAAAGTCTTATACTACTAAACAGGCACATACCACCACTGTCCTACAACCAAGATGGATGTAAAAGACCCAGGAAATGTCTTAGTTTCAGAGACTTACATCTGGTGCATTAACTAAGTTTCCAAAAGTAGTATTATTTACATCCCTAAACCAAGGGCACAGTGATTCATTAATTGTTACCGAAAATGATTTTCCAGAATCATCCAGTTCTTGCATAGTCATTTTGATTTGAGCAATTCTACTGCGCTGGGTTTAATCTAAGATATGCCGCTGTTACCACATCATTACCTGTTTCTGATTATGAAAAAGGGAAAAATGAAGTGTTCTCCAAACACATTGTGTCACGAAGCATGTGTTTGTGTTTAGTGCAGGCACAGAAGAAGGGTGCCTGCCCATTTTAGAGGCTGGGAAGAACCTGGTGCTAGCGTTTCTTCTTGAACTTATTTTTAAAGGTAGCCTGCGAACATCTAGTTCACCTACGTTTCTCAGGAGTCTTGGAACTTTATGAACCAAGTCATAGCAGCCATTGCTGTGTAAGCTGCCTTATAAGCATCATATGTGCAGAAATTTAAAATCTATATTTATTGGGGCACTAACGGTATTAAGTGGGAACTTTAAAATAAGATGAAAAAAAAAAGATGAAAAATGGGACCCTAATTAATTTCAGTGTGAAATTTCCAAATTGGTAATTTACATGTTATCCAGTTTATGTATTATTTTAAAATAATCAAACCACTGATTCACGCCAATACTGGTTGATCCAGGTCCTTGTTGAAGTAATTTAAACACATCTGTGAATTTAAAGTTATTGCCAATTATAGATAAGTACTAATGAATGTGGAAAAGATTAGCTTTAAATCATTAAATTTGATAATAAACATGAAAATAAGCTCTGAATTAATTATGTGCTATTATCAAGAACAATTATTGAGGAATGCTCAGGGCCTACTCAAGAAGGCAAATAATCCTTTCCACTAATATTTACAGAATAAAATAAGATTGTTGTTAGAGTATTAAATTTGACAGTAAAATAGTAGTCAAGTTCTCAGACTAATTTAAATTGGCTAATTGAAATAAGCGAATATTCTAGAAAAATTAATGGTACTGGACAAAAAGCTGTTCCTAAAGTGGTAACTAAAATTTTTATTGGTAGTTCATCTCATGGTAAAATTGCGTAACATGTAATGAACCTAAAAGAGTCATATTTTAGTAAAAAAAAATTAAAATTTAAAAGCTATCAAGACTACATTATTAAATTTCCAAAAGCCTCCTAATATTTAAATCAAAAAAGGGGGGAGAGTAGAAGAATATCATGTAAGGAAAAATATCCTGTAAGTAAATTACATCTAGAAAATTTTTACTTTAGAAAATTAACTTTCATTTGTAATGCTAACAGCAAGACGCCCATGAAAAACACACATGGTGTCAAAACAAGCCAAAGGAAAATTGTTTGGGCAAAAAATGAAAAAGGATCCCAAGTCAAATTTATAGAAAAGATTCCTTTATTAACTTTTGGTCGAGAATATGTTTGTATATTTTCAGAAAACAACTCCAAGACCATGTGGATTCCTGCAACAGAGAGGAACTGACAGGACTGCTCCAGCCATGAAGACAGAAGAGAAACAGTCCAGAGATGGAAGACGCTGACGACACCTTGCCATACTAGCAGTCAGCAGCTGTGTGTCACGGCAGGTTGCCCAGGACCAAACCAGAGAGGGTCGGACCTGCATTACCACCATTTGTCCACCATCCAGAACTGAAATATCATTGCTGACATGTACACATAAGGAACTGTTTGACATTGAAATTGGGACTCAAAAGAACTGTTGGCCCAGAAAGAAACTCACTACAGACTGATTCATTTGCCTCTCAGCATAACCAATATTGCTTGTCTCATTTTCGGTTCTTATAAGTGTATTTCTAGTATCACTTGATCTCGCTCATCTAGGGGAAATAATGAACAACATAAACTGATGAACAAAAACAGACTAGGAGACAGGGAAGCATCGATCAGACTGTCAAACCTCAGAGGGAAGGTAGGGGAGTGTGGGGGTAAGGGGGAGACATCAACCAAAGGACTTGTATGCATGCATATAAGCCTAACCAGTGGTCACAGACAACAGGGGGGTGGGGGCATGCGTGGGGAGGGGTTTGGGATGGGAATGGGGGGATGAGGACAAATATGTGATACCTTAATCAATAAAGAAATTAAAAAAAAAAACAAGAACAATTATTGATCTGTATACAGGTAACAAAATATTTATATAATTCAGACAGTGGATAATATGAGTACCTTTCAACTTATATAATGAAGTAACCCTTTTCTCTGACATGGATTTTGTCACCCTAGACAAATTCTCCACTGGTGCCATAAGAACTCATGAGTGAGAAAAACTTCAAACACTTGAATATCAAATGTAATCCATAAAAAGCAGAAAAGAACTCTTTCACCCATTTCTGCTAAGCTCTCAGCCTTATTTTATTTTTTATTGGTTTTTAGAGAGAGAGGAAGGGAGAGGGAGAGAAACATCGATGTGAGAACACAACATTGCTCTGCTGCCTCCTATACTTCTCCTCCGCACACACACTGGGGATTGAGGCCTCAACCCAGGCAAGTGCTCTGACCAGGAATCGAACCAGCAACCTTTTGATGGCATGGGAAGACACCCAACCAACTGAGCCACATCAGCCATGGCCTCAGCCTTATTTTAAAGATTGGAGATAAAATCAAGCAGTAAAAGCTGATCCATGGAATTTCTGTGACTCCCAAGTGGCTCTTTTTTATTTTTTTATAATATCATTCTTTTGGAAACCCAGGTAGCGGACTCATTTTTACTATCAGCCAGATAAAGCATCTTTCATACAACTGAATACCTGCCCATGAATTCTAAATATGTGTGTACATGGATTTGAGGACCTCTAGCACACCATTGGAACAAGGTAAGAATCTCCTTAGACAAGCTCTAGTGGGGATTAACAAAGCCCAAGCCACACACATCCTACCTGCGTCACACTGTGTATGACAGCTTCCCTCTAACTCAGCAGTTCTCAAACTTTAGCTTGTACCAGTCACCTGGCGGTGAATCACACAAACACAGACAGATGACCCCACTTGTAGAGTTTCTGATTTCGTAGGTCTATGGCAGTGTACGGCAAACTCATTAGTCAACAGAGCCAAATATCAACAGTTACAACGATTGAAATTTCTTTTGAGAGCCAAATTTTTTAAACTTAAACTTCTTCTAACGCCACTTCTTCAAAATAGACTGGCCCAGGCCGTGGTATTTTGTAGAAGAGCCACACTCAAGGGGCCAAAGAGCCGCATGTGTCTCGCGAGCCGCAGTTTGCCGACCACAGGTCTATGGTGTGGCTTGAGAATTTGCATTTGTAGCACATTCCCAGGTGAGGCTGATACCAGGGACCACAATGAGAACCATTGCTCTGGTTTGTATTTTGTAAGAGTATATATTTTTTTTATATAGAGTACTTCTATATTTAGGCTTCTATGCCTTGGCAGTATTGTATATATTGAACAGCCAGTCATTTAGACCACTTGTTAAAAAACAATTTGGCTACTGAAATCCACACAGGCCATGTCTGAAGTCCACCGGGAGTCGGGGTCGGGCTATTCTCTCTTGCAGGGTCTGGTTCACTCATGGCCTTCCTGCTGTGTTCCTTTCATCTGCACTGCAAAGATTAATTTTGTTTTATTTACCCACTTATGAGTTGGCTTTTCAGCATGTTTAGAAAGTAGCCTTCTGTTCACAGGGAAGCTGAGAGCCAAGAAACCATGCGGAGGCCTAAGCTAAAACCACGTGTAGAGGACGCTGGTGTTGGATGGGGCAAGCGTGGGGGTGTTTCTCAAGTCAGCTTTGCTTGGGTTCAGATTCCAACTTGGATACTTCCCAGCTGTCAAAGCATTGTGAAGGGAGAGAAAAAAATAGACACAATTTACATACTTTCTACTTTTGCACTGTGGGAATGAGAATCCCAGAAATGGTAGAGTTGGTGGTAGGAATAACAGATTTATTCTATTGTCCGGGAGCAGTTGGTTTGTGAGGCTCAGTGGAAGAACCCAACCAAGAACCACAGCTTTTCTGTATTAACTATAAGAGCAAGGAGGATGGGCAAGAATGAATTCGAGATTTTATTTATAATAATAACTAGTCTTTATTATGTGCCTACTATTCAGCATTTTACAGAGAGAAAGGGAGAGACTAACATTCTATATTGTTATCAAGCTTTGTTTTGTACCTTTAGATGAAAATCAGTTACCCATCAATCAGAAGCCTCAAAGTAACTGCTACATTAAAAAATACACTCTAGCCTGATGCTCTAACAGGAAAAATTCTCACTGCTATCATATTTATGGACAACTTGTATCCAAGAAGCTTAGTCCACCTTTCTCCAAATGTTTCTGTCTGCCCGACATCAAAGCTGAAAGACCAGTCAACACACCAGAAATATTTCCAAAGAAACACAGAACATTTGATTAATAAATGTGGAGAAAAAAGCTAAAAATACATTTCAAAAAGATTTGCTCTCAAATGAAAATTGAATCATCAAACCACGGAAAAATATGGAGCCCTGTTTTCACTTCTTAGATTACTTTGTCCATTTTCTTTAGTTTACTCTTTAGGAAAACTATATATGTAAAACACTATTTGTCAATTAGAAGGCTATAAGCAGGAAAAGAAGTGATCAAATCCTTACATAACTTTTGGTCAAACTTCAGAAAACTGGGTCATGAAATGAAGGAAGTAAAACCTACATCATTTGTTTGCTTAATAGCATGCTTCAGCACTCTTCTAATGCCACCATGGGTTTCTTTCAGAATGAAGCAATGTTATAAAAAGGAGTGTTCTTACCCTCATCCTTCCATTCCTTATTGCCGGCCCATCTTCTGCCAATCTCAACACGTACAAATCCATTTTGTATTCCCTTCCTCCACGAATGCTGAACCCAAATCCTTTGGCTCCTTTCTCCATGTCCACGGTGAAATAATCAAAATCCTTTGGGGCCAGGAGAAAAATGGAATAAATAATCGTTTAATATCAAAGAAGCTTCTGTATTCAGTCTCTCTGTTCTTCTCTCTCCTATAATGTGTTCTAAATGAGTTGGTGTTGTGAGACGCAATCTGACCTCAGAGTCCCGCAAAATGCAAGACCAAGTCCCAAAGGTTTGAGCAGATCAGAACACAATTTACTTGGTCATTGTGTAGCTTGTTTACATTGATGTTCATCTGTTTACTTGGTTAACATGTAATTACTGCATATAGGCCTGGGCAATATTCTTTCTTTAAGTGTACTCATTCAGTGCTGTGGAGCTGTATAAATAAATGTACCAGTCCTGTGTATGTGCATATGTGTATGTGTGTGTAAGTTAGAGGTTTGCTAATTAGAAAAATAAATTTTAATGGGGTCTTACTACAACTCTGTGCACAAACTACTGAATATCAAGTTGGAGTGTAGACAATCAATTTGTCTTTTACATAAAATGCAGTATGTCCAAGATTTCCTGACCTTCAGTGTTCTTAAAATTTGGGGGAGATAAAGGTGATCTTTAAACCTAAATAAAACAAAATTAATTGAAATTGTATTTAATCTGTATCTTGTTATCTAGTTGAATATTTATTAGATACCAAGCTCTGGTCTAAGTGCTTTTCATTAAAAAGTAGAATCCTCACCATAGTCTGCAAGGAAGACCCTCCTTTTAGGAAAACGAAGCTCGGAGGGGTATGGAAGTCGCCATAAGGCACATCTCACATGAACAAATAATTGTAAGAACCAGGGTTGTGTAGACAGAGACTGGGTGCTTGTGACAGAGGTTGCAGGCTGGTTGATGAAGCCAGGCTTGGCCTTATCCTTATGCACAGGGACTTGGCCCTTTCCCACCAAATGGGAGGTGGGGGGCTATGTAAATAATTATGGATGTAAAATACCTCCATTGCTGACATCTGTAAAATTTTCTGCATTATCTGTATTAGAGATTCCAGGTAAGAGCTTTTTTTTTTTTTTTCAACTTTGACAAGACAATATACTTGGAATTAGCTAGCTAATATTAGCAGGAATTAGTTCATCCCATTACCACTCACCCACTGATTGATTGATTGTCCTGCTTTATTCTGAAAAAGATTTATTTATTCAGAGCGCTTTGAGGATGTGGGTGTTACCCAGATGATATCATAACTAGGAATAGAACTTGGGCTGTCTATCTCAGAAGGGTGTTCTTTCCTCTGCCTCCCATTCTATTTCATTTTTTGTACTTCAGGAAGTCTTGGTCCTGGGCCTGCGATGATCTCATTGGCCGAGGTACCTGGGGCTGCCTGTAGTCTGACAGAGGGTACTGCCTGGTGTCGGGGGAGTGCTGCCTGTAGTCCAGCAGCGGAGGCTGCCTGTAGTCCAGGGGTGGGGGTTGCTGGTAATCGCCCCCTGGAGGCTGCCTGTAGTCCAGCGGGGGCTGCCTGTAGTCCGTGAATGGAGGCTGTCGGATGTCCGGTTTCACATCTTGTCTTGCTTTTACTTCTGACCTGTAACTAAATGAATGGAAATGGGATTTACCTTGGTGTCTCAGTATCTAAGGAGGTAGAATGATCAAATGACTCCTCTTGGTGATCCTTTTGCATGTTCAGAATTATGAGAAGACTAAACAAATAGTAAGTATTATTTATCAATCTTTAACAAATACCATATTGTACACTTTCCGTTTGGCTCCTTGAGATAACAAGGTGAAAATGATGGCTCAACCACAGCTTTGTGGAAAAGGACTTATGGATATCCTGTTTTGATTTGGCTATGTACAAACTACAACTGCACAAATCAAGGGGATTAAATACTTAACTATGCATCCTGAAATAGCAGTCTGTCTTAACACCAGTAAACCAACGCTCTGTTTCTCTGTCTCTCTCTCACAGACACACCTTGGCAGACCATTACTTCATGAAAACACAATTTACATGATCTTGAAATACTCCACAAGTACATAATTAAAGGCTATTTTACCCATTTAGGTTTGTTCTTTTTCAATATATTACAGAGGAGCGATAGTAAGGTATCCACACCAACTACAAATCAAGTAGAAAGTCACGGGGTCATTGGTAAGAATAGAAACATATTGTGTAGCGTTTGAATACTAGACTACAGCTATCAGAAAAGTATCAGATACCATCATGGTCATAAAATGGAAGGAAAGGCGAAAATGTTTATGCTTAACCTTTGTCTCTTTCTTGTTTCTAGAAATTATTTACTAATAAAATACAGAAACCAGAACTAGTTGTTTAGCACTGTTCGGTGAATCCAAACTGCTCTAAACTGAGAGCATTTCCAGTTCCAAAAGGGGACTAAAATAGCTTGTACCAACCATTATGGGGTCATGAATCAGGTAAACTGAAAAATTATCACCATAGTATAGAGAAATACTTAATACTGTAGTTCTTTACCTATTGCCACAGAAATTCTATAATAAGCTACTTAGGGATATAGGTAGATTGAAAAAATACCTAAAGCAGTCAGAGAAAGACAAATACCATATGATCTCAATTATATGTGGAATCTAATGAACAAAATAAACTGACAAGCAAAATAGAAACAGAGGCATGGATACAGAAACAAACTGACAGCTGTCAGATGGGAAGGGGGAAGGGAAGACTAGATGAAAGAAGGTGAAGGGATTAGCCAAAGAACATATATGCATGACACATAGACACAGACAATAGTGTGGTGATTGCCCGAGGGAAGAGGGGGGGGCAGGGGCTGGGTGGAGGTGGGCAAAGGGGCGTGTAAATGGGAACATTTATAATAGTGTCAACGACAAAAATAAAGTAAAAAAGTAAAAAAAATACATTCCATATAACAACAATTTTATATAAAATTAAGATGCAGGGTTTGAGGAATTGGGAAAATATTTAGCACCAAGGAAAACCTCATATGTGTCTGGAAAACAAGTTCAAAACCAGTTGAACTTTTACCTTTAAGACTATGGCGTATGTTTTTTGTTTGTTTTACTGGCTTATGGTTTCATTGATGCTGATTATACGAAATATTTTAAAAAATCACTCACAGGAACCATTGCCATTAGTGTAATCTAATATTTGGTGAGGACATACTGCAAGTATACAGAAATAGATGTACTTATTTGGGCTTTTTGGAAGGGGGTTAGTAATATAGTTATTTTATTTTCATTTATTTATTTTCTTTTTTATTGAATTCATTGAGGTGACATTGGTTAATAAAATTGTATAGGTTTCAGGTGTGCAATTCTATAAAACATCATCTGTATATTATATTGTGTGTTCACCACCCCAAGTCAAGTCTCCTTCCATCACCATTTATCCCCCCTTCACCCTCTTCTACCCACTCCCTCCCTTCCCCTTTGATCATCACCATACTGTTGTCTGTGTCTAAGAGGTTTTTTTTGCTTAATCTCTTCACCTTTTCCACCCAGCCCCTAATTTCCCTCCCCTCTGACAGCTGTCAGTCTGTTCTCTATGAGTCTGTTTCTATTTTGTTTGTTAGTTTATTTTGTTCATTAGATTCCACATAGAGTGAAATCAAATGGTGCTTGGCTTTCTCTGACTGGCTTGTTTCACTTAGCATAATGCTCTCCAGGTCTATCCATGCTGTAGTAAAGGGTAAGATTTCCTTCTTCTTCTTCTTTTTTTAAATGGCTGAGTGGTATCATTGTGTAAATGTACCACAGCTTTTTTATCTACTCATCTATTGATAGGCACTTAGACTACTTCTAAATATTGGCTATTATAAATAACACTGCAAAAAAAATTTATCTACTCATCTATTGATGGGCACTTAGACTACTTCTAAATATTGGCTATTATAAATAACACTGCAAAAACATTTGAGATTTTCTGGAAGTAATGTAGTTATTTTATTTTTTATTTTTTTAATATATACACATGTTTATTTTAAAAAGGAGTGACTACATAAAGGAATAAAGCAAACAAATAATTATTGCTAACATTGAACTTACTTCCTTGCCTTTTTTCTCCCTAAGAAACTTACATTACATGATATTCTACTCTAATGATATATTGTAATTTAACCAACATATTGGTAAAAATTTAACATATATCCTTTTTTCCTCTAGAAACAACATTGTAGCAAACATGCATAAGTATATATGTCCTATCCTTTTCTTAAGGTAAATTTGTAATGTAGTTATTTTAATCAGCGCTTTGAGTAGGTCCCCCTTGGCACCTACCCTGTTGTACAATCGAGGCTTTGCTTGGTACCTCAGCAAGTTGTCCACTCACCTGAGAGTGTGCATGATGAGAACAGAATTATTTAAAATACTATTTGAATAAGATACTTATCTATGCAAATGTATGAATTACACACAAAAAAGATCCGGGTGACAGCTGTTGCTGTGTATCAGTGCCTTTCTAGAAGTAGTTTGCTTGGTGGTTTAGATGTCACACTGTTTTAAGTTATAGCACAGTCACTTATTTTCATTATCTATGGGGATCCGTATGAAATATCCATTATGAGCTCTATTTCCAATCAGATGTGTCACAAGATATAGCAAAAGGGGTGAAATGTAAGTTTCCCCAAATATGCCAGAAATATTTTAGAAATAGAAACAGTTAAAATTTGTAATAGCTGTCACCCAAGCCTACACTCTAGCACTCAAACTTCCTTCTACACCAGTGCCCTATATCAGGATGTTAGTTGAGCTGCACATTGAAGAATTATTTAATTAAAAAATACTACACTAAATTTTTTATCAGTGTTGCTAACTTTTAAGTGAATGATACACTGGCTAGGGCAAATTTATGTTGCTCTGAATTTATAAAACACTTATTTTAAGAAAAAATAGCATCTTCAAAATTTCTTTACTTATGAAAGAATGTCATTAGTTTAACTCTACATAGCTATTAATTCCATTACTAAAGAGACTAGAGATGATAAAACCAGATTGCTAGTGGTAAATTCTAGCAGAATTTTATGGTATGAACAAGTTTCAGAATAAAAAATCACTGTCCACATGGTAGGGGATCTTATGGTGGGATAGGACCCCATGTGGGCCTTTCAAGAATTTCTTCTAGCAAAGGTTCAAAGTCTGTGAAAGAAGTCAATTTCCAATGCTCTTCTACTGACCTCGCTATTTAAAATGCCATCAAACATCAAGGCCCTCGCTGGGGAAACTCAACTCTGCTATTTATACTTAGTTTTGGAATATATTTCATAAAGGCTCTTTTGTTGTTTTCAACAAATGCTTCTCCTTGAACAGTGTTTTGCTTACGTTTATATAACAACTAGTGACCCAGTGCATGAATTCGTGCACAGTGAAAGGAAATTAATTAGAAGGTGGCTGGCGGGGCTGGACTGGGCGAGACAGGCTGGACACACCCTGGAGCCAACCTCCCTCGGTCCCTCCCTGGCTGGCTGCACCTGGGGCAGCAACGCAGCAGACTGAGCGGGGTCCCTCTGGCAGGTGGAGTCCCTTGGCCTGGCCTGTGGGGATCGGACCGAAACCAGCTCTCTGACACCCCCCTAGGGGTCCTGGAGTGCGAGAGGGCACTCTGCAAAGTTGCTGTCACACAGGGTGTGGAATGCAAATGCAAGTATGCAGTAAACCAGATTCGGGGCTGACAGTGCCCCACCAACAACATAACCCATGGCCAAAGGTGGAATTGCAGGGCCCCACAAGGAATCAGACTCCCTCCTCTCTGGTTTTGGGGTGCATCACCTGAGAAACACCACTGCCAAGTCACTGCAACTTGGCAGCTCCTGCGTTGAGTATCTGCCCCCTGGTGGTCAGGGCATGTCATAGCGGTCAGTCAGATGGGCAGAGGGACACTTAGCATATTAGCCATATATATATATATATACATATATATATATATATATATATATATATATATATATATATATATATATATATGTAGATTATTTTGTGTTTCCTGAGCAAAACCAAAAAGGATATGAAGGGACAGAGAAATGGGTAGAGGTGTGTAGGGTATCAGTTGGGGCCAAGAGTAAATAAGATAGGACAAAATAATCATTCACTCTATCTCATAAAATAAAACTTTGCAAGTAGATTGTCATTTTATTTGACCCCACTTTAACATGGAACTGGCTCACTTTGACATGTAGGTGGGCACTTCTTGTACAAATGAACTGATAGAAAATTCATACTGTGCACTTGGCATACAAGCTGTCTTGTAGACGTCTCCAGCCTAGAAAAAGGCAGTTTTTCCCCTGATACCACAATCATCTTTAAATGCAGCTAGAAAAATGGTGCTGGTATCTGTAAGATTGTTGAATCTCCTCATTCATATGCAAATTAGCTACTCACTAACAATCAGAGTTAAGCCAGGAATCCTGAGTGGCAGGAGTGGGCACTTTCCAGGGTTTTAATATTATTGAAGCAGAAACAGCTAAGAGCTCTGGGCAAATTTTTCAGTGATTTATAAAAAATTGGGTCAGATCAATCTATTAATCCTAGAATTAGAAAATATATTATTCTGTAGTCAGGCAAAAATATATCCAAAAACCATTGTGAGCTAGTAGCAGATGGGGACCAAATAGTGGCCTCCCATTGAGCTATCACATACCTCGATGATTTACCCACCCCAAGGCTGGAAGCAAGAGCCCATCTCCAGTCCAGTCTGACTCTGCAGAGGTTAAGATGGAATTGTGGCTGGGAGGTAAATCAACAGTGGTAGAACCTAGAGTCTGAATCTGGCTCAGCAACTGCTGGAGCACTCAGATCCCTCCTCCTGAGTCTGAAATGAGTCCTGGGGAGAGCCAGTGCAATCCATCCAAACAACATCTGGTGAAAGTGAACACATCTGGGGCTTGTTACTGAGGCACCCAGGACTTACTCCTCTTCTGGATTGTCAAATTCTTACCTCGGTACGAATTGCCTTATGGGGCTTAGTCTTTTTACTTCTGTGGAATATATTAACACCATAAACAGTTGAGGACAACATTTACTTTTCTATGAAAGCAAACAGGGGAAATCAGGATAGAACAGGGCTTTATGGAAATAACACCTGTGGCAGAGGGAAACTATTTGCTTGGCAACAGTACAAGTGATGAACCTAGAGTTCTGGGACTCAAAAACTGGGTCTCACTTCATCTCCACCATCATGGGAGGCAGAAGATGGGAAGCAGATGCTCAGAAAACATTAGAATGATGGAAAAGACCTGAGAGGGTTTTATTTTCAGAGATGTTCCCATGAGCTCTTTTATTTTTCTCATTCGAAAGGGGAAAACAATGGGAACATGTCTTCATCTCTCTTTAATGGCTCAACCTAACCCAGGGTACACCCAAGTCATAGTTAGAAGATAATGTGGGGCTGGCTGAAACACACAATACAAAATACAGATGATTTATTATAGAATTGTACACCTGAAATCTATGTAATTTTATTAACCAATGTCACCCCAATAAAATCAATTAAAAAAAGATAATGTGGGTTTTATATGGCATCCTTTTTTTTCCTCTGGAAGTTTGAAGTGCCTTATTTGTATTCGTTAATAATGTGAAATGGATGAAATTAATTAGATTCTGAGTAGGAGGATATAAGGTCAAATGCGGTAAAAATGCTAACATTTATTATGCTTACAAATCCTTCAACATGTCCCCTTCTCCACCATCTTTACTCTCTGGGCCACTACCTTTACGGACACTGGCAGCCATCTCTGACTGCTTAACCTGCATTCACTCTGACCAGCCTTCAGTCTGTTCTCTCTGGGGTCTACTGAGAGATCTTGAAAAGCAAACCAAATTATTTCAGTCCTCAGCTTAAACTCCCTAAGAACATCTCAATAGACTTAAGATAAAAATCTTTATCATGCCTACAAGACTCTGTAGGGCAAGCCCCTCCCACCCTCACTGGCTTCATCTCAAACCACCCTCCTCCCCTCTGCCTCCCTACATTGGCCTCATTTCCCTCCAAGCCTGACGGCTCCCTCCTGCCAAAGGGCCTCTGTACATGCCTTCATGCTGCCTGGAATCTCTAAAGTGCTCTTCAGCGAGTT
This sequence comes from Plecotus auritus, assembly GCF_963455305.1. NCBI lineage: Eukaryota > Metazoa > Chordata > Mammalia > Chiroptera > Vespertilionidae > Plecotus > Plecotus auritus. Next base: position 152,755,407 of record NC_137775.1, read on the forward strand.
AATCCCTACCCATCTGCAACCGCTCATCATTTCTTCAGGAAAAGTTCTCCTGCTGGGCAGGACAGGACACTCGTATGTACTAATAAAACCCACTTATGACACACATACAATCTCAAAATCACAGGCAAGTCCACATGGCAATTTCTATTTCAATAAAATCTCTCTCCTGCCTGTGTCTTGTCTTGTCCCCAGTTCTTCCTCTCCCCACCTCCCCCACCTCTCAGAATCAGAAAAGCCAGAGGAAACGTTACCTATTTTCATGTCCTTGTAGCTGCAGTGGCTGAGGAGGAGCTGGCTGGGTGACAGGGCTGTTGGGGGTGGCTGGGCTCGGCTGGGCCAGAGGACTCTGCTGGGCCAGGGGGCTGTGCTGCTGGGCCATGGGGCTCTGCTTCTCGGAGCTGGGTGCCGAGGCGGGGCTGTTGAGTTCTGAAATAGGGCCAAAGCCACAGATGCGGTCAGGTTGACGTTGATAAAGGGCAGAGGTGACTGGAGGTGAATACTTTTTGCCTCCTCAGATGACTCAAGGCTTTGGTTATTTCAGTTTCTGTTGGGCTTAAGATGACAGCTTATCCTTATCCAGTTCCAATACCACTCTCAAAATTAGTATGCTTTTCTTAATTATAAGAGTTGCTGAACAAGGTTATGAACAGAGTCTCCTGTCATTTTGTCAGAAGAAAAGATTACAATTTAAAAACCTATTAAAACTATGAAAAAGAATTCAAAGGAGTAAGCTCTAAAATATATACTATTTTTCTACTTGGAAAAAGTTTAGCCACTATTTTTTGGTTGCAATGAGAAGTCTTACCAGTATGCCAAAGTCTGGATAAGGAACTAACCATAATAAATGTAAGAGCTTTCTACAGTCTTTGTTCCAGTTCCTTGTTAGTCTTATTGCTTAATAACCCTCTGTATTCCATGGTTCTCCAGAAAGAGTAAAAACACCCCAAAGCTAAAACAAACAACCACTGGACAAAGGAGGGGAAATTAAGTTGTTAAAACTGCTTCTTGAAATTTCTTGTAATAATATCAAATTTTCAACTGAAATTATTCCTCTATGTTAGAATAAGAGCAGGACAGACACATTTCAGACTGGGAAAATGGAGAAGTCAGATTTTAGTGAGAATTCTTGCTTAGAGTTAATTCCCATTTACTATTTTATACATAATGGTGTCTGCACCATTGAGTGATAAAAGGGAGGTGATCTATTAGCATTTCCTTACAAACCAGTCTTCCCCTTTCATTTTCTCACAGCCCCAAATTTTAAATTTCTTCTCCCCTTGTATCAGTTTCCCAGCCTTGGCACTATTGACATTTTGGGCCAATTCTTTGCTGTGAGGCCTGTCCTAGGCTAATAGCATCCCTGCCCTCTATCCACTGGATGTCAGTAGCATCCCTACCTCAATCATGACAATCAAAAATGTCTTCAGATATTGCTAAAAGCTCCCTAGGGGGGACAAAATCACCTGAGTTGAGAACATCTGTTTAATATTTAAAGCCAGGAAGCTGTTTGATGCCTGCTTGTCATAGTCCCAAGATGAAATCAGGTGAATGAATAAAACTGAGGGGACCAAGGTGTGTGAGTCCATCACTATGCCTCTCTCTCCATGTGGGATGCTCCAGGGACTGAATTCTTGACCATCAGTAATGAGTCAGCAGCTATAAACTAGTCATGAACACACTATCTCCAGAAATAGTGAATTTATGGTGAAGTTTGTGGCCCCTTCAGGCATGGCTGTGAGTTGGGGTGCTCACTACTCTTCCAGCCTCAGCGGGGAGTCCTTGTACAGAGACCTTTAAAAAGCTAAGTGGGAATTTAAATTCTTATCAGATGACACATTTTCTAAATGAGCTGTCTTTATACCACAAAACTTCCTCAAGCTTTTCAAAATCAATCTGACTTTGAAGAATCCTCCAGAGCTTCACTGTTAATATGAACGCATGTTGTTTTTGTCTTCTTCAGATTTGTAACTCTATCATCTCTGTTGAATGGGTTCTGGCTTAATGTACCCATAAAACAGTACTCCGAGGACAACAGAGAATGATCGAATGTTCCAGTGTCATGGGATTCACACTGTTTATCCATAATGTCCCATAGCTTGATCTCCGAATGAAACTGGTACTGAGTAAACAGGATATCAGTTGCAACAGAATGCGAATTTTTGCCACGGTGGGAGTAACTCTCAACTTCCGACCCTCTGACACCACTCTGATGGCAGTCAGGTGGCTCGGGCACTCACCCTCCTGAGGAATGATGCGAAGGGTGACACTGAGACCCGCGTCCTTGATCAGCTTCACGATGTCTGCGTGAGGCATGTTGATGATAGACTGGCCGTTCACCGCCAAGATCCGGTCTCCCACTTTGAGCTTTGCACAGCGATCTGCAGGACTCCCATCAATGATGCGTCCGATTTTATGGGGCACAGCTAAAGAGATTCCCAACAGAAACAGATATCAGGGCCAGTACCAATGCATGCTCTAGTTTAGAGTCCCAGCCCCATAGGAAACAGCGTAGTATCAGAATTCCTTCTTGTGTCAGTATATTTGCCTTTTGAAATCATAATCATGCCTGTCAAATATGGTCCTGTGCCTACTACTGAGATCAGAGTTTTTAAATTCAAGTGCTTTGCAGTGACATGTCAATTCCCAACAAATGGACCAGGGTTTCTCAAACTTCGAGGTGTATCATACCACCCCAGGATTAAAAACATAGCTCTTTGGGCCTTAGTCTGGACTTTGTGAATTGGAATGTCCAGGCAGGAGGTAAAGATCATGAATTTTTAAATATTTCCTGTGGAGATTCCAATACATACAGAATTTTGAGAATCATAAGCATAAAACACTGTGCCTACAGAGCGCACACCCTAGAGTCAATGATACACAATTTCAGGAAGATACAATAAGTGCCAGGGATTTAGTTTTTATCCTTTTCTATTTTGCAGAGAGGAGAAAACAGGAAAGGCCGGTTTCTATTGTAAAAGGTTACAGATAGCATACGATAAATATATATATTTAAATATGGGCTGTGGCAGGCTGGTGAAGAAGTTATGACCAACTCCTCATTCAACTATTAATCTTCAGATTAAAGGTTGATGCAGTTTTGAAATCTTACCTCTCTCTTCTTTCTGATTTAATTTATTAAGTGGGGCTGAGATCCTGCTAACAAATGATACACAATGTATTTAATCAAATCTAAGATGCCATCGATGGCACGACACACCTTTATTTTATATGCAAGAAAGAAAGAAGAGCCAACTCTGCCATCTAAACAATGAGCACTCCATTGACCATAAGATGCTTTCTAATTTTTAAGATATTAACCTATTAAAATGGGTATTTTATGCGTGTATAGATTTTTCTAGCAGGGTGACTTTTGTTCATGTAAATGTTAGGGTAGCTAGCTGGGGTCAGATATCAGTGGTACACAGTGTGCCTATAACCTCCCTCAAGGAGCTTACAGTCTAGAAACCTGTTCCCTTTCCTTTCTTCTTTCAAGACAGGGAGCCCCAGCCAGGGTATCACGGTCAAGGACTCCGTTGTGTTGCTCCCCCCATGGAAGTCAGGTATTGATTTAATCTGCATAAAGAGGCAAAGAGACACTGCCCCATTCATTATGCTCTGGGTGTCTATTCCTGGAACTCTCAGTCTTGCGCACGTGTTACGGTGAAAGGCAGAACATCAGCTAATAACCATGGTAAGGAAGGACAATCAATGAGTTAATGAACCAGCACCTTGGTCGTATTTCTATTGTGAAAGGTTACAGATAGCACACGGCAACATTGGCTGAACCTGTGTCTCTGAAGTGAAACTCAGTGTGTTGGAAGCTCAACCACATTTTTATTTACCACAAGCACCAGTCGTTTTAGTTCAGAACACCTTACGTAAAGCATATTCATGATCATCTTAGAATCTATTTAATTCTAGGAGAAATGTAATAAGAACTCATTCATTTACTTATTTTTTTCAATGACATAGGTATTGCAAGTTGTTTCATCTTCAACCATAGTTAGAATGAACTTTCATTCCTGTTTTTGCCCCCTTTCATATTTAATAGCGTCCTGGGACAGTCAATAAATGATCTGGTTTCCCCGACCATAATGTGCATGTTGTGATGTGTCCAGTGACCTTTGCAGTTTCCTGACTTCCCTGAGTTTCTGTTTTTCAACACTGAAATTACAATAATATTATCGACCTCACAGGTTGATTCTGAGAATTAAATAAATTAGCATATGTAAAGTGACTAGAACAGTGCCTGGCACATAAGACTTGACTTATCAGTATTAAGTTTTCTTTCATTCTTTTTATAGCTATTATCTTTTTTAAAAATATATTTTATTGATTTTTACAGAGAGGAAGGGAGAGGGATAGAGAGTTAGAAACAATGATGAGAGGGAAACATTGATCAGCTGCCTCCTGCAACACTCCTTACTGGGGATGTGCCCGCAACCAAGGTACATGCCCTTGACCAGAATCGAACCTGGGATCCTTCAGTCTGCAGGCCGACGCTCTATCCACTGAGCCAAACCAGTCAGGGCACTATTACCTTTTTTATGTTTCTGATATCACTACTAATGTGTCTTGTGCTTGAGTGTAGGCACCAGCTCGAACTCCTTCTAAACGGGATAAACCTGTGATACTGTTAAAACCAAAGCAACACTTGCTTAACACAGAGCAATAGCCCCTAAGTATCAATCAGGAAAATTGCTTCACATGGGAAATAGAGATACGTTTTGGGGATTATATAGACACTAGATGAGGCCAACACTCCTGTTTGTTTTCCTCTAGTTCCCGCTCCCTCCCCCCCAAAGAAAGGTGTTGCAGGTTTCTATAGGAAACACCAACTTGTCAGTTAACGTTTGTTACTCAAAGGGAAATCAGCATAATACAGATCTCTTCATTATGCACATTGAGCCCTACACACACACACACATACCCACACCTCCCCACCCCCCACACACCAGAGCGAATGCATGTTAATCCTTAACGAATCATGTGACATACCTGACAGCATAATCATTGCAAGTTTACAGAGGAAACAAAACAGAGGCATAAAGTGATTAGCAATGTGCCCCCGATCATATAGGCCAACAGGGCGAGGACTCCCTGGCCGTCAGATTCCATCGCCTTTGCTCTTAACCGAAGTACTGCACTGCCTCTCTTGACTTGACGGTCTTCTCCCTCCACTAGAGCACGTGCTTCATGAGCACCCGGTGCTTTTACTTGGTGACTGCATCTTGCCTCTGAGCAGAGAATCACAGACACTTCACCAGTGGCCTTGATCCAGGGGAAGTGGGAGGCAGGAACTTGGCTTGATGCAGGTGTTTGTGGCAGCTGTCTTCCGACAGGCAGGTGTGAGGAGGTGAAGAGGGGAGTGGAGGGGAGGGGAGTGGAGTGGAAGGGAGAGAAGCGGAGGGGAGGGGAGGGGAGACTAGAGGAAGGGCCAGGAAAACTGGGCAGCTCCTCAGAGCCCTTTTCGTTAGGACTTTATACCACTGTGTCACTCCTTTATTTGAAGTCATTTCTTTGGTCTCCCATTTGAAATAAAAATACAGTTTAAAGCACATACAAATGGTATTTGGGTGATTTGCTGTTTTGAATTATTCATGACTCTGCTCCCCTCCATTATTGTAGATCACTTAGAATCTACTGCACATAAAACCCCCAATGTTTCAAAACAAAGCTCTCTCACACACAATCACAAAATCACACAATTTTATGTGCTCCACAACAATAAAAACAAAAATAGGTTGTCATTTGTTAATTTCCAGGCATTGTGCTAAGCACTTATTTTAAATCCTTAGAGCAATGTGTGAAGTAACTGTAAAAGAGTAATAATCATGCTTATTTTATTGTTAAGAAAACAAATAGGTATCAAAGCCAGGACTCAAACCTTGAAGTTACTCTCTTCTTTTTTTGGATATGTGGCAGGTTGAAGGCAATTTGAATTATGAGGAGTGAGGAAATTACTTGTGAGCCTTAGCTTAGAAAAGCATGCTGCTTGAGATTTTTAGAGAGTTAATTGTAAATAGACTTATTTGCTTACAATGATCACTCTTAGTTTCAAGGCCATTTAGATTTTATTACGGTAGGTAGAATAAAAAAACCAAATAAAGAATGATAATGAAAATAAATTCCCTGGTACTCACATAGAATGATTGAGTGCTTACATAAAATCTGAGTGAGTACACAATTTAAAAGTGTATGTCCACAATTGGAAGTATCCAATATAGTTTTTTTTAAAAAAATGTATTTTTATTGATTTCAGAGAGGAAGGGGAAGAGAGAGAGAGAGAGAAAGAAACATCAATGATGAGAGAAAATCATTGCTTGGCTGCCTCCTGCATGCCCCCTTTTGGGGATCGAGCCCACAACCCGGGCACGTGCCCTTGACTGGAATCAAACTTGGGACCCTTCAGTCCACAGGCCGACACTCTATCCACTGAGCCAAACCAGCCAGAGCCCCAATATAGTTTTAATAAAATTGTTTTCTATTGGCATTTACTTGAATAAAAACCGTACTTGGAATGCTTGGCAGCTGAAGACAGCCTCACTTTTCTTTTACCAGCATTTTCCTTACACATGTTAGCACGTCGAATGTAGATGTACAACAAATCATTGACAAGGGGTGTGCTCTTAGAGGTTTCTCTCTGAAAACAAGATGCAGTTCCATTTGCTCAGTTATAAGGTTGAGAGAGCTTACGACCTAAGTGCTTTCTGTGCATTGCTAATGGAATTACAGAGCATGGAAGAGGCCCTGACCTTGGTTTCTATTCTTGGGATGAATGGTACCTATTAATTCTCTGAGAATTGATGACTAAGGTAACTGCCCCAGTGTAGTCCATTTAGACAGCAGGCTTTCCAGACATCATCTATCAGGTAGCAACATAAATCAGTCTTTGGATCAGGCTTCTTGACACAGTGTGCTTAGGATACACAGATATTTGGGAAGAGTTGCAATATGTCAGACAGCTTTAGACATACTGACATTTTGGAAGGAGACAATGTCTCACTGGTTAGAAATTTCCCTTTAATTGCAAATCACATAAGTTATGGAAAAAGAAACCCATATTTTTCATTCTTTATTTCTTTCTGGGTAAAACACTACTGCACATTTATACTGAAGTGTGTTTTATATTTTCCTGTAGATCAATAGACTCTTTGGTACTACTCAATATAGCACTTGTTTTAGTAGGACTATCAGAGACACTCCGTTGGACTGATGCTCTCTAAGTTTGTACTAAAGGCCCGGATTCTTTGGGTCTCTGGCCACAACATTACAGGAAACAAGGAACCTCCCCTTTTGCTGCTGGGTTCTCTTCTGGGAGCTTAATGTGGTCTATTCAGGCTATTGGTTAACCAAAGGGTTATTGTGGAGTTCTATGTTGGGTCAGTTTCCATAAAGAAGATGGATGGTCACCCAAAGGATTTTTCTTCCTTTTCCTGAATTTTTTAGCTAAACTTTTCCTGAAATTTTTAGCTATATTTGAGGGAAAGAGTAGTTGATGCCCCATTTTTTTTTTTCGTTTCCTTGTTGTTTTATATATATATTTCATTTCAGAGAAGGAAAAACCTGTGACTCATGTTTACATTTAATCATCTCCTTGCTAATAGATCTCACACAGTGGAGTTGTATGTGGAGGAAAGCATTAGACAGGGAAAGTGGATTCTGCATCAATCATGTCAAACTTACAAATGAGAAGTTTCTAAAATGAGAGTGATAAAAATAAACACTTCAAAGGCAATCAATAGCATAAACTCTCATTAGCTCACAATTTCATTAATTTGTGAAGGTTAAACAAAATGCTATTAGCTCCAAAAGGCAAAGGAAGTTAGTTTGGGTTTTGATTCTGTGATCTGATATGAAAAGAATTTTTTTAATTAGATGATTCCATATGGTTTTCTTAAAATAATCTGATCTGTGAAAATTATTTACTGTCTTGTTTTAAAATTATGCGTTGGGCAGGAGGATCATTTACTCCATCAACAACACATTTCTGCAAAGCAGCTTCAGGTTAAGGGGCACAACGTGAGGCTCTTTACTCATCAATAAAACAACACATGGTATTAGCCTTCAAGAAACTCACAGTCTAGTTGAGGAGGCCAGGAATAATAAAATAAAAATACTTCACACACAAATGGCGAATCTGTGATAAAGATCTTCTTCTGTGTAAGAAGAAAGGAGATTACTGAGTCCCTTTGCAGACTCAGAGGTGGTAAGAAGAAGAAAGGTCATTCTGGGGAGGAGGGAGCATAGTGTCCATAAGCTGAATAGCAGCTCACTTAGAGAAGAAATTGTGGCGGTAAAGAGGCTTCTATCAAGTCCCTGGAGGAAGAAATGAGGAGAGGATGCTTTGTAGGTGGGGTCCCTCCTGCCCTCACAATGACAGCTTTCTTATCTGCGATTCCTGATAAGATGTCTTTCCAGCTCATCTATGGACACTGAACATCCAGGAACAAGAGAACAGTGATTGTCACAAAGTGTTCCTATCTCGTCCATCCCTGGCGAAGAATCCTGTTTTTCTGTCTTCAGAAACCTGAGCCAATTTTTAATCTGGCTTATTTTCCATCCTTCCTTCCTAGAAGTTGTGAATGAATAAGTTCTATGGTGACAAACCCATTCAGCTTGATGTCACTTCTTGGAATGTGACACAGTATCCTTCAAAAGAGGATTTCTTGGTCATCAGGGGGCGAAGGTGTGGGAAAGGAAATCGGTGTTTGGTATTTTTTTAAACAATTGTGGTAAAATTAAGGAAAAGCAGACAGCATGACTGTTTTCCTCTAGAAGTCTGTGAAATTTAGCTTTCTAAAAATGAACTGTCTTCTCTGAGGTTCAAAGCCAAATGAGGTGCAAGACCCAAAATCGAGCAGCTGGTGTTTTAAGGACTGCATATTCCGAAATCGCACTTTCCCCCCAGCACCCATGAGTCATTCTTTTGTGGTTGAACAGTTCCGTTACCCTGCATTTGATAACAGGCAGATGGTCAGAGAGAAGAATGGGAAGAGTCCCATCATTAGCAATTTGGGAGCCCAGCTGAACTCATGTTTCCAAGGGCAGAAAGCACCATACAGAAAGTATTAACTATGTGACTGGAGAGAAAGAAACACTCCTCAGCCATATCTGATCCTGCAGGCCTTTATTTTGCTGAGAGTAAATTGGTAATAGAAAGAAATCTCATTGCATTGGGAATGGTCATTAGCTATCACTCGCTGTTCTACTCTCCTGGAACATGGGCCTGGGTTAAGAGGCTTCTGTTGTTTGGGAAGATTTAGTGGGCTTGTTTGTAGACACAGGGCCAGTTTCAGGGGGTGTGACCTGAGCAGTCACACAGGTCCATGCTCTCCAAAGGGCCTTGTGTTTGGCTTAATGGTCTGCTGTCACCGTCTTGACATTCTCAATAGTTTTTTTATTTTAAATATATTTTATTGATTTTTTTACAGAGAGGAAGGGAGAGAGATAGAGAGTTAGAAACATCGATGAGAGAGAAACATCGATCAGCTGCCTCCTACACACCCCCCACTGAGGATGTGCCAGCAACCAAGGTACATGCCCCTGACTGGAATCGAACCTGGGACCCTTCTTCAGTCCTCAGGCCGATGCTCTATCCACTGAGCCAACCCGGTTAGGGCTCAATAGTTTTTGAACAAGGACCTCACATTTTCATTTTGCACCAGGCCCTGAAAATTATGTAATTGATCTTATGTAGATAGATCCATAATCTATTTGCTCCTTGCATCACCCCATTGTTTTTAGTGTCTGCAGTGGAAGGTGTAGATGAGAATATGTATGGTAAAGCTTCTATGAAGAATTATTACAAACAGTGGTAGAGACAGAACAGAGCAAAACAACTCCTTTCCTTTGTGGCTGCATTTCTCATTCCCATACACATCACGAGAAGAGGTACTCCAAATAATTTCTGTTAAGTATATTCTCTCTCTCTCTTCATCAGCAATTTACACATCATGCCACAAATTCATAGGGAATGGGTTTCGCAGATCAGGCTCCTTTCCATTGGTTTTTACAAAGTGTGCCTCTCTGGGTGAAGCAGGCGGCGCTCCAGCTGAATCCAGGTATCTTTCTCTTAGGCTGCTTCCTTCTCTTTCTGAAAATTTTCCATCACATGTTTCAAGAAGCTATTCTTGGCTGTCAGAGTGCTTACTATACTCAATACGTATATCATTTCTCCTGGCAAGAATCTTGTCCCTAACTTGTTTGTTCACAACACTGCCCACTACATGCTGGGTGACAATGCAGATTCCTCCAGTTTTGCTATGAGAACATTTGTGGGGCACTCCTTTTTGAACAGTGCCCATTCCCTTGAGGTCTACAATATCACCTTTCTTGTGGATTCACATGTATGTGGTCAAAGGAACAACTCCATGTTTTCTAAAAGGCCTAGAGAACATACAGCGGGTGCCTCTCTTTCCCTTTGTGTTAGTCATCTTTGCGCATTGCTGGAAGATGGTGGTTCGGCTGAAAGATAATTAAAGATCCTTGATTCTTCACGTTGGATTCAGGAACCCTAAAAATTACCTTAATTCTCTCATTCTGTTGTGAAAATTATTCTTATGTAACAAGTCACTTATTTTTGAGTCATTCACAAAGCTAATGTTCTTTTTTTTCTCTCTTTATATAGACTTTAATATATACCACCACATTTCAAGGAGTTTGTGTATTCTTTTGATATGATAATTCCCTCATAATCTGACAAAAGTCTAGATATTAGAGGGGCAGGAACCAAAGAAACTTCAGAATAGACATGATCCTAAAATCTGAAGTTAGCCAGAAGGGAATGGGTATGGGTATGGAGGGCTGGAGAAAGAGAATGGAAAGACAGTTTCTAGACAGTTAGTTTCTGGATACAAAAGCCTTTATCTTCTGTAGAAATACGTCTCATTTTATTGTCTATCCAAGAAGTCACCTTTTACTTTGCTAATTTATAGGTTACTGGGACATTCTGTTCTTTTTTAATATGTTTTAGTCTGAAAGTTGCTATAGAAAATCTTTTCCCATTAAGTCAAATATCAACCCTACTCAATATTTTTTGCACTTCTCCCAAAGGCCCTGGAAATGATACACATTTCTATCACTGAGTAAAATCAGCAACCCAGGATTCTTCAGTCATGGAGTAGAAGATGAAATTATGTGTTGCTCAACTTGAATCATTTTAGTGAGTAAAATTGTACAGCTTTTAGCAAGCTTTGCATACAAATAGCCAAGTAGCAAGCTGATTCAGTAATAATGGGATAATTAGAGTTATTAATATTAATATATAATAAAGGGCATCTTCTCTGCAGAGCAGAAAAACAAGCTGTTTTACTTCTTTTTACAGTCACACCATATATATGCATATGCTAATGTATATGACAAAGGTATATACATGTATATACTATAGTATATTTATATATATAAAAACACTGATGTGGACCTATTATTTCTAAATTAATGAAAATAAAAACTACATTCTAAATCTTAAGAAGAAATCAAATATTAGCATATTCTTAGAAATGTGCATTAAAAATTTTAAAATAAAAGACCAAGAGAAAAACAAAAAAAACAAAAACAAAGTGAATCCCAACATTTTTGAGTGAGGTTTGATCTGGAAGACAAATAGGCCTTTGTTGTGATACACTTCTAGACAATGAGATTAAGTGAAAGTTTTGGAGAGGGACTTAAAACAACAACAAGCAATCCTGGGTTTGAGGTGTGGTATTACACTCCCATTCCAAACATGTAAATCTACCTTTTAAAGGGTTAGTTGCTCACTTTTATAATGACAAATTCAGTTCCTGAATAAGAGGTTTGTTTCATTAATAATTTATTATAGAGGGCTTGTCAAATTATTACTGTAAAATACTGTATTATTCTACAAAATTGTATAAAAACCTCAAAATTCATGTCATGATGTAAAAGGGCAATGTACAAAGAATAATAGTACTATCTTCTAGTGATTGGAAATTTCTTGTGAATAAAACAATTTAATTAAAATAATATATGCACAAATTAAAAAAAAGACAATCAAAATGCTTATAATGAAAAACCTTAGTTTTCTAATTCTCACCACCCTCTCCAATTCTGTGACCAAAGGCTAACATCTTAAATCTTTCAGCATTTCTAATTATATTCTCAGATGGTTATTTCTCAATTTGTCGACTGGAGTCAATATCTATGTGTCCTGCAAAAGGAGTTTCCCCTTTTCTGTCTTTAAAATGCCTTCCCCACTCATGCCCACTCCTTTCTTCTTCATTAACTACTGTTTTATTGGTATGTAAGAATGGGAGGAGATAAGCATGTTATCGTTTTAACACCATTAAATAGAAACTAAAGTATCTTTTGTAAATTTAAATCAGTTGCTGGAATTAATATTTTGGTGTACTAGTTAGGATTTGGAATCTTTTTTGGGGAAAAATGATCAATAATTTATGAGCTCAAACCTTAAAAGTCCTGTTGTCTCCTATAGCCTTGACAGATACACATATGAAAAAAATCAACTGATTTCAAGAGTTCAGAAAAATGTCATAAAATGACATTTCATCAACCCCAGGTATTGGGTTAAAATGTTCAATAAAACCACATTTCTTCTTTTTCCTCTGTATCTTGCAACTGCCTGTGGAGATGTCACTCCCAGCCATGCACTTGGCCTTCAGTAACTTCTCAGCAGGCCCCATAGAAATGGTTGATAGTTAACAAGCAGGTGTTGCTGACAAGTCATGTTTCTCATCTTTATGGATGCAGTGCGTTCTATCTCTGCCATCTCCTGTTTCCTTTTATAGCTCCTGAAATTGTGTTTTGTAAAAAGTCACTTGGCTAACTTCACACCATTTCCCTGTTATAATAGATAAATGTCAAAAGCCATCAGGTGCAATATCAGCTTTCCATTGTATTCCCCTAAGTCCTCTGGTAGATAACAATTTCTTGCAATATTTTCTTAATGTAAACGGAAACAGATACTAACCCAGGCAAAGATCCCTCCCGAGCCGGCTGTCCTTTTCAATATGTTCTCCAGATGATTACATGAATATTTATTGGCTTTTCATTTTCTCACAGAAGCCAACGTTCCACTAACAGGGTATATCACGTTTTAACTTGAAATAATGCAAATTTTGCAGGACTGTATAAAACTCAATAGGAAAAGTCCCCCAAGCACAGTGTTCAGGAGCTCAAAGAGCTTGATCATATGTTAACTTTGAAAACAACTTGCAGCGTGACCTCCAAATGGCCAAATAAATCATGTCAGAGTTTTCTTACTTGAAAAGTGAGACCATCACTGCATATGATTTTTCTCATTCTTAGCTTTCTTATCCAAATATTGCACGTTTTAACTTAATCTGGAATTTCTGCTCAAAAGCTGGGGCTCAAAAAGAAACGCTATTTACTCCAGCATAATTTCACCTGAGATCATCATCATCAGATGATTTTTATTAGTTTGACATGAGGGAAAAAAAAAGAAGTGTTGAAGAGCCTCAAAATGTATTTTGTTGTTCAGAGTGAAATACCAATTACACTGTAGAGGGAAAAGACCAAAAGTGAAAAAGCACTTAGCTGAAAAAAATAAAACAAGGATGACAAAAAAGCACATGAGAAGGTCCTCAGCATCATTAGTCTCTAGGGGATAAATACCAATTAAAACTGAAGTGAGATACCATAAGACACCTCTCAGAATGGTTAAAACAAAAACAAACACAAACAAACAATAAAAAAAAAATGTGGAGCGTTTGGAGTCTACAGAATGGTATTGCCACCTTGGAAATCGGTACCATATGAACCAGCAATCCCACTTCTAGGTGTTTAACCAAGTGAAATCGAAAACTGTTTTCACATAAAACCTATTTAAAAAGGTTTATAGGAGTTTTATTCATAATCATCAAAATTAGGAAACAACCCAAATATTCTTCAATTAGAAAATGGGTTAAAAAAACAAACTATGGTACATCCACACAGTGGAATATTATTCAGCAATTAAGAGGAACCAAATACTGACACTTGAAACAACATGGGTAAATCTAAAATGCATTATGCTCAATGGAAGAAGCCAGACTAGACTCATAAGGTTACATACTGTATCATTCCATTTCTATAGGAAAAGGCAAAACTATAGAACAGAAAGCAAAGTAGTGGTTGCCAGTAGTGGGTGACTGGGCGGGGGCGGGGAGGGTTTGACTTCACTGTTACATAACTAAACGTTTATCAAAATTCACAGACTATAGACCAAAAAGAGTAATATTTAGTATATTTAATTAAACCTTAAAAAACGGGAGAAAAATAAAAAAGTCAGGGGTTGATAAAGAGGAGGTTTTGGATGGAAATACATAGAGGTCATAAAGGCCTGATGTCAGATGAGTAGGAGAAAAGCGGTGGGAGGGGTGTGAAGGGGGTCCGGAAGGCTTCAGAGAGGAGGGTGGCCTGGCCTGCACTGAAAGAGATATCAGGACTTTTCCAGGTGGGCAAGTATGGGGAAGGCATCACAGTTGCAGGTGATGTGACTTGCAAAGGCACAGAACTGGAGATTAGCAGTCTGTGGCATGGGTGTGAAGGGCAATGAGCTCAGACAGTGAGACCTGGTAGCTAGGGACAGATCATGAGAGGCCAGGCTGTGCCAGGGAGCTTGGAATTTTACAGCCAAAGGAGAAGTCTTTAGGGAATAAATAGGTAAATGTCAAAAGCCGTCACTAATGAATCAGGAAAGCTAAGTGATATTGTTGGTTGTTTTAGAAAGAGTACCATTGTGAGGTAAAGGGTGGACTGAAGGATGAGAGGCCGGGAAGAAAGCTGGAGGCAGGGCACCTAACGGCCATTACAATGCTCCAGAGCTCTGCAGCCCCACTGGGGATCGAACCTGCAACCTGGGCATGTGCCCTGACCGGGAATCAACCATGACCTCTTGGTTCATAGGTCGACGCTCAACCACTGAGCCACACCAACCGGGCACAGGGCAAAACCTTTGAGCTATGTACTCTTCCTTGCTTATTGGATGATTCTTCTGTCAGAATGAGTCCATAAATATACATTTTTATGATGAACAGTTTCCAAACAGAAGGTTTTGGGCACTTCACCCTTGAAAGCAGATGGGCTCATCAGGTGCCCAACATCTGGGCATGTTTGTGAAGCAAACCTTTGCCTGGCTTATAAAAATAAGATCTGGAAGAAATCAAACTGGAAAATGAAAATGCCAGTAGCAGCCCCCACTGTTTAGTTAATATTTTTGGCATTGCATATATTGTAGGAATGCCCGGTGAGTATCACTGGAAAACACTGACTGATTAACCTGGAGAAATGATTCCCACCACATACTGGCAATAGTTTGTTTGGGAAAACAATCCAGCTTAAATTTCCAAATCATTGCTGGTTTGGTGTGGCAGGAAGGACTGGGTAGAGGGAGTCCTTGGCAAAAGCTGGGGCTCAAAAAGAAATGCTATTTACTCCAGTTCAAATGGGAAAAAGTATCCCCTAATAGCACTCTTTCAACATCGCTGAAAAATGATGATAAATAACATCACTGTGTTCAGTTAACAACATGCTTTTAAAGTGGTTGTGTATATGGAACCAGCTTTTCTTATGTAGCTGATTATTGGGAAAAAAGGAAGAAAAAATAAATTACAGAGAATTGAATCCAACATGAGGCCCGAATAGATTATAAAGATAATGTGTCTTCTGAAAAAGTGACCTGCAGGCTTGCAATTTGTTTGAGCCGCCTAGGAGAGTGATGGGCATTTCCTACTGGTGAAGGGTGATTCTGCCTGAAGCCCGGGCCGTCTTCACAGTTGCACGCTCCCTGTACCATCCAGCGAATAACAAGAAGCTGCAGGACACAAGCCCAGAGGGAAAAGCCACTGATCACCCACTTCTGAGACTTTAAGACAACCGAATAGCTGAAGGTAAGACGATATCTACACATTCACCTTCCATGGCTGCCTGGAGAGTCTTTGAACACAATAATAAAAACCCTCTTGAAAAACGATTCCCTAGTGGGAAAAACTCATGATTTATGAGCTCCATTCAAACAATAATAAAAATGGTACAGGATTCTTAAAAAACGCACTGTGAACACTCAGATTTTTTTTGATAGGTTGGAGTTCTCCTCTTCTTGAGAACAAATATGAATGATGGTGCTTCTCTGTAGGTTTATTTTTACAATGTAATGATCTTTAAGTTTGTTAGTGCTTGAGAATGAAGTGTTTCCATGCGTCTTTCCATTTTAATAGAAGCTTCGAAGTTCAGATATCACAGTACTCAGAGTTTGATGCAAAATCTTTTCTTGTTTGCCTGTCTGCTTAGTGGTCAGACCTAGTCAGTCAGGTTTAAATTTGGGAACAAAACTAATCATGCTCGGGATTGGAAAAAATGGAATTTAATCAATAGGTCCCATTCATCCTGGTTTTAGTTGGGTAGGATCCTAAAAAGAAAGAATGTGATTCAGAAGTTGTTCACTTGAAACTGAAATGGGCTGCTTTGTGAATGAAGGTTGTGAAAGGAATAAATAATTTGAAGTAATACTTTGTTTTAAGAGCTTGGGCTGCCGTCCAAACCCTCCTGTTTAGGACAATATAATTATCACTGAGGTGGTGCTCACACAGATGGATGCGATTCCAGGAACAGTCAGTGCCAGATGAGGTGAATCAGAGAGCATCCCGAGGACAAGGGCTTTGCAACCCAGGTGCTTTCAGCTTCCTTCCGATTTCCGGGACTGCCCAGAGGCACAGAGATGGGCCCCTGAGCCCAATTTCTCAGAGGGCCCTCTCTCTTAAGACTTCACCACGCCCTGAGCTGACTATTGAATCACTTACTCAGGCTGAGAACAGCTGATGAGAAGTCCGTATTCTGGAACACTGCTCTAGTTCCACCTTATCATAGTGTGATTTCCCATGCTGGCAAGGACCAGCTTGCACAATTCCTCCCCTTCAGTCAGTGCTTTTCAACTTGTGTGCTGCGAACATTTTTCAAACATGCAATACCTTACTATTTAGTCAGGGGCATTGACCTCTTTTCCCTTAGATTGTCAAACAAAACTATGACAACAGCCAAGACAATGTGAGTGCCTTGTCTTAAACCAGAAATATATAGAACATATAATAGAGTTGCATCTTATTAGTCACATCCTCTCTAATAAAAGAGTAATATGCAAATTAACCACCACTCCGCTACACCCACAAGCCATGCCCACCAGCCAATCAGGAGCGAGTATGCAAATTAACTCAGCCAAGATGGCTGCGGCCACAGAGCGAGCAGGAGGCTTGGGTTTGCCCGGCAATGGAGGAAGCCAAGCTTTTCGCACACCCTGGCAGGCCCAGGCCTCCACTCAAGCTACAAAGTTTCAATTATAGAAGATAAATAAATCCCAACAAAAATGGCTGTGGCCACGGAGCAAGCAGGAGGCTTGGCTCTGCTCAAGGCTACAAAGTTTCAGTTGTAGAAGATAAATAAATCCCAGATCCCAGGGCCTCTGCTTGGGTCGCCAGGGGGTGTGGCTGGCCTGCAAACCACCACAGGCCCCTCGCCCAGGCCACCCCACCCCCCAAGGGAACCTCCACCCTGATCTGGGACACCCTTCAGGGCAAACCAGCTGGCTCCCACTCCCACCCGTGCACCAGGCCTCTATCCTATCTAATAAAAGAGTAATATGAAGATTGACCATCACTCCAACACACAAGATGGCTGCCCCCATGTGGTCAAAGATGGCTACCCCCATGTGGACACAAGATGGCTGCCACAAGATGCCTCAGAGGAGGGCAGTTGGGAGGGACCAGTCCTGCAAGGGAGGGCAGTTGGGGGTGATCAAGCCTGCAGGGGAGGGAAGTTAGGGGTGACCAGGCTGGCAGAGGAAGGAAGTTGGGGGCGACCGGGCCTGCAGGGAAGGGAAGTTGGGGGGACCCAGGCCTTCAGGGGAGAGCAGTTGGGGGGACCAGGCCTGCAGTGGGGGGGGCAGTTAGGGGCAAACAGGCTGGCAGGGGAGCAGTTAGGCATCAATCAGGCTGGCAGGGGAGTGGTTAGGGGGTGATCAGGCTGGCAGGCAGAAGCAGTTAGGGGCAATCAGGAAGGCAGGCAGGCAAGCAGTTGGGAGTCAGCAGTCCTGGATTGTGAGAGGGATGTCCCAGATTGGAGAGGGTGCAGGCTGGGCTGAGGGACACACCCCCCCGTGCACAAATTTCGTGCACTGGGCCTCTAGTCATATACAGTAGCATCTGATTGGTTAATTCTTGGTACCAGAAATCTATATATGAGTATCGGCTACTGATTTTTAAAAATGCCACTTTGGAGCAAAAAGGGTAGGTAATTACTATTTTCTTTGGTATGTTAATCAAAATTATACCTATTTTTTGTCAGGCAAAATATGTAATCTATTTTTTGATGTGCGGCAGAATTTTAGTAATTAGTTTTACAATTTAATGATCTTTAAATCTGTTAGTGCTGTGAGAATGAGATGTTTCCGTGTGTCTTTCCATTTTAATAGAGGCTTCAAAGTTCAGGTATCAAAATACTCAGAGTTTGATGCAAAATCTTTTCTTGTTTGCCCGTCTGCTGAATTGAGATGTGCCAGAGATGAAAATGGTTGAAAATCGCTCCCTGAGTGATCCTCGGTGGTGTTGCCCATTCTCAGAGATATGTCTTGCTGCCTTTGAGGGGTGTAATGTTGGGGTTTAGGTGCAGGGAAAGTCAGAGCAGCACGTGTTCACACTTTCACTTTCATGAGGACCGTGCCAGGTCACTGTGTGAGGGTCCAATCCAATCCCACCGACACAACTTATGTGACAAATCCTCGAAAAGCATGCTCCCAGGAGCTGTGAGGGGTTCACAGGAATGTCACCATGTCTGGCCTTTAAGGACTTTATTTAGGGGTCACGAAACATAGAGACATTAAAAGTAAAATGGCAATAATAGATAGTAATAACAGACATAATAACAGACGGGAAGCCAGGGAGCAGTCAACAATTAAGGGGTTTACAGGCAAGAATTCCATATAAGAATGAATGAGAAGACTTGAGGGAGAACATGGAGGGTCAGGCAAAGTCTAAGATTAAGAGATTTCTGAGCTAAGTGTGAGAGACGTTTACTGTTTGGGCAGCAGCCTTTTCCTCACAGGGGTGCTATGAAAATTCAACACAAAGTAAGATTCTTAGCACAGTGCCTGGGAGAAAGCTTAATAACATTTATTATTAGGTCAGAGGAGACATTCCAAGTGGCAGAAGGCAAAGCATGGACACGGGGACAGAGAGCAAAAGTTGTCCCCGGGGGTAAGTAAGGAACCCAGCTTTGGTTGAAGGGAACTGTGGGGAGCTGTTGGTAAAGAATGGGTGTGTCTACATTACCCAGGGTCTTGGATGTAAGAGAGGCCTGTTTGAATTTTACCCTGCAGATATTTTTATCAGGGTGTTATGATCAAGGACTCCTTATAGGAGGATTGAATGGTACTTAGGAAGGGCTGCCTTCCTTGATACATGTTGGATCATTAGTAACTGCACTCCACTCCCACCCCAGCCCCTGGCTACCTCCTGAAGCAGAAAGTAAGTCACTCTCATGCTTGTGAAAAAATTGATTTGATTTAAAACATATGTAGGTGAGTACAGACTAGGAATACAATCTTATCGCTTTTGTATATGCTGATTTTCCAAAAGATTATGAAGACATTTGCTTATTTTATGGTTTTATGAGTTCTATTTAGGAGTTAGATATTTGGGGCAAAGCTGGCATTTTATGTAGTGCTGGCGCCCGCCCCCCCCCACCCCCCAATATTTCTTCTGTTATAAAAACACTCACATTAACGGTGTGGTGAGACCATCATGCCTCCTGAATGAGCTACTACTCTCAGCATAAAGCTCCGAGCAAAATCACCGTGTCCTTGAAAGAATCTAAAGCAGAGATTCACTTAAGGAGTAAGGGAATATTATGTGTCACAAGGCTGGTTCAGAATTCTGAAAGGAAACTTGCTTTTGAAAACCCACGAGAAATAGAGAAATCAGCGAGACTCACTTCGTAATTCTCATGTTCAACTGCGTGGGCGTAACTTGAGTGATTTTCTAGCAATGACTTCTGAAGTTTACAATGACTTAGAAAAGGTCAAGGTTCCAGCATCAGCACCAATTGCACCAATTACCTGTGTCTTTAGGGGAATCAATGAATAAACCTCAATAAGGAGGCTTGAAGAAAATCCACTGGCACAGCCCAAACCAGTAAAATATAAGACGAGGTGCTTACTGGTTGCCCATATTGAGGCTTTACTTTAGGGCAAAACTTTGTAACTATGGGCCATTATAAGAAATGTGCCACCAAAGGTTACAAGGTGTGGAGACAGGTCTGCATCCTGGGGAGGGTTGGGTGAGGAGTGGGGGTAGAACCCCCTGGGGAAGTTGCCTTTCTGCCTCCTGCAGCCTCATTTGTTTTATTTCTCTGTGTTATAAAAATGCTATGATTTTACAAGTGTGCCAGGCAGTGACGAAAGGAAGAAAACACTGCCCCAAATTGCTTTAAAAGGGGAGCTGGTTTAGCGCTGTTAAGTGCTTGTTTCAGATCATTTCTTGACAGAGTTAGAGATGAACACAAGAATTGAAGGTGTTAGGAGCCATCTTTAAAACAAGATAAAGAATGAAAGCTTAAAATAATAGTGTAAGCCAATAAAAAATATAGACCCAGGCCTCAGACTTACCCAAAGCTTTTTACGCACAGACAAAACTAAACCAATAGCTCATTTTTCATGCTGAATCCTGGCATGAGATATTTTAGAGCTGGAAGGGGGCATTAAGACTATTTTCCCTTATGTTTTAGGTGAGGAAGGGGCACAGGAAGACCGAGTGACTTGCTCAGGGACACCACAGTGAGTGGGCTTGTTATCCAATGCACTGCCATTTAGTGTAAAGCTCCTGTATTAGGTCAAGACTATAGAAACATTGGCTTTGGTTTTAATTTGTACCTCCCCTAAGTTTAAGTGACTTTTCATTGGCTGAATGGTTGGTGATAGGAGTTTCGGTGAGAAAAAATCTTTATCTGCTTCACTCCTTGTTCAGTTTTATCTCATCCTTTCTTAAAAGGTCATAAAAGACCCGCTAGCTACACTTTTGAATTTCTAGAATAACTTTGAACCTCCAGAGCCTATGGACATCACCAAGGCCTTTGAGAGAGTCATCAGGGCATTTTACCAAAGATAATGAACTCTCTCCTAGAACACTGGATTGCCGGGGGCCCTACAAAAAGGCAGCAATGACCAAGTCTGTGCTCCAATCTTTGCCAAAGACAGTACACATATGGAAACAAAGATTTGCAGCGCCAGCACGGAGCTGAAAGATTGTCAGAAGCCAGCAGTGTGCTTGTCAGTGATGTGTTTACAATAAAGACACAGAAATGGAGTCAATGCTGTTAGGACAACGGGAATGAAGGGAGGAAGGGTTGACATGATTGGTCCCCTATCGTTGACTGCTGAGATTTCGGCCTGAATATGTTCTACCTCCCAGCGCTTGTTGTGGGCCTGCATCTACGGGTATAAATTCCCTCACAGGTGCCAGCCTCCACCACGTGGGTCCAAGCTGCCCGTGTCCATCTACCCCCATACATTTCAACATAACCTTCCTGACAAATTACAGAAAAGCAGGTGACTAAGTGTCACGTTTATGTCATCATTTGTGACAAAGCACTTCTTGGGACCATCTGGTGGGAGTGGGGGAGAGCAGGAAGTACCTGTAAGGATCAGGTTACAATTGTGCAATAAAACCTAAATGTCAGGACTCAGCCTTGAGCTGGGGATACCCAAAGACCAACCTGTCTCCCCCACTGCCATGGCCACAGGGACATTTTCATAGAGCAGGCATTCGGCCCACTGGGATTCAGAAGGCTACCTGAGCCTTGTATCCTGAGTACAGAAACCTTTGTGAGAGTGACAACACTTCCCAAATATAACTAAGTGTCTAGGTTTTGCGAAGCTTCTAACATGGCTTCCAATATTCTGTTTACCAATAATATGGCAATGAACATCTTTGTTTGAATAATTTTAAGAATTAAAAAATGCAGTTTCCTGTTACAGTTTACCCTTATCCCAGGCTCCATTCTGCAAACCACTTTGTTTTCCCCATGGGTCCAATTTTAAGGTCTGAAAAAATACGTAATATTTTGGATAATGGGACAAAAACGCTCAGGAAGCTTACCTATTCTCACTTTAAATCAAGAAGGATATTCCTGCACCTGGCATAGAAATCTTCTTGCTCCAGACAATAATTGGCCTCCTGAGTCACTGGCTTTGGAGGGTAGTGTGCTGTTTAATTACATTAATTGATATAAAGAAAATCTCCTCTTTATTTTCTGGAAAAAGAATATTTTTGGGGAAAAAAAAGGTGAGGGTTTGGTAAAGAGCCCTATGAAATGGCAGGCAATAGTAAACCCCAAATTTCACCTGCAAGTTCTCAATTTGTTAAACATCTGGCATCGCCGGCAGAGTTGGCCCCTGTGCTGAGGAAGCTATGGACGGTGACTCTCTGTGCGCAGGGTGGGAGGTGTACATTGGGCTCTTCATCTCACCTCTCTGAGGTGTTGTGTTTGCAGGAACATTCTCATAGGCACAGCTTTGAGTTTGAATTTTGATGTTTCCCATGACTTTTGTAGTTGATTACCTAGTGAATTCTGGGGAGACTTCCAGCCTGAAGCCTCAGCAAGGGCATCTTCAGCGGGACTGGCGAGGCTGCCACTGCTCTGTCCCCACTGCTGACCTGGGCGGCAGGGGGATAGGGGTTGGGGAAGACCGCGCTCCCAGAAGACCGGCATCTGGGGAGGGGAGCTGGCTCTCAGGGATGCTCATCTGCTGCCCAGATTTCGCTGCTCTGGGCTCTCACTGAGCTGTGCTATCTAAGACGAGTAAGCTGCAGGGATGAGAAGACAATCCACAGCAGGGACGGTGATCAGGAGAGCACAACGACATATTTGGTGCCTTGAATATTCTAGGCACTTCCATGTATCCTCACAGCAACACTATGGCACAGGTATTAAAATGATTCTCTGTTTACAGCTGAGGCCCAAAGAGGTCATGTATCTTCCTCAAGGTCACACAGCTGATGAATGGTGAGCCAGGTTTCACATCCAGGCAGCATGATTGTAGCTCCTGGCTGTTAACCGCACCACTCCCTTGCCTAAAGGTGATAGCGTGCTCATTGAAGGCATAACAGCATTCTGCCTGCCAATAGAAAGGCTTCAGCAGCCGTGAGAAAAACCACATGTGTGTTCGGGATCCTTGGGCTCAGGGAAGAGACCAAGAGGAAAATGACACAAACCCTGAGAATGACCGTGACTCCTGAGAACCTGACAGCATCACGCTCTCCTGGTCTCCAGAGCCCCCGAGAGGTGACAATGGAGAGGTGGCACAAGGAAGGCCCTTTTCCATTAGTGAGGCACTTAGCACTTCTTTTCAAAATTACAAGTTCAAAATTATTGCAGAAGTATGAAACAGCATCAGGTCCAAGAACCTTGTAGGTGCATGTGGCCAATTATGTTCTGTAAATGCCACCTGCCATCAGTGTAATCACTGCTCTTCCCACAGAACAGGGGGCAACCTGCCTTTCAAATGCCTTACATTGAAAAGAAATAAATATGAGGAAAAGGAAGCCAGGAGGCATCATGAACTCCAGAATGCATTTCCACTCTCCAGGGTGATGTAAAATAATGCCATTTTGAAAAAGGCTAGAATTACTCTTTTGAGGTATAATGTCACTTGGTCAGAAGGAAAAATTCACATGTTGATTGTAAGCATTTGTACCTGTTGTTTTCCAAATCTACGTATGTATGAATTTTATTTGCAATAGAAAAAGCATTTGTGGTTTCTTTATGAAATAAGTGCATGCGTGTACACACATACACTCCCCTATACATTCAGCTACAATACTGTCACACTTCAAATAAAGCTGAGACCTTAAGAGTATGCTTAACACTTTCATTGCAGCAGTACACTTATTTATTTTTATTCCACCTCTTTATATATCCTTCTCCAATAAGTTATATGAATGACTGGAATGGTTACAAAAGTTCTCTGTCAGTATTTTCTCCAAGTATAAATTACTGGAAGACTGTTTATATAATTTATGAAAATCTTTAGTCTTGTGTCCTTTTAATCTTGGTGAATCCATTCTACTGACAGAATTCTGCTTTTGCTCTATGCATTAAGGTTGAATTTATTTCTTCAGCTTATCACGAGGAAAAAGAGACATGAAACTGCACTTTCACATGGATGTCATTTAGCTTCTGCACATACTCACCGAGGCTTAATGCTTCTCTAGTTTTCACTCTTGAGTTTGTCAAAGCTAAAGCTAATCAGGGTAATTCTCTCCATTTAGTTCTGGTGGTGTTTTGAAAACATTAAGTTTATCATAAAAAATTCTTAATTTTTCTAACGCTTTTATTTCTTGAGTATTGTTTAACCTACACACCTCTCTCCCCAACCATGTGCTGGAAACAACCACAATTTATAAGAATTTTAGGCACCACATGACTCAATTATTTTTTCTCTTAATGCTCTCTATTCTGGTGTTTGTATCCACAACATTTTGGGCCAAATGACCTCAGCATCATAAATGAACAAGTGTTCCCATCGCCTCTCTGTCCTGGCTGCTGAGAAACTTCTGAGTAGGACTGCTGAAAGGAAAACCTTCAAGAACGCCTTTGTATCTACAGAGATGATTGACTGGAAGAAAAATACGACCTGTAATTGTCACCTGTTGTGCAGAATCATGGAACCTTAGATTTGAAGGAGCCCCAGGAGGTGAAGTCCTCTATTTCTCCCACCCGTGTTGCTGCTACCCAAGGGGAAGGCGCCACTATCCCTGGACCCACAGGGCTGTTTTAATGGCTCCTAACGGCTTTGTACTTTCACTCTTTTTTAAAAAAATATGTCTTTATTTATTTAAGAGAGAGAGGAGGAAAGAGAGAGAAATATTGATGAGATAGAACCATCAATCGGCTGCCTCATGCACACGCCGTACTGGGGATCAAGCCTGCAACCCAGGCATGTACCCTGACCTGGGATCCAATTGCAACCTCGTGGTGGATGGGGTGATACCCAACCAACTGAGCCACATCTGCCAGGGCATGTACTTCCACTGTGGCTCGCTTCCCACAATTTCATTTTCCACAAGCAGCTGGGCTCATCTTTTAAAAATATAAATCAGATTTCTGACCATTGATTAAAACCCTCCAGTGGCTCCAATGATTTAGATTAGACCACAATCCAGACTTCTTCCCATGGGCATATGAAGCCCCACACCCTGGCTCCTGCCCAGAACTCTGGTGTCCTGCCCTCTCCCTGTCCACTCTGCCACAGCTACCGGGCTTCTGTGTGTTTAATGCTGAGCTCCTTCCCACCACAGGGCTTCGCTTAGACTGCTCTCCCTGATCCTCTGCCAACCTGGTTTCATCCTATCGCCCAGGCGCACCCCTCCCCTCACACCAATACTACCACTTCACTCTGTTTTATTTTCTTTCCAGTTCAAAATGAGTGAGGAGCTTTTATGGGCGTGTTGGATTGTGGTCTTGCATTCGTCCTGAGCCAAAGGTCAGCAGCATTTGGCTAATCAGTGTTCAGGATGCCTTCTTTGTGCCCACAGCCTGTGCCTTTCCAATGCCATGGCATGCCTCCACCAGTCCTCCCATCTGCTTGTCAGCATCCCCACCACCAGGACAAAATAAAACAAATCTCTCATTCAAAGGCAGGCAGAGCAGTCACTTACTTATAGTGGATCCGGACTCAGGCCTGTTCAGGGAGCTGATGATGACGAAGCCAAAGCCTTCGTTCTCTTTCCGGTGAATGACCACGTCGCTGGTCTGCAGGCTGTGGGAAGCGAAGCCTTCCGGGGGAGAGGCGCTGCCACTGGGGGCAGCGTGGTTGCTGTTGGTGTAGGTGGCGTAGTCACTGCGTGGAGAGCTGTGGTGGGTTGATACGGAGCCTGGACTCCTCCCGTTCTCTGGGCAGGGCTCCCCTGGAAGAATGTAGAATATAGGCACTTGGTTATTTAACAAGGCCTCGGCGAGTGCCTCCTGTGTACTAGGCACTGTTCTAGGTACCAGCATTGTGACCAGACTGGTTGACTGGCTTCTATTCCCCCCAGAGGTGCAGAGCCCAAACTCTTCAACTTCCTAACCGCTTGCATTTTCCCCTTGTTAAGACTGCAGCCCCCCCAGGACAATGTCTAGTTATAGATAGCAAGCTTCTTATTTGCATAATAATAATTGATCACAGAAGATCATAAAACAAGTGGACAGAATCTTCAATGGTACTGTGAACACGAATTGCTTAAAGAGCTTGCGAGAAATATCTTCAGAGTCCACATGTGGCAAGTTTTTTCAGTAGCTCTAGGGAAGACTGGGCCCAGGAATCTGGATGCAGGTTCAAGGTCACACTTTGAGAAATGCTATTGTAGAAACCTTGGAAGTGGGGCTGACAGCCCAGGGGATGTCTTTGTAAAGTGACCTATCATCGTTTTACTAAGGAGCCACGGTTTTATTTAATTTTGTGATGTTCTGTTAGCCTGGGTGTGTTCATTTCCTGCAGGTAGGAAACATCCTTCTTAAAGTAGTTTGCTTACTCCAGGATCTGACAATGTTATCAGGCTAAGGTGCAATGAATTTTGAATCATTAAGGGAAGTGTTGGAGGCCTGGCTCATTTGCATTCTGTATTATTAAAAAATACACTCTATTATCAATCAGATAAACCAAATCACTACTTCCACGAGAAAGCAAGCATATTCACAGAGAGAAGTGATAGAAAGTTGGCAGCCAAGATAAGCTAGTTTTTAAAATGAAAGTTGATCTGTCATCTAGAAAGAATGTTGTCATTTTAATTTAATATCTAGGTAATGGTATCTTGATGAAAAGAGTTGAAGTGGGCACCTAGAATACTGTAATTAGAAAGAAAACTGTTTCATCTCCATCTTACAATATAATTAGTGTACTCAAAAGACGTTATGGAACAAAGGAATATGGAATAGAATCACAATTAATGATTTTTTTTTGGGGGGGTTGCTAGATATGGTCTCCTATTTAGAAGTCTGGAAAGTGTCTTGTATAGCTAGTTAAAAATAATTAGCAAAAGCTTCAATGAAAGCTCTTAACTTTATAAGCTGCAATTCCATTCTGAAATGGAAAAATTAGGGAGAAAGAACAGACTATAAGAAAGGTTCTGTTACACAGATACCTTAAGGAAAAGAAGCTGCATTCATTCATATACCCAGATTAAAAATGGCCTTATGAAAAAGCATTTACTTCTTGTTTGTAATTACTGAATAAAATCTAGGCTGCTGTTTATTATCATTTGATAAATTTGATTTTGGGGTAAGACTTAATTAATCAGGCTTTAATAGAAGGAAACAAATGGATGCTTTTCATCTGTAAGAAATGTACTGAAGTCATAAAAGAACAAAATGTCAATGTCAAAGCCTTTCCCTCTTTTCTATCAAATTAAAACTGCCTGTAAGATGTACCCTCTCTGCTAAAAAACATCACCCAAAGACATGCAGTTATTGTCTTGGTGAAGCACATGTCCTTTATCAGTCCTTCTGCACGTTGGAAATAAAGTGATTAGAGATAGTCAGGAAGAAGAAAAACAAACAATTATTATGCTGCAACATTAAATTGAACATCTCCCCGAGTTATTGGACCAAATCAGTAACTAAATGTCATAGGCAGTGACAAGAGAGATCTCATTTTCTGGCTGTCATATTTTAGGGGGTTGAGAGCTTGGTTGTCAGTAAAGCAGCAACAAAGAAAAATTATCTGTCTTTGCAATAAATGGCTGGGAGTGGCTATGCCTCAGGTTCTAGGGAGAGAAAGGAAATCATGGACTAAGGCAACGTGAGTGGTGAGTGGCCCCTGGGTAATTACATTAACAGGACACTTTTCTATTGCTATTGGCCTTCCCTGTCAACATCTAGAACCAAGTTCTTTATCTTTAACAACATGAACACATTTAAAGCCAGGGAGTGAAGACTTCCAATGATTGCAATGATTGATTTTGAGGAATGGAGTTGACTCGACATCATTTTTTCTACTCAGCTGGCTCTATGTCCACGTGAGACTGTTCTCTCCAACAACCCTTCCTGGTGTAGAGCATGGACATCATTGTTTTAGAATAATGTAGTAAAATGTCACAGAGTGACTAAATGCCATGTGCATGTTTTTAATTCACTAACTTCCTGACATCTTTTTGTCTCACACACAAATGAATGTACAGAATTCAGTCACTTAGTATCTACATAAGTCAGACAATCAGTTTTTAGATTAAGCTTCTGTTTTGTCCCAACCAGTTATACTGGAGATCATCACTGGCTGACTGGGAGAGGGCCTCCGTTGGGGAAGGCCCTCCAGGTGAGATGTTTTGACTAGAACAGTCAGCTCCTGGCCAGCAGACCCACTTATTCCAGGCCTATAGTTGTTAGAAATAATTGTCAATGTTGTAAAATAGGCAGATGTTGTAAAAAATACAGAAATCTGGATTTCCAGTTTCTCTTGAAATACTTGGTAGTGATTACTAGAGCTTAGGTATACAGTTTACAAGTCATCACAGTCCCAACTCTTCCCCAATGTCTCTTGCAAATTCCTGAACCCATAGAGTGAGGGGTATGCAGGGCCAGAGGGACTCGTTCAACTGGAGGCTTTGTTTCTCTTCTAGATCACACACTGGGTGCCAGGACTCCAGGACACCAAACAGACCTTGCCTGTTTCCGGGGTATACTGGGCCTTTTTTTAGGACTGTTCCCCAGGGGATGACAGCACCGCAGATGCACGTGTCTTGTGTTGGAGCATGGCCAAGGCAGTGGGGTTTGTATGTGGACAGAGTGTGGACATGGGGGTTGGAGTGTCCACATGCATGTGCACCTTCAGGGGCCTGATGGAGCAGGGCAGCCACAGGCTGTGGCTGTGCTGTTAGGAGCCGGCCTACCTGCAAGCACTTGTGTTGGTGCACTCCTGGTTACACTCACCAAGGCAGACAACTTATTTAAATGGGTGACAGGCTGGTAGACAAAGAATAAGAAAATGTATTTTGAATTGACAAAAAGTGTAGTAACTATGACCAGGGAATCCACTGGCTCCCTAAACACTGGCTAAACTTCCCACCCCGCTGTCAGGAAAGCCTTCCCTTTCTCGGCATTAGGACAGGAATTGGATGGTCCCGTAGATGCTGGAGAAAAGATACTGGTAGCTTTAAGGCGGACTTTAATATGTTTTGATTAATTCATAAAACGTTCACATCAGTTCTAGATTTACACTTTAGGAAATTCCTCAGAGACACCCTTCTCTCAGACAAATAGTGTGGATTCAAAATAACGTGTCATTAGGGTAAACATCTCAAACTGAGCTACTGAACATATAAATATTTATACTTTCAGTGAAATAATTAAAGGCACTCTTCTACTATCCTTGGGAAAAAACATCTAAATATCAGGTCTGATGGCATAAGTAAGACATCTCTCAAAACCCATTTAAGGAGCAAGATCTGTGCTAAAATTATCCGGTAAAGAAAACTGGATACATTGCTGCATATTTCCTTCCTTTACTCCACATTTTCTCATTTTTGAGGCTCTAGCTTGCCGTTGCCCAATTGAAAATATTGCCTTTATATTTGCACTCTTTTCTGTATCTTAATTGTACGCCTTTTTATATTTCAATATTTGGAGCAGGTTTTTGTGTTATTTTAATTTTTGCCCAGTGTAACTCACCATCTGTATCTTTCATAATGGATGTGTTTTGTCTTGAGTATCAACTAGGAAGCCAGTGCCCAATGTCTTCTGAGGTGGGCAAGACAGTTGTACAAGCCGCAGCAAGCATACGGCTAAAGGGTATGATCTGTATGACCTCCCTTCTTCCCAGCTTCTTCTCTATAATGTTGCTCCTTTGTGCAAAAAGGTGGCAACACTGCCCCTCTTCTTGCTCATCTTCTGTCTCTTCGCAGCTGATTGCTTACTTCCCTTCAGCTCTCAATGATCTCATCATATGCCAGGCTTGTATCTCGCACTGCCTTTGCTTAGGAAAGCGAAATAATAATGATAACAACAACCCTTGGAAAGGCATCTCCACTGTCACTTGTAGTCGTCCCTTCTCACTGTTAAAGAAATGCCACTATGAGGAAATGCTGTCTTCCTATATCTTTAAAAAAAATCCATTTCTAGGCATTTACTTTACTATCAAAGTATCCTTTGCTGAACTTAATCATTTTCAATACTGATGAAGCTTTCAAGGAAGAGTGGGCTGAATTAACTTGGAAACTCTCCTGGTGAGAATGAGCAGTCTGCAGCAGAACTTCAAAAATTAAATGCACTTGAAATGCACTTCAAAGCCTAAATGAGTAAAATTGGTAAGAACTGCAGCAAAGAGCATCGTTACGGAAGTCACATGATCCACAAATTGCAAGAATACGTTTTTGCAGCATTTGGCATACACTCCAATAGCTTGGATTGATTAGAGCAAAATTTAATTTGCAATAATCAGCTGGTGGCAAGAGGAGCATGAAATTATGTTGGTGCACTGGTTTTGGAACTTTGCAATGTATTTCCTTGTAAACCAGGTATCTTTTAATTTATCTTTGGGCTACAAAACATAGAGCACAGCAAACTTTTTATTGAAAATCACACTGTGGGTAGAGAGACAGTTAAATATTAATCAAGAAAACACTGTCTTCCTTCTGGCATCTTGCCCAAGAATGAGGATAATTCAAAGTGATTTACTTCTTTGGGTCAAGTGGTATGGCAGGAATTTCTGCAGATGAATGACACTTCTTAGCAAAATCTCTGTATGAGATATGTAGCAATCTCTACTGGTAAGGGCTGACAGTTCTTCTGACTTGCCCTTTTAAATGATTGCCCTTCCTCAAAGTCTAGTTTCTAGAAGACATGAATAGAAAAGGATTTTTTGTTTGACTGATAAACTTTAGCCTCTTGAATCATGCACAGCCTGTGATTAGCCAGTGGCCATTTTTAAATTCAAATATGTTATAATAACACCTATGAAAGATTCCTTCTCCTTATGTTTGGAAGTGACATTTGCTAAAGGTTGGTTTAACGTCTCACTGGGGGTGGAGATGGTGATAGTGAAGAGGGGACTGAAAGTGGTATAAAAAATAAGTCCTGGCCAGGAGGTGAGTCTGCATCATCGCTGACTCTGAGGATTACTGGGCAGGTGGCTGTGCCTCTGGTCTCCATCTTCTCACCTGTAACATGAGGGAGCTACTGTTGTTAAGGGCCCCCCTAATTCTAGCATTCATCATTCTGTACAAGGAACAGTCAGGGGGCTGAGCAGAAAGCCAGCAGGTCACGGTGGCAGGGGGTGACAAGATAATATTGGTGCTGCTGCTCCTGTGATCTCCGGGGCCAAGCGCAGGTGGTATGGGACTATATTCCCAATGCTATTGCATGCTTGGGTTACAAGAAATAGCGTGATACTTGTAACAGACATATTCCTTAAAATATAAATATCTTTTGTGGAGCTGATATGGTGAAGAGAGAAATTGAATCACATTATGACTCTGAGGACTGACTTTTGAAAATATCTTTGGTGGATTCTTTTCTGAAGTTGGGAAAATGGATGTAAAGGGAATAATTACTTCTAATTTATCTGTTTCATAAGTTTGGAGTTATATGAATTATGTTTCCTCAAAGTGACATACAGCTATATTTCTGTAAATCAGGTTAATAATTTTATTATTACTTTTTATCAGGCTCTACAATAGAAGCTAATTTTCCATCCTTGTTGCCTTATTATGTTATCAAAATGCTGTGGTTCTTGGTTTGTAAACACAATGAGGAACATTTTGGAAAGCCATATTTTTCACTACTATAATGTTCTTATAACTATCTTTACCAAAGAGCAAAGAGCATACACATCTTAAATTAGCTCCAGGCTTTGCTAGGAAATTTTAATGACTGCATTGAAAATGTAGGCCTCAAAGACTGCTTGGAATGGTACCAATGGGGTGAAAATCTGCACTTTTAAAATCAGTTACATTTAGAATATCTAGGTTGTTTTTTCCTCTCATATAATATAGAAACGGATTTAAAATTTTGTTTCAAGCATCTTTAGCATGTCTCACAAAAACATCTCACCACCTCACCTCCAACTCTTGCTGGTGCCTTGAGTTACATACCTCCACATAGCACCTTTCTTCTCACAGTGAGGTTGACCTGCCCGTTCCGGGCTGCGTGGTGCATAAGGTCGATGACATAGCGGTGGGTCTTGCCAGCCACTGGAATCCCATCGACATAGATGAGCTCATCTCCAGGGTGTAGGCGGCCATCTCTGTCGGCTGAGCCCATGGCAATGACGGCTCCAATCAAAATCTAAAGAAGCAGTGAGAAGAATAGGGCATGTATGTTTCAAACTTTTTATATACATATAAGTATATAAAAACTTGGTGGAAGACTTTCTTTCCACATTTTATCCCTTGCTCCAAACCTGAGCATGTACTTGAAAAATGAGAGGCTTAAGGGGCGCCCTTCCAACTCTCCCAGGTTGCTACCTCCTTCTAGAGAAACATAAGTTTTGACTCGCTGCTGCCATTGGCCATAAAGTTTGGGGAACACTTGCTGTCTGGCTCATAAATGATCACCCTTAAGAAAATTCTAACCCCAAGTAATCTGATGCTATTGGCCACTATACCTAGGCTTTGAATTGAGACAAGTTGGGGATTGACTCCTGGCTCCAATTCTTATTTGTATGGCCTTAGGCAAGGCTTCTTAACCCTGTGATCTTCAGTTTCTTCACCTGCAGAATGGGGGCAATTGAATGAAATAATGCATGTGAAGCATTTAACTTTGCTCATGGCACCTAGTGAGTGCTCCAAAAATGTCAGGGGAAACTAGCTGCGATACATCATTAAACTCTGATAAAGCCCAGCCGGCGTGGCTCTGTGGTTGAGTGTCAACCTATGAACCAGGAGGTCCTGGTTCCATTCCCGGTCATCAGGGCACACGCATGGGTTGCAGGCTCGATCCCCAGTAGAGGGCATGCAGGAGGCAGCAGATCAATGATTCTCATCATTGATGTTTCTATCTCCCTCTCCCTTTCTCTCTGAAATAAAAAAATATATATATTAAAAAAACTCTGATAAAGGTTCAAAGTATGTTTTGTTTGTTTGTTTGACTTTGAAAAGCGGAAGGTAAATAAAATGAAGCAAAACTCATAGTTGGCTTTTCCTGGCTAGTTGACTTACTTAAAAAAAAAATCTCAGTTAAAATCTTCTTCAGATTTCGCTTCCTTCCTTTAATTCTTCCTTCAAGCACTGTCCTCGGCACAAAGGACGTTCTAGTCCTGCCTGTCCCCTAAAAAGCTCTTCTGCTAAGGTGGCTACCATGCCAGGAAAAAAGGAAGTACATCTGGGGAATGTGTAATTCCCTGAACCAGAGATGGTGATGAAATGCATAAAATGAGGTTTCCCACTTCCCATTAGAAACACTCAACTTAGTGTCCATTAGTAAGGCTTTTATCTTTCAGAAAGGAGAGACAATAGTACTTAGTATTTTAATTTTGCTGTTTAACCTATAAACAATTTTTCTAACTCATGAACAAAAGACACTTTTTTTTTTTTGCCAAGTGGCTTAGCCACACAGCATCTAAAGGCAGTAGTTACCATTAGCCTGATAATGTTACAGAGCCTATATTCTAGGTTTCATTTTAAATCTTTATAAAATGGTCCCTTGCTCACAGATTGATTTCTTTCAGGTGCAAGAATTTCTTTCAAAACCCAGATCTGTGGATTCCAGCTAATGGGCAGAGTTGCTGCACTGTGACCTGCAGGCTTGCATGGCCTCAGGCTGGCAGCACATCCATCCCTTCTACTTGGTCCTACTGCTCAGTGTGGCCTGTCAATATGGCAACCAGACCGTAATGCCCAGGACTTCTCAGGTACATGCAAAATTATAGTCTGAAGAGTTTTCTTTTTCCTTCGGTCCACAGAGGAATGAAAATTCCCCATCACTGCCGCTCCTTTTCATGTATTCCTGGAGGGTGAAGTGAGGAGTAGATGTACTTCTATGTTGAATAGTAGTGCTCCGATGAGTGGTTCATTATTGATCTCACACGAAAGGCCTCGCATGCCTACCTTAGATTGGCTATGCAGGGTGGTTTTGTGTCCACTTGCTAGAGTCCAGTGGCGGGCATGCTTCTGGCATTCTCCATTTTCCCTTATTGTCATGCCAACCTGAATTTATGAGTTTCTTTTTGAAGGTGTTCCAATCTATTCTTCAAAAGTCTCAACCCACTAAGCAGCTTTTCAAAGATTTGCTAAGTGCTTTGTGCAAAACCAGTTAAAATGAATGTTTATTTCTCCAATGCCATGTGAAAAGCTGCACTTACCTGGGTTACCCAGAGAAAATGCTTCACCTCCAGATTTCCTGTATGCCGCAGTGGGAGGGTTTATAGGTGGTTATAGAAAATACATGGTCTGTGAACTTCCTGGCTGGGTAATTATCAACTTTAAGCTATAGTTTTGATTCTAACTGATCAAAGCAAACCAGGAAACAGGTTACAACGGAGGGAGCCACAGCTGCATCTGGGCCCTCTATAAAGGTTGTAAAAATAAATTTCACATTAGAAAATTCCTATTCCTTTGTTGCTAAAGGAAAACAGCAAAGATATACAGATACCCTTGAAGTTATCTTCTGGGCTATTAGTTTCACATCATCTTTTACCAGGAAAATCCCAGTCAAGCTGCTTTTCTGCTGTATTGGTATGGTATGAGGTACTCTCCTCTCTAACTAATTCATTAATCCAGCAAATCTTCATTGAGCCCAAGGACACTTTTCAGTGCCAGGAATCCAGCAGTGAACAATACACAAAAGTCCTGCCCTACAGAGCTCCCATTCTAGTGGTAGGACAATAATAAATATAAATGTGTGGCTATGTTATATTTAGCAGGCATGTATTTTGGAAAAATAGAGCAAGGTCGGTGGTGGAAGAGTGTCAGCCACATGACTAAGGTGGTGCTGGAGTTGATTAGAGCAGGCCTCAGTGAAAAGTGGACATTTGAGCAAAGACTGAAATTTACCAGTTACATTTTCAAAAAATGTGAAACTTGAATCTTCCACCTTTAGTTTGTTGGATCAAATATGACATATTTACTTCTAAATAAACTATGTTCAATGAATACTTCAATTGAATATCTAAATAAACTGTATGCATTCAATATAATACTTCAATATATAATATTGTGTAGTTATTCTATGCATATATATCCTATATAATAAAAGCCCAGTGACCTAACAGCAGAACGACCAAAGCGACTGGAACGACCGTGGCCCCTCGACCCGGCTGGCCTCACCCCTGATTGGTCCCCATCTGGGTGGGCTGGCTGGACCCCACCAGTGCATGAATTCATGCACCGAGTCTCTAGTTACTATATAATTACATTATATAATCCATCCTCTATCTTGTTTCAAAAAGAGTTTGCCAGCACCATTAAACAAACTTTAATCGAGCTGAGCATGGGGAACTGGAGAAGGCATCAGAGCTGCTTGTCCTGTGACATATGTATTAGTTACATTCACTCATCCCGCCAGGAACCTCCACCTTTGAGGGAACAAGCTGGCCACATGCGTGCACTGTCACTTCTGGCTGTCAGGTGGCTTTGTTCTTAGCCTTTGGCCCTTTGCACCTTCATGCATTTTATTTCACTGCGGACACAGAGCCAGCTCTATGTGTCTCTCCATTCAGGGAAAAATCCACAACTCTTTCTCTTTATTTTCAATATGCTTTATTTTGAATATGTTTAGTTTCTTTCCTGTCTGCCACTGTAATTGCAGGTAACTGCAGGGACTAGTTAATCTATAATTCCTTTTTGCATTGTAATTCATATTGGCCTCCTAATGTATATACCATGTTCATTTAAGCTCTTGAAAACATGCCTCAGGGTATCTGATCCCTTGTCAGTAGTTCTCAAAGTTTGGGGTGTATGTGAATCTCCCATTGAGTTTATTAAAACAGACTTTTGGACATCCCCTTGAGAGTCTGATTTTGCAGGCCTGAGGTGGAACCTGAGATTCTGCATGTCTAACAAGCTCCCAGGGGATGCTGGACGCTTCTGGTCTGTTATCACACTTTGAGTAGCAATATTGTGATTATTCCCACTTAGTCCAATGGTCAGAGGCTCTGTGGTCTCACGGTCATGTTCCAAGTCTGCTGAAGGACTCTCCCTCTGGTGCCTCGCCTCAACTCCCTGCCCAGACACAATGGTCACTTTCCAGGTCTGCACAGGGATGCCCCCTTGAGTGCACGGTCTGGGCTCCCTGACCCATCAGGCTACATTTTCCTTCTGGGCTTGCTGACCAAGCCTTCCCAGCCAACACTGGCCTTGCTCCTTCTGGCCTCACCGGATTCTTCAGCCTCTGCAGACCCTTAGTCCCACTCATTAGCTTTCTCAGTGTTTCTGGAGGAGTTCTTTACCCTGCCTCTATTGCTTCGGGTCTGAAGGAAGAGCTTTATGGCAAAACAGACCAAGAAAGATCCCCTCCCCCCCACCTCCCGCCATTACACACACTTATTGAAAGAACAACTCACCCACATGGCCTTATTTTACCAATTGTTTTCTCTAAAAAACAAAAGAATTATAAACAACTCTACAACTCCAATTTGCTTTACAGGTTGTGAGGTTACAGAACAAAGCAGAATGTTTGATATGAAATAATAGCAATTCGCATTCAAGTGTCTGATATCCCAGTAAGTCAGGGGCAAAAAACGAACACAAAAAAGGAAACAAAGACAAACAAATAACAAAGAAACAAAATGAAAGCCACCTTTGCAGGCCTTTTAATTCTTCCCTGCACTGCCTCATGCTAGTCCAATCCCAGCGGATCTAATCTGCAACAATCATAGCCCAGGACAACTTGTTCCCCCTCCTCCTCCCCACCCCCCAAGTGTGCCCCAACTCCTGTACTAAGGAGTATGCCTGTCATTACCTTGCTCTTTCTTTAACAGTTCTACTCCACACAGGCCTTTCTCCACTGCAGTGTTCCCCAAGTCTCTCCATCTTGATGCCTTTCCATCTCTTTTCTGCTCACAGTTGGAAACCTCCGTTTTGTTCCTTTCTGGCACTTTTTCATTTCTTTCTATTTCTATTGTTATTTAACTGTGAAAAGTATTTCCTCTTGCAGGAAAAATGCCCACATGCTTTGTCTGAGCTGGAGTCCTGCTGTTCATTACTTGCCGTAAGCTGTGTTGTTGTGTTTAATGTGCACCCTGAGATATCAATACCATTTCGTATATATGGAGGCCGAAATCCATTTGAGGTAATTTATGAGACCTCCTGTGGTTGGGGACCAAGTCACCTCTTGTGCCTCTCCCTTTGTAGCCTGCCAGCAATTAAATGAGGCTAGCACATTTTGTGTGCATATTATCTTTGGACTTACAATGGAGGAAGGCAGGAAGGAAGGGCTCATGAGAGACCTTTACTGGAGACTTGCTCTTCCTCATATGGTCTTTCTGAGGTGCAATACTCTGGTCTTCAAGACATTATTTTCGGGCTTTGCTGGCTTGAGGGAGATTTACGCTTCTACTTTATGGCTGGACTGTCAGAATTGTAGCTTGCAGCCTGAGTGTGTCTTAAATCATTTGAATGAAAGAATAAGCCAGAATAAACCTAAATAAACACAATGAGGATAACCAGCAAATCCATGTAATCTGAGGAGGCTTATCATAAATACTAGACGTCTGCCCACTAAAGGTAGAAAGGTGTCCTGAGGCTGGGTGGTGACCATGGCTGCATTCACAAACCTGAGCTTCATTTTGAGCAATATGTGCTCCATTTGGGTATCAATTCTATGGAATCTGTGCTGGGCAAAGTGCAGTCAGAACTCTCCCTTCCTGAGCTAGCTGAGACTATGCCTGTCCTGTGACTGCCATGTAAGCCCCACTACTTGTGGGGAGGGGGAGGCCAGTGAAGACAGTATTTCTTGAATGTGGTGCTAATTTATCCCCAAAGCAGACCATGAGGCTATGGGGAGGCCCAGCAACGTAAGAATTGTGTATTTTAAACACTGCATTGAAGTAAGCAGCATAGGGAGAATGGAAACTTTCTTGTTTTCCCTTACATTTATTTGACAACTTAATCTTTCATTTATATTTATATGGAAGAGAAGGAACCCAATAATATTTTCAGTGCTAGGGCCAATTAAAACCATAATCTGGCCCTAACCAGTTTGGCTCAGTGGATAGAGCATTGGCTTGCGGACTCAAGGGTCCCAGGTTCGATTCCGGTCAAGGGCATGTACCTTGGTTGAGGGCACATACCCAGTAGGGGGTGTGCAGGAGGCAGCTGATTGATGTTTCTGACTCTTTCTCCCTCTCCCTTCCTCTCTGTAAAAAAATCAATAAAATATATTAAAACAAAACAAAACAAAAAACCATAATCCGGCCCTAGTTGAAGAGTCCTTTGGTGCAAAGTATTCACCTTTCAAAATTTTTTTCTATCTAATCTTCTGGGAAGGGAGTTTCAGAGATAATAAACAAAATAAGAAACATAGGCATTGGGAGTTTTGGGAACTGTGGCCATGCTTAGTCTAAAACGGTCCACTGCTTAGCTCCAGCCAGTTGTCATGGAGAAAGGCAAGCTCATTGTTGCCAGATGTATTTTTCAAGAGAAGGTGGAAATTTGAATTTTTAAATGTGTGAGATTAGTTGATGCATAGCAATTTTAAAGCACCGGCAGAGCTAAACAAAGCATGCTGTAGGGTCACCAGGACATATCCCTACTTCCAAGGATTAAGCCATTTTAATTCTACATAGCCTGCTGGATTAGAAGCCTCAAAATGTGGATACTCCAGATCATACTTATTCTGACAAGCTCAGGTGACAGTTTCGGTTTGGCTGAGAGGACTCTCTTAAATTCACTTAATAATTACTTGTGCCAGGCTTTATGCTAGGCTTGGGAGACGCAAACACCATCAAACACACAATCCTGCCTACAAGGAGCTCACAGATTGGTAAGAGGAAAAGTGTGTCAGTCAGTGTGTCCTGGAACAAACAGGGGCCTCATCTTTCTGGTGGTGACCCCTTCAGTTGTTAAGTTTGAGGTATTATGTTGGTTCAAGTACAATGAATTCTATATGGATTTAACCTTAAATACTTGACAAAAGACTCAAGTACCACACAGTATCCCACAAAATGCTATAAAAATCACCTTAGTTTTAGTTTGGACATAGTTTCGTTTTGTTTCCTTCATTTGGTATTTTCATGTTCAGCATATGGCTGTGTAATAAAGAATCTGGCCTCAGTCCAAAGAGAGGTCTGGCTTTTCCTGAAAGGTACCTCTATACCCTTGGACCAGGAGTATCTTAGTTTCCATGGTGAGCCCCTTGGGCCATACCTGAGAGTTTAGGCTAATGAGGAGGCTCATGGTGGGCACCTGATATAGGTTATGCTAAGGAGATGACGCAGGGTGGAGCCAGACATACCAACAGTCTTAGGAGCTGATGATGCCAGAACAACCAGCCATGTAATTAGAGGGTTGGGTCTTTGAGCCACGTGATAGCAGCTAAGGTTGAGCTCAACCACCTGGGCGATGATTCCATCATTCATGCTCACATAATAAAACCCCAAACCCTGGACACAAAAACTTGGGTGAGCATCCCTGGTTGGCAATCCTGAGTGGATCAATGCTGGGACAGTAACATGTCCCTGAGGAAGATGGAAGCTTCACATTTAGAATCCTCCAGACTTGGTTCTATGTTCCTCTTCTTTTGGATGATTCTAATTTGTTCTCATCCACTATAATAGAACTGTAATTCTAAGTATAGCACTTTCCTGAGTTCTGTGAGTTGTTCTAGTGAATTATTGAATCTGGAGAAGGCTGTGGGGACCCCCAAATTTGCAGCTGGTGTCTGGACTGAAGGCATTATTGTAGAGATTCTTCCCTCAACTTTACAGTTTAGAGAACTGAGATCTTAATCTGGAGTTTGGCTAACTGGGTAATGTCACATTTTTCATTTATGGGGCACTAAAGGGTGATAATAAAAGAAAAGATGAAGTCCTGCTTTAAAGGAATTTAAAATCCCACTAATTAAACTAAATGGGAAGCCTATGAACATGTTAGAGAGCAATCAGAAGCTAAGTCAGAAAAGTTATCCTGGAGAGGCCAAGAGTTTAAATGTTTAGTATGTGAAGAAACTGGATACTATTTTCAATTCTATATGTAGACTAAGATGAGTTCTAGGACAGCATGGTGCTTACCAGAGGGGTAGGGATTGAAGGAGACTAGACTTTGTGTGGTGAGCACACAATGCAATATGCAGATGGTGTATTATCGAATTGTATGCCTGAAACTTATATGCTGTTATTAACCAATGTTACCCCAATAAGTTTAATAAAAAAGATGAGTTATAAGGAGGAATAATTTCTCCAGAGACTCCCCAAATTCCCAATATTGTGCAACTGAAGTTGACTTTGTGAACATCTTCTCATGGTAATCTCTTAATTCAAATCGGGTTGAAATTCTGCAGCATTGAGCTTGCTCTGCTTCTGTTTATCACGATGTTTTCTCTCCCCTGTGGTTTTGATTAAAAACACACATAATTCTGTTGTTCCAGGTCATCTCTTCACATGTATCTTCTGTCATATTGCATGTGTGTTTACTTGTGAGCTGCTGCCCAGAGAGACCAGTGGTTGGTCCAAAACAATTAAATAATTGAAATTTTCAAGAAAAATTTAAACGATTCTAAGAAAGAGTAATGTCCCTTTCTTAATATAATGTGCATTGACGGCATGTAGGCATGGAAATACTGGCATATTCTGAGAACTTAAATACCAACCCCCCCCCAAAAAAAACCTCAATTTTTTAGTGTGCGTTCTAAAAATTTCCTTTTAGATGTCATTCACAATGATAGTTCCTCTGATGCCCACACATACACAATATAGCCTGAAGTGTGAAAATAAAGAAGATTCAACTTACAGGCTGACCAGGCTCATCTCCTCCGAGAATTCTGAAGCCAAATCCAGACTCCATCCTACGAAGGTGAACATCCAGCTCTTTATAATCTGGACCTAGCATAAAGGAGATCCCATGAGTACTGAATCCTGCCTCCTACCCACCCCCTGACGGACTGAACATACCAATGATAAAATAATTTTGTGGATATGATTAATGAGGGTGCTGTTAGAGTTAATGGAGAGCATAGAGAATAAAAAAAGTATTGTACCAGAAAGTAGGTATTCCAAAATTAGTCAGTCTGAATTATCAGTGACCAGCCAAGGCAGAAAGAGCATACAAATTTTCTGGGTGAAAAAAAATGATGCCTCTATAATTCTTTATTTTTCTGAGAGCATTTCGATTATCCTTAAGAAGATTGGCTATCACTTCGAGCATGTTTACTCTGACTAGAATGATTATTTTAGAAGTATGAGAGAATAGATGGCAACACCTTGGAACTACCTAATAAAGTTTACCTAGTAATTTACTAATATTTGTTTATAGCTTGATGCATTCAGTTTAGTGTGTGTGTGTGTGGGGGGGGGGGCGGTAGGGGAGCTGAGAATAGGTTATAAAACAATGCCTAGCAAAAGTAATTTCTTTTAAAATTGTAGCAGTTAGAAAATATAGAATTTAAACTTTTCTGTATTGAGGTTTGAGTAAAGTTTTTATTTCCTGACTAACTCCTTTAGGTTTTTTAAACTTTAGGGATAGAAATTCACCTACTTCTAAGTGGACTCTTAACCTCCAAACATTTTGAAATGTGGAAGCCATTAGTAGATTCACTATTGACTTTGCTAGTTTTTCAAAGTAAACTACAAGAGGATATTTTTTTGCAGTTAGCTGAACAAATAGAAATATACTGAAAAATAAGCTAGGAAACTCTCTTGAATGTCATTTTTTTTCAACCCTAGAATAAATAAACTAAAACTACAAGAAATCTTTTGACTATTTAAATATAATTTATGCTTTTCCCCATCCCCTGGACCTTTGAACCTTCCTCAGGGGAAAAGTCTCACGACCGAGTTGTACTTACTTACTTTCATGGTCACTGTAAGGACATGAATAGATAAGTAGCAACTTTGGGGAATACTTCATGCCATCCTTTGCTTAAGAAGTATTTAGTAACCTCTGGGCCTTAATAGTTTAAAGGAGGTATTAGAACTGATAGAAGTAAATATTAAGTTAAATTCTCCTTGCTTAAACAGGATGGTTTTGGAAATTGGGATGAGATTTCAGAGAATCCTTATGGGATAAGAAGCTATGTCTGGACTACTCAGTAGTCATAGTTGAGACACAGACTCAACGACTAAGAAAAAACTCAAAGACTAACCAATTGGATCTCTATATCCATAAGTCATCTTTTATGAATTGTATAATCATTCATATTTTAAAGATGAGATAACTTAAGAGAATTAAATTCCTATTAAATAGTTAATTAGAGCTGGGTGATAAAAGGTAAAAAAAACCCAACAACGTTGCCCTACACTCTACAATTCAGAATTGACTTTTGAACTCAGTTTATCCTGGGATCTATAATACCACATAGGAAGTCACATATTGCGGTGTGTGCTAAGCTTTTGGGACGCTGCAGGCAGGTGGAGCAGCCCTGCACAATCACAGCAGGGACCTGTACTTCTCCCAAGGGAGGAAGAAAGGCCAGAGGAGATAGGAAGATGACAGATTATGTCAAATCACTGTTCAAACCTCCAAAAGTTGGTTGTGATATGATTGCTCCCAGCAATCTCCTCTTAGAGTTACTTTTAGCTTAGAGGACTCTAGACCATGTGTACATAAAAAATTCAAAGAGAGCATGACATATTTTTGGCACTTAAAATAGTAGAGCTAGAATGTATTAAACCAGAACATTCAATCTATTCTCATAAATATTCTCATTTTTGCATCACTGGCGAGTATGGTAAGTGGGAAATTGTTCCTC
Organism: Plecotus auritus; assembly: GCF_963455305.1. Classification (NCBI taxonomy): domain Eukaryota; kingdom Metazoa; phylum Chordata; class Mammalia; order Chiroptera; family Vespertilionidae; genus Plecotus; species Plecotus auritus. The sequence continues at coordinate 152,798,241 of NC_137775.1, forward strand.
TAATAGCTTCAGCACCAATCCACATAGTATGAGGAACTGTAAGAGTATAAGAGGAGTTTATTGTGTGATTCATTTTATTTACTAAATAAAACTTTCCCCAAGCAAATGCTGAAATTATGGCAATCCCAGCAATGCAAGGGAATTGTCTTGTGTTAGAGAATGCTGTGATTCCTGGGGCAACTGGAAAGGTTTTCCTAAATGAATGACTCTTTTTTTTTTTTAGTAGAAAAATGTATATATTAGGTAGTTAATTTTATTTAACTCTGAAGAACAGATGTGAGTGGGGCATCCATCCTCCGCCTCCTATTTTTTTTGTGCACATTTTGGTGACATTAGCATCTTCTGATTGTTGCTCTGATCACTTTGATTTCAAACATAGGGTGATATGTGTCAACCATGTCATCTCCACCCTCTAGTTTTCCAAGCAGAAGAGGGCCAGCTCATGGTACATGAGCAAGCAGAGAGAGGACAAAAGAGACCCATTAGAAAAGTGTGCCAGCAGACGTGCTTTATTTTCTATTTCTTTGTTAATTTTGAACACAAACTCAGAGCCTACAGGGCATGGAAACTTTAGAGAAATAGTCAACTGGAAAAAAAGTTTAAATGATAGATTGTGCCTTAAAGCAGCAGTATTTTTCTTTCTTTCTTTCTTTCTTTTTTTTTTTTAGGGAAAATAAGAACTTTCAGAAAGATAATTTTTCTTTGGTTTATCCCTCTACCCCCAATTTGAGTCTGGCTTTAGAAAATAACTACAATTACATGCACAAAGCTGGGAGACATTACTCTTTTTCCTTCTTGCTTTGTTAGCTCTCTTGAAAGTTTATGATGTTTTTGATATTTCCCTTTAGTTGCTCTTCTGGCCTGATGTCATGTTTAAAATGATTTTATCATGCTTCATCTCTTCTGTTAATGTAAGAACTTAACGCAAAGAAATCCAAGGGCCAAGTCTTCACTCCATTGGGACAGAATTTAACAACACCACACCTCCCCTTGGTTGAATTGAAAACCATGCACCTGGAAGGTGGTTAGATGAAGGGGTCCGGCGGGCACCTAGTGGGACCTCAGTCACTTTGGATGTCACTCAACCATGCCCCCACCAACATCATTTTTTCCTCTTCTACTTTCTTATTTATTCTCTTTCCATGATCTTTTTTTACCTTTTGCCTCAGCTCTTTTTACAGAACTGTCAGGGATACTCTCAAGATGAGGCAGAGGTTGTGAAGAAATGGACTAAGGAGAGACAGAATACTCTTTGGACATTGGTGTTCAATGGCCAGGCATGGCCAGTGTTGTTCTGCCTTAGAAGTCAGGGCCAGGGCCCTCAGGTATTATGAAATAAAGCAGCTTAAGATACTCATCTAAGATACATGACCACCATGGAAAACTGTAGGGATGGAATTTACAAGTCCTGATTTATCCTGGGCTCCCACAAATATTGAAAAAGCAAACACATTTAAAAGTAGCAAATGGTGGCCACATCCAGGTATCAGGACAATTTCCTCACAATAAAGAAAAGTAGAATTTCAAAGCTGATTTTTATTTCCCACTAAGACTCCAGGAAGGTATCAATGTTATATATATCTTGGTCTAGATTTTGAAAGATATGGCTTTTGCACAATTTTAGGGAAAAGGATGGGTGACTAAACAAAACTGATTAATTTTATGAATGATTCAAGCTTCAAAATGCAAAGAACAGCATTTTTTATGGATTAATTTGGCACATGGGATGCTGCTGTAAACATGTCAATTAAATTTTGGTACTTGAATCCCCTTTCGTGTTTTAATTAAAGCATAAGTACCACGAGCTTATTATCAGTTTGGCACAGAGAATGAACTCATTCAATTTTTCCTTCTGGAAAGAGCATTAATTTTTTGGCATTTCTTTGTAAAGAGGTTTAGGGAAGAAAGTACGAGGATGGAATCAGGAATCATAGGTGGTTATTAAGTTGTCTCTGGCTGCTGAGTTCTCAATGTACTTCAAATGCAGAATGAGTTAAATAGAAATTAAATAGTTTCTATTGCTCAAGTATAACATTACCAGATAAGTAGCTAACACATTTTTTCTTAAAAGAATCCCTTCTCTTTACTTTTTCCCTTTATACCTTTGGTAATGTGAATGTGGTTAGATATGTTTCCGCTGTAATAGAAGCTATCTCCTACTCTATATAGCTCTCTCCCTCATCCTTCAAATAAACTCAGATTTCCCCATCCTAAACACCCCCTACTTACCTACCCATTTCTCTCTGGGAAGAGTAGTCCTTAATGGATTGTTCACTCCCTCATCTTCACTCTCTCATCTCTGACTTACTCCTGCCAGTCTGGTTTCTGCTCTTTTGGCATTACTGAACCACTCTCTTTAAGGCCATTGATGACATCTTAATGACCAAATTGAATGGCCATTTTCTCTTTCCTCATTCTGATTTATTTCTGTGCCTCATTTGATATACCCTTTATGACCACTGATTTCTTTTTAAAATTTTTATAAGCGTTTATTCGAGTCAAACTGATGACATGCCAGAAAGCAAGATCTCAAATGCTTCCATCCCAATTTTTTAAAAATTTCTAAACAAGGAAAGGTCTCCTTCTGGAAATGACTTATACCCTTGGTTTCTGTGATATTCCACGCCCTGACTCTCTTGTCTTTGGGTAGAGCTCTCCATTCAAAGATCATGGCTATAAATTCATTGTTTCTCACTAACATTCTTAGTGATGACAAAATTATCCTTGTCTATCTATAGTATTCTATTGTGTATAGCCTATAGAAGTTGCCAAATAAATGTTTCTTGAATTTAATTGTTTTAAGATACAAATCTAGCAGACCCCATAAACCAGAGCATTATTCTACTATGAAGTTATCACTTAGCTTCAAAATTACATTATTTAGGAATTCCTATTACCGATTTTGCCTCTGTACCTAAGCACTTTATGCAGCTAAAGTTAATAAAATACCTCATAATTATGATAAATGTGTCTGAGTCAAAAATCATGACACAGAATTGGATAAAGGACATTTTATAAACGTGAGCAATACTATAGGAGATTTGTTTATTTTGGATGCAGTCTAATTTTCCAAAATATTTTGATAGCTTGTGTGGACATTTAACAAAATATTTAGATTGGTTATCTTCTTAAAAAGCTGTCTTGCATATACTCAACTACACTATAATTCTTCTCCTTTAAGCAACTTGTATCTTTTGAAATGTAAAAATAGTATTTTGCACATACATCAAGGTAATCTAAACTATTAGGTATTCCTTCCCTTTCTTCTTTTGTTTTTAAATAAAGTACTTTCAGAAGCTGAGATTTTTAAAGAAATGTGCTGCTGTGGCTAGCAAGCTGAGATTTAGAATCTCAAATTAAGTCCTGATTTCATTTTGCAACTGTAATTACTAGGTCTCATTTTCCCTCTAGGCATAAGATAATCTTAAAAATTATAAGGCTTTTCCCATCAGCATATAAGAATAATCATGCTATAAAAATTTTCAGACCAAGATAAGCAAATATTTGAGGACATTATTGAGGACAAAATGCTAAGCAATATCTTCCATATTTTCTACATATCCAAAAAAATGACATGGAAACTTACAGAATGAAATGATCTCGAGCACATATATTCTCCAGGGGGGTGTTAGAACATGCTGAGATGGATAATGAGCTGCCATCATGGAAACACTCTAGAGATGTGTGCAGTGAGCCTACAGACCTGAAATAGTACTATTATTATAAAACGCTCTTTTCTGCAATTGTTTCAGTGTTCTGGCTTTCAATCCAGTGCTCTAATCAGCTGTTCAAAGTACTTCCTAGGAATAAAAAAATCGGAATCTTCCTTTTCTTCCTTCATTTCCACAATAACATTAAATATTTTAGCCCAAACCAAATTGTGAAGTATTTTCAGAATGGTTAGGTTAAAATTTTTTTCCTTTTCAGTAAATTAATTATTACTAAAAGCTCTTATACTTGAAATTATAATATTCTAGTCTAACTTAAAAACTATTGAAAAGTAGCATTTTATAATTGGAATGGTTAAAAAATTAAATTTATATAGATATTTAATTGAGGTGAAAATAATTTCATTCTATGTTAGCAAAATTTCTAATAAGTTCTTTGAAAATGTCTAAATTGCAAATCTCTTTACATACTCTAGCTTCTTATTTATATGTATTTAGACCAGGGATGTCCAATATAAATAAAATGTAGTCAACATAAGTAATTAAAAAATTTCTAGTTGCCACATTTTGAAAAGCAAAACAAAACAGGCACAATAAAATTTAATAATATATTTTAAACCTAATATAGTCAAAATATTATTTAAGCCTTAATTAATATAAAATAATTAATGAGATATTATACATTTCTGTATTTTTTTGTGCTGTATTTGAAATCTGGTGAAGACTTGACCCACATCTTACAGCATATCCAAACTCAGAATAGACACATTTCAAGTCCCAATACATCACATGTGACTAGAAGCTACGGCATGGATCTAGTCAGTCTGGTGGCCTTCCCTGTCACCTGCTTTTTAATCTTGTCCTTAACTAAAGCATTTTATGAAAGTAATGAATAAATATGACTGTTTTCTTTCTTTTTTCCTTGACAGTCATTTAGGCTCACCTTGATGAGACTTACTTTCTATTTTAAATACATGCTTTTGTAGGTGGATAAAATTAGCACAGTGATTACATACTAATTAACTGATACTACTCAGAAGAATGATTTGTTACACAAAATGGAAGACGTCATTCACAGGACTGTGAGAATTGGAGGATACTTGCCAGAGGAATCCATTCGAAAACTGGTCCTTGGTGGCACTTGTTCTGGATGGGAAAATGGGGAATTAAAATTGAAACTCATTTACGGCATTTTAAAATCCATCTTTACTTTCTTTTTGTTGATATTATATCTCACCCCCATTTGTGCTCATGTTTATGATTATTTTTTCTCTAAAATCTATGGAAATCAGTGGACAGTTTTACTGTTTTATGTATATGAACATGTCTATAAATGTATTTATTTTACATGCATGTAAAATAGAAAAACCTGAATTCCTTTAGATCAGAATGGAAAAAAGATTACCATTTCCAAATACTAATCTTTGATTCTCATTATAAGAATGCTTATTTGAAAGTAAAGTCAATCCAGAATCCAAAATATACACAATAAATATAGGTGTTTTAAAATCATGTTATGATATTGTGACATAAGCTACATATTATAATTAAAAGTGGAAAAGTCAATCAGCAATTGTGATAATTTATGTATACCAGTCCAAATATTTTGATATTTACTCTGGATAGTTGAACTTATGTATCAGTAATTGAGTTAAATTGGTTTATTTTAGCAATAGAAATTGCTCATGGGAATTATGGTATCTATGCTACATATAAATTCATGAACATGAGTTTAAATATTAGAACACACTCTGAAATATATACACACACATATGAAGCACTAATATTATGTCATTAAATTTAAAAAATTAAAAATAAGACCATATTCTGATTACTTACTAATTAAACTTTGTTTCAAATAGAGTTCTACACTATTCAACAATGAAAATGAAAAGAGAAGCCTCTTGCGGGTGCTGATAGGGTTGGAGGCCTTCTGTGTTTGACGTGTTCCCCGCTGGACCCTACACAGCTAGTCTCAGGCAGGATGATCATACCTGCCAGGCAATCTGTGTTTTCACAGCAAAGGCAAATTAGTTGTCTAGCAGAATTGTTATTTTTTTTTAAACCTCCATGTTTAGTGTGACTGCTTAGGATTATAAATTGAGAAATGCACTTTCATCAAAAAGAGAGAGCGGTATCAGGAGACTGCTACCACTAAACACTCCCATTAGTTGTAAACCTGACATTTTTATATTATCATAATCTCACTAGGACCTACTTGTCATCCAGCAATTACACTCAGTTTACTTCAGCCCTGATGGTCTCATATTTATTCATGAAAGTTCTTTCAGTTACATCGTCAACTTGTGCTACCAATAAGATGCTTTGACATACAAATAACTTTCAATCAAGGACTGATTTTAGAGTTTATTTCACACATTACTCCCCCCTCCCATTATCTTCTGTCTGATTCCTGGAGCATTAAGGTTTGAACAATGAATGAAATAAATTTATAAGCTACTGGATTGGATCTAGTCTTTAAAATACATGTGAAAAATGTGTCCCCAACCTAACTTTTATTTCACTATCTCTTTATTACTTAACTCATATCATAGTAACTTTCTTTATTAAAAGGAACCTGTTAGAAATATAAATATTACCATAGTTATTTGCAAAGCTACCTGAAAATATTATCTTTGAAATTAGATTTCCAAATTAAAATCTACATATTAAAAATGGCAAAGACAGTTTAACTGAATTTACTGATCTTCTTTATCAATATATTATAACTATAAAATGATACATAATGTGATATATTAGAAACTCTAGCTGAAAGGCAAATTTATTACACAGATCAAACCATAATATAAATTATATTAAAAACAGCAATAATGATTTTCCCATGGGACAAAGGTATATGAAATTAACCTTCATAGTACAGTTGAGGACATTTTAAAATGATAATATTATTAATTTTTTTCTAGTTTATTTATGATTCTCATGTGAAAGTCACTGGTAAAAGTGTCTTATCATTTGCAGGTCATCTTATTTTAATATTTCAATAGCACTCCAGAGAACATTTGTGGGTGGTACTTTAAGGCCATTGGACACCAGCAATGTCCGGGCAGATGAGGTAGGCTTGATGTAGCAGTGTTTAGACCTGAGGATGTCCTCTAGGAAGGTCAGGTAGCCTTCTATAATTACTTATTAGCTGCCTGCAGCTGTAGCATCCATAAATTTATCAAAATCTTTCCAAACCTACTGATACGTCCAATGTGACCATATTAGGTATTTAATTACAAAAGCAAAGGAGACTGGAGACAGGTAGGCTCACGCAGAAGAGCTTGCACAGGATTTGGAGCTCTGGTTGTGAGCACTATGCATCATGTGCCTCTACCTGGTGTCATGTGGTTGTCCCCATCAGTTTCACTTAGTGTTTCCAGTGCTGTGCTGTGGTGGATAGTATTTTTATACTGTCTCCTCTCTCCAGGTGGTTCTGCTGTTAGTATGGGAGACAATGCAAACTACAACCCTTGCTCAGTAATAACAAAGAAAGAGCTGCAGAAAAATTGATAGTTTAGAAATTCAACTACCCATTTGTGATTAGCCATGAATTATACGAGCATTATAATACTGAAAAATGAAAGAATTCCACAATGAACAATGAACAACAAAAGAGCAGAATAAAAACCATAGATGTGAAAAACACAATTGTCCATTTTTGATTGGCTACAGTTTATAATTTCATGTCAAGTATAACATTAAAATACAGTTTGCTCCTCCATTATGCTCTTTAATGGCCTGTGGTTACTTTAGATTGCCACCTTTGCTGTGAGCCTTACTGCCTATTATGGGGTAATGCTTCCTAATTTATGGAAAGAAAAAGTGATTGTGTGAGCTCCTTTTGAAGAAATTCCAGAGGCATTTCTATGTCAAAGAGGTCATGCTATAAGGCACATTATACCATATGGATCCTTGACATTTTTATGATCTTACATCTGAATGATGTCTTACTGCAAAGGAGTATGGGCATATTGTACTTCATAAATTGTTTATTTATAATAACTAAGGTTCAGTGTGAAGAGAGAAAAGTTTGGAAAACTTCAGTTATAATTCAAGTTGGGTCCATGCCAAGGTGCAGATCCATGAGGGGAGAGTTTCAGGGAATAGGGATTGTTCTTTGCCTCCTTCTGTTTTCATCTGCTTGTCTGCTCCAGCTTCTGAGCCTACAGTGAGGAGGAGGATGCCCAAGAAATGGCCTCATGAACTGAAGATGAGACAAACCTTGAGAATGAGTCTGGCTTAAAGAAAACGGAAGCTACAGGACAAGGTCCTCATTCCTAAATCACCTTCATTGGCATGATCAAAACTTTATTTTGTAAGATTACAAAGTCATTTTCTTTGGCAAGTGCTCTGTATTCACTTGCTTGGCAATAAAGAGAGGAGTCATGATAGCCATTTATCTGTACTTATGTAGGTATAATTTTTCCTAGGGTCAGGAAGACAGACAAAACTAATGCCCATTTGGTCCTGTGATGATTGTGATGTTAAATCTGTCTTATTCTCTGTGATAAGAATGACAAGTCCATGACATAGTACTTGAATGCATGAAGCCTTGCACCCTATTTCTTCTACGTAGTTTGCCATGCTCTGTATTTGTACATATGTACAATTTTCTGCATGTGGGGGGAGTTGGCTGGGAGTTTGGCTACTAAGACAAGTCATCACATAAGTCTTTTTCTTCAAATTAGGGGTAACACATGTATGGGCAAAAATTCAGTCCACCAAATAAAGTAACTTGAAAGAAATTATTTATCAGAGTAGGTATTAAAATTTTTATTCATGGTGTGTACACTTAGATAGGCTTTTCTTGGACAGTAATGATGTCTATTTCTTTCATAGATGATGTAGTAAAAGGAAGCCATATAATTTATCATTCAAATAAGAACAACCTGGTGAGTGAAAGGAGAGCTATTAATAATTATGCCAGGACAACACAGGGCAGGACTGTTCTAAACAAACTGGAATGCACTGTCACTGTAGGTAGTCTCATGGGTGAGCAGGCCATTATAAAATGTTTATCATATCAGAAACACGCGGTTGAAGCGATGATGCAATCATAGAGAGAAAGAATGGCAGGAGGAGGAGAGCAGTGAGGGCTTCAAGGTTAGCAATGGTGTAAATAGTCCAAGATTCAGAATGTTAGCACACAAACCAAGAAAATGCAAGCCCTTCCTCTTGTGATTGCAGAGAAAATTAAACTCCTTCTTTCATGAGATGCATGGGGAAAGAACAGAGGAGGTAGAAGTATAAAATAGCATGGCTTATGCCGTAACTCAGTGGGGACTAGTTTCCTTTGCTTTCAGTTTTAAAAAAATGCCAGTAATGGGGACAGCAAGAAGTCAATTATCAAGAGAGGCTAAAACCAGAAAAAAGTGACGTTTATCTAAAAGTCTTGAGTAGAGAAGGGGGTGGTAAGATTTTTGCTTCTTTTTAGAAATTGCTGGTAATGCTAGAGGGTCAATGCTTAAATAACTAACACAAAATCCCAGAAACCCCATTGGTCAAAACTTCTTTTAGGATTTTTTTGGGGGGAGGGGCATAATTCTTTTATATGTATAAGCTTATATGGAATTACGTTGGTACAAAAAATTCTTTTTGCACAGACTTCTCCAATAAAGACTAACTAGATTTTTGATAACTAAAAGATATTTAATATGAGACATTCTTTGGATTAAATATCATTTTTGCACATGGAACAAGAAATTATTCGTCTAATTATCTAATTGTATTGAAGATATTGTCTATATTTACTACACAATTTCGCATGTTAAAATACTGATAATATTTGCTGTGTTGTGTAATGTAGCCTCTTTTGGAAATTGTTTTCCTATGATTTTCTTTGTGTCCCAGTTTCACTGTCTGAGCAGAGATGCTTTCTCATGGTTTTCCTCTTGTGGGGTGCCCAGCAGAGTTCTAGATACATGCTGAGTGTTTCATGCATTCTTGCTGATTGATGTGGAGCCTGAAGGTGCCACTCTACCTGATGCTCTTCCAGGTGGAAGAATCTTCCTTCTTTCTTCAGTCCCACCTCCTCATAAGAAGACCTCATGAAGACGGGAGGTGTTTGTCGCTTTCTTCTATAAGCGTGGACCTGTCATGTTCTGTTTCATGGGATACCAGTATCCTATGGTTGTCTTTGTTGGCTTAAAATCACTACATTTCCCCCCCTAGGAATACATTTTTTTTTTATTAAGATGTCCTGTGCCTGCATATTAAAATGTCAGCATAATCTAATTATGAGCCAAATGAGGCACAGCAGCATCTACATCACTTGATAAATTTCCATCATTTGCAGGGGACGGGTGACTTGAATCCAAACACTTCTTGACAGCCGCGATACAACACACATTCTGTAGCTCCGTACCGCAGAAGCTCGTGGGTGGAGGTGCCTCCTTTTATTCAGTTACTGCAACCCAGTTTTGAATGTGAATTCCAAAAATCTCTGTAGCTTTTGATCTGGTTGCAAAGGAGGATACCATGAGATCACTACAGGCCAGGGAAAATGTCAAAGGACTTGGTTTAGGTAGCGTTGATCAGGATTCCTTTCCATTCTTTCCTGGTCCCACTGATTTTTCACTCAGAAAAAAAGTCCAGGGACACAAAAATAAACAGACCCATGCCTAAATATTATGCATGTGATTCAAAGGAATAAGAAGAGGAGTGGTTCACAATCAATATTTTGAATATGGGCCTTTTGTTTGGATGCATACATTTCATGATCATTAAAAAAAAACTATTTGAGGATGATGAGAAATAGATTGAGTTTCCCCCCATTCATTAAAAAAACTTTTTTGGGGGGTATTGTTCTAAATATTTAAATGAGAGAATGAAACTTTTTCATAGTTGGCAACCGGAAGTGAATGGAGGCCAAAGGGCTGGTTTGTTCTTTCAAGACATTTGCATGTCCACGAGCAGAGTAGATAGGTTGGCTATCCAGAGACTAGAGAAAGTGGTACCATGCTTTTGTTTTTGTTTCCTTTTTCTTCAGGGTAAAGCTTTCTAACCTTGACATGAGTTCTGTGTTTCATTCACACTCCATTTAGTGTTATGAAATAACGTGATAGCAAAGGATGGGAAAGAAAATGAGCTCGCCCTCTTTTGACTTCCTAAGAATTGTGACCCTGAAAACATTGCTGTAACCTTAGAAACATTAGAGAGAGTTGGTGATAACAAGAAAGCGGGGTGGGGGGGGAGGGCATGAGCACAGTGGCAGCAGCAGTGACATAGGAGGGGGCACTGATGGGGGCAGAGGGCACGAGGTGGGGAGTCAGAATGTTTGTTGTTCCTGTGGCTGTGAAGCCATGGGGATAAAGTGCTCCCATAGGAAGACTGGAAAAGAAAGGGCAGGTTAAGGTAGACTGGTTTACTTGGTTTATTACAGGTGAGGAGCAGAAAGGCAATGAACAGAAACAGCATTGCAGCAGCTAGATAAAGAAATCAGAATTCTTTCTGGGTTGAAAAGAAGGTCATGACAATTTCGGCTTGGAAAATAAGGGACACAACAGTATTAGGGCACCATAAAAAGAAGATGGAATAAATACCAACATTGCTTTTGCCCTGGATAATAAAGCCTTGCATTGGTTTGGAAGCTGCAAAAGGATGGAAGCAGCTGACTAATGAAGGGACAAAAACAGGCGGAAGCATTTCTGGATGCTTCTTAAATGTAATAAAAAAAAACTAGACATCCCTGGCTTTTGTGGCTCAGTTGGTTGGAGCGTCATGCTGTGCACCAAAAGGTCACAGGTTCAATTCCTGGTCAGGGCACATACTGAAGTTGAGGGTTCCATCTCCAGTTGGGTGTGTACAGTTGGCAACCGATTGATGTTTCTCTCTTATATCTATGTTTCTCTCTCCCCCTCTTTCTTTCTCTCTCAAATTAAAGCACTAAACAAGCCACGGGCTCAGAGTGAGATTTTAATCCTGCAATGCATTTCTACCTTCCCTGTTAGAACTTCTGCTGTCTTGATCTCCATTTCTTTATATTCAGTCTTCTTATTTCCCCAAACTTGTGAGAGTAGGGCAAAACCCTAATATGCAAATCGATTGAACAGTGGAACAACTGGTCTCTATGGCACGCAGTGACCACCAGGGGGCAGATGCTCAGTGCAGGAGCTGCCTCTTGGTGGTCAGTGCACTCCCACAGGGGGAGCCCCACTCAGCCAGAAGCTGGGCTCACGGCTGGCAAGCTCAGCGGCAGTGGTGAGAGCCTCTCCTGCCTCTGCTGCAGATGGGCGATAAGGAGTGAGGGGTCCCGGACTGCAAGAGGGATGTCTGATTGTCGGGGGAGATCAGGCCTAAGCCAGCAGGCAGACATCCCCCGACGGGTCCCGGACTGCAAGAGGGTGCAGGCTGGGTTGAGGGACCTCCCTGAGTGCACGAATTTCGTGCACTGGGCCTCTAGTTTTTTATATCTCCCCACAGTGCCGAGAGTAAAGTATTCAATGAATACTTGGTTACTGAAGCATAAAAGGTATTAAGAACTGTCCTGAAATAGTTTCATTTTTTTTCAGTTTAATGAACATTAATACTCTGAAATTATACCCTGTACTATCTAGCGATAAGTGACTACTTTATTCTTACTCTATCACAGCAAAGTCATTCTAACTATACAATCTTTCAAAGGCATTTCAGTTGTTTATCCAAAAGAGGAAGAATAAAATACATAGCCCATTATTTAAAAAATTTGATGAAAATAATTGCTCAATGGCCTGCTGTCCTAACTATTTTACCCACCAACATTACTTTTACAAAGAGTTGAAGAGGATAGGGAGAAGGTATTATGTCTACTTTCCCCCTACCAGCTGCGTGCATAATTCTTGGCTTCTGTGCTCATCAAAGAGCAAGCAGACTTGAGCTCCTCTGAGATCACACACAATTTAAAACTTGCTATTCATGCTTCAGTGGTAAAGTTGGAAGGAATACACTGGCAGAACAGCGAATCAAAGGAAATCAGTAGACCGTAAATGGGAGCACCAGGGACCAAACCCATTTCACTACGCTAGGCTTCTCGATCCATTTACTCATGCTCATGTTATGCTGTGTATTTCCCTCACAGGTTGTACATTCATGCCCTTTAGATTCCTGTCCTCTAACATTTGGCAGAGATGACCTGTTAGATGGTAGAAAGAGGCACAATGAATGCACATGCAATATTAAAAACTTTTGTTGTCTAATATTTATAAAGTGCAATGAAATAATTTTAGAGGACCTTCAAATAGGATGTCAAGTGCACACATGATAATTTGTTTTATGGCTGAACTTTCAAATGGGTTCCACTGCATTAAATGAGAAGCAGAAGCCTCTGGTAGAAATAATTGGCACCTGGCTCTGGGCTGCTTTTGAAACCATTCCTTTCATGTTTGTGAGATGGAAGGATTTGGCTAACATTTACTCCCAGCTCCAAATTCTTCAGTGCCTGCATTCTAGGCTCTGAAAAAAAATCTAAACTTCAGACTCAAGATCAGATTAAATATAAAAATCCCACACATTTCTTATTATTTGGTGAAAACAAAACTAGCAACCTCTGTTGCCTCCTTCCCCATCCCAAATACATTCCTGATTTTCCTCAGTGGCAATGGTAAATAAAATTTAACCAAAAGCTGTGTTTTTTCTAGAGTTGACAACTTCTTTTTTTTAAAAGAAACGTTTAGATCAGCTGGCCCTACTATTGAGATACTATTTGAATTTCAGGACATAAAACCACACCAGATCATTTCAGCTTCAATATAATGCCTAGCGGGGTTTCAGCTATTATTCATGTAACCCTTGTTTTAGGTGGCTTTCACTTACGCCTACTTTCATAAATGGCTCTAGATTTCTCGTAGAGCTCATATGGGTCAGGCTTCCTTGGGTCAAAGGCCTCTGTTGAGTCAGGAAAGGAGCTCCTGTGAAGAGCGGGTGGGAAGGGCAGGTTCTGCGGTATGGCCGGAGCAGATAAACTCGTCTGAGGACTGCCTTGATTCTCCCATCGGTCCATGATCTGGAAAGTGAAAAAGAATAGAGAGAATGATGGACATATTCTTTCTTGCTGTTTTCTTTGTTATGTACGACAATTCTCACCTTTAAGTTAGACTTTCTTGCCCTGTGGACTTTTTTTTTTTTTTAAATTTCTTTATTGATTAAGGTATTACATATGTGTCGCCCTGTGGACTTTTCTCCCATGAAACATTTTAAATCTTTGGTGCAAGTGCCTTGAGAGAAAGGATTCTATGTCTATACAATAAAGTAGCAGTTATAAATACGAGTGGTGCCTGAATTTTGAATGCAAACTTATATAACCTTGTCACCGTGTAGGCTGGTAATTTTCAATCTCTCTGAGTCTGTTTCCCTGCCCGCCCCCCCCCCCCCCCCCCCCATAAAATAAAAGTAACATGTATCTCAAGATAATTTACATGCAAGTACTTAGAAGTATATGGAATTGTTCCTTTTCTAATATGGTCCCAATGCATGACACTATTTTTACTGAAACAGAAGAAGATAAAGTAGTCTGCACATGTTCATTTGACAGCTATACATATCCCAACAATCTCCTATTTTTAAACATTCAATCACTTTCCTTACAGTTTATAAGTAATAATACAACCATCTGGGATTTATGGATTGTTCAAAGTCATCTATGAAGCCTCATTTACTGCTAATCTGCTGGTTTCTTTCCCCAAATACGGCTGCAGTTACTACCACCACAATTTATTAAAGGTCTATGGGACATTTGCCAGTTTCCATATTCTTTCACATACAGTAACTTCTTTAATCCTCACCACAACCTTGTGAGGCAGATAAAGCAGGACTAACAGCCTTTTATCAAGGAAAAAGCCAGGTTCACTGAGATCACCTAACAGCACAACCAACTTCACCTTCATTCATTGATCAACTGATTCCTCAAACTTACCTTCTACTTTCCTGCTTTATGTAAAAATTAGATTAGGTTACTCTCTTGCCTAAAATTCTGCATTGGGTCAGCATGGTCCTCAGGAGGAAGGCCAAACTCCCTAATGGGAAGTCAGTGGCTCACCATGACCCAGATTCTGCTATTTTTCTTGTATCTGCTGATGGTCTCTCCTCTCATTTCCAAGGATCCTTTGGGTTCTTTCCTGCCTGTGAACCTTTGCATATGTTCTTAATTTCTCCTTCTACCTGCAAAGTTCATCAATTTTTCTGCTCTTCCAAATCCCTTCTTCATTTTATCTGGCTATTAGATTCAGATGAGGCATCTCCTCTTGTAGGAGATGTTCGCTGACCATTCCTGATCTGGTTACATGTCCCTCCTGGGTGTTCTTACAGCATTCTCTCCTACCCTCTCACCACGCATGCCCAACTGTAATTGCAAGTCTCCTCAAATAGATTATGTTGGGGGAAGAGCCTGCAGGGGATGCAGATTTTCTCATTGTTATATTATAATACAGAGTAAGCCAGAAAATGTTTAGTCAAAAAATATGGCCGTTTGTTCTTTTTTTCAAAACCAGTTTTGATACACACTATTTTAAGTTTGACAGAATTATAACTTTCTGTCCCCTACTGCCTGCTTCTGTTTTCACCCTGGTTATATTTTGGTCAGGGCTTTGATGCCTCTCACCTATCAAGGATAAATATTTTAAAGATGAGAGATACCATGTACTGTACAGGTCACTGTGTAGCACAAAGGTCCCTGTGACCTGCTCACCTAACTTAGACTGTGGCAGGGGCCAAGTGAACCAGCAAATTAGGAAAGAAATGGGTTACCAAAACTCCTTTCAATAAATAAGATTGGTAAGATTGGTGCTATGATCTAAATGTTTGTGTCTCCCCAAAATTCATATGCTGAAATCCTAACGCCCAAGGTGATGATGGCTTTGGGAAGTGATTAGTTCATGATGGTGGAGCCCTCATGAATGGGATTATTGTCCTTATAAAGGAAACCCCAGAGAACTCCCTAATCCCTTCTGCCAGGGAAGGTGACAGAAAAAAGACAGCCATCTAGGAAGTGAGCTCTCACCAGACACTGAATCTGAAGGTGCCTTGATCTTGGACTTCCCAGTCTCCAGATCCAAGAAAGAAATTTCTGTTGTATGTAAGCCACCCAGTCTATGGTATTTTGTTGTAACAGTCTGAAGGCACTAAGACAAGTGGCTTCATTTTCATTTGTTTTCTGTATGTGCCACCGAAAAAGATTTCATTTGAACAAAGTTTCTATAGCTAACAAAGATGTAAAACCCTTAGTCGAATTCAATTCCCTAATTTTAAGAATAATCTCTAGGACTGCAGAGAGGTCTAGTAGCTGTCAGTGACAGACCCTGGGTCAGAACCTTAAATGACTGAATGCTTTTTTACAAAATAATACATTGAGAAGAATAAATGGTAAATTTGCTTAGAGTTTTAGCTAATTATCTACCTTTTCCCCCATTTAGTAAAAATCTTTAAATCCAAACTTCATAATTCATTTGATAGCAAAATTCATTGAGGATGCTCTTCTGGGTTCCTTTGGTCATCCATTTGGGTTGTCTTTGCTATGATGGGAAGACCCACATTTGTGGTTAAAGACATATTCTTTTTTATTTTTCACTTTGACCTTAGGCACCACATGGATGCATTCTGGCTGTGACATCCCCCCTTTTGTCCCCAAATATGAAATATTAAACTCTAAAAGGTAAGTAGATTAGAAACAGTCTGAGAAGCAGTAACATCACACTTGTCATCATAGAGATGCAGCAACTCTCTAGCTCTTTCTCCCATCTTTCAGTCAGGGCTAGCTGATACCTACAGAAGTTTTGCTGGTATATGTATTGTTCATGTACAATCAATGCAGCAAACATGCTTCGGGTGAAATATTAGCATTTGTAAAATAATTCTTAAAACTACAGAACAAATAATGCTTTGGGCACTGTTTGGGAAAGCTTCTGTGGCAGATTGACAAATTTTACAATTTTGTTAGCACAGAGATGGGGGAATTAGTCAAGAGTCCAGTTGTAAAGCATTCACAACATCTTGCTGTGACATTCATCAACCCTCAAGTCACTCAGCCAGGGTTCTTAAAAGACTATAGAGCAGAAAATCACCATGCCCATGAAATTATAGAAACAGCAGACTTGCAGTCCTACAGCCCAAGCCCCAAATTGAGTTATTAGTTGCCTGCCACACAAAAGGTCACCCCTGCTCACTGCAGCTGTGGTTCTGAGCTGACAGTATCTTTTGAAGGGTGCTCTCTGTTGACTTCTCCCTACTTTCTTAGATAACCTGGTCTCTGGACTTTTGCTTTCCAGCTGGGACTCTTTATGCTCACTGTTCCTCTCAACCTTTATGAACCTAGATTCTTATCCTGTCCTCTTGCCCAGGTCATGGCCTCACTTGCTCTTCCTGGCAGTAACCTGTCTGGAGCTGTGCTAGTGGCCAGGCTTTGTCTCAACAAGGCTTCTGATTGGGCCTTGTCCAATACCAGTGGGGTCCATACTTAAGCTATGTTATAAACATCTCACTAGAGTACAGAAAAATGGAAACAGTTGTTTTCTATATCTGGGAGAAGACTTTTATCTCTGCTGCCGTTGGTAAATGAATGAACGCCTGACTGTATGAGACAGCGGTCACCTAAATATCAGTGGACAGAGCAGACATACAGTCAATAACAGGGCATCAAACAGTAGAATGGAAAAAAACAATCATGGTGGGCTGATTTTTAAAACCCTACCTTCTGATTCTAGGGTACACACTGGGAGGAGAGGGCTTGTGAATAAATGCAGGTCCTCCCCCAAACCTCATGACATACTCTGTTTGCTTCTTATAGAAGCTGGGGTAGTCTAAACATACCTACTCACTATTTTAGGGCAGGGCTGGGAGATGAAGGCATTTGGCTTGATTTTGTATTTGAAGTACGAACTTGGATCCCTTCAAGGTAAAGAGAACAAGAGCTCACTACAATTAGCATATTACTTGTTAAATGGGAAGTGGCTATCTTGATGTGAATTGGCGTAAGATGTGGATCAGTAGGACAGAGAGTGAGGGACACAGGACCAGGAGGAGGAGAGAGTGTATAAATCCGTATACTATGTGTATATATTTATATCTTTTTTAAAATGATTACTTATCAAACTATATGGTCTTTCATAAAGTGATTAATTTGTCGAGTTTACGCATAAAAGGTCTGATTGATAGGATGACTGTAGTTTATACTTAGAACTCAACAGGTAGAGGCTCTGTTTTAAGCACCACACATGGATTAACTAATAAACTTCACAACTACCACGAGTGGGGTATTATTATTGTCCCCCATTGTACAGATCTAGAACTTGAGATACTGTGAGGTTAAGCAGCACGTTGTAGGTTACAGAGCTAGAAGCAAGATTTACACCCAGGCAGGATGCCTTGAAAGCCTATACCCTAAATCACATACTATACTGCCCCTTATTATAGTCCTCAGTCCAAAGAACTTCTGACAGCTACATGGGGGACATTAATGGACAGTCATCTATCTTCACTCAGCCTAGAACCTGAAAATCCAAGCTTTAACTTTTGTATGGGTGCATGGGTTCAGGATTAATTATAAATTGAGTCCTATAAAACCTTTTTTGGAATTATTGACTATGGATGTAATTACGTAATGACAGAAAATGCTATAATTACATCAAATGGCATAATTTGTATAAAAGGGGTACATATAAGAAAATCACTAAATTGCATAATTGTAGCACCATGATGAGGTTGCAAGGTTCCTTGTTAAATTAGATAAAGGTGTGTATAACCACGGAGTACAGATTTAAATTTGGTGATAAAAGGAAGACATTATTAAGATTTTGGCCAAGATAAAACAAATTTCATTTTAAACATTTTTAAATACATCTTTCAAAATCACATGATCACTAAGTGGCTTACTAAGCCCCAATAGGTCTGGTTTTTCCATCTGATATTCTCTGTGGCCAGATGAACCAAATCCGAAACAAGGACATGCTTGGTGAGGATGCTCTGTGGCCCTGACACTGTCAGTTCCTCCTTCCAGCTCTGGGCTGCCTTGAGAGAAGCCTCAGGCATATTAGAGGCTCAACAACACTTTATTTTCACATCTTAGAACCATTTTCAAGACATGTTATTTAATTAAGCCAGTTATCACACTTGAAAAGTATGCAAAATTATATTATCTCCATTTCTACAATGAGAAAATCAAGTAGTTAAATATTTCTTCAGTAAAAGAAATAAAAGAAGCATAAAATTAACTCAAGAATTCCCTACTCACTGGCTACACTAGGGGCACTTTCTTCAAAGTTGATTACTGTCAGAGGAAAGAAAAGAAGTAGGTAGAGGATGTGATTCCCTGAGTGTTTTCGGACATGAATCACTTTGCTACAGCTCTCTTCTAGTTCTGGTTTTACACATTCCAGTCAGGGTATTCTAACACATAAAATGGGATCCTGGAAAACCAGTCCAAGCTTTTGGGACTTGGACAATTACTAGTGTCAATCTAAAAGCAAATAAAGATAATTTCTAATTGCAAAGTCAACTTGTTAACCAAGCCTTACAAAAAGATTACTAAGTCCATCAGCCTTCTACACTGGCATCAAAATCACAGGATGATTCACAAAAGAATTAGGCCCAGAGAGGTTAGGTGATGGCAGATAGATCACCAGTGTCTGAAGAAGATTCAGAAGTATGCCTTTGAGTGATTGTCAGGTTTGGTCACACACACACACACACACACACACACACACACACACACACACACACATTTTCACATACATATATATTTAGCTCTGTCTACATTAAAATGTAAATATAAATATAGAAATATATAGAGAGCTAAATTTCTTCTGGAACCAATTTAATTTGCAGGTCAAGACCTTTGGGCCTGTAATTTGCATTGTTTCTAAAAATTCCATGTTATAAAAATGATAGTATTTCGGATAGTTGGGGGTTGGGGGAAGGTTTCTAAAGTACTTTCAATATACTGTAATGAATAGTGTTTATGCTCATTTTGTAGGTATACTTATTAAAAAACAGGCAGCAATGCCTTTATAGGAAAGTAAGATGAACTATTTGTATTTGTGGGGCAAATACAAGACATAGGGACACAGGAGATTTGTTTTGACATCACGGAATCTCTGAAGTGGAAGAGATTTTGAGGTTACCCAATCACCAACTCTTGCTTAATGGGATTATAATAATAACTAGAAATAAAGGAAGAAGCATAATAATTCCAACTTACAGGCTTTGGAGATTTCCATGGAGAAAAGAAACCTGTAATAAAGAAAACAATATTTGAACTTTGAAAATATACCCTACTACCACTTATGGGTGGCATGATATTAAAATAACTGTGAGTCACTTTAAATTAGTTAACAGCAAACAATAGTAACCACAAAAAATTCTAATTTTTATAGGACTGACTGTTCTCCCACTGAGATCTTCTCGAGAGCAGATATCTATTTTATTATCCTAACACCTTAGTGTGAGCACAATGCTCTGCATGAAGAAGCAGCTCAAAGTGTTAATTGACCCAGCCATGTAACACAAAGCCATCTTTTTTTCAACTTATTGAGTCCTTTTTATTATCACAAATTGTATGGCAATTGGTCGGACTCTGTGATCCAAATGACCATTAAGGTAATTAAAAGTAAAAGACAGATTAATTCCCTTTTCTTTTTTCCTTTATTATTATTTTATCATATGGTATTAGTTTAAAAAAATGGTAGTAAAAACATAATGGAGGTAGTGGTGGAGAAGGCTGCTATACATTGGCCCTAGCAAGCCAAAACGTAATCTAGTGTACAAAAGTACTTTCTTTTCATATCATATCTTCCTTCTTTCAGCAATTTCACTCACTGTAATGTTAGGTGGCATATGATAAAATGCCCAGTAATAAATGAAATACTGAAACTATGTCACGTACATATAATATATTATCACCTTTAAAACTTGGAATTGTACAAAATGGGAATATTTGAAAACTATAACCCATTTATAGGAAATGCCTACAGAAATCTGAACACACAATTATCTAGATGCGGAATCAATCCAATGCAGGCAATACATAAATACTAATTGCATCTCAATGCACTATTGTGAAGAACTTATGCTTCATTTTACGAAAAGAGTGAAAGTTAATAATCCACCATGTCTCTTAGCTTTCCTTGGAACCCATAGTTAAAACTATTTATTTATTTATTTATTTCCAATCCTCACCTGAGGATATGTTTTTATTAATTTTAGAGAGAGAGGAAGGGAGAGAGAGAAACATCGATGTGAGAGAGAAACATTAATTGATTGCCTCTCCTTCTCACCTGACTGGGGATCAAACCCACAACTAGGTATATGCCCTAACTGGTAATTGAACCAGCATCCTTTTGGTGTATGGGATGATGCTCCAACCAACTGAGCCACCTGGCCAAGGCCAGAATTAAATTTAAAATTAAAGTGTAATAGCCATCTTACTAAGGAGATTGGTAGAATTAGCTCACTTTCTCACATACTCTGTATGTTCTTATCTCTCTTTCCAACTAATGAAAAAAAAAAATTCTGTTCAAAGTCTGGTTTGATTAATTTAATTACAAGGATTTAATCACATCCTTTTTGGTAATATCTCAGAGTGAAAAATATAAATAAATAAATACATTAATCATCTTTGATTCATTCTATAAAATGACAATTAAAGCAATTTGACTACTAACTACAAAGTGAAAAGTTTTGTAATTTATTGGACAATTAGCCATTATTTTCTGTGAAGGATAACATTTATTTGCTGTTTTATGGAATTGCCAGTAATAGTTCTTTTGAGAAATGACACTATTTATACATTCTCACAGTGCCAAAACATTCAATTATTTCCTCTACTTTCTTTCTGTTATCACCTCCCTGGAGGGCCTGAACAGATTTTGAGTGTTACTATTTTACATTTGTTCTGGGCTGGGAGTTTCTTAGACTTTGATATAGATATATTGAAAATGGTTCCTCTATTATGGAGCTCTCATCTCCACTTAGGACATTATCTTAAAAGATGATTATTTCTTCTACAGAATATGTGTAATCATCTGACCCTTCCTTAGCAGTCATGGTTTAGCAGAACTAAAATGGGCTAAAGGGACACTGGTTAAGATCAGACAAGGAGAGAGGGAGGTTTAATTTGACCACCTGTCATCATAGGCACTTTGGCTTCCAATTCTTTTAAGGCTGTTTCATTCCGTCTAACCTCACACCATTGGCATGACCCAGGACTCCTTCCCTGCGCCCATTATGGCAGTTTTTCGAGTACTTCTAATGCCGAGTTGTGCGGAAGAGGCTTTTTTCTGAGTCATTGTCAAAAAAAAAAAAAAAAAAAGCTGCTTGCTATGGAGCAAGTAATTTAGGTAGTAAGAAATTGTATCAGGATAGATTTATTTAAATATAAATAACTTATGTGATCCTTTGTGTTTCTCTGGCAAAGTATCAGTCATGCTATAAACATTTAAATTACGATGAATAGAAAACATCTATTTTGGATATACTCAATTTGGCCTTATTAAGTCAGAAGGTCAAGTTTTCTACATGATTAAACTTCAATTTTCTGCTCAACTTCGTTGGAAGAGCTACAGAAATACTGTAATAGTGTGGGCCAAACTATTATGTATTATAAATGTGCAATAATTTTTGTAGGGATGGCTCCTCTAGGAGTATATTCATTCCAATTAACATTAAAATCTCCTAAACAAAATAAAAAAATTTAAATCCTTATTTCTGCAGTTTTTCTTTTTCTGAAATCATTCTGGTTAGAGATAGATCACAGAAGCAAGATTGGCTTGGTTTGTTGAGACAATTATTTTTGGGCTCCTCATCACCCATCTTCATAGGAAACAGGAAGAGGGATATCTTCTTCTTATGTCTTTCAGAGCTAACAGTCTCTTTATAAAACTAACTTCAGAGAAAAAGAGTTTTTTAAAAATAAAATAATAGCTCCTTTATGTTTTAGTTTATTTCTGGTCTTTGTTTCCCCTACTTCTAAACTTCTTTACAGTGGCCCATGTTTTCCATACTGATCATTGATTGGCTTGTATACAAATATAAAGTTATTAATCCTGATTCTTAAGACAACAAAAGTTGAGGACCCCGAGGTATAGTTATAAGCTAACTGAAACATGAGCAGGAACATTAAAGGAAAAAATAAAATGGAAATATTTAGATGCAGCTAATAAGGACATTTAGATGCATTTAATAAAAAAGCACAAAACTGGCTCTGGTCAGTTTGGTATATGATAGTCCCATAGACCAAAAGTGGGTTTAATTCCAGAGCAGGGCACATCCTAGGTTACAGATTCTATCTCTGGTCTGGGAGTGTATGGGAGGCAACTGTTTGATGTTTCTCTCTCACATCAATGTCTCTCTCTCACATCAATAAAGACATTTCCTCAAGTGAGCATTTAAAATAAAAAAGCACAAAATTGAATTAGATTTCTAAAATCTGTCTTCTTTAGAACCCAAAATAAAACTAAAATAGATTTTTAATTCTACACCTAAAGTGAGATGGGTAGGGATACAGCAGCACAATGCAAATAGACAAGAAATGCTAGTATTTAAAAATGGAGAAAACAACAATGAGTTCATGTTGAAATTTCAGTTCTACATGTCAACTAAATACAATTTTTAATAAACTATAAGAACATGGTTGCAAGATATATTATAAAGTGCCCAGTTAAATTTAAATTTCAGATAATGAATAATTTTTTAGTATAAGAATGTCTTATATACTATACTAGAGGCCCAATGCACAAAATTCATGCAAGAGTAGGCCTTCCTTCCCCTGGCTGCCGGCACCGGCTTCCCTCACAGCCCTGGCTTCGTCCGGAAGGACATCCGGAAGGATGTCTGGTCTAATTAGCATATTATGGTATTATTATTATAGATGAGACATATTGCATAGGAGATACATAAACATTTTTTATCTGAAATTAACTTAACTGGAAATTCTGTATTTTAATTTGCTAAATCTGACTACCTATTCAGATAACATTTTATATGTCCTAGGCAACCATTTAAAAATAAAAACACCGGCCCTAGCTGGTTTGGCTGAGTAGAAATAGTATCGGCCTGTAGACTGAAGGGTCCCGAGTTCAATTCTGGTCAAGGGCACATACTAGGGTTGTGGGCTTGATCCCCGGTAGGGGGTGTGCAGGAGGCAGCTGACCAATGATTCTCTCTCATCATTGATGTTTCTATTTCTCTCTCCCTCTCCCTTCCTCTCTGAAATAAATAAAAAAATAAAAATAAAAACACCGTGTCCCAGGCAACCATTTGAAAATAAAAACAAAATCGTAATATCTCTTGCAGGTAATATTCATTCAATTCAGTAAAAAACTAACACCACAAAACAAAACCCAGAAAATATTTAATATTTCCTTTTCTTACACCCCTTCATTGTTTGATTGTCCGGAATCTTGCTTCAGAGAAACCTGAGAACATTCCCTCTGCTAACCACACTGTTGGGTTGTGCTGGTTGCCTGTTCATCAGGAGCTTTAACTAAGCTCTCACTTCACAAAGGCCCATTTTCAAATTGCTGATGACTGTTCAGCAATGTTGCTTTATCCCAAGAGGAATGTTCCACAGAGTAGCTCTTTTCAGAATCTACTTCTTCTGACACATCATATCCAAAATGAAAAAATATCAATGTATTTACAGTAGCTTTGAAGGGAGATGTCTTTGTGAGTTATTTGGTAAGAAATTTTACCAGGGGTCCTCAAACTTTTTTAACAGGGGGCCAGTTCACTGTCCCTCAGACTGCTGGAGGGCCGGACTATAGTTTTAAAAAAAAAAAACTATGAACAAATTCCTATGCGCACTGTGGGCCCGGGACGAGTCGGCTGCTAAGCAGGACAGGCAGCGGCACCCGGTGGGCTGGATAAATGTCCTCGGCGGGCCGCATGTGGCCCGCGGGCCGTAGTTTGAGGACGCCTGTTTTATTACTATCACTTACTTACACCAGGCAACAAAATAATGAACTTTCTTGAAACCACTACGATTCCAATAAGGGATCAAAATGCAATGAAGAGCAATTTAATCACAGAGTTCTATCATGATCAACTTGGAATAACACCAAGGCGGTTTTTTGCGATTTCTAAGAATTTCCCCAAACAGAATTAAATCTTTCAACATGCCTCTATACTCCACTTAGATGCCATTGTAACAACCTGGCTATTATTTAACAGGTAAGGAATGAAAGGGGAAACCAGATGATATAGGCAGGCCATTTATACAGCTTGGTCAAAAAGCTGCATTTAACCCTCTCCAAGTCTGTTCCCACTGATCGATGGGGGAAGGGACTGGACCAAGGCAATTTAGACGCATGCCCAGTAAAGGTCTGAATGACATGGAGGCAGGGTGCCTACCTGTTTGCCAGATATACCTGGGAACAAATTAGTGGCCAGGATGGGCATGGTCACTGCAAGCTTTTGGAACCTGAATATTTAAACTTCCAAACAAGGTGAGTTCACTCTGTCTCTCTTCTGTCTCTGGTGAGCAGAGTTCTTGGCTCTCCTGTGGTAGGGGGATGCGCTCCCTGCTGCCCGCGTGGGTCATGGCCATGTTGGACTCCACACATGGACTAATGGGCTTTAATCTGGCCTGAATGCTGAACTACACCAACTGCAACATGAGACAGAAGCTCTGGACACTGGCCTTCTTTCTGGCTCCTCTGGAACCCCAGCTGACCTTTTCCAGGACTGGCTGAAGGGGCAAGGGACTTGGGAATCTGAGAAATATAATTCCAGGCCAATAAAATCTTCCACAACCCATCCTCCCTAGGGACTTCTGAAAATGCTTATTTCAGTGGCACCCCAAAAACCTCCACCTTGCTCCCAGGAACAACAAGAGAGTTTCATTCTCTGGTAACATCTTGATATATTGAACTCCCATTTGCAGAATGTGAAATGGTCTCTTCTTCACCTGAAAGTATTTGCTACAACTGATGACTCTGGTTTTGAAGATTATCATTACAGTTTCAAGTATTTTAGAAGGGATTCTACAACTACTAAAAATGATAGAGATGCAGGGGAAATGCTTTCTACTTCTCTTTTTCTTTAAGTAACAGAAAAGGAATAGGAATCATTATGAAATAAAGACACATTTCACTGAAGATGTCCACAACCTGGGTTATTAAAAGCTGTGTTCTGTTATGCTTAAAAAAGAAGGAAGACAAAACAATGTGAATGTACTTAACACTATACACTTAAATATGGTTAATATGTGCATTTTATGTTCTGTATATTTTACTATGATTAAAATGTAAAGCAATAAAAAAGAAAAGGATAAAGAAGAAAGGGGGAACAGGAGTAGGTGCATATCATGTGAGGGTGAGAGAAATTAGAGAACACGAGAGAGAATTTGTTTTCATAGTCCCTGTGGAATCTTGTGGGACGATAGGACCCTCTCCTGCACATCCACACAGTTGTCCACCTCTTAAGTTATTCTTCCTTATAAAAGATTGTAAGCAAAAAAGGAAACTCCTATTCCCACTACATTTCTGAAAGTATTTCAGGGATTGCGAGACACTCTTCCAATAGAGGAAATTTAAAAAAAAAATTAATTTTAAAGTTTTCCAAAGGGGAAAAAAGCCCCAACATTTTAGAATCTCCAGTTAGGGCTAATTTGAAGGAGAAAAACACGTTTAATCTTTATGTTAAAGATCTTCCCATTTTCCCACAGCCTGGCAAATTTTCCATAAAAAAATTCAGCCTTTGGTAAATGTAAGTCAGCAGGGTAATGAATTAATTTCCATTAAAACTAGTTCAATGTTATTAACTCTTTTTTTTTTTTTCTGGTTTTTGACTGATTCATGTATTTCTGATTAAAATTCATTAAATGGGCTAGACCCTGCAGTTCCTTTAGACAATTTGCTTAAGCTATTTGAAATCCGTAAAAGGGCAATTCTTCTTAATGAAACCGACCTGGGCCAAGAACCGACCTTCTATGAAACCAGCGTGGAAGATTCACTGCTGGTGGTACCCAAACCTCATATCGCCATGCTTCCACCAAGCACAATAGTCAATTTGCAAAGAAAATGTCAAATTGGCTGCCATTTTTGGCCTGGAGAATCTGTTTTTATGTGGCTTTCTCTGCAATGCTTTATCAATGGTTCTTTCTGCATCTTTTAAATGGAAGTGTTTTTCTTACAAACACTACCAAGTGTTTTCAAATGGCCATTTCCCCCTCGCTTTGTTCCTGGTGGACAGAATAATTAGACAATTTCAAGTAATCCTGAAGAGTATCTAGAAAGGATAAGCCTATATATGTTGTCCTCTGATAACTGAAGCGGGCCCAGTGGAGGGCTTGAACAGGAGTAAAGGAATGGACTGGAAGAAGAACTGTGTCAGGGAGGCTGAATTGAGGTTTGCAGAAAATATTAACAACTACAAAGGACTTTTCTTTATGGCCTGAAGAGCAATGAAGAGAGAAATGCTCTGTATGCTTATGACACTCTGTGAACAGTTGGCAAAGAGAATGTGGAAGTGCTTGCAAATAAAAATCAGTGCTTGCAAATAAAAATTCCAATTCTGAGAGTAATATTTTTTTACAATGATGGATGTATAATGATGAATGATGAAGTATTTTTTTATTTTGAGAAAACAATCTAGAAACATCTTTTTTTTTTTTAAAAAAAAATATGGTTTAGGGAGAGGAAGGGAGAGGGAGAGAGAGACAGAAACATCAATGATGAGAGGGAATCATTGACTGGCTGCCTCCCGCACGTCTCCTACTGGGGATCAAGTTTGCAACTGGAGCATGCGTCCTGACCAGGAATCAAACCAGTGACCTCCTGAGCCACATTGGCCAGGCATAGAAACATCTTTAAGTAGTTTAAGACAGGTTAGATGTCTGTTTTGGTACTTTACATCAACATTAAATGAATATTTATTGAGTTGTGAGTGTCTCACAAGCACTATGAATTACAGCAAAAGTGAAACCTTTGACCTTTCCTCCCAAATCTTTTCTTCTCTAGTCCTTATTTCAATAGATTTCACTTGCCGCTCCAAGTTTTTAAGACAGGAACATGAAAGCCATTCTTAAAATCCCCCCTCTCTAACTTCCTTATCACCAAATTCTTTGTATTCTATTTCCAAAAACTATTTCAAATCCACTTCTCTCCATCTCCAAAGCCATCACTGTAATCCACCCCCACTCCCCATTTCTTGCCTGAACAGAGCAACAGCAAATTTGCTGATGTCACAGAATCTGATCATGCTTAAAATCCTTCAATGGATTCCCACTCCATTGAATGTAGAACACAAAACCTATATGTCCCTACATCAATTTCCCTCCCAAATATTGTTCCCTCCCAATTACTTATTCCCAAGACACCTCATGGGTTACTCTTCTTTACTCACTCAAGTTCCCTAAGTCAGGCTTTCTAACCACAGGGCCTTTGCACAAGTTCATTTCACTTGCCTTCCCTTTGTCACTCTTCACACAGCTAACTCTAACTCCTTCTGTATGTGTCAGCTGAAATACTACTCTGCAGGAAAGATGTCCCTGACCTTTCACTAAATCAAAGTTCTCTATTATAATATTTCATTGCATCTTGTATTTTTCTTTCTATGGCACCCTTCACTATTTGTAATTATGTTTATGAAATCATATACATAATTATATTTGTGAAATCATTAATTTTATGGCCATCTCCCCAACTAGAGTATAAATTCCATTTGGGGAGGGATCATTTCTATTTGTTCACAATGTACTCCCAGTACTTAGCACAATGCTGACACAGTAGATACTTTAATAGACACATTTGAATGAATTAATAATAGTAGTGAAGGGCAAGGAGAGTAGAAGAGACCACCTCACAAGATACTTGGGAAAGCTGATGAGGCATAGTGATTGCTGGGGGTAGAAGAGTAGTATCATGGAGAAGGTAACATCTATGAAGACTTCTGGGTTGGAACGTGGATGGATGGCGGTGTCATTAGCTGAGGTAAGAAACACAGGAAAGAGGCTTTCTAGAGTGAAGTCTAGCAAGTTAGGTTAGGGGAGAAATGACCCTGAGGTGCTTTTGGGGAGTCTGCGTTCAAATGCAGTTTGAGATACATTTTGAAGTTTGAACCAAGGTGAGTTTGGTTTCAGTCATGCAGTAGTTGGCTCTATTATCTGGTAGTCAGTAGAGGTATCAGGTTAGAGATCTAAAAAGTCAGGTTAAACTTAAAATAATGAAACAAAGTTGGATAGCATGAAAAGAGAACTCCTTAGGATGTGCAGAAGAATGAATGGAGTGTCTGAGAAGTAACAGAGAGCCAAGTAAAGAGAAAGCTTCAAGACGCAGTAAAGGAAAATATTCATAAAACAAGGCGTTCAGTGGTTCTTCCAACAGCAGGGTCACCAGTGGCCTCCGTGGAAGCAGTTTAATTGCCACAACAGAGGCAGAAATCAGATTTCAGTGGGTCTGAATGAATGGGAGGTGAAAAAGTGGAACTGAGAAACGGCTATGAGGTTGAAGAGACAGTGTCATAGTGGCTATGGGGGTATATAACCCATATGAAGGGAAGCTTTCTTTTGGTATAAGAAGGCTTATGTTCAGATGAGAAGGTTCCTGGACAGAGACAGTGTCTGAAGATTCAGGAGGAAAGGGGATATTTGCTGAAATGATTTCATGAGATAAGAGAAGATGGCATCTAAGGCATAAGGGAAGAAATTAATCTTAATTGAGAAAGAAGAACATCCAAGTCCTTATTAAGAGGCTGGGGCACATCCATGTGGGGGATCTGCCCTAAAAGCCTGGGTGGGACTGCGTGAGACAACTTACAGTGGCCGAAAGTGGGGAAATTTAATGAGGTTTTGTAGGAGTTGGTTGTGCAGGGAAACTGGAGGAGACAACAAACATAACCTGTGTGGAAATGTTTGGTTCAGGGGAGTGAAGCAAAGATGTAAACAGAAAAACCATTTCTGAGACAGTACAGCAGAGAGGTTATGCACACAGCATATGAGGTAAAAATGACTTGGGTTCCAGTCCCAGCTCTAATTCTGTGGTCTTTCATACACATGGGCGGGCTTATACTACCGGGACTAACTCTTGGGCTCTGAGTGAGACCCTGGGTTTGCTTTGTGGCTTGCATCTGGGTGACTGTGAGCAAGTCCTCCCTCTCCCTAGGCTCAGATTCCTTATCTGTAACAAAGTAAAGATAATAATAGGAATTATTTTAGTGAGAACTAAATAATAATGCACTTTATATTTTATCAATATAAAGTGGTGCACAGTTCCATTTAATGCTTTTGATGCATTTTAAATTTTTTCTACAAATTAAAGGCATGCTTTTCAGAAAGGTGTTCAACAGTTTTTTGTTTTTTTTTGTCACAGCAAATGCATATTATTATTTTTTGCTTAGTTGTGTTAGGTTTTTTGCTCCTTTAAGCTTCTTTTAAGGTTCTTTTAAGCTGCCTTTTGCTCTATGGAATATGTCTTGTTTTGATTTGCTTA
This sequence comes from Plecotus auritus, assembly GCF_963455305.1. NCBI lineage: Eukaryota > Metazoa > Chordata > Mammalia > Chiroptera > Vespertilionidae > Plecotus > Plecotus auritus. The sequence continues at coordinate 152,828,299 of NC_137775.1, forward strand.
AAACAAAGCATGTCATTGTTTTCATCCTATTGAGGTTTTCCATTAGGTTCCTGGTTAGAGGAGTAAGGTAGCCCACTTAACCTCACTCAATAGTCCTCCTGCTCTAGTGTAAACTGTACTCTCAGTTTACAGTGATTATATCATAATTATTTTTATGAATTGTTTTTAACTTTGCATTTTCCTATAACTATTACAATGATAACTTAGACTTAACCAAGTGAACTGGTTTTAATGCTCACCACAATTTCTTTCTTTTTTAAAAAAATCTTTATTGTTGAAAGTATTACATACTAGAGGCCCAGTGCATGAAATTCATGCATTGGGGGGGGGGTGTCCCTCAGCCCAGCCTGCACCCTCTCCAATCTGGGACATCCCTCTCACAATCCAGGACTGCTGGCTCCCAACTGCTCGCCTGCCTGCCTTCCTGATTGCCCCTAACCACTCCCCTGCCAGCCTGATCGATGCCTAACTGCTCCCCTGCCAGCCCGATTGCTCCTAAGTGCCCTTCCCTGCAGGCCTGGTCCCCCCTGCAGGCCTAGTCCCTCCCAACTGCCCTCCCTTGCTGGCCCAGTCACCTCTAACTGCCCTCCCCTGCAGGCCTGATCGCCTCCAACTGCCCTCCCTTGCAGGCCTGGTCCCTCCCAACGGCCCTCCTTTGCTGGCCTGATTGCCCACAACTGCCTTCCCCTGCTGGCCATCTTGTGGCGGCCATCTTGTGTCCACATGGGGGTGGCCATCTTATGTGTTGGAGTGATGGTCAATTTGCATATTACCTCTTTATTATATAGGATGTCCCCTTTTTCCTCCCATTGACCCCTCTTTAGCTTACTCCCAGTCCCTGCCCCAGGCCCTCACCAACCCACTGTCTGTGTCCACGGGTTATGCATATATGCATACAATTTCTTTTATATATTTCTTTTATACCACTATTTCCCCATTTTGGGATTTTGAATTTTGGTTGTCTATTAGTAAGTGTCTTCAAATTTTTCAGGAACAGCCTATGTTTGATGTCATAGGTAGAATAGTGGCCTCCTAAAGATGTTTACATCCTAGTCCTTGGAACCTGTGCATATGTTACTTTATGTCTTAGATTATCCAGATGGGCCCAGTCCAATCACACATGTCTTTAAAAGTGGAGACCTACTCATGGCTGCAGACAGAGAAAGATGGCAGTGTGGAAGGAACCATTGTGGCAGTGCTGGCTTTGAAGGTAGAGGAAAAGGGTAAAAAGCCATGGGATATGGGAGGCCTCCAGAAACTGCAAAAGGCAAAGAAGTGGGTGCTCCCTGAGAAATTCCGGAAAAGAAGGCTGCCCTGCTGACATGTTGATTTTAGCCCAGTGAGACCGGATTGAATCTCTGACCTGTGACGCTGAAAAATAATAACCCTGTGTTGTTTTACACTAAGTTTGTAGTAATTTATTATAACAGAGCTAGAAAACCCAAATACATGGTATCTTTTCCAAGAACTTGCATATGAATTCTAGTTTCATTAATGACTTCTTAGGTCACAATTTCTTTCAAACACTGTGGGATTTTACTGTTGTCCTCTGACATTTAGTAATGCAAAGGACAAGCCTGTATCCACTCAATTGTTTATTTGCTTTCATTTTCTTCCCTAAATAATCCTATATAATAAAAGCCCTAAGGGCGTAAGGACCCTAAGGACCACCAGGCGCCAGATGCTCAACTGAGAAGGAGGGGGAGGGGGACACAGTGAGGCCTGGAGGCGCATGCTATGGCCCAGGGATCCCAGGAACCGCAAGCCCAGAGCTTGCTTTCCAATAAAAAAAAATAAATTGAAAAAACAAACAAACAAAAAACACAGCGGACGCTGCCACCCTAGGAAGAACAGCTCCAGGAAGGAAAGGCCTCCCCAGGCCTCTGGCTGATGCCCCGCGGGCTTGCAGGGACTCACTGGGTGACATGAAGCTACTTCCAGCTACTGGCTTCCTGCCCACCCCTTCCTAGACTACATGTGCTTAGAGGCCTGGCTTTGACCCCCCGCCCACCACCCAATAGCGCCGCAGCACAGCCAGAGAGTGGCAGGACACGGCCACCAGCGCTGGCTAGGCTGTGTGACTGATGTCCATGTGCAGTTACACTGCGTGTTTACATTTGTAGGGAAGCCGGGCAGCCCATTCCTGCCTCCCGCTTCACCTTCTAGGCTGAGAAAGGCCTGCTGATCTCCATGTTTCTCCTCCCGTCCAGAATCAAAACCTCTTGGGGATGAATGATTCCAGCGATGGCCCCAACACACGCTCGGTGTCACTGTTGCAGACATTCTGTCATTACAGCCCATTCCTCAGCCCATAGTGCCCTCCACCCACTGCCACTCCTCACCTGTCACCCCCTGAGGACCACCTTATGTTATCCTATCTGAAATGTGAGCAAGATCTCAAATATTCCCCTGTCAACAGCTCCCTTACCCTATCTTTCTTCCTCTAAACACCTTGCATTTTAAAAATATATATTTGATTGATTTCAGAGAGGGAAATAGAGATAGAAACATCAATGATGATAGAGAATCATTGATTGGCTGCCTCCTGAACATTCCAAACTGGGGATTGAAACCTTCCCTGGCCCACACCTCCCCTGGCCAGCAGGCCCCCAGGTGGCAGAGCAGCACTGAGGGAAGGAGAGTGGGAGGTGGGGAACAGTGGGGTGGTGGGGCGCCGAGGGCAGCGTCATGTCTGGCGTCTGTTCCTTCTGCACCTGGCCCGGCCACCGTCACCTCCTCTCCCAACCCTGCCGGGGCCTTCGGGTCCTGATCAGCCTGGTCCTGATCAGCCCTGATCGTCTGCCAGGCCTAGGGACCCCACCCATGCATGAATTTTGAGCATTGGGCCTCTAGTTGTATAATATCTTCTTTGGCCTTTTAGATGCTTTACAAATTGCTAGAATATTCCTGGGTGTGAATTTCTTCTAAAGAATTCTTCCTGGAATATAGTGAGTGTATTTGCTTCAGGTTTTCTTTGAAATCTTTCTACATAAGATGCAGTCTGAGCCCCTACCTGCAGCATCAGCTTTACCTGGGGGCTTGAGAGAAATCCCGAATCCCAGAGCCCAGATCCATTGAATCAGATCTGAAATTTAACCAGATCCCAGGAGGGTCACATGCACAGGTGAAAAGTACTGCTCAAAGGATATTCTATTATCTGTAGATTTCACTTTGACTGCTTCTTTTTTTCAGTTTCTCTCTTTCACTTCTTTGAACTTTTAATTTCTTCAACCATCAGTATATTTACCTAAACTGGGCCATGCCTCTCCCTCTCTGCCAAAGGGTTATAGTCCAAGCTCTTGGTTCACACATCACTTCCTTTCCCCGCCTCTAGTAACTCGGACAGCACCCCCACCCCCCAGTTTTTCCTCATATTTGAGATGCCGTATATAAAACAAACAGCTTTACTGGTGGGAGAGTGTCCTGCATGTGACTGCCGTTGAGATGAATAAAGCTTGAGATCTGCTGCTCCATAATGGCAGAACTCCTCAACTTGACCTCTACATCCTTAGTTTCTGGCAGTATTAGTTTTACCTTTTACTGTTTCTAATGAACGTTTTCATTTTCCGAGGTGATTCCAAACCCCCAGATTTGTTTATTATGGCCTTTTTACTTCATCAAGCATCACTTTGCCTGCTTTTTGCTTTTCAGGCTGCTCTGCTCACTTCTGTTTTTTAAATGTTACATCTTCTCGCATCTGAGGATTCCAGGCATGTTTTCTCAGTTTATTCTGTTTTCTGCAGTAAATCTCTTTCATAATCATGCTCTTCCTCCTAATCTTCAAGGCTAATTGTAATTGTTCCTTTCTTACATGCTTACCTATTTTATTATAGGCTCTATGCTGGCCTTAAATTTTTTTTCATTCGTGTAAAAAGGGGAGATTTATCCAGAGTCAGGCTCCTGGCCTCCGTGACAGCCCATTGGAGTGATGTGTGAAATAATACCCAGGTTGGCTTTCACACAACAGTGGGTGCATGTGCACAGCTTGCAGCCAGACTCCCATTGGCAATGGTGTCGTATAGCTTTGCTGGACAGTGGGGAGATCTTCTCTTAACACAACTTCCTAATCCTGTTTGTTTGTTTTGGGGAGAAAAATTTGTGTTGTGAAGAATTTGAAATGGTTTCTATATACTTTTCCCCAAGGCTTCTTTCTTACAGCTCTGCCTCCATCCATGATGCTCAATGTAATTGCAGCACCTGCCCAGGAGACAATTTGTCAGCACCATGTCCTCTCTATTTTCTGCTCTGCTGTGGTCTGGTCTGAGATTTCAGAATTTGTTGAAAGACAGTAGCCATGAACAAAAGTGACTGATTATTTAGTGAGGAGGAGGTTAAACACAACTCTCACTGCCTTATAAAGCAGTTCCTAAGTCTTATCGCTACAATCTGCGAATCCATGACATTTTCCTTTTCATGTCTTCTTGGCACTTTCCTGGGATGTTGTCAGAAAGCATATAGGAAATTCTTTGGCCGGATGTCATTTTAAAGAGAACTTCTTAGTAGCATAATCTGTTAATGTAAAGAATAATTGTATCTCTCTTTTTCTATATGTCATATACACTGAGTGGCCAGATTATTATGATCTCTGGACACATAATAATCTGGCCACTCAGTGTATATCTTATATAATAAAAGGCTAATATGCAAATTGTCCCCTCAACCAGGAGTTCAACCAGCAGGCAGGCCGGCCAACCGCCCATGTCCCCTCCCCCTGGCCAGGCTGGCCGGACCCCACCCATGCATGAATTCATGCACAGAGCCTCTAATATATATACACACATTGAGTGGCCAGATTATTATGCGTTCAGAGGTCATAATAATCTGGCCACTCAGTGTATATTATTTATAAACAAAGCACTGAAATATAGGCAGAGCTGATACTTGTTTATTTCCTGTTTTGACTAACTTAACCAGCTAAGGTTTGAGGTAATAAATCTTCATTGAAGGTTCTGGCTTCCCTGATTAGCATCACTTAGGGGAGAGAAAGTGCAAATATCAGCATAAGATTGCCCTTCAAATGTATTTTTCAATAATCAAAATTACAAGACAGAGATAAAAATAAATTTGTTTGCTTTGTGGTGGGAATCTTGGTGTAATTGAGTTTGTTAATTTATCTTCCCCCCCGCCCCCTAATTTCCCAGGTTCTCCTGTGGGCCTTCCTAGAGAAGAAGGGAAGACAGTTTTAATGGGTCTGCTGCGGAATGAAGAGCAGAGCCCACATCTCAGCTGTTGGGTCACCAGGGGGAACATCATTGACTGCAGTTTGGAAGTCAATGTTTTACATAACATGAAAGATGCCATTTTAGTTGTGGGTTCTCCCACAAGCAGATCCTGAGATGAGGACTTGGGTGACCCTCGGGAGCACAACCGAAGAATGAGAATGAATCTGGGAAGTGAAATACTCTAATGAGCAGATAATCACTGGGAGCACCTGGGACTCAGTCCCCCTGTGGATCCTCTGGGAAACCCTGGGGAACACACACCACAGCCTTCCTACTGAGGAATGGCGAGGCCCGGGCATGTGTCCTCCGACAGATCTCCTCTCCCACAGGGGATAAGGATTGCTGCTCACTGAGTATTGCTCTCCCAGAGTGTTAACGCTCCCACCTTTCTGGGTTGTCCTTGCTTAAGGCTGAGGAAGCACGGGTAGTGCTGGAGAAAGTTCTCAGGCAGAGATGAGAGACTATGGTGCTCAAGGCAGGGCTCAGCTTGCTGAGAGTGCCTACAACTGCCTGTGAACTCGGGCGGATCAGAAGATACCAAGTGGCAGAACAGGCAAAACCATATTTGTGGTGGGAGGAAAACCTAAATAAACACACACTTACAGTGGTTATTTTGGGGAACGAAGGATTTACATAGTGTTAAAATGGAGAATTTTAACTCTCATATCAGTTCTAACCCACTGGCTGCCTGGAGTTTGTGTTGAGGAGAGAATTCTCAAAAGGCTCAGCAGGAAATCGTGTCTTCATCAATTAACCTCTCAGACAAGGAAATGGGAGGACAGAAGGGAGGCACGTGAGCCATGTATGTGCCACCCTGCCTTAAAGTGGAGACTATTTTTTCTTCATCTAAGAGCTGAGTGAGACATCTCTAATGAAATATAATAAATTCTTCTACAGATTTGACCTTTTGAAATGCACAGCATGTGGAGTATCTTCGGTTGATGGGAGAATTCTCCAATTATTAATGTTATGAATAAGACTGGGGTAATCTTCACAGGCACAGTAGCTAGAATAGGCATTAGCTTTGTCATTCTGCTGTTTCAAGTAAACACGCTACTTTTTTTCTCACTGATATGTAAAAAATGAAAGTCATACTATTAACTGGGAAATATAAAAAAGTCAAAGACAGACAATGTGCAGTACTGTCATTGCCTGATCACAGCATCAAAGCTGAGACAGTGTAATTCACTGGGGGGTGGAGGGAGGTGTGTGGGTGAAAATATTTGTTTTATTCTTTTAGCAAATTCTAGTTATGTGACTACGGATGTGTTAATTAACTAGGAGGAAGAAATGCTTTCACAATATATATGTTTATTAAGTCACCACGATGTACAATTTTTCTCATTTATACCTCAATACAACAAAAAAGAAAAGACCTTGGAGGAAAAAAATAAAGTCACTAAATCAAGTGGGGAAAAAGGTGTAATTCATCTGTCATATTGTCTCAATAAGGAACATTTTACCATTTAATATGGGACATGAGTTGAACTGCTCAGTCCAAGAATAAGTATAATATTAAATATATCTTAATGACTTGCAATTCAAATTTACTTTATATCCTGTGGTTATTGCTTCCTAACTATGCCTCAATTCTCATCTCCAATGATGCACCTGAGTCCAAACTACCATCAGGTCCTGCCTGAACCACTGCAATCAGTCTACCCACATCTGCTTGCATCTGTTCTTCACACTGCAGTCACAATAATCTTTTCCAAGGAAAAATCTGATCATGTTTGCTCCTATATTTAAAACCCTGTAATCAGCTTCCCAATGCTTGGGAAAATCCTTTATAGATCCTTAACCTGTCCCCCACCCATCTTCTAACCTCACCTTGCCCTGGACTCTTCCTGCTTTGCTTTATTTACCTACTCCAGGTCAGGGACCTTATTTCAGCCCCTCCACCCTCGAGGATCCCTCTCACTATAAGGTTTTTAAACCTGCTTCCCTGCCCTCATCCCTTGGTTAACTCCTATTTATTGTTTAGATCTTGGTTGTGGGGTCACTTTTTCAGGGAAGGCATCCTGGACTCTCTAAACCAAATCCCATGACCACAGGCTCTCACTGCTCCACAAACCTCTCTTCAACCCTCCTCTTGCCCCCATTTGCAAGGCTGAGGTCACTATGGTAAAGGGATGACTTCCTTTGATGACTAGTTCTCTCCCCCATGAGTCTAAAAGTTCCCTGATGGCATGGGTTGATCTATATTTTTGTTCATTATTGATCCTCCAACTCCTAGTACAGTACCCAGTATAAAGTAAATGCTCCCTAAATATTTGTTGACTAAAAAAATGTCAAAATGCATTTTTACCAATACTCAGAGTTTAATTTCTCTCTGAGAAAAGTTTCACATTTATTTAGCAGTTTATCATTTTAATGGCGTTTGGGGTATATTGTCATATATTCTTTATGAAATCTCTGAGGATGCAGGAAGGAATGATTACACACATCCTACAGAAGAAACTGAGGTTCTGACAGTGTCCTGCTTATAGGCATGCAAGAGCGAGGTGGCAGAACCAGGAATCAGCCCACATCCTCTCTGATTCCAAGTCTAGAGTTCATTTCCCACAAACAGTGTATCATAACAGGATGACAGGTTATTATGCAATTAGCAGACTAGTTAATTGCTACGATCTTGTCTTAAAATCTTTCAGATCAGGATATAGACTTGCGATATCTATTTGGTGTTGCTTCTTGATTTTACATTCAGTGGAACAGAAATGGCCAGCAGCAGTGACCACCTGGCCCATGACACTGGGGGCTGTGGTGGTAGAGGATGAGTTATTAGGTGCATCGTGACCTACTATGTATTTACTTGCTCCTTAGAGACACCACCAGAAGGGGCATCATTCCAAGATGCATTTCTACTTAGGAAGAAAATTAACTCATATATATATATGATTTTATTGATTTCAGAGAGAAAGGGAGAGGACGAGAGAGATAGAAACATCAATGATGAGAAAGAATCATTGATCAGCTGCTTCCTGCACGCTCCCTACTAGGGATTGAGCCCATAACCCAGGCATGTGCCCTCAACCGGAATCAAACCTGGGACCCTTTAGTCCGCAGGCTGATGCTCCATCCACTGAGCAAAACTGGCTAGGGCGAAAAGTTGCCTCTTAATTAGAGACCTGTGAAGTCCTATACAAGAACTGGATAATTGGAAGGGCAGGACAGACACACATTTGGGACTGAAGGAGCCAGATGTGCTGGGCAGAGAACAACGCTCTACATAATGCTAAAGTTTTCCCAAATGTCATTGAATTATTTTATTTTATAGATGACAGAATGAAGGGAAGTCTCCTGGGCTGTCAGCAATATGCCATGCTTAGGCCCTAATACATGTATAAGTTGCTTGCATTTTGCAGCCAGAGAGGACCTTCCAGTCACTCCACTCTTCATTTTACAAATGTAGACAAAGAGTGTGTCTCACAGAGCTGATTACTTAACCACTAGGTGTGAATGAGCATCAGAAGTGATGTAAATCTTTCAGCGAAGGGAGTAAATCTGCTCTTAAACTCCCTTCCCACTAGCTGACCTCTACGTTAAAAACAACAAAACAAAACATGCTTTGTTTGGATTTGAATCTTAAGAAAATTAGTGAAGGCAGGGACCACATTTTGCACTGGCAGAACTAACTTTATTGTCGACAATTAACTCTTGGTGACCCCACAGTAAATATTTTTCAGTCGAATTGATTTCCATTAAGTTGTCAGCTTAGTTTTGAGTAATTTCCCATTCTCTTTAAGTCACTTAAAAAAAAAAAAAAAAAAAAGAAGCCTACAAAAAAAAAAAATTCAGGCTTTCAGGTTTCTAGCAACCTTGTTAACTATCTAAAAATAAATAGGGTTTGAAAAGCTGGTTTGCTTTCTGAAGCCACATTCGTTCTCATTCTCACCTGTATTCTACACACAGCTTTCCTGGGGACTGGGTAGGCTGCATGGAGATATTTTCCTAATGGAATTAACCAGTCAAGAACTGTGATTTATGGTAAGAACCAGTGGATTACAGCCCAAAAGGCGCCTCTCCACAGCTGGCACTCAGCTCCTACTGAATCTGGTACTTCATCACAGTTGACATTTCATGCCTCCTCTGTCCTCATCCACCTCCCACATGAGGGGGAACTGGAACATTATCTTCCTTCCTTATGGATGAAGGTCAAATTGTAACTCCAGCCGCAGCTCCTGCTGACGAGCTGCTCTGACTAATGATGACTAATGTTTTACGGAGGAGCACGGAGAACCTGCAGAGGCTACCTCTTTAATGAGATCAGGGTTCACTTCTAAGTCCTTATTTTCTCACTTCACACATGTTCCCTTGGGGTCTCCTTCACTCCATGGCTTTAGTTTCTGTCTGCATGAGAATTTGTAGTGTTGTCTTTCTAATTTTGACCTCTACTATTTATACTCCCCAGCCCCAAGTGACCCTTACTTCTTCTCACTCAATCATTTACCCACTCATTCACCTACTTACTCATCATGAAACAAATAGCTATGGAATAACCACTGCAGCTCCAGCATTATCTATCTGGACAGCTTACTTGCTAAAACAAAGGTGATACTTGATTTTGCCGCATCTGCAACACCTGCTTCCTATGTCCTCACCCCCTTTTCTCTCCTCTCAATGACACATTCCCTCAAACTGAGCTTATTTATCCCCAGGCTCCTTCTATTGTTTAAGACTTCTAAATCTGTTTCTAAATCAGCCCATCCTTCCCCCGAGGTCTAGCCCAAGTGTCCATCAGTATCTACACTGACAGGAGTTCAATAGGGTTCATGTCTAATAATAAACGTAGTCTCTTTCCCCTAAAACCTGCTCCACCTTCAACAGTCCCTTGAATCTATAAATGGCACTAGGAACCACCAAGTCCTCTAAGCTAAAAATCTGGGACTCAACCTAAATTTTTCCCCTTCACCCCCTCCACATTCTGTCAGTCCTATAGGTTCAATTGCCTTGATATCTCTTGTACTGATGTCTCCTTTCCATCTCCCCTCCTACTACTGGATTCACAACCTCAGGACTTATTGCTTACACTACTGTAAATGACCTCTAACTATTCTCCTTTCCTCTATGCTTGCCCTCTCTAATCATTCTTTTTATTGACAATAGAGAAATCTTTTCAAGGCATAAATCTGAACACATCACTTCTCTTTTCATCTATACTGGTGTCCCGTTTGCTGCAGAATGAAGTCCAAACTCCTTATGATAGAAGCTGCTTGATGATGTGGCTGCCTGCATCTCCAGCCCTGTTGTTTATGAGATCCCACCTCACAACCCTCTCTCTGTCTATGTCCACTCCACTCACAGCTCTCAGAATACCTGGGATGTTAGACAACTCAATCTTTGCCTAGTCTTGCCAATTTCTACCAGGAATTCCTTTCCCATCTGTCTGCCTGACAACAAATTACTTTTTTGACGTCTTAGCCCAAGTACCAACCCCTCTGTGAAATGATTTCACGACTCTTTCTCTCTGTAGAACTGACAAGTCTTGTCTCTTTGTCCCACCTGGCTGTACCCCTATTGTAGTACATAGAATAGGTCAGGGCTCTTTTTTTTTTTTAAATTAAAGATTCTAAAATTATTTTTTTGTAAAAGCCTTTCAAGAATACCCAATTAAGATCTTATCCCAGTGCTACCCAAGACATCCAAGAAGCAGTTAAACACCTTTATATTGGGTATACCACAATAGAAGCCCACATCAAAGCTGTGATTTGACTGAGAAAAAGAAAGGATTTTTAGGTCTTCTCAGGGGTATCCAGAAGGTTCAATAAGATCAGAGTACTGCATCTCTGGTCTGTACTGATTAGAATATAAGTCTCTTGAGGGCAGGGGTCATATTCTGTCTTTGCATTCCCAGTACCTACCAAAGTGGCAGATATTTAATGGATACCTTCAAGCATTTAGTGGATGCTTACTAAATAAATAAATAACAGGAATATTTATTATGACAGATAATTCTATAGTTTGATATTTGTTTTAAAAATATTTTTTTTATAATTATTATGGCTAATGTACTAAATTTCTCTTTAATGGAAAATCAGAACAAGGAAAGCCAGCTTATATTTCAGCGTGGGGTATACATTAGCTTAAGTAACTTGACTATACTATATAATAAAAGGTTAATATGCAAATAGACCAAACGGCAGAACAACCAGAACAACCGAACAACCAGTAGCTATGACGTGTGCTGGCCACTAGGGGACGTGCGTGGAACATGGTGGGTGTCGGCCACGGTGGGATGGTGGAGCAGGTGAGCAGGGGTGCCAGACCAAGGTGGGGCTCCGGTTGCTGTCATTGGGGTGAGCCTCTGGTGGTTATTGAAAATTCTTTGCTTCTGTGTGCCATGGTCCTGCCCGGTGCTTACACCTGCTGCCGGCGCTGGCCCTGCTCGCACCCGCTGCCAGCACTAGAGCTGCTGCTTGCACCCACTGCTGGTGCCTGGCGCCGGCCCCGATTGCTCGGTGCCATCAGTAGGTGCAAGTGGTGGCTGCTGGCCCTAGTTGCCCCTCAGGGCTTCTCCACCTCCCCCTGCTCCTGAGGGGAGATCGGGGCTGGCAGGCGCCTCTCACACCCACTGCTGGCGACAGTCCTGCTTGCACCTGCAGCCGGCGCTGGAGCCGCTGCTCACACCCACTGCTGGTGCCCGGTGCCGGTCCCAATCGCTCGGCACCATCAGCGGGTGCGAGCAGCGGCTGCCAGCCCTGATCACCCCTGAGGGCTTCTCCACCTCCCCCTGCTCCTGAGAGGTGATTAGGACAACAGCTGCTGCTCGCACCCCACTGCTGGCACCGGCCCCAATTGCTCCACACCTTCAGTGGGTGCGAGCAGGGCCAGCACCATCAGCATGTGGGAGTGGACGTGGTGGGAACCGGGCTGCTGGCAGACAGGGGACTGGGGGCCCTGGCAGCAGGGGCTGTGTGGGGGCACAGAGGATGGACTGAGACACGCCCCCGTGCCTACCACAGCCTCACAGCCCACAGTTCCTTTCAAGGTGCACAAATTTGTGTACTGGGCCCCTAATGAGTCTATAAGAGAAGAGAATTGCAGAATTTTAGAACTAGAATGGACTGAAGCAAACATTTTATCTAACCCTTTCATTTTACAGATGTATCATGAGGTCACAGAACTAATTAATACCATACTTGGAATAAGATATTTTTGATGCATTCAGTGCCCATATTAGTGAAATAACCTTTATTGAGCTTCAATTGTGTGCCACGCACTGTCCGGGTCAAATATAGATATTTTACTCATGATCTCAATAGATTGTTGCAGCTGCCAAGGTTATATCCCATATTATGTATTTGGTCTGCCCACCTCTCTAGTGCTACCACATATATGTTGAACATGCACATCTCTTTCTTGGGTCACTGTGACATGTTCCCATGTTGCTTCTCTGATCTTAAACATCTTTTGAATTGTGTCACAAACCGTTTTTGGTTCTTGACCTTGACTATATCAACTCTCCTCAAAATTGTCCTCTGCCCCATCACTGGCTCTATTGGATAAAAATTTCTAAGACAGGCCAACAGTCCCCAATTTCTCCTTGCCAGTCTGTTTTTCTGACCTCTTTTATGACTTTCTCATCAGGTCGACTGCTGCCTATGACTGACCCTTAGCCCTACTCTGCCCATTATCCAACTTCCTCATTTAGTCATAAACATCATTATAACCCAGACACCTTTTTCTCATTCTTCCAAATCCACCCAAGGGTTTATTGTTTCAAAATTACTTAGATTGTGAGATCTCAGAAGTGTTTAATTAAAGAACTCCACTAAATTCATTGTTTAGAATAAAAAGATAGTTATTTAGCATGATGTTGTAGGAAGCTGAGTGGGGCCAAAATATGGAAGATAGAATATGATTACAAATAATTTAAATGACAGTTGATACAAATTTAATTAAGTAATAAGAAAAGCAAAGCATAGCTCTTTCAAAATGCCCGGGATATTCAGGAGAGGAGAGAGGTTCCTGCTGGGTAGTCACATGTTGGTATGCACCTCCTGTGTCCTCTTATACAAGTAAGTTAGTCTGAAATGTGCCCAAGTCCTGAATGGTTCAATTCAAACACACCATGTGTTTTATGAAATGGCAAATAATCACTGTTGATTTCTTTTTCTTTTAGCAGCTGTTTCAACTCATATATGCAATCTATCAGTAAGTTTCCCAGCTTGCCAGCTTCACTATCTCTATAGAGAGAAATGACACAAAATAGGGAAAAGCAGAAAACTACAAGTCACATTTCCTGTATCCTTACTTTATGCTAGACAATGTGCTAAGCATTTCACATTTTGCCATTTCATCTTCACAGCAACAATGAAGTAATAGAAGATTCAGAGAGATGGAAAAATAACACCCGAAGTCCCATAGTTTACTGATTGGCAGAGCTAGTATTTTAAACCTAGTTCGCAATCCAACACTCTTAATCAGTTTGTTTACTGTTTACAAACACAATATGGTCTAAAAGGGCCAATATGATACCACATCTCTTTTCGATTGTTGAAAGAAAACTAATAGTAGTTTTATGTGGAGTCCAACTTCTGCAATTTCATACTTCCTAATACATGAGGCTTCTTTCGTTGTAAGACACTTAATGAGCCAACATATGAAGAGGAAGAAAAGAGAATCTCCTTGGATGAGGTATATTGATACCCAAAGCATGGATGTTCCTTAAACTATAGGCGATTTGAATAGTTTACACTGATTGAAAAGTGCTTATGATAAAAAGCAAAAATCAAACCCAACTCAGGTCAAAAAGCCTACTGAAGAGGTAATCAGAAAAAACACACCTACTAAAACATGATCATGGGGAGATACCTGGAACAACAGAAATGTCTATATTTCTGTGGATCATAAATATCCTCATTCTTGCCTGATAGTCAAGGAGGTAAAGTAGATGGACTGCTCCTTTTCTGCCTGCTCCACAGCTGTCCTTGGGTGTGCAGGCACCACAACTAAGGGCTTTCCTTTTTTAGGACTTGTGAGTCTTAAGCCTATATATTTTCCCCATTACCTCATGCTTCCTTTAGGAAGAGCAAGAAAGCATGTATGTTTTCTCCTTGTTCCCTGGACTACTTGTTCTTTCACCTTTGGCAAAATGCTCTCCACTTTCAAGAGTCTTTTGCACTAACAAAAAAGTGTGTGTGGGGACTCTCACATACTTGACTTATTAGTCTGGAGAAACATTCAGAAGGGTGTTTTTTTAAGAGTCTGCTTTGAGATTTCTGGAGACAAAAATTGTTTTCTGAAAATACTTATAAAGAGGGAAGTCATAAGTGGTGGTACCACAACTTAATTTTGAGGAAAGGATAATTTTCAAAAGTTCTGAAACTTTAAAGAAATGTTAACAAAGGACTTAAGAATATGCAATCAAATAGTTTAAAAACATATTAACCAATAATTTTAAAACTATTAAAATATTAACAGTTGTGCTAAATAATCAAAGTTCACCATTAAAATGTTGATATGGACCCAATGAGATCACTTGCTTCACCAAAACCATTTAGTGTTAATGCCACAAGTCTCTCTTTTATATAATTTATGGCCAGTACTTTATACTGCTTTTCCTTTTTTTTTTTTTTTTTTTTTTTTTTGCATTATGAGGAGAATAGAGAAATTTATGGCATAAAAGCCAGTAGGAACCTAGTACTAAACTTGTGCATTTTTGAATTTATAACTGGAAGGAGACCAGATGAGTATAAAATACCATTGTTACATTCACCATCATTATTAAGTCTATTCTTATCAGAGCCACTGCTTTTTCCAGGCACTTAGGACACTATTTTAAAACAAAATTGCTTCCACATCTTTTAAGCTTGCAAAGAGTCAGAACAATTGACTTACAGAAGCAATTGCTCTCACGTACATTTAATAGCCTTTGGATTAAAATTCGGTAA
This sequence comes from Plecotus auritus, assembly GCF_963455305.1. Lineage (NCBI taxonomy): Eukaryota > Metazoa > Chordata > Mammalia > Chiroptera > Vespertilionidae > Plecotus > Plecotus auritus. Next base: position 152,843,414 of record NC_137775.1, read on the forward strand.
AGCCCCAGATTCTCCTTCGCAGCTACTGCAGAGTATATAGATTTCACTGCAAAAAGGAAGTTTGTTCTGTTGGTGTCTGTATGGTTTTGGATTGATCTGCTTCATCCGGGGCTTGGAGTACAGGAACAGTGAACAGTTTAGTTTATGCAGGAGCAAAAGAAATTACTACTCTTTCTTCAGAATAGTTAAAAGGAGAATTTTTACCTATTGATGACTTCTGAGGAGAGTCATTATGTTGTGTGGGCCAGAAAGAAAGCTCTCCATTCATTATTCTTCATAATCATTTACATTTTACAGAGTGAGTCATAAATTCTTTTTGGCTTTTATTTTTTTCATGAAACATATTTTTGGGGAGAAAGCGTATCAATAAATAATATACACAGTTTTCCTATTTTGTCTTATTTCAAGAGTGTCAGTTCCAAAGAGGAAAAGCATCATGGTGAGTGAGAGTTTCTGGAAATTTACTACCTTTTTGCTCATCGCTCAGGTTCAAGCCACTACAGCTGCCAGTCATGGCCCACATGTTCTCCGGACTCCAGTCTGTCACCCCTGGCTGGGTAATAGGTCCTGTAGGTCTGACGCCTCCCCTTCTCCTTTGCTTGTCCCACTTCCAATTTACTCAGAACTGGCTCAGCCAGCCCAGGCCCAGCTGATTCAGCAAATTGCCTGCCAGCTTGCACTTCTGAGCACTGCTTCCCTGGAGTCCCTTTTTGGGATATTTTACTACTACTCTAATACTAGGTGTACCGAATAACAATGCGGATTTTTTTCAATAGCTGGAGTTACACATATGTTGATACATATGCGATTTGATATGAATGCCATTTTGTTGTATTGACAACAAGCTTAAAAACTTCATATGTCAAATTTGCTGAAGGTGTTAACATCATAGATATTTTTACGCTTAAAAATGTCGAATTTCGTGCCAAAAAAAGAGCATTTGCGGGAAGTTATAATTCATTAATTTATTTTGAAGAAAAGTGCTGCTGAATACTTCGGGAAACTTATGGTGAACATACTCCATCTCAAGATACTTGTGAACACTGGTTTAAACGCTTTAAAAGTGATGATTTCGATGTGAAAGACAAAGAACGTCCAGGTCAATCGAAAAAGTTGGAAGGCCAACAATTACAAGCATTATTGGATGAAGATGTGGGTCAAACTCATAAACAACTTGAAGAAAGAATAAATGTTGCTCAGCAAACAATTTCTGATCTTTTACAAGCAATGGGAAAGATTTTAAAGGAAGGAAAATGGGTGCCACATCAACTGAACGAAAGACAAATGGAAAACCGAAAAGTTATCAGTAAAATGTTGCTTCAATGGCATGAAAGTCTTTTTTGCATCGAATTGTGACTGGCGATGAAAAGTGGATTTATTTTGAGAATCCCAAATGCACAAAATCATGGGTTGATCCAGGTCAACCATCAACATCGACTGCAAGGCTAAATCCCTTCGGAAAGAAGACAATGCTCTGCGTTTGTGGGATCAGGAAGCTGTGGTGTATGATGAGCTTCTAAAACCAGGTGAAACCATTAATACTGATCACTACCGACAACAAATAATCAATTTGAACCACACTTTGATCGTGAAATGACCAGAATGTTCCAGAAGACATGGCAAAGTAATTTTGCTTCATGATGACGCACTATCACATACTTCAAAACTAGTTAAAGACACTTTAAAAGATCTTGCCTGGGAAGTATTAACCCACCCGCTGTATTCACCAGACCTTGCTCCTTCAGATTACCACGTTCTCTGATCGATGTCACATGCACTTTCTGAGCAGCACTTCAAAACATACGAAGAAGTGGAAAATTGGGTCTCTGAATGGTTTGCCTCAAAACAAGAAAAGTTCTATTGGGACGGTATCCACAAATTACCTGAAAGATGGGGAAATGTGTAGCTAGCAATGGACATTACTTTGAATAAAGCACTGTGATGTTTCTCTTGAAATTATCATGTTTTCTTTGATTACAAAATCCACATTATTAACCAGTACACCTGTAGTCAAAGCTGACTGCTCACCTAGAGACCAGTTGTCAGCCCATGGTAGCCTTTCAGCTTGAATTCTTCTTTTTTTTATTTTCTGAGATTTCAAGTTTTTATTTATTCACACTAGCTGGCTGGCTTGGCAGTCCATTGCTAGGAACACTATGCCTCTATATGTTATCATCAATAGAATCACCATAGTTGGCCATCTGGTGAAAGCCCTTTGCCCACTCAATTTCCTTACCATTTGTAAAAACCATACCAATTAAAAAAATACTATATGAGCACTTACTATGTATCAGATTCAAATGTTTATCTTTCTGCACCTCAGAGTTTTAAAAGTAAAGGTATCTTAGGGCATGATTCCAAAAGCGAAATAGCCTCAGCATTGGTTGGGATACCACTGATTCAACCAATGTCACCCCCAAAAATTCAATTAAAAACAAAAATAAATTGGGAAAATATAAAATCTATATTAAATGAAGGCTGTCCAGAGAGAAGCCAATTTCTTCCTGTACATCCCAATCTATGAAGCATTCTGGGAGAGGGTTCATTTCACTTCTCTCCATGTGATTAAAATATTGCTAAGTAAATTACAATTCTTTCAGCTCTTTGAGTATCCAATGCAGATCTTGGGTTCTGTAGCTCTTTGCACTTGTAGTCACAATGCACACTCCAGGGAGAACTATTCACATAAGTAGTCTAAAACAAGATAGTCCTTCTTAAATTATCTTTGGTAAAAAACAGTTTAAAAAAATCTCTAATCCATCAAGAGCCAACACATTTGAGAAAAATATTAGAAAATAAAAATACATGCCCCATCTAAAAAAATTATTAGATTCGACAGAAATAAAATCACTTGAGTTAGTTTGCTATAATAGTTTTGAGTGCTTATTCTCAACTTATTATGTCTGTTTTTGAGCTCTGGTGACAACAGTTTTTGGATGATACTGGTCCATGGGCTACCCTCAGAGTAGCACCCACAGGTCAAGAACATGGATTCATTGTAAATGGTGCCCCCTAGCATTGTCAGGTGCCGAGTTTCTACCTGATCACCAGGCATTTTGACCATTTTGAAAGAGAATAACTGGAAGAAGTGCGTGCGCGCGCGCGCGCGCGCACACACACACACACACACACACACACACACACATATAAAAGAAGGGGGCAGCAAGAACTTACAGAGACTGTGTTATGATAGACAAATTAATTGGTTATAGACAACATACAAGGCATCGTTATCCTCATTTAACCTTGATACCTGAGCCTTATACCAACTTGGAGTTGGGACTTCACATCCAAGCTTATTAGTGATCTGATGTCATTGGCAGCAAATGAGACCTTTTTCCCTAACTCAGATTTTCTGGCCGACGTCCAATTTGGGTAATTGCCTCTGACTAGATGAATGCTTCCTACCACTGAAATTATACTTCCTCTCTTAAAATACTGTGTAATAACACAGCCTGCCTTTGAATGGCTGTCATTATAAACTTTAGAGGTAACGACATTTTTCTGCAAGATAAAAGAATTTTTTAAAAAGCTTGTGTGTGTGTATGAGTCTGTGTGTGTATTCCTGGGTGAGGTTTATGAAGATATGAATAGCTTCTTAAGAAAAAAACAACTGTTAGCTAAAAGTATCAGGATGATACTTTTATCAGAACAGAAATTTCACTGAATATTTACACAAGAAGGCTGTGGACCACAGAACTGAGTCTTCTGTAAAGAAGATGCGAACACCAATAATTGCAGAGCCTGGCAAGGCATGATTAAATGCATGGATTGTAAAGTCAGACTTTGGTTTGATTACAGAGAGTCTGTGGGACAGCTTTTTAAAAAGAGAGACTTAAATGGTCTTTAGAGAAGTTTAGGGCAGAAGTCTTTTTAAGACTTCCACCTCTCTGCACAATTTTGATGTTCCTATTCTTTTCTTACACATTTGGTGTAAAAAGAGCTGTAAAAGTATAACTCTTTGAATATTCATTTAAAAATAAAAATAGACTTCTGAGCTTCTTTTTATCCCTTTTTCTGAATCTAATTCCACATTGTTGCCTGAGTTACTTTCCTAAAACATGTTCATCATATAATTCCCTATGAAGCATCTACATTTGTTCCTTATTTCCCATCAGAGCAAGTCTTGCCCCTCCTGCTGGGCATGGAAGGCCCTACAGAATCTGTCTCTATTTCACTGACTCAACATTAGCTTTGATTACTTCTCAGCATGAAATTTCATTGTGATACCATTGTAATTAGCTAGTTATTAATAATAGAAAAGGCGCAAAGGGGGAAGCCAGACATTATAAACATGTCATTTGGGCAGCTTCACTAGAAAGTTGCAATCTTGCACTCCCCAGGGAAACACCAGCATATTCCCTGCAGATCACTGGGGGAAGGGGTCCAACAAAGTGGAGATAGAGGCATGCCCAGTGAAGTTGGGGTGACATAGGGAAAGCACTTGACTGTCATTCAAACCTAGGACAGAGATGATTGGCCAGGATGGGCAGGGACCCTGCAAGCCTGCAAATATTTTGGAATATATAATCCCCTAAGCAGAGGAATTTGCTCTCTTATTTCTCTTGTGCTCCTGGCTGGCTCTGTACTAATGGACCACAGCTGGGAACACAAACTAAGCTAGCCTGATGCTGGATTGGACTAAGCCCTAACATGGAATGGAAATTCTGGACACTGGCTCTGATTTTAGTTTGTGGGACTTCTTCCTGATAGGACTGAGGAAAATGAAACCTTGGAAACTCAGGGATTTGATTCCACAGAAATAATGCTTTCTGCAATATTGCATCCTTCCATATAAGTCTCAGAAAATTTTTTTGCTTGATCGCAAGAAATCCACCTCCACTAGCAACCAGGGGACATGAGGACCTTTTCCCTCTCTTAACAATGGGAGTTGGGTTGCTCTCCAAAGAATTTTTCTGATTGGCTCTAGGCCTTCTCATTGGGATAGCGGGGGGGATGGGGGAGAGAGAGAGAAACATCAATGTGAGAGAAACACATTGATTGGTTTGCCTCCTGCAGACACCCCTACCAGGACTGGGGAACCTGCAACTGAGGTACATGCCCTTCACCGGGAATGTGAACCCCTTGGTCCTCAGGCCGATGCTCTAACCACTGAGCAACTGGCTAGGGCTCAGGCAGGTGCTTTTAAACATGTTTAAGAAGCATCATCAGTTATTATGAATACCTAGATCAGAGGCTGGCCAACCTTGTTGGTAAAGGGCAAGATAGTAAATATTTTAGGTTTTGCAGGCTGTGTAGTCTCTATTGCAAGGACTCAACTCTGCTGCTGTAGCAGGAAAGCAGCCCAGACAGTACATAAATGATTGAGTGACTGTGTTCCAAAAAAATCTTATGGGCACTGAAATTTGGATTTCATATAATTTCCACTTGTCAAAATAGTATTCTTCTTTTGACATTTTTAAACATTTAAAAATGCAAAAATTGGATAACTAACCTATTGTGGTTACTACTTTGCAATATATATGTGCATAAAATCAGAGTGTATACCTTAAACTTACACAATGTTATATGTCAATTATATCTCAGCTAGAGGTCTGGTGCATGAAATTCGTGCAGTGTGTGTGTGTGTGTGTGTGTGTGTGTGTGTCCCTCAGCCCAGCCTGCATTCTCTCCAAACTGGGACCCCTCGGGGGATGTCCAACTTCCGGTTTAGGCCCAATCCTGGATTGGGCCTAAACCGGAAGTCAAACATCCCTCTCACAATCCGGGACTACTGGCTCCCAACCTCTTGCCTGCCTGCCTGAACACCCCCAACTACCCTCCCCTGCAGGCCTGATCGCCCCCAACTGCCCTCTCCTGCCAGCCTGATCATCCTCAACTGCCCTCTTCTGCCTGCCTGATCACCCCCAACTACCCTCCCCTGCTGGCCTGGTTGCCCCCACTGCCCTCCCCAGCTGGCCCGATTGCCCCCAACTGCCCTCCTCTGCCAACCTGATTGCCCACAACTGCCCTCCCCTGCCGGCCATCTTGTGGCGGTCATCTTGTGGCAGCCATCTTGTGACAATGAGGGGGTGGCCATCTTGTGATGGAATAGGGGCAGCCATCTTGTGATGACATGAAGGCGTGAGGGTCACCTAGGCTTTTATTAGTATAGATAAAGCTGAAAAAATTTAAAAGCTATTCTTAGCTCAAGAGGTATACAAAAGCAGATGAGGGACTGAATTTGGCTGGTGCGTCATAGTTTGCTGACCGCTGACCTAGATCATTGTTCCTGAAAGTGTGCTCTCTAGACCACCTGCATCGGAATCCGCTAGAGTTGGGAGTTTATAGAAAATACAAATTCAGGATCCAGTGAAGCAGAATTTCTGAGCGCATTAAGGGTTCCATCAGACAGCTGTGAATCGCCACCTCTAGACAGGGGCAATGTCAGAGCTGGCTCCTCAGGAATCTATTTTATAGGACTTACAACCCAAGGGGGCAACATCAACAACAGGGACTCCATGCTTTTAATCAGCATTTTAGAATCTTTCAGATGCAGAAAATTTAAAACCTAGGAACTCTGAGTGTTTGCATTTAAAATTTATGTTTTTCACAATATCAATATTAGTAGATGTAGCAAGACTTTAACTTAAACTCAGTAAAAATAGAAATGTATTCATGGGGAAGGAAAGAAGCTTACATTTCTTATGAAATATATTGTGTATGATACTAAAATGTAAAAAGAAACAATCTTTATATTTTTGCCTTAAATGAAAGCCTCTAGCTGAGGCCTTTGTTATCCATGGCAAATTCAGGAGAAAAGATTTATTTCATTATGAGCAAACATTTCTGAAGGGCAGATATAATGTATTTCTCAAGACTCTGAATATCCTCATTAACCTAATACACTGGGTTATGTAAAAGCATTTTCTAGGAAGAAGGGTCATATGGAAGGCTCTGCCCATAGGGCACTTGAAACAATGCATATCAATTGAGGCTGGAATATGACCCACTTGAGTAGAATAGGTTCGGTAGTTTCTGATCCACAGACCATCATGACCTGCACTTTGCAAATTATTCGCAAGCCCTAAGGAAAGGAATGTGCCAGGGGAGCAAATGGGCTCAATTCTAACCTGTAACATGAGCCCAAATTAATTAAGTACCTCTTTTGTATCAGGCACTATGATAAGTACGTTATGTCAGTTTAATCCTTACAAAAAACATAGGAGTAGCTACATCTTACAGATGAGGAAACTGAGTTTTGGAGATCTTAAGGAACATGTCCAAGACCACACAGGTCAAGTCAGGACCCAGATTTGAGCTCATGGACTGTGCTCCTAACAACTGTCTTAGATTACCTCCCAACACCATCACATTGAAAATCAACCAGGCTTTGAAGGGTTTTCTGTCACTCCAGCTGGGGAAGAAACCAAGCACTGGGCTGTGTGTAGACTCTGGACAAATGTGCTAGGTCTCAGGTCAAAGAGGCCTGGTGTAGCATTGTGCTAGTTCACCCCTATTGTCCTTTTAGGACACTGAGCCTGCGATGGTCAGCTCTGGATTACCCTTGCCAAGGAGGGAGACGATGGTTTTCCTTTTATGGTAATGTTTATTTGGGAACCAAAGAGCCAGGTTCCTAATGGAAAGGGACAATGACAGAGCAGGCTCCTTAGGAATAAACAAACCCATCTTACAAGACCTCCAAATAATACATAATAAACAAATCCATCTTACAAAGAGGGAGACATCAACAGGGGCCCCTGCAGACTTCATTAGAGATGGAGCCTAGATTCTGGCAGAATTGGACAAGGATGTCAGGTGAAAGTTGAGATTCCAGACACTAATTCGCAGGACGCCCACCCATTCTGGGCTAAGGAATCTAAGACCTAGTGAGCAAGAATCCGGGATCCACAGAACAACCATTATTTGAACATGGTTGTGTTTAATGTGCCTAAGGACTGCCAGCAGAACACATATATTAGAACTAACATATTCTTTTTTCTCTCCTTATTAATTTTTCAAGTTAAAGCACATCTTCAAGTGTGGCTCAGAGGAATAACACTGGGACTAATTAGGCCAAAGACTGTGCTCATCTCCTTATGCCTGACGAGGGAGAGCAGGGACGTTCTCCCTAACTCTTGAGAACAGTGTTTTGAGTTAAAGTGTTTCCAGACATTTTGGAGCTAGAGTACAATGCTACGTTTATGATATAACAATGACAATTTGAGTCTAACTTTGTGTATTATATAGAGCCATTTGTATAGCGTAAAGAAATATTCTTAAAGGGCAGGCGTGGTAAGCACAATTTATGATCACTTCCTTTGGGAACAAGACTTTATTTCTCTGTTAAAAATAATGTTTAGGCCTTTTATAAGAAGGGGATATACATTTTTACAAAGTTTCTTTTGCTAGTACTTTTGAGCAAATATGCAATTTATAAACAACTTTTAGATTACAGATGTGGAACTGAAGTTCACATTTTTCATCTGTTACTCTGATGGCTGCTTTTTTTTTTTTTCCCCATTGATTTCAGAGAGGAAGGGAGCGGGAGAGAGAGATAGAAACATCAATGATGAGAAAGAATTATTGATCAGCTGCTTCTTGCATGCCCTCTACTAGGGTCAAGCCTGCAACCTGGGCATGTGCCCTGACCAGGAATTGAACTGTGACCTCCTGGTTCATAGGTCGACACTCAACCACTGAGCATGCTGGCCGGGCTCTGATGGCTGTTTTTAATACATAATTTTCCAAATTTCTGGAGGAAAAAATTTAAAATCTAGGCTCTCAAGCAAAAAATATAAAAAGGATCTCCTTACTCAATGAGACCTTCAGGGGCAGCTTGGGTAATTCATTCTTCTGAGGTTAAAAGGAAAAAGGAGAGCCCTGACCAGTTTGGCTCAGTGGATAGAGCGTCGGCCTGCGGACTGAAAGGTCCCAGGTTCGATTCCGGTCAAGGGCATGTACCTTGGTTGCGGGCACATCCCCAGTAGGGGGTGTACAGGAGGCAGCTGATGGATGTTTCTCTCTCATCGATGTTTCTGACTCTCTTTCCCTCTCCCTTCCTCTCTAAAAAAATCAATAAAATATATTTTTAAATAAAGTAAAAAGGAGGAACAATTAGGAGACTCCTGATCCCTTCTCTGGGATCAGGAATTCAGATTCTGGGCACCTTTCGGTTTCTGTGAAAACCATAGAAGCAAGACTTTCCCTATATGCCGGGCTAGCTCAGAAGTTGACTTGCTCACTGTTTCCTTCTGTGCCTCCCCCAGGGCAGTTTTTCAGTGTGTTAAGACACAGGCCTCAAAAGGGTCATTAACTGATTTTCATAAATTCCTGCAGTTTAGAGCCCTTTGTGGAAGTGAACTTTCTTAGGCACCTTAGGGGAGGTCTTTATTAATTTGGTGTAAATCTCTTCTATTAAATTAGGAGATTCTGTCACTAGGCCAGGATCAACCATTCCACAGACCAAACTGCATATTTGAATAGGCAAGCTTTCATGTGAATATGGATTACCTGGGAGATGTTGTTAAAATGCAAATTATGATTCAGCAGGGCTGAGGTGGGATGCAAAATGACCAGATCCCCCACCACACCCTGAGGAGCCAGGTGCTGCTGTCAGGTTACCTGAGAAGGCAGCAAGCTTTGCCAGGAGCAGAAAGGAAAGAAATCAGGGCAAGAAGTGCAGAGCTGACCTCTGGTTATGGGAGTCACAGTACTTTTCAATGACAACACAACTTGGAAGTTTTGGATGGGACTATTTTGGACATTGTGCCTGTCCCTCAAAGCAGGATGTTTGGTCATACCTGGCCCCTGGGCACTATATGCCAGTTAAGAACCCAGTTGTTATGGCAACTGATGAAGAAAAGCAGCCTTAATAACAAACAGAAATTCAAGTCATGCACTCTTGAAGTTAAATAACAACTAAGAACAGATTCCTAATGTTTTATTCCACCAGACAAGCACCATGACACTTCTATGTATCCATAAAGATCTCCTGGACAAATACGATGACTTGTTCCACTGTGTATTATTGGCACTCTCTTCAAATAGCCTTCCTCAAGTTTGCTAACTTATAACAACAAAGTCCTCCTTCCCTCTGCTCCCCTGAAGGAATCAACATGTCTCCTTTCTCTGATCTTTTCCCCTTTGTTGAATACAGAGGAATTTTCCAAAGGTCCTTAGGCTGAGGAAAGCCTGTAATTTGGCTTATGTTGAGAGCCACTGTGTGGTAGAAGTCCAGCTATTGATTAATAAGCATTCGCCACTGTTGAGCCTGCAATGCAGCTGTTATGAATAAAACTTTAAAAGTTTTATTTCAAACTCTGATCTTGAGGTCTTTTTAAAATAGTATAACCTGAAAATGACTATGTTCAGTTATTAATACCCTTTGGAGTGGGGGAGGATGAGATAGACTTCAGTCAGGAACCATTGTTGGGAGATGTTCCACAAGAGAAAATCCACATAGAAGAGAAAAAGGGAAAAATAATATATTTTTGAGGTATATTGTTGAAAGTATATAGCTTTAAACAAAATTGGCAAGCAGACTAATGAATTCAATAGGCTTTTTTGACAAGAGGAAATGGGTAAACACTCCTTGCTAAACACTAAGAGATATAGATGTAGAAGTAATGTAATCTTGCTTGTATATTCTGTTAAAAGGGTGGTCCTTAGCTTATGGATGAATAGAAGTTAAAAGCAAAGTGTCATTGTGTTGCTGGATTTGTATTCATTTTCAGAACTGTATTATAATTAGGTGAATAGCATAGCTTTAATACATAAGAACAGAAAACTAAATTTATTCATTTTTCACAATATATGTGAGCAATGCTGTTTGGAGCAATACACTGTCCTCTCAACTATACAAGAACATTGTTGCATAAACTCTTAACAATCAGAGATCATTTGATCCATTTAAAGTTTATTAAAGGGCCTGGCATCTTTGGTACTCCCTTGATAAATCCTGAAGGGGGAAAATAGAAACACCAATGCTATGAAAATCTTGGCCTGAAGAAATGACAAGAGTTTTTATAGAGCTTCCTGGGAAAATGTGGGGTGCTAGGAGATCTTAACTGGAAGAGGTAGCATTTGACCTGAATTCTCAAGGGGAAACAAGAGTTTGCCAAAAAATATGGAAGAGAAGGAATTTTTTACATAGGAAGAAATAATTTGCTATGACAATGAGGTATAAAACAACAGTTGCGTGTTGCTAGGAGAGTATAAGTTCCATTAAGGCAGCTATTTTTAATCTATTTTGTTCACTGCTGTATCATAAAACTTCATATGGTGTCTGAAACATGGTAGATGCTCAATGAATATTTGAGGAGTGAAGAGTGTGAGATAAAGAGTTGGTCTTGGTTCTCTAGAGGCCATGGAGAAGCACAGAGGTTTTAAGAAGGGAAATAAAACCTTAAAAATGGACAAGACTATGTGGGTGGCCATGGTAGTGGTGGGGACGCTATAGAGTTATAACCAGGTTACAATCTGGATCTCAATGTCTGTGGAATGGACAAAGGAATATAATTCATAAAAGGAGTCTGAGGAGAAACAGAGCACTGGAAGACTACAGGAGGCTGGTGTCCCAGAAGCCAAGGGACAAGAGCTTCTGGAAGAAATGAGAAGCATTCATTTGACAAATAGGAAGCTATTCTAACATCAGAGAGATCATTCTCAGAAACTAGAGAGCGGTGGGTTGAGAGATGCAAGGAAGGCAAGAAAGCACAGATGTTAAGTAAATCCTATCCCTCAAGAGTAACAATCTTCAGTGATTTAAGGAATAGGTGGGATTATGTAGGGACATATATGATCTTTCAAGAAAGTTGTCTGCGAATGAAAGAAAAGAGAAAGAGCCATGGCTGGAGGGTAATGCAGAACCAAGGAAAGATTCTTAAGGTATAAGATAAATTCCAGCAGGTTTATAGGCTAAGGGTAAGGTGCCTAAAGAAAAATAAGTTGTAATAGTTCCCATGATAAAGAGGATCTTGGTGAAGCCGTTCTCTAGTGGGCAGGGGTGGCTTCCTTCCAGAGCAAGGTGAAGTTGATGTTTTTGAATAGAGTACCTACAAGTTTTCCTTTGAATACAGAGGGAAAGAAGAAAGGATGAGTCTTGATACAAGCTTATTTCTGAGGCATGAGAGAGAGGAACTTATCCATAAGCACTAGGGATAGATATTGGATTAGCTTCAGTTAAATGTGGATTTAATGAATGCATTTTAATGGCCATTATTATCTACTAGAGGCCCGATGCACGAAATTCATGCAAGAGTAGGCCTTCCTTCCCCCAGCTGCCGGCACCGGCTTCCCTCTGGCACCTGGGACCCGGGCTTCCCTCAAAGCCCCAGTTTCCTACAGAAGGAGTCTGGTCTAATTAACATATTATGCTTTTATTATTATAGATTTGATAACATTTTTTATTTTCTTTATATAGGATTGGGGATTTCTAAGGCAACTGACAAGGTATTGTATGTGGGATTTAGCAGGCTCCCAAACTCACATTCAATTGCTGGCATATGTGGTTGTTTTTTAACATAGGAAAAAAATAAATAGCTAAAATGTAATATTCATCCCAAATTTATAACAATATAACTAAATTGGATTCATCTGTGCTTCCTCACTAAATTTTGTTCCAAATTTAAGTGGAACTGTCATTTTGGTGCAACTTTTTCCAATCTACCGGTAGAAGATGTTTTGCAACATAAAACTGTTTCTGCACTGAAATGTATTATAATACTCATTAAAGCGGACTCTCCTGGAAATGTAAAACTGAATTATCTAATGCACTACAAAATCCTCCACAAATGTACCACATATTGTGAAATAACGTTCATTAGGAGGAGAGGCAAGACAATACATTTTCTTTACTTTTTAGGGCAAGTATCATAACTTAGATTAATATGGCATATAAATGTAATTATTTTCATTGCACTTTTGATAGAATTTACATTCATTAAAACTGTATGGTTTTGCATTCTGCAATATGAGAAAATGAACATGACTTTATAGTGTTTTATAGCAAGATAATGCTGTGGGTGATTTCATCCATTTATTCAGCAAATAAGGGCACACATGCAGGCTGTGATTCAGAAGCTTCATGGCAAGAGTTTTCTTAGTTTACCACTTGGAGTTCTTTTGCACATAACTTTAACTGCACTCAGTCCACTTAACTTTCTGCTCTTGTGCATAAGCACCTAGCACTTTATAGCAGGCAACATTTTTGATATGACCAGCATAATTTCTTAAATATAATTTAGTACACGATAGTGGCAGATAGTGAGGAATGGGACTTATTTTTTGGCTACTTACATTTTAACATTTATAGAACCAGGGGGACTTGAAACTTACTTGGTAAATATATCATACATTGGTCATTTTTAGATTTGAGTTTATAACTTTTTTAAAGTTAATTAAAAGACACTAAGATTCTCTCCCACCACATAAGAATAATTTGCATGAATTGGTTGAACATATTTTATGTAATGTAAACTTGGTCATCTGCCTGTAGTTTCCAAATTGCTGGCTAGAAGCATCATTGCTTCTTTCCTTCTTCTCTCTGACATTTCTTAATATCTCAAATTCTGCTACTGACAAATTTTGCTTGAGGTTAATAAACTTTTGGGCTGCAAGTTCAAGAAAATTACCACTATAGATTAGGAGGGGGCAAGAAATGTATTTATAGACCCCTTTCTCCAGGGGCCTCCAACTAATGAATGCACAATTACAAAGAAATAAGCTCATAATTCAGAAACATTAAGAACCGTAGAGGTTTTGAGATGATATGAACATTACAGATTATTTTTAATTTAGAAATGGGGAGCTGGTGGCCAGAGAACTTAAGTGCTCCAAACAGCTGTGTGAATTAGCAGTGATATACCAGAAACCCGGTGTGCTGATTCTAGTAAGGGAGTTTTTTTTTTCAAAGCCTGTATGTTTTTCCTAAGTGAGGACACTGTTGTATGGCAGGTTTTACAGCCATATAACAGGCACATTTAGTAGATTAATTTACAGGATTAGGCTGTTATTACCCATTAGATTAAAAGTAAGCTCCATTAGAACAAGGACATACTTTGTTCACTGATGTCTCCATATTAGAATGGCACCTGGAAAATTTATGGAATGAACAAAAAGGAAGAAGCAACTTAGGCAAATATTTGGTACATGACCAAACAGAAAGGAAGGATGCTAAGGTTTGAAAGCCTAGACAGAAGAAAATCAGTAGAAACATAGTTTTGCCCATTTTTGTACACTCAGTTGCATTCATTGTCTCACAAGTACATCTTTCTGATTCTTTTGTGTGACTCCCCTCCTTCCCTAATGTCATAACACAATAACATAATTTAACAAGCACGCATGCCAAGCTCTGAGGAAAGATGGTAAATAAAATACAGTCCTTGCTTTTGAGGAAAATTAGCTAGTATTTTAAAAAAACAACCAGTAGTTTTTCTGAATCGGCACTTCTGTTTATCTCCATTAGAGCAATTATTTATATTTATACTGGTGACTGTGGGAATGTAAACGATAACATGTCCCTTCTTTGCACATAAGGTGTCCTCAAATTAGTAAATGGGGTAAATACAAGGTTAATACCAAATAGACAATTAACAGCTAAATCTTGTTACATGTATATTGGATTACCAATTCATTTCCTGCTGCCTCTGCTTCTACCATCCTTCTTCAATCTCTCTTCATCTCTTACTTGGATTGTTGTGAAAGCTCACTTACTTGTCTGCCTATTTCCAGATGTGTCTGCTAAGAGATTACTCTCCACACAGCAGCCACAGTAAGACTTTCAAAATGTTCTATCACATCATTCCTATGTTTTAAAACTCCACAAGCTTCCCATTTCATTTAAAAATAAAATCTAAAGTTCTTCCTGTGGCCCCTGGCTACATAAGACTCTACATTACCTGCCTCCCTACAGCCCCAACAATCTCTCTGACCCATTTACCATTCCGTCTCTTCTCCACTCAGTCTCAGCCACAGGCGCTCCTTGCTGATACTCAACTACATCAAGCACAGTCCTGCCCTGGGACCTTCCCTTTGCCTACAGTACTATTCCCTGGATTCCCACACAGCTTGCTCCCTTTATTTAGATCTCTGCCAGATGTCTTTCCTAACTACTCTTTTTATAAGAGAACTATCTTCCATGCCCATCATTCTGCTTTCTTTTACGCAGTTTCTCAGTTCCCTTCAGTCTCAGCTTGAAGATGTATTTCTTTGTTCATTACCTAATTTCCTACTAGGAGATAAGCTTCTGGAGGCAGGACTTTGTGTTGACTGCTGCCATACTTCCAGCACCTACAGCAGTGCCGAGCACAGTAGATCCTCAGGAAACACTTATTAAGTTAAGGAGAATGGAGGAATAAATCCTGTTTGTCCATGCAGAAGCCAACAAAGCTTTTTGACTTAATGTGAAATTCACTGATATTATTGTCAGAAGAAATAGATTTCAGTTCTGTTTTTGCTACTTTTGAATAGTGAGACAATGGCTCTACACCTATTTCCAGTATTCTGTCTCTCTCACCGTAAGGGTCACCATGCATTAATTTCCCCTTTTGGTATATTGTCATGTGAAATCAGTGGCATTTTCCATATTTAGGATGGGTTACCTTGTCATTAATATTTATTCATATTTCTAATATATGTGGAACCATACATTTCTTTTCCATATGCCAAGACACATATTAATTGAATTTGGACCAATTACTTAACTCTGAGTCTAAGTTTCTTTTCTTTTTTTAAAAAAATACACTTTTATTGATTTCAGAGAGGAAGGGGAGAGAGAGAGAGAGAGAGAGAGAAAGAGATAGAGAGAGAGAGAGAGAGAGAGAGAGAGAGAGACATCAATGATGAGAGAGATACATCAATGATGAGAGAGAATCATTGATTGGCTGCCTCCTGCACGCCCCCTATTGGGGATATAGCCGGCAACTAGGGCATGTGCCCTTTACTGAAATTGAACCCGGGACCCTTCAGTCCACAGACTGATGTTCTATCCACTGAACCAAACCGGCTAGGGCAGTCTATGTTTCTTTATCCATGAAAGTTGGGTTGAGAATTGAAATGTGAGGCAACCCTTTGAATTTTAAAATGTATACTAATGACTTGAGTGTACCTCAAAAACCTAAAATAAATCACATTACAATGTCATTATGAAAAGATTGTATCTCATGCTTTGACATAATCAGTAGTCATATAAGACATATCCAGGGTAGAGTATCTACTACATTTATGACCCCAACCATTCTCTATTCCTGGGCACTCAGCAATACCACATTTTCCAGACTTATGATTTGTAAGACCTATAATTGAGTCCTGGCTAATGAAATGTGGGAGGAAGTGATGTTGAAGTCAGATTACATAATATTGATTACGGGCTATTCATTTTGACTTTCACCTAATCTCTCTGGATAGCACTCATTTCACAGAACCAGTGCTTCTTTCTCTCTTAAAAATATTCCTGTATAAGATCTTGCTAAATATTTTTTGAGCTAAAATCTCTTTTGATGATTTCTTAAGGCTTTTCTTGTATGGTAATGCTAGTTTTAAAATTCAAAGTCCTTTTAAAGTATTGTCTATAACTTTAACCAATTGGCTGCTTACATATTTCTCCAAACAAGTAGTTTCAAAAAATAAATACTAAAATATTTGGGGTGAAGTGGCATGACATGTGTAACTTAGCCTTAAATGGTTCAGAAACACACACACACGCACACACACACATATGCATACACACTATTACACTATTAAGCAAATGGAGCAAAATGCTAATAGCAATGCGGGTAAATGGTATATGGTATTTGTACTATATTCATAATTCTTATGCAAATTTAAAACTATTTATTGTATTGGTTGATTTTAGAGAGGAAAGGAGAGAGAGAGAAAGAGAGAGAGAGAGAGAGAGAGAGAGAGAGAGAGAGAGAGAAACATTGATTTGTTGTCCCACATATTTATGCATTCATTGATTGATACTCATATGTGCCCTGACCTATATCAAACCCACAACCTTGGCATATCAGGATAACATCAATGATGAGAGAGATACATCAATGATGAGAGAGAATCATTGGGGACTGAAACTATTTTAAAACAAATCTGCTATAAGAAAAAATATCAGCATTATAAAAAAAAATAAAAGCTTCTCATATATTTCCTTTTAATATCTTCCCTGCAATTTAAAACTTGTGATATAATGTTTTTGTCTGATAATATACTTTTTGAAAATTTAAAGCAGAATTTTCTACATAGACACAATTCTCTGTGCCCATACTTTTTATGCTTTGCCCTCAAACATAGCTCTGGCATAGTTTATGCTGCCTCTCAAATACTTTAAATTTTCTTTGAGTGTAAAAGAAAGATCTGCATTATTGATACCAGTTTATTATATTGTCAGTATAAGAAAGAAATATTCTGATCTAGTGAAAACTTTTAAGATCATGTTTTCTAGTAACATAAAAAAAATTTAAAATACCGATCAACAGTAATTTATCAAAGATAGGGGGCTTTGCTGCATTTTTATATAAATAAGAGCACAATACCTGACAAGGATTGATTATAGTAATTACTCTGAAGTTGCTTTGTTCCAGACATCAAACAGACTCCTTGCCCTGGCCAGTGTGGCTCAGTTGGTTGGAGCGTCCTCCCCTACACCAAGAGGTGGCGGGTTTGATTCTGGTCAGGGCACATACCCAGGTTTCAGGTTTGACCCCCTGTCAGGGCACATGCAGGAGGCAACTGATCAATCTCTCTCTCTCTCTCAAGTCAATTAAACAAACATACTAAACCCCATCTTGTTTAAAAAAACAAACAAACAAAAGACTCAGCCTCCTTGGATGGAAAGTGTAATGATTTCTTATTCCATACTAGGTTGAACACTGGCCAATCAACTATTTATATATAAATCTGTATATTTCTTGAGCCATTAAAATAGAAAAATAGCCAACCTAATAAAAAAATAGTAGCAATAAGAAATGAGAAAAATAGAAATACTCTAAGTTAAAGTGGAAAGTAAAAGAAAAAATAGAAAACACTTGATTTAATTATATTTAAAATCATGACTAAAACAGAAAATTATGTAAGATAATATAAATTATAAAATTAAACTGAGGCAAGACAGAAACTCTAAGAAGATTAATTACTATGGGAAAAATTGAGAAAAGTTGTTAAAATCTCTCCCCCACCAACCAACCAAACCCCAAATAACAATCACTTTGCCTTTTCCCTTCCTACTTGAATTCCTCTGATTTGTCTTATGTAATACATTTAACTGTTATTTCATGAACACTATGGATTAATATTGGAGAATATGGAAATTTCTGTCTTAATCCTGGCTTATACCATCTCATTTTACACAGTTAAGTATAATACTAGCTTTTTATTTGACATGAATATTTAGCAGGTTAAGTAAATACCCCACAATTCCTAATACATTATGAATCTTTGTCAAAAATGTATAATGAATTTCATCAAAAACCAGAAAAAAGGTATCTATGGACATGATTATTATTTTCTACTTTGATTTATCACTTTGATGAATTGCATTAAGAGATTTACAATTGGACTATCTTTTCATTCCTGAAATAAACCATATTATGCTAATAAAGTTATCCTTATTCTAATTTTATATGTAATTTTTATCAACATTAATATTTGACACTGGTCTAAAGTTTTTCTTTTTCAGGTTCTGTTTTATTTTTTACTATCAGACTTTACTATTGAAGTTATGGTAGATGTTATAAAAGCAATCAATAGTTTTTCTTCTCTCTGCTTTAACATAATTTAAGTAGCATTGCAGTTATATTCCTTGAAGGTATAATATAATACACTTTTGAAATTATCTAGCTCTGGAGGGTTGGGTTGGGTTTGAGGTTTGGTTGTACAAGAGCAACAAGAGAGTGAATTCCTTTGTTTAGGGCATTCTGTATTCCTAATAAATACACAAATGGGTGAAATGTTGAATAGGCATGTCACCAAAGAAGATATATGAATGCTAATAAACACACAAAAAGGTTAGAGAAATGTAAATTAAAACCATACAGAGCATCACTATATAGCCACTAGAATGACTATAATCAGAAAGACTGTGGATACCAAGTGTGGGAAACAATGGGCGGAAATTGGGAATCTCATACATTGCTAGTGAATATGTAAAAAGATATAGTCATTTTGGAAAACATTCTGGCAATTTTATAACAATTTAAATACATACTTGTCATATAACCCAGCAGTACCATTTCTAGGTATCTACCCGGTATCTACCCAGAAAAAATGAAAATATATGTGCACACAAACACTTCTATCCAAATGTTCATAGCAACATTATTCATAAATGCCCCAAATGGAAAATAACCATCTATTGGTGAATGGATTAAAATAATTGGCATATCCATACAATGGAATACCACTCCAGCAATAAAAAGAAATAAACCAATCCTAAATGCATCAACATGGGTAAATCTTAACAGCACTATGCTAAGCAAAAAACTACATACAGCAATCCCACTTCTGGAAGTATACCCTAAGAAAACTGAAACACCAATCAGAAAGAATACATGCATCCCTATGTTCATAGCAGCATTATTTACAATAGCTAAGACCTGGAAACAACACAAGTGCTCATCAGCAGATGAGTGGATTAAGAAGTTGTGATATATTTACACAATGGAATACTGTGCAGCTATAAAAATGAAGGATCTCTTACCCTTTGTGACGGCATGGATGGACTTGGAGAGTATTGTGCTGTGTGAAATAAGCCAGTTAGAGAAAGACAAATATCACATGATCTAACTTATATGTGGAATCCAATGAACAAAATAAACTGATGAAAAAATAGGTCCAGAGGCGTGGATGCATAGAACAGAATGACAGATTTCAGAGGGGAGGTGCAGGGAGGGGATGGGAAGAGATTAACCAAATGACTTATATGCATATATGCATAGCCCATGGACACAGAAAATAGGTTGGGGAAGGCCTGGGGAGGGGGATAAGGAGGGGGAAAATGGGGGACTTCTGTGATACTGTCAACAATAAAAATAAAGACTACATACTGTATGATTCCATTTATATAAAAAAATGTAGGAAGACAAAACTGTACAGAAAGCATCCTATATAATAAAAGCCTAATATGCAAATTGACTGAACAGTGGAATGACTGGTTGCTATGATGTGCACTGACCACTAGGGGCAGACGCTTAATGCAGGAGCTGCCCCCTGTTGGTCAGTGCATTCCCACAGGGGGAGTGCTGCTCAGCCAGAAGCCAGGCTCACAGCTGGCTGGTGAGTACAGAGGTGTTGGCGGGAGCCTCTCCCGCCTCCGTGGCAGCACTAAGGAGCAGCGAGCAGGCAGGCAGTAAGGAGTGAGGGGTCCTGGCCTGCGAGAGAGCGCAGGCTGGGCTGAGGCCTCCCCCTCCCCCAAAGTGCACAAATGTCGTGAACCAGTCCTCTAGAATTAGAGGTAATATGGGACTAGATGAAATTGGGGTGATGGATGATCTAAGGATTATGGTGACTATTACACAATGATATTATTTTAGCAAAATTTGCTCCTTATACACTTACAATTTGTGAATTTTATGGTGTATAAATTGAACCACAATGGTGTGTTTTAAAAGTAAATACATCCAGGTAACTAAGATTTTAGAGCAAGACATATATATATATATATATATATATATATATATATATATATATATAATATTATCCCATTTATATTAAACACTAGGGGCCCAATGCACGGAATTCATGCACTGGGGAGGGGTTCCTCAGCCCAGCCTGCCCCTTCTCACATACTGGGAGCCCTCAGGAGATGTCCTACTGATGGTTTAGGCCCGCTCCCCATTGGGAGCGGACCTAAGCCGCAGTCTGATCAGGGGAAGATGCCAGCCCCATCACCCTGCTGCTGCAGCCACTGCCAGTCACCGCAGCCGCCCAGGTATTTTCATCAACACGGACTCTAGTCCCTTCACCATGAAAAAATGACAACTTTCTTTAAGCATTTTCAAGATGTGCCTTTCATAGGATATGACATTTCTTTCTTTATTTTTCTTTTTATCCTCACCTGAGGATATGTTGCCATTGATTTTTTTCCCCTTCCCTCTGATCCCAGGCTCGGCCCCTGACCAAGCCTAAGGCCTCTGTCCCAGGCTTTAGGCTTGGGAAGGGGGCCCCACCCCTCCAATTGCAGGCTTGGCCCCTTCCCAAGCCTAAAGCCTCCACCTGATGGTGGGCTGGGAGTGACCTGGGTGCCGAGGAGGTTCCCGGGACCCAGGTATGTATGCAAATTAACTGCCATCTTTGTTGGGTTAATTTGCATACTCACTCTGATTGGCTGTGGGCGTAGCGGAGGTACGGTCAATTTACATGTTTCTCTATTATTAGGTAAGATACTACATTTATTCAAGTATGTGCTAGTTAAGAGTACAAAATTTCTGTATATATATATATGAAAAACACGTTAGCCTCTGGAGGGAAAAACACTGAAAATCTGGGACAGGCGAGAGTTACTTTTCACTTGATACCTTCTGACATTATTTTCTTAAAAAAATTAAGCCATGTACATTATTACTTTTTAAATAAAAACATCCTACTAAATAATTAAAACAAACAACTATGATCCTGTTGTAAGGACCCAGGCCCGTGAACCCGCTCTTGAAGATCTATACTTATGTGAATGAGGCCTAAGCACTTACAAGTAGCCTCTACTAATATTATCAAAGTGCATTCCATCAAAAACCATGCTGCTAATTCCCGTTAATTTCAGAGAGATGAGTGTAAATTGTGGGAATTTGGGAAACACAAGAGTTTTTTGACTAGAAGTATGTATTTTAAGCATCATGGTATACTACATCTTGCAATTCTACACTAGCCACCAAATAAAAACCATTTCCTCATGCCCAAACGCAAATGCAAACAAAATGGAATATTTGAGTATTAAAAGTCTGGGGGCTGCAGGGGGGCAGAACAAGCTGATTGCAGGCACAAAACAAATGTTTCGTAAAGGTACTAATTGCAAAAATATAAATAAAATACATTACATAATAATATGCAATCCTATATAATAAAGAGGTAATATGCAATTGACCCTCATGCCCTCACAAGATGGCTGTCTATGACCAGGCCAGTAGGGGGGTTAGTGAGGGATGACCAAATGACTGAACAGCAGGCTGCATGGGGTGACCAGGCCGGCGGTGGGGGGGGGGGTAGTAAGAGGCGACCAGGCTGCCGGGGATGGGGGGGGAGGGGCGCGCACAGTTAAGGGTGACCAGGCTGGCGGGGGTGGGGTGCAGTTGGGGTGACCAGGCTGGCAGGGGGAGCAGTTGGGGGCAATTAGGCTGGCAAGGGGGGCAGTGAGAGGAGACTAGGCCAGCGGGGGGGGGGGCAGTTGGGGGTGACCAGGCCGGTGGGAGGGCAGGCAGGGAGGAGCAACCAGGCTGGCTGGGAGGGGGCAGTTGGAGGCGACCAAGCCAGCAGTGGGGGGCAGTTAGGGGCAACCAGGCTGGCAGCAGGCAGGTGAGCAATTAGGAGCTAGCAGTCCAGGATTGTGAGAGGGATGTCCAACTGCTGGTTTAGGCCCCATCCTGGGGATTGGGCCTAAACCGACAGTCGGACATTCCCCAAGGGGTCCCGGATTGGAGAGGGTGCAGCAGGCTGGGCTGAGGGGACCCCCCCAACCCCGTGCATGAATTTTGTGCACCAGGCTTCTAGTATATAATAAATACATATAAACACTTTCAAAATGCAGTTTTTCTATTATCCATGCCTTTAAAAAAGTCATTATATATAAAATGTTTCCGAACTTTTTTCTATGAATCATACAGTGTGTGCTGCATATCGACTTTCAGTTACACTTTTTAATATCAAGAACCTGTTACAAAGATTCGATTTTCAATTACATATTATGAAGGTATGGCTATTAAATTAAGAATATTTGTTTTACTCTTAATGAGTGATGAGAGAAATGAAAACACACTGCCAATATTTAAGTAATTATGAAGAGCTATTTTGTGATAATGTCTTCAGAAGGTAAAATTTAATATGTAGGATTGTTCTGCTGGCATATTATTTTCCTTTTTAAATATAGGAGCGCAATACTTTGCATGGTGTTGCTCACAAATGCTCAGTTCTTGGTGTCCCTTTTCACACGAGGGAGCAACAATGTAAAAGCTTCCTTGAAGGGGAAGCACCTGCAGAGAAGGCCAAATAAATCATAAAAGGCGCTTCTTTCCACTTGGCCGACTTCATTTCAAACTGCCAGGGCTTTCGTGCAGTTTTCAGTGCTTTGACTAGGCAATCGCATATGTTTGCCACACGCGTGTTCTTCACGCATGAGTTCCTCACAGTACTGCTCCTTCTGACCCAGCCGTCCCAGCCTCGCTGCTAATTTAGAATCAACAGATGTTTAATGAGCACCTATTGTGGACCATCCAATACTAAAAACACTACCAGAGGATTATCCCAACATAACAGATGAGACATCTGGTTAAGTGGAAAGCCAGGCCTTAGCCTGAGCGTTTTCACTTACACTGTTTTTCAAGTATCCTCTCCCTCTGTTGCCTCTCCTTTCTCTCCCTTGTTTCGTGGATAATCAAGAGCAAAGTAGTGGAGATAGGCTTAGCCCATCCCTTCTCCACAAAGTAGAAGAGAAAAACATCCAGAGTCCAGGGTTCCCACACACTCCTCACTGCTCCCATTTCCATACATCGTCACCTAGAATAGGCAGCCCGGCACTGCAGCCCTAACCTTCTCCACAATTTCCTCCTCAGGTGCTGGAAGGCACTGTGTGTAATCACTGCGGGAGCAGCCCCTATCGCAGTGGAGGAAGTGTCCTGAGCAATGCTGTTCACAACTCGGAAAGATTTTTCTACAGAGACACAGCTCCCGGTGTCTTCATGGGGATTATCAAGACTATACAAGGGCTTGGAAGGGGTTGAACCAGCTTCCACGTGCAAGCCTAGAATCCTAAGCACAAATCAGAGCATTGATTCGCTGGAAAAATCAGGTTTTTTTTTTGTTTTGTTTTGTTTTTTAATTAAATCAATGGGAAACGAGTTTGAGGTCTCTACAACTGATACATTAACAAATTTGTGGACTATAACCCACTTATACTTGGGGATTCAATGTTTACCCTCCAAGTTCACAGCACTATAAATTTATAAGACTGAAAGCACTATTTTTGTTGTGTTTAATATAAAATAGGGAAATACATATTCTCAAAATTAAAAAAAACACAGCTTCCTGAACTCATGTTTTTCTGTTACTCTTTTCTACCATTATTTTTAAAAGTATGATTTCATTTGACTCCAGAGAAACTTCCACTTTTGCAGTATTATTGCGAAGGTCTATTTTACTGCACATTTAATTGCCGAGCCAGTTTTATCTTACCTCCTCGATGGATAATCAAAGAAGTCTCGCTTCCAATGGGACAGTCCTTAAGTATATCCACTACTTCTGTATGGCTCAGGTTCTGTACATTCTGCTGGTTGATCTCAACAATGAGGTCGCCTTCACACAGGCCAGGGCATCCCTGAATGTCAAGTATTTGTTTCACCCGCTGTCCTGTAGGACTGTCGGCAATAGTGAAGCCAAAGCCCTGGGCACCTTTCACAATGGTTAAGGTCATGAGTTCAGCTTGGGTGGCCCCAGATGAAGCCATAGACACATTGTCGTCATGGACAGGCGGTGGATACGTGCCATCTAGCTGACCATCTGCTGGCATTGAGTGCAAAGAATGAGGCGGCCGATCTGTTATATCTGGAACTGACTGTGAGGTCCGAGAAATGTATTCCAAATACGTTTCATAGTTATGTCTTCCGTTGACCATCACTGGAGGTGGCCTCTCCATTATTGCACGGGGTGGCACCAGGCTGTTAGCAGGATCTTCAGGATCAAAGGGCAAAGGGTAGCCACGACACAACACCAGGCTGACACTCTGACCAATAGGAACCGACTGGAAAAGTTTGACTACATCTGCATGAGTGTGTCCAAGGACACAAACTTCATTAATATAGACAATGACATCACCTGCAAGGAAAAAAGAAAGAGATGGACAATGTGAGGTAAATCCAATTAACGGCGGCATAGAGAAATGGAATTATTTATGACACTAGTGAAAGTGGTGCTGTTTCTCAGTAAGCAGTGAGGAAATCCACTAGAATAGCATTTAAATTTACTGTAGGTGACTCAAGATTACAACAGGTCTGCCAACAGATGTACTGATCAAATGCCGAAAAAAAAATGCTATATGGTTGTTTTTGAAGTTCAGAAACAACTTCATATTCAGAAAGAAACTGTCAAAAGGTAAGTTGGGAAGAATTTGTACCTTGAAGAAGCAGTCAGTCTATGCTTCTTTTTCATCTTCACTGTATTTCAGTTAATAAAATTTTCAAACTATTGAGAAGTGGTGGGCATAGATTTTGGATGAAAACTTTGAAGCCCCAGTACATGGTTTTATTTTTGGTATCACTTGTCTGAGTCAGCTGCCTTTTTTCTTTTTTTATAGAAGAGGAAAATACTTTGCCCATTCATATTTTTTATCTAGAGCAAGGTATAATTGCAAAGGTTCCAGGCATACATGGGTATAGGTTAAGAGCACAGTTATTGGAATCAGGGATCTGGGTCCATATCCTGGCTCTACTACTTAGCAGATATGTAACATTGGGCAAATGACTTACCTGCTTCAGCCACAGTTCCTGATTTGTAAAGTTGTTGCGAGGAGGAAATGAGATAATGCAGAAAAAGTGCCTGGTACAGTGCCTGATGCATTGTGAGTGCACAATAAATGTGGACCATTATTAATGCTATTATTGATAAAAATAGGATGAAGGAGATTTGGGACTCTGGCTTTCAAACAGGGAGCTGCCCTAGACTCATCCTCTCCTCTTACAATGTTGATATTTCTGTAGATCTTCTCAAAAAAGGCATTTGTCCTCTCTCCCAATGAATTAACACAGAATTACAGTAGTTCACTGGTTACAAGTTAACTTATGATATAAAAAATGCCCCAAATATAAATTGCTCATTATAAAATATATTCAAACAAATAGTACTTTTCCTTAAAATGCAGAGACGTATGTTTGAGATAATTATTTTTTTTTAATTCAATTATGTGTGAAGAACTTTTTTTATTTTTTGAGAACTGTTTTATCGTGGGTTAATATTTTTATCCTCATAAACCATAATGTTTGAGAATTGAACTTTCAAATTGAGATTGTGCCTGACTATGCTGAGGAGTATTTGACAAATGAAAAGACATGTTTTCACAGATTATCACATAAGTAACTCAACAGACATCAATTTATCAAGATCATTCTGAAATGGGTAGTGTAAATGGCGAGGGATTTCATTCTAAGATATCCTTGCCCATCAAAATTGCAAACACCAAAAATGAAAAAGAGTTGAACTTTCAGAATTCGATACTTTTTTTGGCTTTTCTTAAGTGTCTGATATAAAATGATTTCTCTACTAAATACACTTAAAAATAAATAATTCTGTGAATAAAACACTCCTGAGTAAAATGCCCTCAACAATATAGACTTGGTTAACACTCACTCTTTCTGAATGCTAGAGAATTGCTTAAAAACCCTAAAGATAAGGAGACATAAAAGTCTAACAAACATGTTCGGGGATCCAGGTTAGGTGTGATTCTAGAAAAAGTCACAGACTATGCAACTTCACTCTTCAATTATGTCCGTCAGGAAGGGTGCTGGTGCAATGGCTGGACCACTGGACCAGGCAGGAATTGGGACTGAACTAGGACGGATGACCTCCATCATGATTCCTCACTAGACTGGGGCAGCAAGGGATCATTTCAACAGGTTCTGGTTATCCTAGTGAAGTAACTGATCCAGAAAAATTTTCTCCTTCTGCCTTTTCTATTTTTAAAGTTATCATATATTTTACACATTGAGAGGTTGAAATAATAATAAATATAATAAATACTTGTGTGTTACCTCCCTACCATCAAGCAGAACATTGCTCATATTAGTTGAAGATCCCTGGGTAGCACCCTTTTCCTACCTGTATCCCCTTCCTGCTCTCTCCAAAGGTAACCATTGTCCTGAGGTTTGTTCACATATACTTCATATTTTATGACATATCTAGGTACCCATAAATAATATTCCTAAATAATATTTAATCCCTGATTAATAATATCCCTAAAATATGATTTTGCATATTTTAAACCTTTTGTAAATGATATACATATTAAACTTCTGTAATTTCCCTCAAAATGTATGTGTGATATTTATCTATTTTGATATCTGTACCTCAAATTCATTCATTTTCATTGCAATGTGGTATCTATTGGATGACTACATCACTATTAATATTCATTCATTCTTCTGTTAAAGGACACTGGGGTTCTTGTGACTATTTGGTTGAAGGTAACTCTGCTATGAACCTCTTTCCCTGGCCCTTGTGCACATATAGAGGGTTTTTCTGAGTTTGAACTTTGGCATAAAACTGCTGGGCATAAGCCACGTGCATCATCTTCGTTAGACAATGGCAAATGGCTGACAAAATAGGTCAAATCAATTTACACTCCCACCAAAATTTTTATTGCTTCCCATCCGACACAGTATTTGGGATTTTCACACTAAAATCTTTGCTAATCTAATGAGGGTGACCATGGTTTTAATTTGCATCTCCACATTGCTAGTGAGGGTGAGCAGCTATTCATATGTTTATTGGTCATTTGGGTTTTCTTTGTATTACATCTCATTTCTCCATTTTTCCTATTTGGATAGATTTTTGTTGTTGGTTTGTTAGTTTTTTTTTTTTTTTTTTTTTAAACACAGTGACTATTTTTCTGTCAATCTCCATTCTTAATCTTCATGGTGTGGTAGACATTACATGGGTTAGGGGGTCAGAGGCCTTTGGTCTGATTACCAGCTCCATACTTACTAGCTGTGTGACTTTCAAAGCTAACTTAAATCCTCTGTGACTGGGGTCCTTCAGAAGTAATGAGGAACAATAATAATGGCAACTGACTGATCTAAGGGAAATAACAAATGAGATCATGCAGGTGAAAGGGTTTGTAAACTATAAACTGTTATGCAAAGGACTGCTATTTCAGTAATCACTATCTGTCCTTGGTTACTTGCTTCTATAAAATCAGGAGAGTCCCACCAAGATATTCCCACCATAGTCATAATCAAGGATAAGTATCAGTTTCTGAGTGGGCAAGTCAAAGGCAGGAAGGTAACAAATGACACTTTCCTCTAAGGTTCTCCCTCACTTTAATCACTGTTAATAAACTCCCAATCCCCAAGCAGGCTTTATCCTTCCCTCTGCTATGTCAGAAATTCATGGGGGGTGGAGGGTGGGAGTGAGATTAAGGTAAGGTTCAAAGTTCTCAAGGTTCCCTTCCAGGTCTAAAGAGTAGTTATTTGAATTATAGTGATTAATGTTACCTATTTTTGAGTTTTAATGTGATCTTGCTATTTAGAAACAGAATGAGAGAACTACTTGTGGTTCTAATAAGACAGCCTTTTATAATTTATGGATATTTTCCACTTGGTGCAATTTTTCAAGTCATCAAGCAAGCGAGTGATTAAAGAGCCTTACAACAATCTCTTTGTGGAGCTACACAGATTTCTGAATGTAAAAGATGAGTGGTCCGTTATCAGAGTTAAAACTATCTAACAACTTGACTGCATTCAATGGCTCACTTTAAAAAATATATAGATGCCTAGACATGCGTCATGCCAAAATTGTTGTAGGTGGGGATGTAAGCAAACATTTGCTGGTTCCGATAGAACTGATTGGGGAGGATATTTACAGACTGTGCTGGATGAATGTCATTTACATGTTGTGACATAAAAATATGAGCCACCTGGTATATGTCATCCGATGGTGCCATGCCAAGTCCTGGGACAGTCTGGGCTTAAGAGCACAAAAGGGATGTCATTAGAAAAATTGGCGTTAGCCTCAACCTTACTGTCCTACTTAAGAGGGAGAATTGGAAAAGAATCATTTGATCTATTTTTCAATTTATTCTTTTATAAGTGGGAATTAAAATATCTCCCCTCTTTTCTCTCTCACAGGGCTATTGTGAGAATGAGATCATGTTTGCGAAAACTTTTAATTTTACCAAAGGAAAGATTCTCCTTTAAAATAAGATGAGGCAGCCCTAGCTGATTCGTCTGAGTGGATAGAGTGTTGGCCTGCAGACTGAAGGGTCCCCAGTTTGATCCCGGTCAGGGCACATACCCAGGTTGTAGGCTTGATCCCCAGTGTGGGGTGTACAGGAGGCAGCTGATTAATGATTCTCTCTCTCTCTCATCATTGATGTTTCTCTCTCTCTCCCTCTTCCTTCCTCTCTGAAATCCATAAAAATATATTTTAAAAAATAAGATGAGACATTTCTTTTGAAAGCCAAGCACACATTTTCATTGCCGCATTGCCTGCAAGGTGACATTGTTTCCTATATGGCAATTCACTTTAGACCATATTGAGGCCAGATGGTTTTAGGGCTACTGACATCAAGCCTATTGGTTAAATTTGGTGTGACTGATGAGCTGGGCATCCCCATAGGGCTGGTCTCATAATGACCGGATTCCCATTTATGGGAAGGAGCAAGGAAATGAGAGTGAATCTGATGAAGCAGAAGGTTTAAAACGGCCTGACCCGACTCTATGGGAATATTTTCTAAGATAATTGCTTTCTTTTTTAGTTATGGAAATAAAAGTATAATATTGGATACCTCTTGGGTACTTCACCATTTTGGATAAAACAGGGCCCTCTTAAAGCATTGCTTAAAATGGGTTTATTTTTATGCCTCTTTTCTCTGCTTCCACATATTCAAGTCACTGTGGTCTGCAGAATCTTCACTTCAGCTTCTCCCATTTACCACTTTCGGTCTATCTTCCTCGACCACCACCTTGGACCAGACAAGAATGATTTACTTCACACTTCATTCTCATCCTATGGTCCCCTCGAGTAAGTTCAGACTATTCAACCTTTAGACCTACTGTGTAACACTCTTTGTCAAAAGTCTTTCCAACTTCTTTTTGTCTCCACCACCCAATAAGTTACCATTCTTGTAAATATCAAATCTTTATTGTTCACAATTTACAGCTGGATAATTGCCTTTTAGTTGAATCCTGCTGTTCCTCTACCCTCAAGTGCACTTCTTTACTGTGTGTAACTTCGTCCTAACCAGATAATCTCTTTCCTTACCTCTTCAAAGATATCTTCGGTCATTCCTACTCAGGCTGCTCCTATCTGCTGTTTGTGACTACAAATTTCTCTCAGAGATTATTCCTTTGTGGGAGTTTTCTACCTGTTCCAAGTGTTCTCGACAAAACATACAGAGTATCATTACTATGTTCAGAACTCTTTATTTAGTCATTTAGGATAAATTCTTATTGAATAAAGGATAGAAAGATTTAGTCAGAGAAAGACTAGAACAGATGTTGTAGCTAAATTTACTGCCTATAGTGTTTCTAACTTCTATTATGGCCAAGTCACATAGATTTAAAAATATACATATTTTTAATGATTTTAGAGAGGAAGGGAGAGGGAGAGAGATAGAAACAGCAATGATGAGAGAGAACCATTGGTCAGCTGCCTCCTGTAGGCCCCACTGAGGATCAAGCCCACAAATCAGGTATGTGCCCTGACGGGGAATCGAACTCCTGGTTCATAGGTCAACGCTCAACCACTGAGCCACGCTGGCTGGGCAAGTCATATACATTTTTTGCTAAAAGAAACAAAATTCTCATAGACTATTTCCATCCTACTAATTACATGCACTTTACATTGAAAAATTACTAATTTTAATTTCTTCTCCAGCTAATAAGATTTGATGGACTTTTATTTTTGAAGCTTGTATTAGTTTGTGTTTTTTAATAATAATAATAAATTATTTTAGTATAATAGGCAATTTTATTATAATATTGAATATTAATTTTCACTGTATTCTACAACCCCTGAAAACATAATAATGTTTGATGTTTACTTTTGGCGGTGTGCTATACATCACTTCAATTAAATTGAAAATAACTGCTTTTGATAAAGTCTATTTTCCAAAGTGAAGAACTGTGGTATGTTAGCCAGAGAAACAGAGTTGAAGCTGGGTCTTCTTGGGTTGCTCTCTGAGCAAGTCATGCAACATCAGTTTCCTCATCTATAAGAAGGAGATAATATCTGTTCTGCCCACTTTATAGAACAGATGTATATGAAAATGTTCTGTAAATAATATAGCACTAGGATAATGCTACACATATAAAGATATATTTTAAAATTTTAACAAATGACTGACAATGATTGGAAAGCAAATATGTCCCAAGAATGAGGAAGAATAAATAGTTGCAATTTCAAATATTTGAAAAGAAACTGCTGAGCATTATTAAAGTATTTCATAGTTTCATTGCAGAAATTTGAGAGGATAGTAATGTTCATCCTTGTAACAAAATACCCTGTTTCCCAACAAGACAGACGAGTGCCTCATGAAAGTACCCTTGGACTCTTCATTCCTTTCTGGGATAGAAATACAGTGTGGTTAGGGTAGAGGGGTCAGACAAACAAAAGCACACCTGAACTGTGTTGCAGCGACAGTGGGTTGTTGCGGAGAACTTAGACCATCCAAATGTGTGGGTCTCGGCTATTCTCAATTATTTCGCACAGTGAGAAAGCTTCAGAGATAAGCATGGAGGGAATAAGTGGGACCTTGTCTTATTTTCTCAGGTTCCCTGATGAATCTATTATAGGGTTCTATGTCTCTTATTTTCCAAAAGGTTTTCCTTATACCTAAATCTCATTTCTTTTGCTGAAAATCAAGACTAATTTCCTTGATTTCTCTTCTGATAAAGACAGAAGCATTTTTCTTTTGGAATAACTTAAAGCATTTTTTTAAAAATATATTTTATTGATATTTCACAGAGAGGAAGAGAGAGGGACAGAGAGTTAGAAACATCGATGAGAGAGAAACATCGATCAGCTGCCTCCTGCACACCTCCCACTGGGGATGTGCCTGCAACCAAGGTACGTGCCCTTGACCGGAATCGAACCCGGGACCCTTCAGTCCGCAGGCCGACGCTCTATCCACTGAGCCAAACCAGTTTCGGCTTAAAGCATTTTTTAAAAGTCCCAAAAGTTCTCTTTAAAGTTCACATTATAAAAAGAGCCATCAGTTGGAGGAGATTCCACCTTGGAGGTTCTGGACCTTCCTGTGGTTCTATTGACCTTAAACATCTGTCTTGCATACGCCATTATTTCAGACATACACCCAATTGTACAGAAATGCAAAATCTAATATTTAGATTATGAAAGGTATAAGAGACAGGACAAAATGCCTTCATCAGAAACATTTTAGTTTATTAATTCTTATGTGCTACATTATAAATGACATTGTGAATGAAAATGAGGTGAATCGAGCTGTAGTACTAAAATAAGGTTCAGATAATGTTTTAACCATTTTTCCCTAGATTATGAGACAAACTGTGGCATGATGGAGAGAGTGCTGATGTTGGTGTAAGGAAGTTTGTGTTCTTATGCCAAGTATGCTGATAATTAGTGTTGTCAACACATCTCTGCGACTTATTCCTCATTTATTCATTGATTTATTCATTCAAGATTTATTATACTCAACTACTGCTGAGTCAGGCACTATGTTATGAAAAGAAGAGGTTTGACCCAGATGGTCCCTAAGGTATTTTCTTCGCTCTGACATTCTAAGGCAAAGGCTCTCTTAGACATCTCTTCGTTTGGTTCCTTTCTTTCTTTTTCTACTTCCACCAACTGAGGACAGGACCTTGCCATCTACTATTCGCACTTCTGCAACAGTCTTAGCTTGTCTTCCAGATGCCATAGCAGAAAAGACTAGGGAAGAAGGAGAGGGGAGCCTAGCAAATGGCATAAACCAACGACCCCATGGGACTATTGGGTTCCCTAGTCTCACTCCATTTTGACCTCTAGGAGAACATGAGATTGCTAATACCCACCCCACCCTCTCGTCAGGACTGGCTGCGGAACCAGGCATGTCAAGGGCATCAGTGCCAATGGCTCTGAAGTGCTGGACATGGCCTTACACCTGCTTCCCTGTCAGTTCATCTTCCATACCATACTCTTTGATGCTCTTTCTACTTAAAGTCCTTCAGTGCCTGCTCACAGAGAGGGAATAGAGTCAAAATGCTCTAGCAGAGCATAGAAGGCTCTCAGTCTACATTTTCAGCAACTCCTGTCTCTCCCCAACCTACTCTGCTTGGGTTGGTATAAGCTCTGGGCCGTGCCCACATGCTATGTTCTTTCCAGCTTCCTGCTTCTCCTCTTCCTTTGTCCCCATTAAAGCCACACACTGAGGCCAGATTCATATTTTTGACCATCTTTCTGACCACCTTCTATTGCTGAGTGTTAATTACTTCTTCTAGTGCATTACTCTTCCTGACGGCTTAATCCTTCAATCCATTTAACCACATTAACGTCACTGGGAATTTCTCTGACCATAGTGACTACCATTTTAACCTATTGAATATATACTTGGCATTTACAAACTCCATCTCGCTAGTCTTTACAAAATCAATAGGAGATAGGCATTGTTATCTGTACTTTATACATGTGGAAACTGAGCCATGGAGAAGTTAAACAACTTCTCTAGAGGCACATTGATAATTAGGTGAGATTCAGGAACTGAACCCAAGACTTCACCATGAATCTTAAAAACTTCAAACACTCCAGGACTTATTTTGACTTGGGGCCTCTTTATGTTCCTCAAATCATATGAGTCAGAATGCTGGTTAAAATGCCCTTAATTTCTGAATATGAATATTGGGAGATGAACTGCAATATATTTTTAATTAGCTAAATTAATGGAGGGAAGCAGTGAAGCAAATAATTGCAAACAGGAGAATGCCTTGCAATAGCGCAGTCCACTTTCTGCAGTCCTCCAAAACACGCTGTTTCAAGAGTGCTGGGGTACAGAGATGACAGGGTATGGACCCCACAAAACTCTTACCTATCATGAAACATAAGCTCTGGTTGCTGGAAGCTAATTCCAGCATGTCATAATAAATGCAAGAAGTCCTCAAAAGGTTGATGGGCTTCCATATTCAGCAGGGCTGAAGATACATATTATTGCCTGCTGGAAGAGCTGAAAGCATTTCCTCAAACCTGAAAATCTGCATATATTATGGCCTGCTACTGGAACAGGTGAGGGCAGTTCCTCCAACCTGACAATGCCTACTGTATACCAAACCTTGCCTTTGATATGTATATCTACTTTGCTTTAGGGCTATTTATGTTAATAAAAAGCTAGGGGTCCAGAGATTCAGAGAACTTGGTTACTGACGCTAGGTCTCCTCCGGCTCCCCAAAATGCCTTCCAAATTTATATTTTTAGTCTCTTAATTAATTTACACACAGCCCCTTCTCCAGATTCCTGAACTCTTCTAGAAGCTGAGAAACACCCCAGCATCTGGTATAAATTATTTCAATAGTTGTGTGACCTTGGGTAAGCCATTTAACTTTTCCTGGTCTAGTTTCCTTTCATGTAAAATGGAGAAGTCAGAAAAGATCATTTCTAAGGTTCATCTATAAGAGTTACTACATCTGGCAAGAATGTGGAAAGCCCTCCTTCTGCATTCATGCAAGGCATTGAGCTATTTCCATGATGCAATTAAACAGGTAAGTGACGGGACTCTGGGACTTCACCCCAAGGTTCCTTGATTTTCTGTAAAAGCAGCAAGTTACTCCAACACTCTGCCTATAGGCAGAAGGACACCAAGATGTTGGCATAGTCACATATTTCTCAAAAGAATGAAAGACTACTTAATCACATTTTACAATTTCATCTTTGTGACCCAGTGCAGATGCCTAATTAAAAAAAATTATGTTTAATCAGCAAGCATCCAACAATTACTCCCTGGCAGATGTGAATTAGTCTGACGATCTATTTACATTTCTTTTGTGTTTGGCATTGAGTAGTAAGATATATTTAAACACTTGCATTTTGCTCTGTTGGAAAGGAGGAAAAAACACATTCTAAGAGAATCTAAAGGCACTGATTATTTGCTGATCGGGCAAAGATGAAACAACACTTTAAATCGAAACTAAGCAGAGCCACAGAAAAGAAAGCACAAAGGGCTGCTTCTTGCAAAGCTCCAGAGCAGAGGTCTTCTACATAGCTGGTGCATTTTAGGAATTCAATAAGGTAAAATGGTAGTGAATTTTCCATTTCTCTAAAACAATGTAATAAATTTTAAACACCAAAAAAATGACTAGTAGGTTTTCAAAGGGACTCTTTAAAAATGAGAATAGGTCCTGTATCTAAAAAAACTTAATGATTGCACCAGAAGAAAATAAAAAAAAAAGTCTTTAAAAAATATCTTAATGCCCTCGGCAGGACATGAAAGCTTATGAGAGCAAGATAAACATATTTTAGAGTTCCCCTGTGCTCTCCTATGTGTGAGGGACACATGAGGCAGATGCATCACAGAAATATTCTCAATCACACACAGCTCCCCGTGAAAACTTGAGCTACAGAAGTACCTTGTAGGAAAGAGTAATTAATTTACATGGACATTAGGCACTGTGCATGTTTATTTTCAAACAGCATTAACTGTATTCCTAAACAAGTATATATATATATATTTACATAAATGGCTCCTAGAGGACAGCATAGCATGACCCATCACCATCTTCTGACTTTACTCCAACACTTGAAATGCTGGTGGATGGTGGACAGCTGGCTGGGGTGGAGCAGGAACTGCTCACAGACATGCTTTCCCAAAGTTTTTTTATTCTGCTCTACTCGCAACTGTCAATTGACAGACATTCTGAGTGAGCGAGAAAAATGAGTAACAAGGAGAGAGAGCGGGGAGGGGAAGAAAAGATTGGTGCATTTCATTTCACTTCTGATTTCTGCCTCCTATAGTTTCTTTGTTTCCTTGAATTGCATTTGAAAAAAAATATACTATTTGCTCCAATGTGAGCTGAGTACTCGTCTTGAGTATGTAGATGGGGTGGGGACATCTATATTGGGGGAGGGGGGGTGCCTAGCCAGGGAAGCTCTTGCCTCTAGATCTGTCACCCCATGTGGTATTTCTGGAAAGGGTTTGGCTAGTGCTTCCATTCCGCAAGCCAGCCAATCACCATCCTTAACTGGTAGTGTAACATATTAGATTATATTGAGCTCCTCTTTCTCTCCCTTCATGTGAAAAACTACAGAGCCCTGCTGCTAGGGTTCTGAACTGGAGCAGCATTAAGTTGCTGAGCTTCATCAAATAGCTGGCAGAAGAAACAAATGTGCAGTGCTATAAATGTGACTGTGTACTTGTATATTGCACACACACTGGTCCAAGATTTGATGGGAGAGACCTTCTAACTTGTTAAGAGGAAAACAGACTTGCCAGATGTGAATCTTCCCAGACAGACTTTGATCGTTCAAACTTGGATGCTTTTATTTCCAATTTCAGTTTCTGAAAGAGCAATATTTTATATAAGTATCAAGGAGTCAGTCTTCCCATTGGGCCATATACACCAGAGATTGCCAATTACAAATCCCTCATACATATGGTGAAGGGGAAGGAAAATTGTCTTTGGATGTACTGAAATTTTGGAATCCAGAGAAAGATAGTTATTATTATACCTTGCTCCTTCAGGTTACCACTTGTTCTGATAGATGGCACATGCACTTTCTGAGCAGCACTTCAAAAACATACGAAGAAGTGGAAAATTGGGTCTCTGAATGGTTTGCCTCAAAACAAGAAAAGTTCTATTGGGACGGTATCCACAAATTACCTGAAAGATGGGGAAATGTGTAGCTAGCAATGGACATCACTTTTGATGTTTCTCTTGAAATTATTGTTTTCTTTGATTACGAAATCCGCATTATTAACTGGTACACCTAGTACTTGCCGTTGACTGGAATTGAACCTGGGACCGTTTGGTCTGCAGGCTGACGCTCTATCCACTGAGCCAAACTGGCTAGGGCTGACTAATTTAGATTAGATATAGTTTGAAAACATTTGCGTAGGGGATGGTTTAAGCCATTCTAAGATAAACTGGTTTATCTAAGTCTACTGCTTTGAAGGTAAATTATGACAAACCATGCCATTTAATATATGTGCATGTGTATGTATGTATGTTTACATTTTTCTCTCATTGTCTTATATACAATCTTAATTTACTTGCCAGTTAAAAGTTACACATTACCACATTGTGGCATTGGTTACCTTTAGGTAAAAAATAATAAAAAATTTATTCCTGAATTTTAGCATGGGTCACAAGTTATCGTTTCCACCAATTTCCCCTATTAATGGTCAACTAACATGAATAAAATAGAATAAATAGTCACTGGCTTTTAAAAAATCACTTTAACTGAGGACTTTGGGTTACTTTGCTGAAACAGATTTATTGCTTTTAGGTCAGTTAAAGATACTATGAACTACAGCAATAACCACTTTGGAATAGACACGTAGTCCATAGAAGATGCTGATCTATGATTTAATCAGTTCTCTGAGTAAAACTCAAGCTAGGTCATGATTCTATAAAATAACTTCATAGCCATTCTCTCCCATGCAATTTTGAGGCTATTGCTTTTATTAAATTTAAAATACCCTTTCAGAGAAACACAAAATCTAAAGTCATTTATTATAGACATGAAATTTAAATAAAACATTTAAATACAGGGGCCAGGACACCGTGCACTTCAAACTTTATAGGTATATTGTATTACTCAGGTTAATAAACGATGTGTTTGACATATTATCAGACTGACCTTGTTTCCTGGGAAATCCTAACTTGAAGTCTCTAGAGCTAATTCCACTGCCAGCCATTCTTTTCAAGGACGGCTTGTTATTATTCTCTTGAAAACAATTAACAGACTGTTGTGCAGAATAACATGTACTTTGTCCTGGCATTCCTTATAGAAAAAGGCTCAGAAAACAAAGTGGTTTCAAACTTTGACTCTTGAGACTCTAAATTTCAGAAAAACTTTTTCTCTGTAACTTAAATGTTAGAATATTCAGACATTAAGACAACACATTAGGCTAGGAAAATTATTTTTAAAGGAAATCCAGCGCTTATCTTAAGTTAATGTAGAAGCCTGAACTTCTACATTATTTCCATTGATATTATTTCCACTGATACCTACTTATTAAGGCTGAAAATCAAACAGACATTATGGGTTTTCCTTTTTATTTTATTTTTTTAATCAACAAGGGTAGAAATCAATAGGATTTTCTAGCTAAATATCCCAATTGAGCTAACTTTATCAAATCAATTTGCACTATTGTATTTCAGAATAAGATTTCATTTGGGTCACAAAATCCTATTAAAGGAACTCTTATAAAACAAATTTACTACCTAATCAAGCACAGAGCTGGATTAGGAATTGTGAACAGAAAATTACATATCCACAAAGTCCACAAGCTTCTCGAAAGCTTGTAGTGTAAGGCAAGGGTCAGCAAATTTTGTCTGGAAAAAGCCAGATAGCAAATAAGTTCAGCTTTATGTGCTCTATGGTCTCTGTAGCAACTACTCAACTCTGCCACTGTAGCACAAAGGTAGTCTACGACTTTATGTGATTGAATGAGTTCAGCTGTTCCAATAAAACTTTATAAAAACAGGCAGTGGGCCAGATTTGGCCATGTGTCATACTTGGCCAACCTTGGTCCTAATGGAAGGTCTTGGCAAGATAATTGGCACTGCTCCATTGGCCTTTCAAAAGAGTATGGCATGGGGACTCCAAATGGTATGAAATTAAAGATGTGTTTGTCTCCTTACATACTTCTTAAATTCTAAAGTTGTTCTAGTACCATCAATACTACTGTAAACACTTCATGGAATTTCCATACAACATCTCTTATTAGGAAGATTGTTATATCTTTTATAGAATAAAGTGAATATTGCTCCCATCCTGTGCATTGCTATAATTTGCCCTCTCCTGGAGCATTCTGCTTTCAGCTCAAATTCCCAGAAGCCAGATTTCAGCTCAAATTCCAAAACCTGCAAACTCACCATTTTTCAGCTGGTGTTTAGGACTGCTGTTGGGTTTGATGACTCCTTCAGGTGTCCTGTGTGAGGCGAGTTGTAAGCTTTTTAGTTTTTAATCTCCCTATTGACAGTAGTTAAGCACTGTCTCAGTTAAAGACAGTTCCTGCCATTGGAGCAAATAGAGCAAGAATTTTCTCTGCGTTGTCTGTGTTCACTTAATCTACAAACGTAGACTCAGTGAGCGGGAACACCCTGCGCGCACACACACACACACACACACACACACGCGTGCGCGAACACACACACACACACACACACACACACACACACACACACACTCACACTCACTGACTGACTTTCGCCCACTCAGAGGGAACCTGTAGTCAGGCCCCCTTCCGCTGGCTCATGCCTATCCATTTGGGTTTGTCAGTTTCTACCTGGCTTTGCTCTTCTCTTTCCTAGCTGCAGCCAAGATGCCCCGAGCATCATTAATTTAGGATATAATTCACCTGGTTGCTGTGGTTTTAAGTCTGATGTTCAGCCTCTTACTGACTAAATGTACTTCTTAAGAGTCAATTTCTACTTCTCTTTTGACATTTTAAAACTGAAAAAATAACCAATTCTATTTTAAAATAGAGAACTGTGCAGTTTTATTCTTTAGTTGCTCTCTAATCTAGGCCGCTCTATCCCCAGGAACTTGTGACAAATGCACCTTTATTTGTGTGCTCACTCGTTCATCAGTGTTTGGGCTAAGATAAGCACAGCTCATATTTTTCTGAGAATCCTTCATTTTTCAAATGTCTACCTACTATTTGCCAGTCATTTTGCTGGTACTTGGGATAAAAAAAAAATAGGTCCTTGTTATAGGCTGGTCTATGTACCAGGAGTTGTGTACAGCCTTTCGTGTGAATTATCTGAACCCTATGGAGAGAATACTGTCACTGTTACTGAAAATAATACTGTCATGTCCTTGTTTGGGAAATGGGGAAACTGAAGGTTGGTAAGAGAGTGGTAATTCATAGCCTGCGCTGCTAACCAACACATTTAACGTTCTCTGGTGCTCTAAGCTCAGCAGTGCTTCTTTAACTTTAAGGTGCTTGCAAATCAGCTGGTTATCTTGTTAATTTTCTTTTTATTTTTTATATCAACAAGAATGTTTATAACAGCTTTAGTCATAGTACACAAATTGTGGCATAGTCATATAACAGAATATTACTTAGCAATATAAAATAATAAACTCTTGGTATGTAAACCATCATATATTTTTTATATATTTATATTCCATTGATATGAAGTTCCAGACCAGACAAATCTGATCTATGGCAATAAAATCAGAGCAGAAATTGCCTTTGTGAGGTGTAGATTGACTAGAAGAGGGCACAAGAATGCATTCTAGGAGAAGAAAAATATTTAATATCTTGACTTACATGGTCTAATATAGGGTGTACGTATTTCTCTAGACTGATTAAATTATATGTTCATTCATTCTATGTAAATTGTATCAAGTTTTAAAATGAATGGGGAAAACTGAGCTTTTTGAAGAGATAAAAACTTCCTTTTAAATGTCAAATTATGTTATTATTACTAGTCAAAAATATATCAAGACCGAAATGAGCCTTTTCCCTTTATGTCATACTGTCAAATCAAAGGTATGTTGTTTTTATTGTTAAAATCTGCTCCATTTCCAGAGTCTTCACACTTGAGTCATATTTTAACATTGAATTTCAAGCACTTTTTAAAAATACTGAAAATTATAAGCAACCACAGAAAAGAGGCAACTGTGGAAGGAGAGGAGATGGTAATTATAAATTAGTTTGACTATAGTTATAATTTTACTATATATGTATGCTATATTTGTATACCACAAATATGTACAATTTTTACAAAAAAATAATTTTTATAGGATTTACAAGATAAACGCAGTTTCTCTTCAGGACACCTGGAACGAGGCTAAGAGTCTGCATTTCTAACAAACTCCCAGGTGATGCCAATGCCCCTGATTATGGGCCAAACTTTGAGTAGCAAAGCTCCAGACACACAGTTAATATCCCAGCTTGCACATTAGAAATACCTGGACAGCTTTTAAACCTTTCTATGACTAGGCCACATCGCATGCCAATTCAATCAGAATCTCTGGGGCTGGAACTCAGGCATGATTATATATTTTTAAAATTCCCTACGTAGTTCCATCTACCACTGCTCTAGAAATCAATTTAGTAGCTCAATAGTAGTGTTAAAAATAATAGAACATAGTGCACTGCATTAGTA
Source organism: Plecotus auritus (assembly GCF_963455305.1). Lineage (NCBI taxonomy): Eukaryota > Metazoa > Chordata > Mammalia > Chiroptera > Vespertilionidae > Plecotus > Plecotus auritus. The sequence goes on from NC_137775.1 coordinate 152,884,543, forward strand.
AGCTAAGCACCATCCTGTGAAACTTTTTATATTAGGGATGTGTGTGTCATGGTGTAAAATATGTATTCTTTAATTGTGGGTCAAGGTAAAAAAAAATATTTGAAAGCCACTCTCTATTTATTCTCCTTCTCTCCTCCTCCTCCTCTTCCTTCTTCCTCTTCCTCCCTCCTTCCCTCCCTCCCTCTATATTCTGTCTTATTCTTAAAAGAATAAAGGAGATTACAAATATCTACACTTCATTGAAATGTTATTCTTGCATATAATAGGCTCAATATCTACTAGGGGCGTCAGATATTTTACAAATCCCTATTCCATTCCAGTACAGAATGAGGGAAGAATCAATGAGGTCCTATACCATGACAAAGGCAGGATCTAAGAAGTGAGAGGAGGATTTCCGAAGTGGAATTGTCAAAGCTTCCTAAATATGGAGTTGAGAGAGGAGAAGTTTTGGAAAACCAGTGTCTAGGTCCTAACTTGGGAAATGGGGTGGACAAACACACTATTAGTCCAGACTGACATTCAGCAAGCAGAAAAGTTGTGGAGAGGGGCAGCCTAAGTGTAAGGTGTTTGTAAGAAGGAGGGTCTAGTATCCGGTAGGAAATAATTGGCTATAGTGGAGAAGGAGCATAACAAGCAAACCAAGAAAGAATAAGGGAGCTGAAACAGACAGTCTATAAGACTTGAGAGGTCAAGCCTACCGTATTAGACATGCAGCATGAAAGGGTGTCGTAAAAACAGCAAGGAGAAGTTTTAGCTTCAAAAATCTGTATTCCTGAGTCATACAGGGAACCTGCATATGACTACTAAATAAGTAAATAGTTATTGAAGTCATCTGAATGATCTTTCATCAATATATTCTCTAAGGATGTAAGGCAGGATTGTAATATAGACTAAAGCTATATAGTAATCATAATTTAGGCTAGAATAGTAATTTTGGTTTAAAAACAATCAACTAAAAGTGTTAGTTTTTACAGAGAATGTTGTTGTTTTGTGTGTGTGTGTGTGTGTGTGTGTGTATTAAATGTTTTGTTATATAAGAAGCTAATCTAGCCCTGGCTGGTGTGGCTCAGTTTGTTGAGCATCATCCCATGCACCAAAAGGTCACTGGTTTGATTCCTGGTCAGGACACATGGCCTGGTTGTGAGCTTGATTCCCAATGTGTGTGTGTGTGTGTGTGTGTGTGTGTGTGTGTAGGGGGGTTAGCACGTGCACGGGGCAGCTATTCGATGTTTCTCTCTCACATCAATGTTTCTCTCTCTCTCCCTAAAATAAATAAAAACATATTTTTTAAAAAAGAAGCCAATCTATTTTAAGGAGAGTGGATGTAGGTACTAATTGAAAACTTAGATAGATTCAGCATCAAAAGAGGATCAGAAGGTGTCTAATACATCTTCCTATTAGGATGTACTCTAGATTTAACAAAGACAAAGGTACACAAATTATCATTCAGACAATAGAAAGGAGGAAACTACTATAAACACCATCATCTCCCTTTCTCTGAAATAAATGTGCAAGGTAAATTCAAGTGGCTGAATTTTTAATGTGGGCCTATTGTCCAAAATTCATGAAACCACTAAATAAACTGAATAGGAAACAACGCTTTGCTCATTCCATGGGTTGGATCATTTCAGTGCGAATTTATCTATCGTGAGACAGGCAGATTCAATATATAAATTTAACATGACAATGTAATAATAGCCTACAGGAAAAACAATGTTTAATAAAATCAATCTTTGTTCCATATTTAATCCATTATTTTTATCTTCCCATTAAATATCAATGTAGATAGAATAATAATGTTAATCCAAAATTAAAGTAATTATGTACTGTTTAAATTCTATGATAATACACATATCTCTTTTATTCAATGCTTTCACTTTTCCCATTTTTTTAAAATTATCTAGGCAATATTTGCCATTTTATCTATGTTTCATTAGTACTTTGTAGATATTTTAATTATGTGTCATTCTTATCACACTGTACTTTAATTTTACTAAAAGATTCTGAATTAACCAATGGGCTAAGCATAGCACTTTGGACATAAAATTTTGGGAAAAATTAATTTTTAGTATATTTCAAGAAAGGGGGCATCAAAATAGTCATCAAGGAGAAAACAGAAACTTCGTTAGGTGTTTTTATCCTACTTTCATTATTTAGCATAGTTTCTATTTTGATTTCCATATGAGGGCCATTATCTTTTCAATGCCTAGAAACTTTAAAGGTATTAATTCCGGTCTATGCCTCTTATCCATTTTGTACAGAGTCTAACACTGTAAGGGACTTATAATGTTTGTTGGATAAATAAACTTCACATTTGGAAATGTTTTCTGTCTAAAGCAGATGATCTTAGGACAAGTTTGAAAACACTTAGCAAATACAGTCTTTCTCTTTTTACCTTCTTAGTAATGTACTGAACTATTTCCTTAATCAGCCAACCAACTAACCAATATGTATTTATCAAGCCTCTGCTATATGCTCAGCACTATGCTAAGTTCTAGGAGGCTATAAGGCATGGTTCCCCCATTAAGGAACTTATAAATTCTTTGGTCATATGGTGGTCAAACTTAAAAGATTGAATTGGATTTAATAAAGTTTTTTTTTTTTTGGAGGGGGTGGTATTTTAATTATTGAGACCATTTGGATGGTTATTTTATTCCAAATACTGCACAATAATAAACTAGGTCCTGGAATAATATTTTTTTGCATGAGATATATGCATTTTCAACTATTCTAACTCACCAGAATAGAACATTTCAAAAATAAAGACAGCCAGTCACCCATTTTATCTCTGTTGAATATCTTTTATGTCAAAGACAAAATAATAACCCTCATGTTACTTTATCTTTCTGCCTATACCCTTTCTTCTCTATGACTTTGTTTGGTACAGTATTTTAACATCTATGTAAGTTGAATATGCTATTTGATAATGCAACAACTGGTTCAGGGAAGTATCCATGCTACTGGTTTAGAGAAAGTGAGAGTATCAAGAAGATCATTGGCTTTATTTTCTATTTTTCAGCTGCTCCCACCTTTGCTCTGGAGGTCTACTTTTGATGTAACGGTAAGATTGATTAGCTCCTGTAAACACACCATATCTGTATCTGTATCTGTGTCTTAGGCCAATGTGGGGGAAAAGCTGTAAATTTGGTATCTGATTGTTCATCCACTGAAGGCAAGATACCCTCTATCCAAGTTAAATGAATCTCACATGACCATGGAGGTTGACTTTAGCATCATCTTACATGGTTAACTGCTATCTCCCTCCAGCAATTTTTTACTTGGTTTCCAGGACACCACATTCTCCTGGTTTTCTATCTCACTGCTTGCTTCCTCTAGTCTCCTCTCCTGTATCCCTTTTCTGGGACTTTTCCTTTTCTCCGTGATACTTACTCCATAGATGATCTCATCCAATCTCACGGAATTCAACACCATTCATATATCAATGGCTCTCAACCTATTATCTCTAGGAATAATCTCTCTGTAAACTTCAGGCTCAACTATAACACCAGAATGTCCCATAAGTCGTTTCAAACCTACTGTGTACAAAACTGCTTCTTCCTGAGTCTTCTCTATCTCAGTAATTGGAACTACCATTCAGGACAAAAACTTCAGCATCATCTTTGATTTCTCCCCCATTTTTACTCCCAGTGTCCAAAAATCCATCGGCCAGTTCATGGCTTCCTCCAAAATATATACTTAACCTACCTACTTCTCACTATTACCAGTGGTATTATTCTAGTCCCAGCTAGCATGATCCCTCTCCTGGATGACTCTAATAGCATCCTAACTGGTCTCTCTTACTTCTCCCCTCCACCCCCACCCCCTGGACTGCTGGACAATCTATTCTTAACACAGGAGCCTGAGCAATGTTTTAAAATACAAATCTTATCACTTTATGCCTCTGTAAATGGTTACCTAACACGCTTAGAAAAAAATCCAGAAGTTTTACTGTGGCTCTTATGGTCTTCCATGCCCACTCTCAGCTATCTTCCCAATGGCATAACCCGCGACTATGTCCCCAGCTGTGCTGGTTGCCCTGCTATTATTGTTCCTCTATCATCTCAAGCATAGTGCACCTTGAGGCCCTTTGACGTTTTTGTTCTTTTTTTGCCTCATATGATTTAAGTCTGTTCAAATGTCTCACTCTCAGAAAGGTTTCCTTGGTATTATATTCCCTTATTCTGCTTTATTTTTCTTCACAGCATCTGTAACTGACATCTTATTAAGGATGGATTTATTTACTTAAATTCTCTGTCCCCCACTAAAATATTCCATGAAACAGAGATTTCATTTACTGTGGCATGCTTTATGCCTGCAATAGCATTTGACACATATAGATACATATTTTTTCAGTCAATAAATTGAAAAGCAGAATATCATTTATCAATGCAGAAATTAGCTCAGTCCTTTTTCTCTTTCTCATCCTTCTCCAAAATTGGGTAACTTCTAGTGGTCTTGGAAATGCCCGTTTAGACATCAGAAGGAACCTGATATTTGCAAGTGAACACATGATATCTGCAGAATGAATACCTACCTCCTTCAATGGGCCAATACAGGCCTCATTGTTGAACAGCCACAAACAACCCAGGGAAGGACTCACCTGGCAAGGTACAGGTAGGTATATTTGTGTAAGGAGCACTTTTCTACACAGTGCTGTGAAGGGAGAGGTCATACAGTTGAAGGCATAGAAGGCTAAGCTACTTGGGCTAGTTCCTTAATCTCTCCAAGTGTCACTTTTCTCATTCAGTAAAGGAGGACAGAGACATGACAGGAAAAATCTCTTTCTTGAAGGAACTCAGTGGGACAAATATGAGTACACAGGCAATCCTACATGTGCAGTGGAAGCTGTGATGAGACAGGAAGAGCCCTAACTCAGAACAAGGAGGCTGGGGGGGGAGAAAAATGGCAGCGGAATAGACAGACGTGTTCCGAGCCTTGTCCCGGAGCAGAAAGAAAGAACAGCTGAGGGTCGCACAAAGAGTGTTTGATGGCAAGTTGGGGGACAGCTGAACTCCAGAAGAAGGTGGGAGACTGCTAGACGGGGTTCCCCTGACCTGGCAGCTCCCACTGCGGCTGGGTCCCCTCCCGGAGCTGCGGGCTTGGACGCGGAGTCGCCGCCATCTGGAACCGGAAAGTGGAGCTTATCGGAAGCCTGAGAATCCACAACTGCGGCACCCACGGAACAGCTGCGAGCCCCAGAACAACGCTCCCCAATTGGCGCAAACACACGGGTTCAGAGGAGCTCTACACTCCACCACGGAAAGGTCAGATTTCGCCTAGGATAAGGTGAGGTCTCTGGTCCCAGCGTGAGAGAGGAACGTGCGTTTTGCGGGAGCTGGAGGACCAGGGAAGTCTGTGCCTAGAAAAATCGGTGGATGCTGGGGCTGGCGTGATCTGTGAATGTGGAAGGGGGTCCTCAGAGCTGCTAACAGAAGGGGTCTCTAAAAAGCAACCCATTTTGATCTGAAGTGCAGGGACACCCTAAGAATTTCAGGGGTGTGCTAGACTTACGCGCAGCCATGGTGTGCGTACACTTGGGCTGTTTCCTCTTGAAATTCCTGCTTCTGATTACTAAGCCCAATTCATAGGTTCACCCAGTTGGGGACACCCTGGGAGACTGCAGGGGAAAGTTGTTTTTCTGGAACCTGGGGATCAGAGCGGGGAGTGACCATCGGAGAGCCAGCTCTGAGGCAGCCCACTCCCACAAACCGGTAGTGAGTGCCACAGGGAAAGAAGGCTCTAACACTCCCTAGAGAGGCTATAGATAAACCCGGAAGTCAATCCAGAAACACTGCCACCCAGGGGCTGAATCACAAATTGACTCTTGTGTAATCAAAAATAAAGGAATACGAATTAAGACACACCACCTGCTTAAAATCAGGACTGGCTTACATCACTGAAGAGCAGTGGAACGCAGGGAACTGCAATACTGTCCGGACTGAGAAACAGGCGTGCCAAACAGAACAACAGAGGAAGTGAATGACCTTCACTACTCCACATTTTATTTTTATTTTTTATTTTCATTTTTTGCATTTTTACTCAAGAAACTAATTTTTTTCCTCACTTGATTTTACCTTTTTAATTATTACATTTTTATTTTCAATCCGTATTATTACTACTGCTATTTTATCTTTTTTTTTTTTAAGTGTCATTTTATTTTCTCTTCATTTTGTTTTGGGATTAATGTTCTACATTCTATTTTTATCTTTCCTTTAGCATCATTTTACTCTATCTCAAATCTACCTTTATGCCATCGCTCTCTTCCTCACTTTTACCTTTTCAGTGTCCTGTTTATCTTACCCCTTTCCTGCTTTAGATTTTCCCTATTCTTTCTGCTTACCCCCTTTTAAAATTTCATCCTACTTATATATCTAATCTCCAATCCCCTGCTCCAAGTCCATACACACCTCTCTCTTCGCTGTCTTAACTATCCAAAAAATTGTTTTTCTCTCTGTCCTTTTGTTGTTGTTCGCTTGAATGTAGATTATATCGAATTTTTATGCTTTTTTGTGAGATTGTTTTGCTTATTCTTCTTTTGTTTATTTTTTTGTTTGTTTAGTGCTTCTGTTTTCCCTTGCCTCACTCAATATTAGTTGGTGTTGTAGTTTGTATTAATCCCCAGGTACTTGTTGCTGGCATTTGCTGGGATAAGTGATTGTTCTATTGGAGTTTTATCCCCAATATATATAGTCTGTTTCCCTTTCTCTCTTAGTCTCTTTCTTGTCTCTCTTACTTTTTTTTCTTCTTTTTTTCCCTTTTCCCAATTTCATTTTGACACCCCCCTTTTTTTTTCTTCTTCTTTCTTTCTTTTTCCTCTTCTTCTTTCTCTACTATCCCCTATTTTGCCTTTCTCTGGTGGTCACCTTTATTGGAGGTTATTAATATCGTGAATACATTTCTGTTCAGTGCCTTGTGTGTTGTACCTGGTAGTGCTGTATTTTGTGCCTTTAAATCGACGCAGGAGAGAGAGAACTACATAACCAGACACCCAGAGAAGAGAGACCATGGGGAGACAAAGACACAGCCCGCATATGAAAGAAAAGCAGGCATCACCAGAAAAGGAAGTAAACGAAATGGAAGCAAGCAACCTTCCAGAAAAAGAATTCAGAGAAATGGTCATAAGGTGGCTGAAAAGAATGGAAGACAAATTCGACAATATGAGCAAGAACCAAGAGGAAATGAAGAAGAACCAAGAAGAAATGAAAAATGACATCGCTGCTGTAAAGAACTCAATAGAAAGCATCAAGAATAGACTAGAAGAAGCAGAGGACCGCATCAGTGAGCTAGAAGACAAGATGGGAAAAAATACCCAAGTAGAGCAACATCTAGAAAAAAAAATTAAAAGGCAGGAGGAGAGCCTAAGGGAACTTTGGGACAACACGAAACAAAACAACATCCGCATAATAGGGGTTCCAGAAGGAAAGGAAGCTGAGCAAGGAATAGAAAACCTATTTGAAAAAATAATGACAGAAAATTTCCCTGATATAGAGAAGAAAAAACCCACACAAATCCAAGAAGCTCACAGAGTCCCAAGCAAAATGAACCCCAAAAGACCGACGCCAAGGCACATTATAATTAAATTGGCAAACACCAACGACAAAGTAAGAATCTTAAAAGCGGCCAGAGAGAGACAGAAAGTTACATACAAAGGAACCCCCATCAGACTAGCAACTGATTTCTCAACAGAAACTCATCAGGCCAGAAGGGAATGGAATGAAATATACAAAGTCATGCAAAGGAAGGGTCTGAATCCAAGAATACTGTACCCAGCAAGGCTGTCAATCAAAATTGAAGGTGAAATCAGGAGCTTCACAGACAAAAAAGGACTAAGGGAATTTATTACCACCAAACCAGCAATGCAAGAAATGCTAAAGGGTCTGCTGTAAAAAAAAAAGAAATAGGAAGCGAAGAAGGAACACAGGTGTAAAGAATAGGAATGGCGACAAATAAGTACCTATCAATAATAACTTTAAATGTAAACGGATTAAATGCCCCAATCAAAAGACATAGGGTAATGGATTGGATAAGAAAACATGACCCATATATCTGCTGTCTACAAGAAACCCACCTCAGAAAAAAAGACGCACACAGACTGAGGGTGAAGGGATGGAAAAAGGTTTTCCAGGCAAATGGAACTGAAAAAAAAGCTGGGGTAGCAATACTTATATCTGACAAATTAGATCTCAAACTGAAGGACATAACAAGAGATAAGGAAGGCCACTTCATAATACTAAAGGGAGCAATCCAACAAGAAGAAATAACTCTGGTAAACATATATGCACCCAATACAGGAGCACCCAAATACATAAAAAAACTCCTGGAGGATATCAAGGGAGAGATTGACAGCAATACAATCATAGTAGGAGACTTTAATACCCCACTATCACCATTGGACAAATCCTCTAAACAAAAAATCAGCAAAGAAACATCAATCCTAAATGACTCACTAGACCAGATGGAATTAATTGACATCTTCAGAACATTTCACCCCAAAGCCACAGAATATACATTCTTCTCAAGTGCACATGGGTAATTTTCAAAGATAGACCATATGTTGGGACATAGGCAAAGTCTCTTCAAATTCAAGAAGATAGAAATCATATCAAGCATCTTCTCAGACCACAGTGGCATAAAACTGGAAATCAACTACAATAAAAACAACCCAAAGAAATCAAACACATGGAGACTAAACAGCATGCTATTAAACCATGACTGGGTTACCAGAGAGATCAAAGAAGAAATAAAAAACATCATGACAACAAATGACAATGAAAACACTACAATCCAAAATCTATGGGACACAGCGAAAGCAGTCTTGAGAGGGAAGTTCATAGCTCTACAAGCCTACTGCAAAAAACAAGAAACAGGGGTAATAAATTACCTAACCCAACAACTCAAAGAGTTAGAAAAAGAGCAACAAGAAAAGCCCAGTGTAAGCAGAAGGAAGGAAATAATAAAGATCAGAGCACAGATAAATGACATAGAGACCAAAGAAACAATACAAAAGATCAACAAAATCAAGAGCTGGTTCTTTGAAAGGATAAACAAGATTGATGAACCTCTAGCCAGGCTCACCAAGAAGCAAAGAGAGAGGACCCAAATAAACAAAATCAGAAATGAAAGAGGTGAAATAACAACAGATCCCGCCGAAATACAAAGGATTGTTAAAAAATACTATGAACAACTCTATTCCAACAAACTGGACAACCTGGAGGAAATGGACATATTCCTAGAAAAATATAACCTTCCAAAACTCAATCAGGAAGAATCTAAACAGCTCAATATGCCAGTAACTATGGAAGAAATTGAAGCAGTCATCAAAGAGCTTCCGGCAAACAAAAGCCCGGGGCCAGACGGCTTCACAGGAGAGTTTTACCAAACATCCAAGGAAGAACTAAAACCTATCCTCCTCAGACTATTCCAAAAAATTCAAGAGGAAGGAACACTTCCAAGCTCCTTCTATGAAGCCAGCATCACCCTAATACCAAAACCAGATAAAGACAACACAATGAAAGAGAATTACAGGCCAATATCCCTCATGAATGTAGATGCCAAAATCCTCAACAAAATTCTAGCAAATCGGATCCAGCAGTACATCAGAAAGATCATACACCATGACCAAGTAGGGTTTATCCCAGGAATGCAAGGATGGTTCAATATCCGAAAATCAATAAATGTGATACATCACATAAACAAATTGAAAGATAAAAATCACATAGTTATATCAATTGATGCAGAAAAAGCATTTGACAAAATCCAACACCCTTTCTTGATAAAAACTCTCAACAAGGTGGGAATAGAAGGATCATACCTCAACATAATAAAAGCTATATATGATAAACCCACAGCTAACATCATACTCAATGGGCAAAAACTAAAACCATTTCCCCTAAGAACAGGAACAAGACAAGGATGCCCACTCTCACCACTCCTGTTTGACATAGTACTGGAAGTATTAGCCATTGCAATTAGACAAGAAGAAGAAATAAAAGGCATCCAAATTGGAAAAGAAGAAGTAAAGCTGTCCTTATTTGCAGATGACATGATATTGTACATAAAAAACCCGAAAGACTCTATCAAAAAACTAACAGACTTAATAAATGAATTCGGCAAGGTAGCAGGATACAAAATTAACGCCAAGAAATCTATGGCATTTCTATACACCAACAGTGAACTTACAGAAAGAGAGACTAAAAAAGCAATCCCATTTTCCATCGCACCAAAAAAATTAAGATACTTAGGAATAAACCTAACCAAGGAGGTAAAAGACCTATATGTGGAAAACTACAGGACACTGAAAAAAGAGATAGAGGAAGATGTAAACAGATGGAAGAACATACCATGTTCATGGATTGGTAGAATCAACATCATCAAAATGTCCATACTACCCAAAGCAATCTATAGATTCAATGCACTCCCCATTAAAATACCAACAGCATATTTCACAGACCTAGAAAGAACTCTCCAAAAATTCATCTGGAATAAAAAAAGACCCCGAATAGCTGCAGCAATCCTGAGAAAGAAGAATAAAGTAGGAGGGATCTCAATACCAGATTTCAAGCTGTATTACAAAGCCACTGTCCTCAAAACAGCCTGGTACTGGCACAAGAACAGACATATAGATCAATGGAATAGAATAGAGAATCCAGATATCGACCCAAACCAATATGCGCAATTAATATTTGACAAAGGAGGCATGAGCATACAATGGAGTCAAGACAGTCTCTTCAATAAATGGTGTTGGGAAAATTGGACAGATACATGCAAAAAAATGAAACTAGATCACCAACTTACACCATACACAAAAATAAACTCAAAATGGATACAGGACTTAAATATAAGATGGGAAACCATACAAATACTAGAGGAATCCACAGGCAGCAAAATCTCAGACATATGCCAAAAGAACTTTTTCAGTGATACTGCCCCTAGGGCAATGGAAGCCAAAGAGAAAATAAACAAATGGGACTACATCAAAATAAAAAGCTTTTGCACAGCAAAAGAAACCATCAACAAAACAACAAGAAACCCCACTGTATGGGAGAACATATTTGCAAATGGTATCACTGATAAAGGTTTAATTTCCAACATCTACAGGCAGCTTATACAACTTAATAAAAGGAAGATAAATGATCCAATAAAAAAATGGGCAACGGACCTAAATAGAAGCTTTTCGAAAGAAGACAGAAGGAAGGCCATGAAAACATGCTCAAAGTCACTTATTATCCGAGAGATGCAAGTCAAAACGACAATGCGATACCATCTCACACCTGTCAGAATGGCTATCATCAACAAATCAACAAACGACAAGTGTTGGCGAGGATGCGGAGAAAAAGGAACCCTCGTGCACTGCTGGTGGGAATGCAGACTGGTGCAGCCACTGTGGAGAACAGTATGGAGTTTCCTCAAAAAACTGAAAATGGAACTCCCATTTGACCCAGTGATCCCACTTCTAGGAATATATCCTAAGAAACCAGAAACACCAATCAGAAAGGATATATGCACCCCTATGTTCATAGCAGCACAATTTACAATAGCTAAGATTTGGAAACAGCCTAGGTGCCCGTCAGCAGATGACTGGATCAGAAAACTATGGTACATCTACACAATGGAATACTATGCTGCCATAAAAAAGAAGGAATTACTACCATTTGTAGACACCTGGATGGAATTAGAGAACATTATGCTAAGTGAAATAAGCCAGTCAATGAAAGAAAAATACCACATGATCTCACTCATTTAGGGATAATGGAAAACATTATAAACTGATGAACCAAAAGATAGTTACAGAGGCAGTAAAGCATCAAACAGAGTGTCTAATTACAGCGGTAAGGTTAGGGAGAGGTGGGGGAAATAAGAGATCAACTGAAGGACTTGTATGCATGCATATAAGAGTAACCAACGGATGCAAAACATTGGGGGGTGAGGGCAGGTATGGGAGTGGGGTGGGGGGGGGCAATGGTAAGATATGTACACATATAATACCTTAATAAAAATTAAAAAAAAAAAAAAAAGAACAAGGAGGCTGGGAGAAGACTTCCTAGCAGAAGTGATATTTGAATGGATTATTGAAAGATAAATAGGGCCTGGCTTTGCAAAAGTGCCCCTCCCCCTTTCCTCCATCATCTGGTTATCCTTAAAGTGCCAGAAACTCACTATGTTCAAAATAATAGTTACCATAATCTCTCTTTATGCCCCCTCCTCACACATATTTGTAGTCCCCCCCCAAATAAAAGAATCCAACTGTTTTTAACAACCTCATCTTTCAAATGCAACATTTGTAGAGCACTGTGCAGTCAGCATTCTCTCTGGTATTATTACTCTTAGTCTTTCAATCACTTTTATTTTTGAAGTTCAACTTAGGTTTAAAAGCATATATTTTTATTGATTTCAGAGAGGAAGAAAGAAGGATAGAGAGATAAAAACATCAATGATTATAGAGAATCATTGATTGGCTGCCTCTTACACGACCCCCACTAAGGATTGAGTCTGCAATCCAGGCATGTGCCCTGACCGGGAATCAGACCATCTGGTTCATAGGTCGACGCTCAACCACTGAGCCAAGCCAGCCTGGCCCAACTTAGAATTTTAATCTTAACTCCCAGAATTTTCCAGTAGATGTGGAAGTGCTTGGTAAAAGGTAAAACACTGTGCAAATGTTAGTGGGTTTTATTCTAATTAACATTAATTCCCTTGGTGATCTGATCTACTCCATGGTTTTAAATACCATATATATACTTATAAATTCCAAATTTATGTTTCTAGCTCTGATCTTTTTCATGAGACTCAGACTAAAAAATCCCATTGCCTATTCAATACCTATAGCTGGATATCTAAAAGGCATGTCAAATTTATCACCTCCAAAACAAACTCTTATTTCCTACCACTCCTTCCCTTGTCCAACCTGCCACTTTTATAGTCTTCCCCATACAAGTTATGGCAACTCCACTTACACAGTAGCTTTGACCTAAATCCTTGAATTCTTCCTTGACATCTCCCTTTTACCACATCCATCGATTCCTTTAACAAATACTGTTAACTCTACCTTCAAAAACTATCCCGAATCTTATATCCCTACTGTTTTCACATCAGTCTAAACATTGGACCATTGTCTTCCTACCTGTCTGTTTCTGCTTTGCTACTATCTAGTCTTCACACAGTAGCCTGGTGATGCAAAAGTCAAATTGTGTTATTGCTCTGCTAAAAAGCAATCAATCAATCAATCAAACAACCTAACCGTCTGTAGCTTCATTTTTCACTGAGAATAAAACCAGACCCTTAGCAGGGCTCATGCTATCTTTCTGACACAGTCTATCACTCTCCTCTGAGCGCCTTTCACTCCAGCCAAGAATGCTCCTGCCTTTGCCCCTGCTGTTCTTTCTTTTTCCCTAATAGTTGTGTGGCTTGCTCCTTCCCTTTATTCACATTTTATTCAGATGCCACCTCCTAAGAGAGGTCCTTCCCAAGCCTCCGCATAACAGCATTCATTTAACTGCCTTAATCCTACTTTATTTTTCATTATATTTCTTCATACTAAAAGTATTTATTGATTATGCCAGCCACTGTCCTAGGTGCCGAGATGTGAAAAAAACAAAACACAAAACAGGCAAAATTCCCTTTCTTTCATGGTGCTTACTTTCCACTGGGGAGAAAGACTATAATAAAGAAATTGAATAGCATGCCAGATAAAAAAATAGGCTTTATGGTAAAAATCAAAGCAGAAAAGGGGGATAGGATGCACTGGGGGAGAGTGGTGATTGCTGTTTAACAAGGAAGACTTCCCTGATAGGAGGCTATGAACAGAGATCTGAAGGAGGTGAGGGAAGTGAGACTTGGGAATGTCTTGAAAATGAGTGTTTGAAGCAGAGGGACTGTAAAATGCACAGCCCTGAAGCAAGATCATGCTTGCTGAGTTGCTCCAGGAGAACATTAGTAAAAAGAACAACGTGGTGCCTGGCTGGCATGGCTCAGTGGTTGAGCGTCAACCTATGAATTAGGAGGTCATGGTTCAATTCCCGGACAGGGCATATGCCTGGGTTTCGGGTTCAGTCCCCAGTGTGGGGCATGCAGGAAGCAGCTGATCAATGATTCTGTCATCATTGATATTCTGATCCCTCTCCCCCTCTCCCTTCCTCTCTAAAATAATATATAACAGTATGGCTGGAACAGTTAGCACTTATCACTACCTGTCATTCTATTATAAGTCTATTTTTTATTGCCTATTTCTATCAGAATGTTGGCTCCATCAGTGCAGGAGCCAGCACTGTTTTTAACTGCTTTATCCCAAGTCCAGGACTGAACCTTGTTCATGGTAGGGACTCAATAAATATTTATTGAATGAAGTGTCATGCACTATAGACACACCTGACTATTCACAATCCTTTTACATGCTCCATGCTTTTCAGCCTTTCTTGCATATTGTACCTTCTCCATTGGGAATGTACCTCTGCCTTTCAAAAGCTATCCTTAAGACACAACGCCAATGATACTGCTTTAATGAAAGCTTGCGTGGTTGGTCATCAGCTATATGCTATTTCTTCCTCCTCTGAAGACTCCTTGTACTGTCACTGCTGCTGAAGCTAAAGCTCCAGGGACAGTGCGCATGGCTCTTGGACTCTCTAGGACAGAGCACCGTGTGTAGCCTGGTGTCTGATTATATGTGATAGGTGCTCAGAAGATAATGAGAAAAATGAATATCCGTTGAAGGAAGTGAGTTGCTTCATGATTTGCCTTATACAATCAAAACTGCTACTACGTCCTATGGTAGTTTACAAAGTAACTCAAGATCCTTACAGGTTGGGTCAGTATCTCTGAAACTGAAACCCCTTTTGGAACAGAATAGTAAGCATTAGTTCCAACCTTCTTTGCGAGAGAAAGTCAGGGCAAAGAGAATCCTTCTGAAGGGCACCCCTTTGCATTCTCCATGGTACTATATACATGGGAGAGAAACCTGTTCCTATTCCTTTCCATTCAGTTCATTTTTTCTTAGCATTCCAGATTGGCAATGCAGTCATTGCAAAACTAAAAAAATTGTGAGCTTTAGGTCGAATCACAGTTGTAAATCGGCAATGCATTTCTGATTATTTACAAGTAAATGTAATATAAAGTAATAACCAACACTTGTTGATCCCAGAAACAATATGGCCTAACTTTTGCTAACCCACATACTTTAAAAGATGTGGCTTTTCTGAGAACTTTCCAGGCAGAAAAATCACATTTTAGACAAAACAAATCAGAAAGTGTAGATATACTCCTTGCAAATGGACAGGTTTGGTAACAAAGAGAAAACCAAGTATGTTTGTTGAAAGAGCTGAAACGGATGTGTTACTGTAGTTTCACTTTATTATTACCAAAGACTTGAAAGGCTTCTCCTTAGTTAAATGAAAGGATAATTAGCAGTTCTTTCTAAGGGCAAGCAAGCACAAGTTGCATTTATTTCCTCACCCAACCCCTTCTGTCCCTCTAATCATCAGTAATGTGAATAATGAACTCAAGCAAAGTATGTCACATGGTAAAATATGGATTTCATTATGCACTTTTCCTAGAGTGGCATTTAAAATAACAGCACTTTGATAAGATTGCTGTTTCTTAAATTTAAATCCATTTTAACTTGGCTACTGCTTCACTAGTTGACACTGGTTTCTTATCCCCATTCCAATCATGGGCA
Organism: Plecotus auritus; assembly: GCF_963455305.1. Classification (NCBI taxonomy): domain Eukaryota; kingdom Metazoa; phylum Chordata; class Mammalia; order Chiroptera; family Vespertilionidae; genus Plecotus; species Plecotus auritus. The sequence goes on from NC_137775.1 coordinate 152,900,210, forward strand.
TAAAACAAAGTGCTATCTAGAGTGTTCTAGCCTTTGAAACTGTCATTGAGACATTTAAATAAAAGACATACTGCAAAGTATTAATGAAGCTTATTAGTAAAATGTTATGATCCAGAAGATTCCAAGGATCTAATCACCTAGATTATGGTTTTAACCACTAATTTTAACACCAAATAGCTATTATTTGGCTGAAATGCTCCAGTAGAAGACTTTAAAAGGTAACATAGGAGCCATATATAACGTCTTCAGAATAAATATTATTGCTATGGGTGTTTTGTTATATAACATGTATTTTATGACACACTAATAAAACGCAGTCAGGTTAAGTATTTACTAATGCCTTTTTATTACTTTTTCATGTCTTCTGTGGATATAAAAATGATACCTTACAGCTCTCTTGAAGAGGTTAAAAGAAAAGAAGTTATATTATGGGATTAAGAAGGCAGACTAACACGGCATGTTCACTTTCCAGAAAAATAATTTATATCGTGGTATTAGTGTAGGATTCAAAGTAAGAAATACCGTGGAAGTAGCAGCTATGATTTATCGTATATATTTATGTGAAAGAATTCAGGATGAACATAGAAAAAGAGCAGAAGTTTATAGGACAGAGAATTTTCTGAGGAATTATATAATACCATCAAGAAAGGAAGCTGGCACAGGAAAAGAGGCCAAGTATGAAGATAGACTGCAGTTATGATACAAATCGCCCACAGGTAGCCCTGGGGAGCAATGATCCATAACTTTAGTGGTTTAGAATTGGCTTTATTTGTAACAGTTCATCAGTGTTAACAAGGAGCCCATGGCCTCCTGGCCTCTGCGTTGACTGCTTTTCAGTCTATTGCCTTTTGCTTGGTAACGTTAACTATCATTCTTTGCTCAATCAATTACAGTGATTGTGTTGTGTGCCCGTCATGCTCCACGATAATGAAATATTTTTATGGCATTGTTTTTTGTCTATGTGGTTTCCTGTGTACATATTCACTAGAAGTCATAAAATCAAGCTGACTGTGCCTTTGCTGGTGCTTATGTTTCGATTCTGTTAGGTTGTATTCAACCTGTGGCTGTTCTGTTTAGAGGATAAGACATTGATTCCCCGAGTTAATTGCTGGGCATACCCCTTTACCACGCAGGGGCTTTATCCAGTCTGCTGATTTGAGCATGCTATATAAAGTCCACATTTTTGTATGGGCATTCGTGCAATTTTGTGGTTCACAGTTGGCCATTTATATGATTTTAGAGTTGGAGAGGACTTAAGACATAATCTAACCTACCATCATAATTTTGGGCAGAGGATACTAAGGCAAGAAGCTAAGATGTTACTTTCCCCAGTTTCCAAGCCACCTGTTCTGGTTACCACTTTGTGTTGTCTCCTACTGGCAATTGTGTTTTGCATTTTGATTTCACACAACTAAGTGAAATCATTAAGTAACATGACCTCGAATTGAGAGAGACATCATCTGGGCTCTGGACAGCTGTGGGTAGAGGACTGACTCATGACAAAATGAATCACATTGGCTGGCATTTACTTGGCAGGGCGACATACTGTACCATTTCCCCAGAAATACGAGTTGATGATAGAGTTCATGTACCCGGTTATTCCTTTTTTTCTTTACAAGCACTGCTGTCTATAGAATTTAGTCCTGCTATTCACACTGGGTTCTTTGGTGGAGGATTTTAAACATTGATTGGGGTTATTATTACTAGCCCATTGAGTCCAAATGAATTACATAGTTCCTTGCTCAGATACACATATCTGTAATAATAGGCCGAAAGAAGACTGGACATTATGCCAGAAGCTCGTTTTAAAGCATATTATCATTCTCAGTCAATTAGCTCAGACTCTATTATATTCAAATTGCAAACTATTCAAATGAGGATTAAATGCATATTAATATGCTAAGAAATTAAGTCTTCAAAGTTAGAGCTTTTTTTTCTCTTTTGCTTCTAACTCAGTTCTGTCTTTATTCATTTCATTTTAGTAAATTTTTAACTTTAGAATTAGTTTGCAGGTATACATCCATGTTCTTCATTTACTGAAAAAGTTGTCATGATCTTTCTCTCCCTCTCCTTCTTTCTCAATGTTGATTTCACTTTGCTTCAACAATTTCCTATACTTTATTTGGTTCACTACAAAACGTTTTCTTCTTTTGAACCTTTGCCCATGATGGAAGATTACTCTTTCCACAATCAATCAGAGAGATATTTTGTTGCATTAGAAGTCTTTGGTTTTAGGCATTTCCACAGATACGATCCAGAGTATCCACTGGGGAGTTTCTTAGTTGTCCGTCTATGTTTGAGTGACAAAGAACTATCAATAATACTTTGCTATTTCTTTTTGTTTGTTTGTTTTCAAAATTAATATTTATTCTGAAAGTTTTACAGTTGCATTATCAAATATACATACATAATTTAATTAATATAGTAAGCACAAATTCTCTAGAATATGTCACTATATTTAAAAATAGATAATCAGAAATGAACAACAAACATAAATTACATTGCTTATTCATATTACTAACAGATAGATCTCTTACAATGTGTTCCTTTGTCCTTCAAAGCTGTTACTGTGGAAGAAAGAGCTTTAGGATACAAGGTGTCTTAGTTCCCTTACATTTTTTAAGGTGCATTGTGAGCTATAAGTAAAATGATGAAAATGGGAGCATAAAAATAAGAATTCATCATTTACATTGCACTTCAGGGTTAATGCAGGTGCAGAGAGTTTCTGCCATTTCACATTGAGGGGATTATAGAAGCTCTTTAAACATTCTGAGATCCTTAAGATGATTTCTACTTGAACTCCAAGTGGTGTTAACGATATTTTCAGAAAGGATGCTTTATTTAGCTGGTAAGAAAAAGCATTCCATAACCTTTTGCGCATATATCATAAAACAGAGTAGCTAATAGAATTTTCTACCATTAACCTATCAATAAGCTCTTACAGAATCCACCTATCAATAGGAAATGGATAATTTTGTTTTCTCTGTCTCTGCTTCAGCAGATACTGTAATTAAGCTACATAAAAATCCAGAAGAAGCTATGGAAAACTTGGTTGCAAGCCAAGAGGGATTCAACTAAAAGAAGAAATGTGAAACTCTTTTTATTAAGAATTTGAGCAGAATTTACATTCTAACCCCTGAGTGAGTAGATACTGCAAAATCCCTACAGATTTAACAAACTGTAGAAGACAGCAGAAGAGCAATCAGGGATTCTGGCCCCATAACTGCTAAACTGAATCCTGGAGTTTTGTTGAGTGTTTTTTTCTCTTTACTTACAAAGTAGGTAAGTTAATATTTCCCCAACTCTTGCTTCACCCATGATTCTCCAAAGAATACTGAGTTAGCTTTTTTAAAGCAGTTTTGAGACACTCATAAAAGTTCCACATATGAATTATTTGCTTTACTTTTCCCCCAAATGGCATAACACATCTTTTTTTTTTTTTCCTTTCTAAAAACTGTCAGCTCTTTTGGAATTGAATAGTGCTGCATACAATAACTACTGCATATTGATTTTTTTCTCTTACATTTATTCTCTTACATTTATTCAGGCTGTTTTTCCATTCTATAGGTTGGTGGCTGAGCTATTATGCCCTGGTAAAAAGAACTCTTTGAGTGTTAAATAAAAATCCACCTATCCTTTTTGCCTTCTCCTCACCCTCTGCAGGGGAATCTTCACTCTGGTGAGCTTTCAGAAGATGTGCTGCTATACCCTGCTGAGCCATAACAGGAAATTGTGGGTGATTAAATACCAACATTGTACTGTCTCTGTACTAAATGCAGAATTAGCCATTGGCCTCCACCTAATGAGCCTATAATCTAATTAGACAGATTGACAACACCCAGAAGGGAAAAGATAAGAATGCGCATAAGCATAGGAAGTTACAATGGAGAAAGTGGCATATTAAGATGTTTAAGAACACAAAACCACCATAAAACTAGCTTACCACGGAAGCATGCTTTGCAGTTTTCAAAATATTTGAATAGTCTCTGTCTTATTTATCCTGTAGAGTACTATGGCCCTACAGGTTTACTGAGCGAGGATATCAAATACATACTTGGGTCTTAGACGTAAACAGAGTATGATGCAAATTCTCAGTGTTAAACTGTAAACCTCTTCCTGTAATTACTTTTTCTCTGAGGACCTCATTCCTCGTTTCAGCATCTGAACTATGTAAGCAGAGACCTTTCCCTTAAAAAACAAAGACATAAAATATGTGTGAATTGGCATAAAAACGTCAAAGATGTTTCTACCTCCTATGTTGTTTTACGAAAACATCATCCCTCTTGGGATCACTTCTGAAGCAACACTACATCCCTTTAACTGTCCCATACTTGAAACTAAAAAGTACTTATCTGACATGCAGTGGGCTCCCTTTTCATTTTGTTGATGGCTTCTTTTGCTGTGAAGAAGCTTTTTATTTTGATGTAGTCCCATGTGTTTATTTTTCTCCTTAGTTTCCTTTGCCTTAGGAGATGTATCGGTAAACATATTACTACGAGAGATGTCTGAGATTTTGCTGCCTATGGTTTCTTCTAGGACTTTTTGGTTTCATGACTTACATTTAAGTCTTTTATCCATTTTGATGTATGGTGTATATCCGTGGTGGCTGCGAGGGCCCAGACTCAGCCATCATACACCACACATCTTGTATATGGTGTAAGTTGATGATCTAGTTTCATTTTTTTGCGTGTACCTGTCCAATTTTCCCAACACCATTTATTGAAAAGACTATCTTGACTCCATTGTATGCTCTTGCCTTCTTTGTCAAATATTAAATTGAGTGTAATATCTTGGGTCGATTTCTGTTCCATTGATCTATATGCCTGTTCTTGTGCCAGTACCAGGCTGTTTTGATTACAGTGGCTTTGTAGTATAACTTGATACCTGGCATTGTGATCCCTCCAACGTTGTTCTTCTTTCTCGAGATTGCTGTGGCTGTTTGGGGTCTTTTTTGGTTCCATATAAATTTTTGTGGAGTGGGAGGGTGTGGTGGTGAGTGGGAGAGATCAATTGGAGAACTTATATGCATACTAGAGGCCCAGTGCATGAAATTTGTACATGGTGGTGGTGGTGGGGGGGTCACTCAGCCCAGCCTGCACCCTCTCCAATCTTGGACCCCTTGGGGGATGTCCAACTGTTGGACATCCATCTCGCAATATGGGACCACTGGCTAACCGCTTGCCTGCCTACCTGCCTGATCGCCCCTAACTGCCTCTGCCTGCCACCCTGATCACCCCTACCTTGCCCCCCTCCTGGACTGATCACCCCTAACTTGCCCCCCTGCTGCCCTGATCACCCCTAACTTGCCCCCCTGCCAGCCTGATCACCCCTAACTTGCTCCCCTGCTGGCCTGATTGCCCCTAACTGCTCTGCCTCACCCCTGGCCTAAGCCGCAGTCTGGCCTTCCTCTGCGGGAGGCAACCTGGCCAATCACCCCATCATGCCTCCATCGCCCCGCTGCTGCTGTTGCTGCTGCCACCGGCTGCCGTGGCTGCCTGAGCCTGGGCCCTCACAGCCACCACGGCTGCCTGAGCCACAGCCTGCCCCTCCTGTGTGGCTGCCTGAGCCGTGATCCACTCCTCCCACACAGCTGCCTGAGCCGCAGCCCGCAGCTCCCACGTGGCGCCTTCTAGGCCCCCCCAGCAGCTTCTGTGGCTTTGTCCGGATGGAAGTCTGGAAGATGTCTGCTCTAATTAGCATATTACCCTTTTGTTAGTATAGATATGCATAGCCCATGGACACAGACAATAGTGTGGTGAAGGCCTGGGAGGGGTGGGTGAGAGATGGAGGTAGTCAATGGGAGAAAAAAAGGGCACATCTGTAATATTTTCAACAATAAAGATAAATTTTAAAATAAATAAATAAAATGTACTTATCTGGGAGAGGTAGTGTGGAATTAGGAACCTTAGAGACCTGCCCTTGAATCCTACTTTACTACATCCTAGTCTAACTAGTTGGTCTATTTCATGTGTTCATAGATTTCTTTTTACAGATAATAGTTTCATTTGAACCTCAATAAACATGTGAAATCTTAGGATTCTAAGTTCTGTGTTTAGATAACCTGGTTATCTAAATGGGGTTTTTTTCCAGAAAATTTTGGAAATCTCTTTAATTTGGTACTTCTTAATAACAAAAATACACTATTTATTGATAAGAATGGTTTCTAGTTTTGGGGAGCTGACTATTCTCCTGGAAGGTAACAGCCTAGTGGTCACAAATGGGTTTGAATCTCAGCCTTACCACGTGCTGGTGGTGTGAGCTTGGGCTGGTTTCTTAACTTTTCTGAACATAAGTTTCCTTATTTGTGAAATAGCAATTATATCTACCTCACAGGTTACTGCAGAGATTAAATCAGATGTTATAGATTAAGAATCTGACACAATGACACTGAACTCTCACTGCATGTGTAGTATTATTAAACAACTCATCTCATTATAGGGTAGTTCTTCCATTAAGCTATTTTTATTTTAATAAAGAATCAGAATCTGTCTCTGTGTGATAAGCCAGTCGGAGAAAGACAAGTATCACATGATCTCACTCATATGCAGAATCTAATGAACAAAACAGACCCAGGACATAGAAGCATGGAACAGACTAAGGCATCTCAGAGGGATTGCTCTCCTACTTGGAAAGACCTAGAAGAACTTGTTGGAAAATAAGGTTGCTCCTTCTTCCTTTAGGCAGCGATTCAATGTCTGAAGCTCTTTGTATTCCCCATGCTGTATGTAGTAGGCTTTGGCATATAATTTGTTCCCTTTCCCACACCACTGAGTTGTGAACAGTATAGACTTTACTAGCAATATAACATGAATTCTACTGCTACCACTTCCTCTGGAAAAGGAATAAAAATGTGAGTCATAAATAAAACACTCAACAAAGAAAACATTAATTATGGAATTGAGAACTTGTCTTAAATGGGAGACAGTTTATAGATGTGAATCTTACTAACAAACTTTATATAAGCCTTGCTCACATATTAACCTAACAGCCTCATTTCTCCAAACTCGTATTAAAGGCAGCATAGTCCATCTAGTTAGTTAAGCATGAGATCCAAACAAGCAAACATACTTCACTGATCTCATCCACTCAGACCAGAAGGACCACTGATCTCACTGTCCAGCTGTTTGCCGTTTCACCTCCTCTTTCTCCTCTCATGGTTCTCAGAGCTGAAACGTCCAAGGATGGATGCCCAGCACACAGCAACCTGGCAGCAAACTGACCAGGACCCCAGCACCTCCTGCTCCTCCCACTCTCTGATCCCCATCTACTTCTTTCCATTCACCAAGTTCAACGGAAAGCTCTAGGGCAAGGGAGCTCAATGGTAGAGTCCATAAAGGGAACCAGAGGAGGTGGGATTGGAGAGGAAAATGGAAGAGACCTTGCACATTTCTTAACTTCTCTTTTGACTCCTGTCGGTTTCTCTACAGCGCATATTTCATACTGACTCCAGAGCTATCTTTCTAAAACACATCTTTGAGCAGGTTGTTCTCTGCTTATAACCAACACCTCCATGCCTCCTGAGCATGTTTGATAGTTCCCTTCCACTTTAAGCTTCTGAGAGCCTTCACTTCATCTTTGGTTTCCATCTTCCTTCTCTGTTGCTTCCTAGGTTTTAGGAATAACAAACAGCTCATGGTTGGCCATCTTCCCCCAATTTGGATCCTTGCAAGGACCATGCTGTTTTCATCTTATAAGCCAAGATCCTACCGGGAATAGCTCCTGGCTCTGAGTGAAAGCTCCCACATATGCCTGCTGAGTGAATGGGTATCTGCCCTTTTGCACACCATATTCCCAGACCTGTAATGTTTAATAAATTCATCATTTCCCTTCTCTGAATCACACTTCCTCTGTGAAATTGTCCCTGGCTTCTCCCCATACCTCCTCCTGTGAGAGACACATTTCTCTGTCCTCCCTCAGCAATCTGTACACATCCTTTTTCTATTTATCTCCAGGTGCCACTTGAAATTGTTCACATACCTCTGTTGCTTTAGCAGACCCTAAATTCCTTTATGGTAGAGACTGTATTATTTGTCCATGGGACCCCAGGACCTGAAAGGATGGCTGATGCACGGTGGGTTCTCAATGTACACTCAGCCTGTTTACCAAGCATCTCATCTAGGGGGTAGGGAATAAAATAGGGAGTAGTTTTCTCCCCCGCAGTTACTATTTTCATCTCCTTTTCCCGTTCTTTATTGATAGCTTGGGAGAATTCTTAGCTCTTAAATTCCTTTTGGCTACAGTATGTCCACCTTGTGAACCCTCAACTTCAAATTTGATTTAAATATCTTTTCTTCCTACCCTCTGCAGGACTTATACAGGGACCTTGGCTGCTTAGAGGTGAGTAAGGCATGGTCTGCTTCTGAGTCACTGGCTCTTTCCTCCTTTACTCTTCAAGATCTAGTTCTTCCAGTGTGTGATGCAGAGGGGAAGACTTTTTTATTTAACAGGCTTTTTCACTTGATTGTTTTTCATGTTGGTTGTGGCTGCTTGTGTAGTGAATGATAAGCGGCCACTGCAGTGGCAGGTATCAGTGGCTGGCTCTCTCGTGCATCCATCCTGGAGTCAGTACTTAAGCTTGACCTCTTTCATCTCTGTCGGTTCCTGCCACATTGGAGCGCTGCTCAGCCTCTTGATGCTGGGTTATCCTTGCCCAGCATGCAGCTCTCTTGAGTGATGTTTGGAAAATATCTGGCTCAAGTCAAGCTCTCTTCCCATGATCACTTCAACCATGAGCTCAGGTAGCCTTGCTGTGCCCAGTACTGGGCTGTAGTGGTCTCATTGCTATGTCTACTCTCTCTCGCCATCTCTTTCCAATTCACTTCTTTCCTATTCTGATTTGCAAAGGAAGCAAGTCCACCGCCTAAGCAGATATTCAATTAGGAAACCAAACCACCATCTCCCCTGCTTTTAAGCAACTCCAGTTTCAAAGACTGATTCCCTTAGAGCAGGGATGGGCAAACTTTTTGACTCGAGGGCCACAATGGGTTCTTAAACTGGACCGGAGGGCCGGAACAAAAACATGGATGGAGTGTTTGTGTGAACTAATATAAATTCAAAGTAAACACCATTACATAAAAGGGTACGGTCTTTTTTTTTATTTCAATAGTTTTATTCATTTCAAACATTTTAACAAGAAGAATGTAAACACTAATTATTATAATTTGAAACTTCAAAAAATGGAGGAATCATAGCACAATAACATACCTTATATTGAAGATGGCAAAGGCAAAATAAAATTGCCTAACAAAGGAAAGGTACAAAAGCCTTTCAATTTAAACTTAAATAAAATAAAATAATTTAAAACTAAAACAAATAGAAAAGAACAAAATGTGTAAACAGTAAATTAAACATTTTCTTTAGTGCAACTTCCAAATTATGCCCGGGACGTAGATGTAGATGGCAATGTAGACTGGGTTGAAAGGTTTTTGGTCTTTAAAACATCAACTTCAGTGGGAACAGTGTTGTTGGTCTCCTTTTTAGCTAATGCTCTGATACTGTGCTCTCCAGGGGCGTGTCTCCCTACATCACCAGGATAACGTGTCTACGCATTCCCAGGGTGATGTCAGGAGACGCGTCCGCGGGCATTACAAGGAGCCTCTGGAAGACTGAGAGGTTGTTCCTTCTACTGAATGGGCGATATAAATCCGCCCACTCAGAAGAAGGAGCTGGAGAAACCAAGATGGCGGCATAGGTAAACACCTAAACTGCTGCCTCGCACAACAATTTCAAAACTACAACTAAAAGACAGAACGGACACCATCCAGAACCGCAGGAAAGCTGACTGAGTGAAAATTCTACAACTAGAAGGAAGGAGAAAAGCTCACAGAGAATTGGAGGTACGGCAAAGGGTCTTTGTGCGCGCAGAGAGGAAGGGCGGCGGAGTGCCTGGCTGGCTTTCTCTGGCGGAAGGGGGAAGGGAGCCCCCGACCGCATTGAACCCCAGTTCTGACTGCAGTGAACCCCAGTTCCAGGCGAGCCCCCGGGGACCCACGCTCTTGTGGGGGGAGTCTGGACTCTCGGGCGGAGACTCGGGAGCCGGGGAAGGCGGAAGACTGAAAGTCCGCTCGCGCCAGTGCGCACAAAGGCTGCGGGGGCTGCCGCAGGCTTTCCCTAGCGGAAGGGAGTGAGAGGCTCCTGACGGCACCGAACACCAGTTCTGACTGAAGTGAGCCCCAGTTCTGACTGCAGTGAACCCCAGTTCCAGGCGAGCCCCTGGAGACCCACGCTCTTGTGGGGGGAGTCTGGACTCTCGGGCGGAGACTCGGGAGCCGGGGAAGGCGGAAGACTGAAAGTCCGCTCACGCCAGTGCGCACAAAGGCTGCGGGGGCTGCCACAGGCTTTTCCTAGCAGAAGGGAGTCAGAGGCTCCTGACGGCACTGAACACCAGTTCTGACTGAAGTGAGCCCCAGTTCTGACTGCAGTGAACCCCAGTTCCAGGCGAGCCCCCGGAGACCCACGCTCTTGTGGGGGGAGTCTGGACTCTCGGGCGGAGACTCGGGAGCCGGGGAAGGCGGAAGACTGAAAGTCCGCTCGCGCCAGTGCGCACAAAGGCTGCGGGGGCTGCCGCAGGCTTTCCCTAGCGGAAGGGAGTGAGAGGCTCCTGACGGCACTGAACACCAGTTCTGACTGAAGTGAGCCCCAGTTCTGACTGCAGTGAACCCCAGTTCCAGGCGAGCCCCCGGAGACCCACGCTCTTGTGGGGGGAGTCTGGACTCTCGGGCGGAGAATCGGGAGCCGGGAAGGCAGAGGACTGAAGGCACACACGTGCTAGCAAGGGCAAGGCTGATGGGAAGCCAAGACTGAGACTCCACCCCATCCAAGCTGAGCACAGAGGCTATTGCAATTTGGCAAGTCTAATCCTATAAGGCTGTCTCCAGCACCGGACTTCTCCCAGCATAGACACAGCTGATCCTTACAGCCAACTGGCCTGGAGGTCAATTCTTCCCAGTGATACCAACAACAATAAAGACTTAATTACAACAAGGCTGTACACACAGTCCACAAAGGTGTGAACCAAGAGTGTCCACCTCAGGTTAACTGGGGAGGCAGACCCACTGGGCCAAATTGGAAACCTAGCACACAAATCTACCAACTCAGGGAAGCAGTGAAAATGCGGCGTCTAAGAATCAGATCACAAATGAAAGAAATGGAGGAAAACAAACGACTGGATATAGAATTCAAAACCACGGTTATAAGGCTTTTTAAGAATATCCTAGAAAAGGCCGATAAATATAACGAGACCCTCGAAGAGATGAAAAAGGACCAACTAGAAATTAAACATACACTGACTGAAATAAAAAATATTATACAGAGACCCAAAAACAGACAAGAAGAACACAAAAATCAAGTCAAAGAATTGAAATACAAAGAAGCAAAAAACACTCAACCGAAAAAGCAAAAAGCAAAAAAAAAAATCCAAAAAGTTGAAGATAATGTAAGAAGACTCTGGGACAACTTCAAGTGTACCAACATCAGAATTATGGGGGTGCCAGAAGAAGAGAGAGAGCAAAATACTGAAAACCTATTTGAAGAAATAATGACCGAAAACTTCCCCCACCTGGTGAAAGAAATGGACTTACAAGTCCAGGAAGCCCACAGAACCCCAAACAAAAGGAATCCAAAGAGGACTACACCAAGACACATCATAATTAAAATGCCAAGAGCAAAAGACAAAGAGAGAATATTAAAAGCAGCAAGAGAAAAACAGTTAGTTACCTACAAGGGAGCACCCATACGACTGTCAGCTGACTTTTCAACAGAAACTATGCAGGCCAGACGGGAGTGGCAAGAAATTTTCAATGTGATGAATAGCAAGAACCTACAACCAAGATTACTCTACCCAGCAAAGCTATCATTCAGAATTGAAGGGCAGATAAAGAGTTTCACAGACAAGAAAAAGCTAAAGGAGTTCATCACTACCAAACCAGTATTATATGAAATGCTGAAAGGTATTCTTAAAGAAGAGGAAGAAGAAAAAAGGAAAGATAAAAATTGTGAACAACAAATACATATCTATCAACAAGTGAACCTAAAAATCAAGTGAATTAAAAACCTGAGGAACAGAATAATCTGGTGAATACAGTAGAATTGGGGGCATAGAAGGGGAGTGGACTGATAATTCTCAGGGGGAAAGGGGTATGGGGGGTTCATGAAGAGACTGGACAAAAATCATACACCTATGGATGAGGACAGTGGGGGGTAGATAAGGGCAGAAGGTGGGGTGGGAAATGGCTGGAGGGGAGCTATGGGGGAAAAAAGGAGAAATAATTGTAATAATCTGAATAAAGATTTATTTAAAAAAAAAAAAAACAAGCAAGACAAAACGAAAAAAAAAAAAAAAAAAAAAAAAAAAAAAGAAGGAGCTGCGGCCGTGTTTCCCGACGTTGCTATGTTAACACTGCTGCTGGTGAAGGAGCGGAGGGGAGAGCAAGAGAACCCTCTGCTCTTTCAGCTCCACGGGCCGGATAGAACAGCCCAACGGGCCGGCCCTGGTGTGCCCACGGCTGCCTTAGAGCCTTCTCTCTCACTTAGATTGAGAAGCCACTTTCCCTTTCTCACGGGGAAGACTGGATCACCTCTCAGTACAAGCACTGTATCCCACATAAGAAAAAGGTTTTCTTTTCTATTCCCCAGCTTCTGTTTATATAGACGAGGCTGAGAGGAGAGGAGTTGATAATTCCACAGTAGCCCTAAGGGAGGTTATGGGCGCTAGAGCCATCCTATGAAAAGTACCACTCAACATTCCATTATGAAATTTGTTGAATAGATGAATGAGCAAATGGATATATCTATTTTCAATGATTACTAATAGGTGGGACTATTGATGCTGTGCAATGAGGTTCTAGGTGGATTGGGAAACAGGACAAGATCAGTCTGCCATAGAAGTTCAATAGAAAGACCGGGACTTCTGTCCCATGACTCAGTTCAGCCTGCCATCTTTGTATTAACCTCCGCTTGCCTCAGCAGGGTGTGTTCATAACATTAATTAGTAATGCCAAGGCACACACCAATGAGAGAACTGGAGAATTACTACAGAAAAAGCAGTTTTGTATTTTTTAGAATTTGCAACTCTGAATGGGGAGGAAATGTCATTTCCACCAGAGGCACAGTATCCTGCTCTGGTCTGATGTAAACTCATTGTCAGGCAATCCCAGGAACTGCCTGTGCTAGCCTCTGGGCAAAATGTTTCCTTTTCATAGAAAAATGTCACCTTTTCTCTAGGAAATGGCAGGTGGTTATTTTTTTTCCAAAGGAAAAATGACCTTTGCATTTTGTTTAAAAAAGTTCTCAAGGACTCGGCCTTGCTAAAAACACTGAAAACAATTCCACATCTTTTAGTTTGTACTTGAAGTTCTACTGTGTACATTCTGATATTACACCTGTCACCACTGATATGGCCTGGAGGTGAATGTCATGACCAGAACATCCTGTCACCTTGTTTTTCAGAAATGTCCACTGCACACAGGACAGATTCTTGTAACTCCAGCCCTTGCTGCGTCTAACCCCAACACACACATGTGCACACACACACACACACACACACACACACACACTTTCACCTCATTATTATAACACTTCGAAGCTTTGATGTTCCAATCCAAAACCACAATATTATACAAGTTCAGAGAAACTTCTCTGAAAAAAAAACACCGGTTCTGTTACATAGTTTGTCTACCACCATGCTTCAAGTATGTGATGTGCTTCATCTTAAATTTAGGATTGTGGCAATCTCAGTTGGGTTTTCCATGCAAAAACTTTCATTCTTTCATGAGAAAATGGAAGAAAATAAATCCAATATTTTTTTTTTATTCTAGTTGGGTGAGAAAATAGGGAAGGAAAACAACAAAGAAGCAAGAGGAGTGAAAATTTTAGGACCCAACGCTTTAAAACAGAGAAGGAATACAAAGGTGGTGAAATGGAGAAAGTCAGGTCTAGGTTATTAATCGTGACTTCATAAAACAAAGTTCTCACTTCTTTTGTCAATATCTCATACACGTGGAATGTTTTCCTTTCTGACACTAGTTCTCACCATTAAGAAATGCACAGTTCACCTTATGGTGCTGGATTTTCTTGAACAAAGTAGTAAATTAGATGATGACACAGATTTACCATGTGTGCTCTTGTCAGTTTATGCAAATCCTCAGCTGGAGCATGTGAGAGGCACATTAATTACAACACATACAGGAATAACGTTTCTGCATCTGCAGCAGTTTTGATATTTGCAGACTCCAGTGTGCTCCATTTCTAACTTCACTGGCAGCTTGCAAAAACCAGCAGAATTACACTTACAAACAAAGGTCTGCATGGTAACTTGTCTCCTATTGACTTCAGAGAAGTCTTCTCATTTAGAATGCTAAGGGGCTTATAATTATGAACTAAGACCTAAGAACGCATAATAATCTGGCCACTCAGTGTATATCCTATATAATAAAAGGCTAATATGCAAATTGTCCCCTCGACCAGGAGTTCGACCAGTAGGCAGGCCGGCCAACCACCCATGTCCCCTCCCCTTGGCCAGGCTGGCCGGACCCCACCCATGCACGAATTCATGCACTGGGCCTCTAATATATATATATACATACACACACTGAGTGGCCAGATTATGATCATAATAATCTGGCCACTCAGTGTATAGTTAAACTAGTCATTGAGCACTTATAGGGCCACGTGATAATCTGTAGGACTATGCACCAACACTCTATATAGATATTTAATTCAGGTAGTATTATAATTTATCTTAACAGAAACATTTACCTTGACTCATACATTTTCCAACTATTTTATCCTCCTTAGACTTCCTTTTTGTTTGTTATGATTTGGGATTAAAAGCTTTTATTTTTGGAGTTATAAAAAATGAGAAACCATCATTAAACACATGAAGATTAGATTACTGACTTCTCTAAAATGTGTCTAGAAACAGGAATTAGGATCCTATGGCATGACTAAGTAGCATCCAGCCTAAATTTTAGACATCAAATTCCCTATTTTAGCTACCAGTCTACAAACAGAATAAGAGTTGTCAACATGGCACCACAATTCTGAAAAATTTCTGATTATCTCCTTTAAATAAAAAATTATTTTTTTCGTCATCAAGTATTCAATGCAGAATCATTTCATTCCAATGGGCAAACATCCTAATCTGTTCATACATTTTTTTTCATGTATCTATCACTCCCAGAACACTAAAGCTTCCTTTAATTTTGAAAGATAGTCTTATAAATACTAATTATGGCTACCAATTTTGAGTGATTCCATGTGTCATCTCCTATTCTAAGTACTTTATATGTAATAAATCATCTGATTAGATATTTGGTTAAACTAGACAAAGTAAAGCTAACATAATTCTCCAAAAAGAACATAAATAATCATAGAGGGATTAAAGATTATTACAACTAATATTATGCCTCCATAGTAATCCATGTGAGCAAATCAGTGCTGCACGGAAAGATTCATTCAACTGTTCAATCAACTAGTTGAATACTTGCCATATATCTGGTAATGATCAAGTGTCCCTAATCTCAGAGAGTTTATAGCAGATTCGGGGTGGGGTGGCATGAAAAAAATAGCAAGAGTTTATAATTTAGCTGGGGGAGGGAGCAGATAAAAATAAACACCTTCTATAAAAAGCAGATTATTTCCAGGTAAACCAAAGGCTCAATTTCATTAGTTAATGAAAAGAGAGTACTAGTAGTAGGAACTGAATAAATCTGACATAATCTACAAGAACACATATGACAACCCAGACACCAGAATCTGGTAAATATTCGTAACTATTTAGAATCTTTTGTTCATTTATAAGCAAAAGAATTGGTGACCCTGGCCCCAGACCTCGTTAAACTGATAAGAACTTTTTAAATGTGTTTAGATAATACCTTTATTTGAAATAAATCTAACTTAATCTGATCACCTTTCACTAATATACTGATTGACCAACCACCTTTTCCACTGAGTAGGTATAAAAAGATAACTTTAACCCCATAATTTCCTATCCATTTCCATTAAACTTAAATAATGAACTTTCAGATTTTAAAAATGCCAACTTCAAACTTAGTAAGGGTCCCCTAATGCCATCCCTAGTGTAATAATGTCTAGCACCATTCTGAGTTCTGCTCTTACCCTGAATGAAGGTCCCGCCCACTTTCTCCTTTAGCTCCTAGGAGGGCCAGTGAACCTGTACTGTAAATTAACATAAAGCTTTCGTGCAGAATAACTTAAAAATAATAGTGATAAAAGTACATTTAAGCGCATTGACTTCCATGACATTAATAGGTACAATGGTTGTAAACATTGTAACTAAGTTACTGTGTGACATATCCAAAGAGATACCCATAGTAAAACTAGAAAAAAAAATTAAAGCAACAAACTTCGCTATATCTGTGCTACAGTGGGAATTGACTCCTTAATGTTGGGACCAAGATGAGAACTAGGATTGGAGTTGTGTAGTAGATATCCCTTCTCCTGTGAGCATGTAGCTAGACTCTGATTTTAAATGAAGAGGGCATACAGAGCCCTGCACAAGGCATTTACTAAAAGAGAAAAGCGAGAAATGTGCAAAAATGAGGCACTGCAGTAGAATTTATTTGGGTGACAAAGGCCCCTTAAAACACTAAATGAGTTATTGATGAAGCATAACATGATTTTAAGACTTGGTACAACAAATGTTTTAATCCTTCCAAGCGGTTTGTTTTGCAGCTGAAATTGTGTTTTGTCAACCATGGCACCCGTATCACCTATCATCATGAAAGGAGGAGAGTGGGTATAAAGTGTTTAGTGTGGCATGTGCTCTAGCTGTGAGATGTCTGTTATTGATCTGAAAGACACATCACCAGCAGAGGAGACATTAAGTATTTGAACAAAATGAAGTGAGGTTTTGCTACTTAGGTGTGCTTAGAAAAAAAAAAAATCAAGAATAAATATATTGACAAGCTAAACAAGCACAGTTTATTTCATCTTTACTGGAGATATTAGTATTGGCCAGCTGGCTAGAAATTCAGATCTATTTTCTGGCTTTTATAGAGCACAAGATGTTTTCTTGTAGCATCCAAAGTTCATAAATATCTCAAAAAGCCAAAATGATGTTAAAATCAAGGGATTATTTAGAAAATTATCTAACATGGATCTGAGTCTGAATATTTTGCAAGGTCTTACAAACTGAATTGTTTCAACCACCTCCTTTATTTTTATTAGAAAGATAGAGCTAGAGACCTAGTGATTTTACTGTTCATCACCTCTGGATGTGGTATATAATTCACTATTATTTACTGACAGCATGGTAATCGAACTGGAAGGCAAAAAATTATCAACACTTCTGTTCCAAAAGATTGTGAGAAGGTAGACTGCCCATGAAAGTAAAAGATCATTTTCTCAGGGAAGTCTGAACAAACTCAAGGAATTCAGAAACAAAAACATGGGGCCTAGTTTCCCTCCCTTTGAATCTGGACTGACCTGTGACCTGCTATGATCAATAAAAGGGGTGGGAGTAATGTTGTACTGGTTCCAGGCTCGGCCTTAAGATGCTTGACACCTTTCATTTTTGCTTTCTTGGAGCCCTAAGCCACCATGTAAAGCAGTTCAGCCACCCTGTTGTTGAGACCAAGTGGAGAGAGAGAGGCCCTGTCAGCCCTCAGGAGTCCCATCCATCCCAGCTGAGGCATCAGTGTGAGTGAAGCCACCTTGCACACCCAGGCCCAAGAGATGACTAGATGATGCGGCTGCATGAGAGCCCCAAAGTGAGCCTAGCAGTGAGAACCACCCAGCTGATCCCCAGCAAGAACGTAGAGTCAGGAGCAAACATTTGACATATCCAAAGAGATAGCAATCACTGAGCTTTGGTGTGGTTTGCCATGCAACAATAGAAAACTAAACAGATGTTTCAAGTAACAGAAAAATTCCATTTCTCTGATTAGTTCATTTGCTCCTGGCAATTGACAGAACCATCTAGTGGTTTGCACCACCTAAATGTGAACACTTGGCTATGGAGGTGGGGAGAGATGAAGAACTGGATGATTCACTAAGACATTTTCATAAGGCAGCCAGCCAGTAAGAGAGCAGTCATGGGGAGAGACAGTGTGTGCTTATGTGCTTAAAATTCAAAGGAAGCCTGCTCTGAATATAAGTTGGTTATGAGGTGATGGGAAATAAGATACAAGGAACATATTTAATTACTTCTTGGGCTTTCTTACACATATATGCGGCTCTTCCTTAGGAGATGTTTAATTAACAACCAGTTTTTATTAAACTGTTAAGAAGATAATACTGGTTGGGAAGGACCAAAAAATGTTGGGGTTGGGGGAGGTAGAAAACCATTAGGTGGCCATTGACTAGAGAATCAGTACTGAAGGGCCAGCCTGAAGAGGGGCAATATCAGTCACATTGATAGCACAGCAGTCATCTGCTCACATAGCATTTATGGCCTCAGGTCAATCTTTGCTGTTCCCTAGAGAGCAAAAGGGCAACTATGATTCAGATAAGGCAGTTATGGAATAGAATATCCCAAAACAATGTTAAAATCTCCAAAGAATGAGAAATCCTCATAGCTCCATGTGCTAGACTGATATGAAAGGTGGACATAAGGATTAATTAGTTTGTTCTATTTGGTAGATGTCCACAGTCTCCACCCCACTGGTCAGTCCCCAGAAATATTCATAAGCAGTTCTTCAAAGCAATTCTGAGCAAAGGGTTGACTGACAGAGGGTCAGATAGTGCGGAGAATGTTTGCTAGGCTGTACGGTAGGTGGGAGGAATGTCTTCTTGCCACCACTACACACTGTGGTTCTCAGGTCAGTGGGCCTAATAGTGCAGATTCTAAGACTTCTCGTTCAAGATGACAGACTAAACATACGTGGCTTTAACAAAGACTGTAAAATGAATAAACCCACAGCAGTGAAGAGAACCTGAGAGATGGCATTAACTGACAGAGAGAGGCTGATAGAAGGCAAGGACTTCAGAATATGAAATGCCAGTTGAAGCGTGACAACTGCTGTATCATGGCATTGGAAGGCATATTCTGGAGCCGGGTTGGCAAACTATGGTCCATGGAGCACACCTGCAGCTGTCTGTATTTTTAAACATATTTTAATGGAACAAAGACATACCCATTCACTTACCGGCACATACTGTCCGTGGCTGCTTTCATGACAGGGTTAAAGAGTGGTGACAGACCACTGGGCCCACAAAACCTGAAGTAGTTACTATTTGAGCCTGTTCTGGGGTGTTCTTGGTGGGGAGGGAAACATGGACAAGAAGGACTCTCCGTTGCTCTGCAGAACCCTACAAAGGCCCAGGGTTAGGAAACAGCAGATACAAGTACGTAGAGATCGGCCCTGCTATACCTGCAGGACTCCCACCACCTACCCCGAATCAGAGGGTGAGGGTGTCTCTGAAAAATGGCCCCATTTAACAGACTTTCGTATTCTGTCCCTACCTGGTAACCCCTGGTAAATTCTGAGCAGTCTTCAAACTCTGCCACAAATGCAACTTTGCCCTGTTTCACTTTAAATGTGGACCACTGAGGATCACAAAACAGATGAGGACGGTGCTCTAGTGAAATGGGCATCTAGCAAGAAAGAGGATGTGGATATGAATAACGGTGGACTCTGCTTGGGAGAGACACAATGGACAATTCCACCCGCAGGCTGTCCAATAGGCCCGGACAGGAGTAAGAGGACAAAAAAATTCCCAGAAGAAAAAAAAAAAAAAGAGATCATCTAGTCTAGACGACCTAAAATGATGGTGCTTTGAGGAAAATATTATTATCTTTTTAAAAGATATTGCAAAAAAAAGAAAGAAAAAGTGAAACTTCAGACATGTGTTTAAGAGAAAAAGTGTATTAATGGTACATCACTGGGGTCAGTGAACAAACTTACAAAGTGGTGGTAATGCAAAGACTATATAAATATTAAAATTAGTTGTAAAAGTCTATTGGGAGAATGTTTGTAGGGCAGATGGGGGATAAGAGAGGTAAAGCTTCATTTATTTCTAAAGGAAGTACTATAAATATGCCAAGTCTAAAACTGTTAAGTCAAGAAGTATAAACACATTAATTAGAGGTGTGAAAATAGTTACGGGAAAAAAAAAAACCATGTAAAAAAGTACAAACTGATCAGTGCCTCTGGGATCTGAGCCTGAAAGGTAGGGAAGGGCAGGGCAGGAAATATTGTATGGATTATAAATATTTTTATGTCTTTGTGCACGTATTGATTTGACAATTTTTAAAAGTATATAAATGCACATGCCCCAAAAACAGTTCCAGAAATTTGGAATCAGTAGATGTAGGGACACAGGGATATGCATTTTAAAAAATCTCCCCCAGAGATTCTGACAAATTTATTCTTGTGCCCCTGCTTCTAGAAACACAAATAAAGAGGTAGCAACCAGTGAAAGAGCAGTAACATCGATCTGCCAAATGGAGAAATGCCAGGAGCTGTAGGAGGTCAGGATGTTGGTCTCCCAGACAGCTTCCTGCCACTTTACTAATAAAACGAATCCACATTAGAAGGAGACACATAAAAATGAATAGGTTGCAAGTGACCCCATCATTCTACAGGAGAACTTTATGGATAGGTCAGCTTTTCTCCCTCTTATATTTGTTGAAAATCAAAAGCCCTGATTCAAAGATTTGCCTGGGGAAAAACGTGAAACCTTACGTAACGAGGGAAGCTTTGTACCTGAAGCATGTTGGAGCAACTCTTTCAATCCTGATTTTTAAAATAGTTGCAAGAATGCCATCAGGATCTCTGGTGCCTACAAATGCTTGCAGAACACGTAATAATCAGAAGTAGGATGGTTTCTGGGCACTATGGTAACTTTTAGGAAAGCTTCTGGAATATGATATGACGACTGGGGATTGGCTCAATTAGTTGTCCAAAAGCAGGGAGGCACACAGTATCCTAATTTTCTCTGTTCTCTACCCCTTCCCAGGACTCAGTGCTGACTGAGAAAGAGTTCCCACCCCACCCTGGTTTCTATTCGGCAGGATCCTAGGTCAACTTTTTGGTAGAATGGATTTTTCCTAATGTCCACACAAACTATTGACATCTCTTTGCCTAAATTAGAGATCATCTAGAGCTAGAACAGTTGATTAAAATATTTTCATGCTATTTCAATGTCAAATGAGACCTTTTTATAACTTTATTAATTAAATGTATCAGGGTGACATTGGTTAATACCAATGATTTATTGGTTACATCTGTAATGACTATTAATTTTGTTAATTTTGAGGTTCATTTACAGATGAAATAGTTACAAAAAGGACATTTATGTCCCTAACATGCATTTGTCTTTTTAATTTCATCTAGAAACTGGAAAGCTGGCTTCGTTTTGCTTCAATGGTAACCTATTGGTCCGATTACTTTGACTAGGCTATACAGTGGGATTCAGCCCATTAAAATTTCACTTAATTTCGAAGAGCGTCCATCCATCCATCCATCCATTACTGGTGAGCACCTGCTATCTGCCTGGCACTGTCAGGATAACAAGTAAAGAAAAATATCATAAGGTATATCTCTATGCTTAATTGGTTGAAAATTTATATGAGAAAGGTTTTATACATAGGTATGTGTACATTTATGATGTCTATGTTTTTAAATTGGATTCTATACTGTTCTTTGATGTTTGTCTAAATAGTTCATGTTTACAAGTTATAGTTATTGTTTTATTAGATACTTCCCATGAACATTCACTGAAGGTAAAATATTAGTGTATAGTGCGATGGCATATAAATCTTTTTCTAGGCATCCTCCCAACTGTGCCTTTGCATATGCTGTTTCCTCTTCAGATAGCTCTCCTCACTTGTCCACCCAACAACTGTCTATTCATCATCTCAAAGTCTGTCAGGCATCATTTCTGTGAGTCCTTCCCTAAGCACTTTCCAATTGAATCGATCACCCTTTCCTTTACATTGTTTCTGGACTTTGCACATATTTCTATTATTGCATTGGTATAAATATTCATTAACATGCCACTCATTATTCAAGCTTCTTGAGGACAGAAACATTTGCCTCTTCATTTTTGCATCCTCAATAATTAATGGAATGCCTGGCACAGATGGCTAGTCACTAAATATTAGCTCAACTAAACTGAGGAGCCATTCCCTCTATTATAATGTGTGGAATGCCACAGAAATGTGTTCACGTTTTATTTTAAATTATCTCAAAATTTAAAATAAACATTTTTGAATAAATAATAAACAGTAGATTTCAATCTTTATTAAACTCTTTTCTGATGAGAGAAATTCTCATCCTTACAAAAGACCAATAAAATTATATAGTTAGGAACATAATTTTCCTTTTAAAAATTTCTGTTGCTTGCTCCTCCCCACCCTGCTTCTGACTTTGTGCCAACAGCATGATTTTTATAAATTTATCCTATTCTTATGTTACCATTACTTGTTTATATATCCAAGGCCCACCTAGGTATAAACTCCTACAGAACCAGGCCCTTGTCATATCCATTTTTTGTAGTCCTGGTGTACTACAATGACCATGAAAGGGAAGAGCTTAGCAGGTTGAATTAATAAATAGAGGAAAAAAATATGAGACTATAAATAGAATTAAATCCTAGGTTCTTTTTTGTCTAGTAGAGCCTGTTTTGTGATTATCTTGGAAAAAGAAACAACAAACTTCAAAACTTTGACTTTGTTGTTGAGTAAGGCTAGCTTAGACAGTGTGGGTGTAGCAAACTAGGAAAACATGTAGGAAGGGGAAAAGCTTAGCTGTGCAAATATTTTCATTTTATTTTGTCTCTTAAATTTACAGTGAAAGAGGTCTTTTCTAGTTTTAAAACATGGAGTGGAGGGTTGGGTCAGAGGGAAAAAAATCACTGTATTCTTTATCATGAAAAGGAAGAGGTTTGTTAAATATTTCACTGAAGTTCAAAAGCTTTGGAGATCTTTTCCCCTCTGCTAAGATGACATTATTTCCATAGTTTCCTCTTATTCTAATCGTGGGCATGAGAATGATTTTTAGTTGAGTCATTTGATGTTTCTCTGTGATTTTTTGGCAACATAAAGGTGTGGATGTCTAGTGAAATATCACCAGATGAATCAGTAGAGTTGGACACTCTCTAGCTTACTCCTGCAGAAAATTATGCACACAATTTTTTACAACAGTAGTGTTTGAAAACACTAGTTAGTTTTGAAACTTCACTCAACTTTTAAGGAGATAAAGCCTCTATTAAATGTATTATAACTCACTAGTGAGTGGGAGTGACAAATATACTCATTAGGTGACCCTGAAAAAAAATAATTTCTACAGAAACCACTTAGGAATTGGCAATGAAGCACTGGTCATTTTTGAAAATAAAAATTCCAAATGGATATCTCAATTTTATGTTGTTTCTTTGTACACAAAGCACTTTAAAATCTATGGAATCAGAATTTATAAATCTATAGACCATACAAAAGACATAACTTTTTCTCAAAAGTAATTCTCTACTTTGTGTATCTACTAGAACCCATTGACTTTCACAAGTTTATATAATAAATAAAATCAATTTTGTGAAAAATGTGAAGTGGTGATATAGTTCTTTGGAGTATAGTTACTACACTTTATAATATTCTAAGGCATATCAAAAACAACACTACAACAATTTTCAAATCAGCATTTTAAATACACAAGATAAAATTTGATTTCTTCTTTTTTTCCTGCATAGGTATTTATGAACTATGGGACTAATCCAAGGTCATGGGCCAGATAGAAGAATTTAAAATTAGACTGCAAAATCAGACTTAGTTCATTACTTTTTTCTTGACCTCTGTGCACCTTTCATATTTTATAATTTTTAGCTTTAGCAATTTGCCTCTGCATTTCCATGCTAAATTAATTTTGATTATAATTTGATAGACATCCAAGTAACTGCATATAAACATTAATTCATAAGGACTAGAGATAAAATCAGTATATTAAAGCATATGAGGACATATAAAGATGAATACCACTTAAAATTTTTTTCTATGAGATAAGCATGAATATTTAAATATATAACCTCGGCAATGCAGCATGAGAATATTACAAGATTAATACATATTAAAAATATCAATGACCGAATATAAGCTAGAAAAGTATGAAATGTTAATCACATCCCTAAGAAGAAACTCTAGAATTAGATTAGAAAAGTGTCAATCTCAAGAGTCCACTGAACCCAGCAAAGAGAAGGGGCAGTCAGAAAAATGTGGCAAAAATGACATTTCAAGTGTTTCCAAAATACTTCAATGTGATCCTCTTTTTTAAAAATTTACATAGATTCTTTTTAATTTCTTTATTGATTAAGGTGTTACATATGTGTCCTTATTCCCCCATTACCCCTACCCACCCCCCACCCCCAATGTGATCCTCTTAAAATTAGGAAAAAAAAATTGTGGTTTTCCTCAAGTTAAGTGACCTTTGACTCTCAAATTAAGAACTCAGAAAGAAGCTCCTCATATTTTGCCGTAGAAAAAAAGATGTTGCAAAACTATTTTTTTCAAACAGCACTTAGGAACTTACCTGTTTCCATTTTTCCATCCTGTGCTGCAGGCCCATCCGGAATCACACTTTTCACCTGCAGAAACTCATCGGGCTCATCTCCACCAATGATGGTAAATCCAAAACCCATGTTGCTCTTTTTTAGGGTGGTGCTGAGGAATGTTCCCTTCAACTGGGATGCATCCCGGGTGAAGAGTGGTTTTTCTACATTGGCCAATATAAGTTAAAAAAGAAAAAGCATGTTAAGGCAAGTTCTCAGACGGGGAAAGCGAGCTACTGAGCAGCCATCCGGGGTAAATGTGGGGTCTCCCACAGTAAATGCAAGCAGCGGGGAGGTGCTCGAGGGGCAAAGCTAGTGGTACTTCTTACAAACAGAGCAGTCCAAGCATCCAGGGAAAGGTAGAAAAGCTGCTTGATTTGGAGAGAGATTTTTGTGTGTGAAGTCAATGTTTTTAGTCACTAAAGTCGCCCTTTTTGTGCTGAAAACGGGCTGAATCAACGTGCCATTGGCCGATAAAAAGGAGCCCAGAGGTTTCTGGGTACTTCCTCCTGCTCTAAAAGTGTCCAGGTAGGAGACTCTAAGTGGCTGGTCCTCCACAAAACCTTGAAACCAAAATGGATTATTTTGTTTTAAAAAGAATAGGTGCTATGCAATGTTGCCACCAAGTCACATGTCTAAATTGGTTAGAAAAAGTACCTGGATGTGGGACTGAGTTAACTTATGCTAATGAGATGCTATACAGATAAGTAGATACATTAATTTCTACTGGCCCGGTAGTATTTTAGGATACTCTAAAATGTGAGCAAAAGGCAAGCCAATATTTCTAGATATAATTATGAATGTAAAGGTAACACATTTTGTAACAATACGCTGACACATTCAAATCATATGCCTAAATAATCAGAAGAGAACTTGAATCCACTCTTATAGGTTTGACCATTAATTTGTTATATGATATGCTTTTGCAGCTATGATTTGTAATAAATATTTTCCTAACAATATATGAAATGCTTTAAAAATAATAGTCACACTAGGAAACAGAATTAATATATTTTCAATGCTATCACAATCAAGTATTATATATTATATATATGTATATAGTTGTTACAGTTTGGTTGATATGATTTGATATCTGGAACAGCAAAACTATACATGATAACTCAGTTATGTATTTTCTATGATACTTTTGCTGTTGTTACATTTTTGGTGATATGTAATGGACAAACTATAAAATAATGAGTTATATTTGAATTTTACTTGGTCTATTTACATATCACATATATCTTTGTTAAAAACAGAGAAAGCTTCTTTAAAAATAAAAAACACATATGTAATCTTGTCACTGAGGTTCCCTTAATGAAAGTAACGTTTACAGTTGGAGACCTTTACATTCATTGCAAGTGTGCTGTAGTGTATGGTGTGAAGATCATCAGCAGGCAATCTAGGCCTCCCGCGTACAAAAGCCTCCTGCTTTTGTGATGAGTAAGAGCCCAGGCGAAAAGTTTGTGCAGCATCTCATCCCACTGCGTGGCTCTATGGTGTAGTCAGGTGCACAAGCAGCCCCAGACATACCGATCGGCCAGGGCCTCCAGGCGTGGTTGCGCGGATAATAGGACAAGTCACTCACGCTGCGCCACCTCCCCGGGGCAGTGCGGGGGCGGCCGGATTTGGGCCTAGGTATTGTCGATGAGGAGTTGTCTACTGCCACAAAGGAGAACAAGCCTCATTCTGGTGCTTGGTGTTTTAAGGACAAACTTAAGATTCTCTAAGTATCTCTGCAGTTTAAAGTACCAATGTCAAACCCATGAATCGCCACCTGGCCACCTGCTGTAAATTCCTGTAACGTACTCCCCTAGGCTTTAACTTAATCTGTGGTTGCTAAATACATTAGTTTAGAAACAGCAAACACCCAGCTAAAACTAATAGAGGGGTTTGGGAAAAGCCAATCGATTATTTGAAACGGTCCAAACAAAAGCATGTGTGTTGGAAGAGCAGGCAGTTGGATGGACAATGTTTCCCTTTGAATCATTGCATGGTGACAGGTACCAACCTCGGAAACCTGGGGCCTGCAGGGGCTTGGTTCCAAGTTCCGTGTGGGGCATGTTATGCTGCTGTAGCTTCCTTTTTGCTTCCAGGACAGGGTTTTCAAACTGTGTTCTTCTATTTATGTGGCTGAAAAATAAAAGTTCGAATTAGGATAACGGTGGGGCAAAGTCATTTAAGAGAACATGTGTACAGCTCTGCAGAGAGCAGGTGATTAAGAAACACTGAATGTGATTATCGGCAAGTGCCCACCAGGTATGAAGTTAGCCTCTGCTGGGCCAGCCTATGCACAGCATGCATTTCTGTGATAGGAGCCAGGTTCTCAATGGCTCCGTCCTATCTTATTAAATTAAATGTATGGATGATTCAGTCAGAACTAGAATGTGCACTTGCTTTCTGGTCTACGGTGTTAGTCTGACATAAATTTGGTGCATTTAAATAAATGGTCAACAAGTGAAATTTACACCAAGTGGTGAAGAGAAGAGTATCATCTAAGCTTTGCAAAGCCCCTAGAGTAAGGTAATTCACTGATTAATTTACTCCTATAGCAACGAAAGTCCACACTTTTTAGAGTCAGAAGATCTGGATCGAAGGGCTGGGACATAGGGGGAAAGAATCCCAGGGCTGTTATGGAAGTTGTAGAGTACCTGTAGGATGGTTGATGCTGAGATCAATCAAAAATCGAGTATTTCCTTTCTGCATAGTGAGATGATAAATTCATAGATATTAAGAGACAGGGAGGCTGGAAGCACCTGTGGGTCAGCTAGACTTAGGGATTATAGTAAAAGCATGCCTTCTAGTATCCCTACAGTATAATGAATTCTGTGAAATTTAGAGTTCCCTTCCACAGAAAGGATAGAAACCAATGACCCTGCCCAGCAGCAGTGCCATGTGGCTCTTACTCTAGGATATGAACACACCACAAGAAATCTGGCATATACATTGATTTTGATTCTTTGTATACACAGAAATAGAATTATGGATTAAAAGCATGAAGAAGAGACAGGTTAGAAGAGGAATGAGCAGTTACTGAGCACTCAACTCTGTACCAGCTACTATACATAAATTTCCTTAGTTAAGCTTAATGGCAATTGTCTTGTATTCTTATTATCCCATTTTTAAGGTGATGAGACTGATACATTGGAGGCCAGATGACTTGCTCTAAGTCATATGTAAGATGTACCGTCCATCACAAACCTCTTTTCAGTGTATGATTTCACAATAGCAAGTGCATGTGTATTTAATGTGCATATATACACACACATGCATGCACACACAGTCCTCTCATTTTGTGTTTTCCGGAACAACCCATCAGAAAGCAGAGGAGGTAAAAGAATCAAAATCTCAACAAATAATTTTATATTAATACATGTCAAATAATTCCTGGTGAGAGAGAAAAATCAATTGTCAGGAACATGATGAGACAATTGCAGTATCTAATTCCTTCCTCATGGGGGACAGGGCAGGGTAGCTGCCACTACATAGGCCCTGCAGTCAATTAGTTCTGGATTCAAAATTCAGCGCTATCGGTTGATTAGCTGTGTGACCTTGGGCAAGTTATTAAACCTGAACCTTAATCTATAATATGAGCATAATATGCCCTTCCTCCTGGGGTATTTGTGAGGATTCAATGAACTAACGAATATCGACACAAGGTTTCAAGCAGAGACCTACTCAACAACTAGCAGCAGCTGTTATCATCCTAAGTCCATAGGAAAGGCTTTGGGGTGGGGACTTGAACAGCACTGGGACCTTTCTCTAATATAGCCTCTGGTATAGGCTACGGTGCTGTTTAGGATGGGGGTTCTTATAGCAATGTTCTTTGGTATGGGAACTCACTGGTATGTGGTTCAATGTGAATCTGTCTTATGTAAAATTATTTTCCATTGGAAGTAAATGCTACTGTAATGCTCTTGTACACCAAGAAGTCACCATGATCTGTGGTGTGTAGTGAACTATGAATTTTCAAGGCTTCTTTGCCCCCCAAAACTCAGACAGTGCCAGAGTTTGAAGCCTCTTTTCCTTGTCTCCACATCCCTTTACTAAAATCCTTGAGATCTTTATATTACCTAAGGAAATATTATTCCTGAGGTTGCCCTTACTTATCTCTGTAGCTTCACCTTTGGCTGCATCACATACTTGGAGCTACTCTCATCAGCAACACCCTACGAAGCCTCTTATCTTGTCAGGTGAGATTCAGGGTATCGATGGTGCAATGCCTGAAGCACGACAGCCTGGGTTTGAGGTGGCATCTTGGGCAAAATACTAAACTCTCTAAGCATCAATGTCTTCATCCATAAAATGGGAACATTAATATCTACTTCTTGGACTTGCTGTGAAGATAAGAAAAATAATGTTTGCAAATCACAGATACATACGGAGGACTCCACACTTGTAAGGTAGTTGTTCTTTACTCTTCAAGGTATAACTTATTCTTCAAAAGTAACTTATTCTTTATTACTATTATTAATAACCAGAGGTCCGGTGCATGGATTCGTGCACTGGTGGGGTCCCTCAGCGTGGCCTGTGCCCTCTTGCAATCTGGGACCTCTTGGGGGATGTCGGACTGACAGTTTCAGCTGGATCCCTGCAGGCCAGGCTGAGGGACCCCACTGGTGCAAGAAACCGTGCACTGGGCCTCCAGTATGCATATAAGATCTTTAGTTAATCTCTCCCTCCTGCCCCCTCCCCCTTCCCTCTGAGATTCATCAGTCTGTTCCATGTTTCCATGCCTGTGCATTGAGCATCTGCCCCCTGGTGGTCAGTGCATGTCATAGCTACTGGTCAAATGGTCACTTAGGCTTATATATATATGGCTGCTGATGTTATTGTAATTATTATCTCGATGCGTTCTCCATCTGTCCCATAGCTCCCTTCCTAACCTCTGCCAGCAACATTCCTAGCCTGCATTATGCTTAGTTTATTTATTTTCTTACACCCTGCCTCATCATTAAGAGGATTTGAATTACTTTTAAAGAACAACAATGAAGAGTAAATAAAATCAGGGTGAAATCAGTTGAATCTGAGTGGAAGATCAATAGACAAAATTGATAATACAGTGTTCTACTTGTTTACTGGAGTTACATTGCAAATTAGCTTTGAGCTTTCTAGCTGCTAATTCAATGGGAGAGAGAAACCATTTATATTCTTCAGAGTATTTAAGATAAACCAAGACAGTTGTTCGGAAGGTTATAGTATTTCTGTTACTGAGTCTTGAGATCATTATTTCCAGGTCTTTGATAAAGAGGTTTCTGTGATGTAGTATACAACATCCTAAGTGATAATTCACAAAAATGAACTTAAAGGGCTAGCATAACCTTACCATACTGTGTTAAAAAGATTGATTTTCATTTTTATTTCCTTCTTTAGACTGTGCACACCTGTGTTCATGGCTCATCTTTGTGTACTGAGCATTGGACAGAGGGAAAGACAGTAATTTTTTATTAAATAACTAAATGATGTGTGTATGTTTTAAGACTTTGTTTACAAGTATATGGAATTGATTTCCAGAAGCCAAGAAACAACTTTGAGGTGTGTCAAAGTATCAGCTTTCCTCATTTCCTACCTGTTCTATTTCTCTTTTGCTAGGTGTTGTTCATCATATGCATAACTTTATCCTTAGAAAACACACTATAAGAACACTCCAGGGTTCATTTGCATATACAATTGGGATCCTCCAACTTTCCACCTGCACATAATTATTTCCTTAAAAAAGTCAATATGTAGCCACCTGCTTTATGGACACAATGCCAAAAATATTCCATTCACCATCAAAGTGAGTTTCTAGACTTAACAGAGAATGAAAATATCAATGAACTAGTCTGGCATGCTTTGTACCCCACAAATAGTGGAAGCTGGGTGTGGCTTAAGTATCCTGAGCTAATTGCTACTGAACATTTACATCGTCACAAATGAAGTCATTCATTTAAAACTTAAAATGATCCAAAGTTTTAAAAGACCTATTAGAAAGAAATCTGATTGTAGCTGAATAGAGTAGCCTTGTCTTCTTGTGCTTCCAAAATGAATAGTTTCTGGTCCCTTTAGCAAGGATTTGGGGGTCTTACAATGTTTACAAAGAATGTGAATGACAAATGCCATCTCCTCCTCATTGTTTAGGCTCTGTAAGATAATTACTAGCTTTTTCATATAACTTCCATAAAGAACAGGAACCTGAGAAGCTACTGAGAGTTTTTAACTCTAGTTATATCTAGTGTATTGTCACATTTTTCTAATAGAAATCTTTAAGTGTTAAGGACTAAGGGGTTAAGAGACATATTCTGAAGTGGGTATATCCTAACAACACCATTTTCCCTTTACAAAAAGCAAAGACTAATGATACTTCCATGTTAAAATGACCAAGGGATCAGGACATTCAAGGATGAGGTTCCATTCTTGAACATTCTATAAGTGGCAGTGCTTTGTGGTTCAGGACAAACCTGAAGAGTTTACAAAACAAAAACAAAAACAGAGAAGACTCAGGCCCACCCTAAATCAGCTGAGCCATAATCTCTGAATGGGGTACAGGCACTGGCATTTTTTATAAAAGCTTCCCAGGTAATTCTAATGTGCAGTTAGGGTTGTTAATCCCCTGAATTAGAAGCTGAGAAAGCCCTGGCCTAAGTGTTATATACCTGTGGCTTAGTTGTCTGAGCATCGTCCTGTGTGCTGAAAAGCCACTGATTTGATTCCTGGTCTGGGTACCTGCAACACAGGTTGTGGGCTTGATCCTTGGTAGGGGGCATGCAGGAGGCAGCCAATCAATCTTTCTCTTTCTCTCTCTTTTCCTCTCTCTGTAAAAATCAATAAAAAATAAAATGAAATAGAAGCCGAGAAAGTAAGTAAAGGTACTTGACTAAGGCCTGATAAGATTTAGCCTGATAAGATTTGTGTGGAAGTCTCGTTTTCTGTATGCAGCCTTGGGGAGTACTAGTGCTTCAGAATAAAGGGCTCATGAAATCAGAAGGTTCAGAAATGTGAAATGCCCGGAGCGGAGGGAATATTTGTAGCTGATTGGCTATGCGGCCAAAGGTAGTCTCAGGTCAGCATTCTGTTTGACTGCAACCTCCTTCACTGTGGGGAGGGCATGGAAGAAACAGGAGGACAGATGTACATCCTGGGCCCATCAGTACACACGAGACAGGCCTGCTGAGCATTATGAAACCTATGTTTCCTCAATAGTCCAGGCTGTTCACCCCACCTTGCTTCTCCTGGGTTCTTGGAGAGGGACACTTTTAGTGCATAATCACGAATAACACCTTTTATATCCACTGGTCAACTTCTTGACTTCAGTTGATAGTTTAGAAATGGATCTTTGGGTCAATGTGAGAGAGAGAAGAGAGCAGTTTTCAAGTGGAGATTGTACCACAAGTAAAATATTTCTAAGGTGGTCAAAGAGGCTCTACTAATTTATTTAAGGCATGGGGTAACCAGTGTTCAATAATTATTTGTTGAATAAATGCAAAGATGGAGCATGTATGCATGCAAGGTGCCAAATCTCACTATTTTCAGTTTAATTTTTGTCATAAAATGTGTGTTATGACAGTCAGAACTTATATGAAGCTTAGGACCAGCATGTGTGATTTAACCAATCTGCACTTGGGTAAACGCCATGCATCATTTACCGGCTATTACAATGTGCTAATTACTATTTTTACCTGTGCCTAAGAGGCTGACTAAGAGGTGCTCCATGACTATGAAGAATCACATTTTCTAGGGAACTAGATATTAAAGTGTGCTAGGAGGGGTGAGAATAGTCTGACCTGTACTATACTCTATGTTGAACTGGACTGCTATTTCTTAATAAATTATTTATGAGTGATTCAAATGTGAAGTCACAATAGAGCCTAAGTTACAAAATATGGAACTCCAAAAATATGACTACTGTAAGTGATATATACCTGTGCACACATATCACTCATATATAACGATAGACATACACAGCCATGGATACAGGAATACTTTGGGGTCTGACTCCAAAGAGAATCAAAGAATTACCAAGGATATTCAGAACAGTGAGGAGTCATGAATACAACATCACTGATGTCAGGGATTATCCAGGAAAGAGGGAGACAGGGAAAGAGAGCTAATGAGGGGAGATGGACAAGACTGGGGGCAAGACTGTGGCAGATCCTAAGTCAACAGAACATGAGAATAATTTCAATTCTATGATACCCAATTCTATGTAATACTCAAACTCCCCAGGTTTCCAAGTCCAATAATCAGAGTGAGAACAAGTTTTGAAAAAGTCTTATTCTTGACTACTGTGTCTTTATTACCACCCAGACCAGGAGGAAATAAAATACATATCTATTCCTTTTATATGCTAGTAAGTAATGCAGGAGGAATTAGAAAACCAAAATTTAACAATACTTTAGATGAGTCTTAAAGAGAAAAGGACTTACTGTCTGGATGCCCTAGCATCTACACAGAACCTTTTGATGCCTGGCCACTAATAAATGACCATGAGTGCGGGCAGGAGGCTCTCATTCTTAAAAGATAAGCACCCAGGGAAGAAAGGAAAAAGAGAAATGGTGGGAATAGAGAACAAAAGCTCAGCAGAACCAAGAGCAAATAAAGGTGGCAACAAGTTACTTCATTGCTGTTTTTAATAGATCGCTTTTTGAGGGATAAGTATTGTTGTAGAGTTTTACACTTTAATACACTGTCTAAAATCATGCCATTGCTGAAGAGCAAAGCTTCATACAGACCAGATCAGCGATTTTCAACTGGTGTGCTATGACAGGCGTAGTGGTGTGCCACAAGAAACTTTAAGACATTCCATACCTGCCTGTTTAGGCAGGGGCACTGATGGCCTCTTTTCCCTTAGATTGTCAAATGAAATAACAACAGCCAACACAACACTAGCTGTCCAGTGTGAATGGATTTAAATTAAACTTATTTTTGTCAGATTAGAAAAAAAATAATATTTTAGATATGCCACAGAATTTACTAAGTAGTTTATGTGTGCCATGAGAGGGAAAAGGTTGAACATTGCTGGACAAGATGATAGTTTCATTCAACTGTAATGGGGGTGTATTTTCACATAATTTTTTGTTCCTTTCCATAATACACATACAAGTTTGGAGAATTTAGGCCCTCACATTGGCTAAGTTTGTGTTTTTTATTCTAAATCTGTGCATAAAGAAGATGTAAGGTGTAATGTTGGATATTTCAGAAGAATGTACCATTTTGCAAACTTTTTAAGTCACATAATTGCAACTCAGATTTAAATTCTATTTAATAGATGCCACAACTCATGGGAAAAAAACTGAAGAATGAATGTCAGCTTTGAGTAAGTCAGAGAGAATAAAGGGAGAATGGTGGATGGTAGGGATGGGAATTAATATTCGTTGAGCAAGTACTATGTACCTCAGCTAAACAGGCTTCATGCTTGTAATTCATCTGCTCCTCAGAGAGGGTAAGCAATTTTCTGCAGACCTCAAAGTAAGGGGCAGATGCAGGAATCAAATCTAGCTCTGTGTAGTGCCAAACCCAATAACTTTCATTTATGTGGTTCTGACACAAATATACACTTAGGTTTCAAGTGATTCTCAATTTCTTTTAGTCAGTGTTCATTGCAAAACTTTCACATTATTGTAAATTACCTGCTGATTTTCTGAAAACAAAATGTAAAATCATAGCACCCTGTTTTGATTATTAAATGATTTTTTTAAAGAGCCCAATGATTATGTACATGGAAATAGGGACTGATCACGTTTCACAAGAAAATATATGTGTGTGGGTATGTTTTGCATTTCGTAGAAAGTGAGAAATGAAATAGCAATGAGAGTATGTCTTGGCTAGCCAGGAGGCCTGGTTTAGGGCAACATGGTTTTCAAGCCAGAAGGGTCTCCTCCAAGGGTTGCCTTTCAGCTTCCCTCAGGCTTGTCCGAACTCTAATTTTCCTTGCCAACACTGGAAGTTGAACCTGCACCCTGCCTTTGGCAATTATGATAATGAAAAGATGATTCTGCACTACTATTTATGAATATGCTTAAAGTTGTATATGAGTGAGAAGGGAGGTAGTCAATACCACAACTGTGCTTGTCTTGCCTCCGGCTTTGAAAAGGATTTGTTAGGTCTTCCTCAGAGCCAGGGATGCAGTAAGAAATGAAAACATAGTACTTACTTAGCAAGAAATTCTTTAGGTGGTAACATGGCAGAACCTCAAGTGTTGGTGGGAACTCACATAAAAGTCACCTGTAAGTGGTAGATTAGGTCATGAGGAATAACAGAGGCCAGGGAAGCCACCTGACTCTTGGTACTCTCAATCTCAGGTGTACCTCTGGGTTTCACCAAAGTGAAAGCCAATTGCAGTGAGTCTGAGTTGTCATTCTCTACCATCTTTGAGACCAAACCAGCATTGGGGTTTACACTATGTTTGAAGAGTCTACCAGGTACTGCCTTTGTGAAATTCCCCTAATATCTCTGAACTGCAACTGCTTCATCTATAAATATCTTATCCACGTCAGAGGACTGTTTTGAAGAGCACTCAATTATAATATGTAGAAGCATCAAACAGACTGTCAAACTACAGCGGGAAGGTATGGAAGGGTTGTGGGGGTAAGAGATCAACCGAAGGACTTGTATGCACGCATATAAGCACAACCAACAGACGCAAGACACTGGGGGCGGGGGGACGAGGGCAAGTGACGGCGGGGTAGGGAAGGCCGGGGGGAGGTCAGTGGGGAAACAAAAAAGAGACATATGTACTACTATTTGTAATACCTTAACCAATAAAATTAAAAAAATATATAATATGTGAAAGTTTCAAAGTAAATAAAGTATTACATAAATTTAAGTTGATTTTAACATTATTTTTATATTTGGAGTCTGGGAGTCAAGTGTATTTTAAATATGGACAGCATAAAGTCTCTTAATTTCTGTACTGGACTGCAGCTCTATTGCTACCACTAGCTTGATGGCCTGGCTTCTCTAAGTTTAAGTTTCTCTGTCTGCAGAACAGGTATAATAGTATCTAAAGCAATATGGTGATGATTAAATGAGTTAGGTAAAATGCCACTAAGTAATATTACAGAAAAAAGACAATTATTCCTAACATTTTATATATCTGAAAATATACTCATGTGTTTTTGATGCCTAATTAAAACTAAAGAAAGTGACGGAATAATAGCATGAGGGGACTCAGTCATCCTCCATATATGAGTATTGTGCTTAATGGAAATTGGAACTATCTTTACATGATGGCAGTCTCAACAAGTGGTACCTAATAACCTTTCAGAAACCAAACTTCTAATGGTGAGTTTCTTCCAGACTAAATTAATGCCAAACTAATTTTACTGGTTTTGCCTATAGTAGATCCAGTCAACCTTCTCAGCCACAGAACAGAATATTTTTTCTTGACAATTTTAAAGTTCATCTTATTTAGCTATATTGAATTTTAATATGTGAAATTTGATAAAAATTTTTGATTCACCCATTTTTATTATATAATTAGCTGAGTCTATTATAATGTAACTTCACCTAGATAAATATGAAGTCTGTTAAACACTAGTAATAAATAATGATTAATAATGTGACTTTGTATTATAGAGAAAATGGGAAAGCAATATCCCTTCAAATATATTCAGCTGTGACAGTGGTGAAAAATCCAGTAGTTCTTATCTTGACCTTTGGTTATAAGCTTATCTTTATCTTTCTGCCCTTTCAATGATATTCTTAACATCAGTCTCTTGTCTGTAGAAACCAAATACATTTTTATTTTTTTCCATAGCTTTGTAAGGAGATTCTACTATAATAATCTACCCTTTCATAACATGTGTATGATTGGATTGTTAAGATCATTAAAATAAAATAAAAGAATGGTAGTGTACAGGGGTGGGCAAAAGTAGGTTTACAGTTAATACAATACAGTAATTATACAATAATACAATAATAAATAACAATATAAGAATAAACTCTTGTTTTGTGTATTCACAACTATAGAACTACTGCTGCCCACCCCTGTATGTTATTGTTTCGCCAAATAACAAGTATTTTAAGTATTCTTTGATCAGCCATCATAATGAGAAAGTTAATGAGGCTGGATACAGGAAAGCAGCCAAATTTATTCTTATTAACACAAGGTGTAGTGGTTGTTCCTTGAACTGGAAG
Organism: Plecotus auritus; assembly: GCF_963455305.1. Classification (NCBI taxonomy): domain Eukaryota; kingdom Metazoa; phylum Chordata; class Mammalia; order Chiroptera; family Vespertilionidae; genus Plecotus; species Plecotus auritus. The sequence continues at coordinate 152,936,828 of NC_137775.1, forward strand.
AGACCTCATCAATCACCTAATCCAGACTACTCATTTAACAGATAACAGCCAGGGAAGCTAAGTGTAATCTTGTACCAGCCTGTAAATTCAAAATCATGAATGCAAACTGGGACAAACTATTAACATCATGTTCTGTGACAGACACAAAAATTCTGAAGAACATTATCTGCATATTTAAAAACAGATGAAACTATATATATAGTTCTCATGTGGGGAGGAGGGTATTACATTTTACCTGATCAGGTGACCATCCTGTTTTGTTTAATATAGGGTGCCCAAAGAATGACACCAATCTGCTGTTTCCTTAGTTTGATGAAGTTCCCTTATTCCTCCAATAATATTAACATTTCTCTGAGCTGAATGTGATTCCAGTTAGGCATCTATCAAAGATCAAAAAGACTAACTGCCTGCCAACTACTTTGATTCCAGAAAGAATCTTTTTTCCAACACCAAAGGACAATAAATGGCTGTGTTTTTTCATTATGCTAGTCTCCAACACTATACGCTCTTAAGGGATTGTTAGGATAATTGACTATATGCAATTTTCATTTTATGTGCTAACTTTAGAACTTAGTCTCAGTCTAAGATATGACTCCCAAGTAGGTGATGATACTGATTGGTAACATGAGACCATAGGTAGTTCACACACAAGAAACATGGCATGTTTAATCCAAAGAGGGAATTAACAAAATACATAAGCTATCTCATAAATGATAGCATAATAACAATAATCTGCTTGTTATGTAACATTGTCTTGGCAAGAGGCAAACAGAATTGTCCAGTGAGAGATGGTGATCGTTTTCTCTTGGTTGCCTAGCAATGAGCTGCATGGGATGGGGCCCCCTCCTCCAGCAGGAGGGACAGCACTTCCCACAGGGCTCTAGGTCCTCTCAGTGCAGGGATAATAGCCCCCACAAAGGTCACATCTAGCTCAAAAGGTTGTCTGCAACCACTGTAAGCCACACTTCCCTGAGTGCAGGTTGTTCTGCCTGCCTTCACAAGGCCATTTCACGTTTGCATGGCCCAGTAAGAAGGAGTAGAAGGAGGGAGCATGGTCCTACTTTAGGAGCACAGAGCACAGTGCTCCCAATTCCGACCATTCCTGCTCTCTCTCCGTGGTCCCTCACTTTGCTGTCTCTGCCACTAGCTTCCCCTGCACTGTGCTATATGGTGTGCTGCTGTGTTGTTTGCCTGTGTGTAACCTCCACAGAAGTGCCTAAAGAAGAGCTTGATTTAATTTGTTAGATTCATACAATATGCTGAAAGACAAACAAACCAAAAAAGTCAGTGTTTACATTACATTCATCTTTCTTCACAGATATATTCTCAAAGAAACGTTGAAGCTAGAGTAATAATTCCCCTGTCTTTTATTACTAATTTCTAGACAAAGAAAATGATTTAGTAGAATTGTAAAAATTAGTGTGTTTGTTTTTTTAAAAACTTTGCTATGTAACTCTGATGTCAAGATGAATACCTCACTTTTATTTGTAAAGTTCACCTGCAATTAAACCAATTTAAACGTCTGAGTGCCTAAAGCATTCTTTATTTGGAACCAGAAGTTTTCTTACATAAGATAGTTCATGAGATCAAACAATTGCTAATAACAGTGTATTTAATTACAGAGTTAAGTTTTCTTTGGTTGAAAAGATATTTAGGGGAGGGGAAGGCAACTGAAATAAAGAACAAAATTTGATCCTACTAGAATGAACCAGCAATGGTGGCGTCTCACAGCATAAAACATTATCTCTAATCTCAGGTAAAGGGTGAGTGAGGGGCGTCCATCCAGGTCTTGCCTGCACAGTGGTGAAGAAAAGGAAGATTGGACATAAGACTTCATTTTGATGGAAAGGATCGTAGTGTTATAATATTTGAGGGATGCTGGCCTAAAAAGTAAAAAGAAGCCATAAGCCTTTCTACTGATCTGTGGTTGCACAGTAGTATTAAGAAAGTAAATCAATAGCCAGTTGAAATTTATATGATATGAGTGAGTGAGCAAGCAGTACAGAGGAGATGAGTAGGAATTATCAATTACACACTATCGAAATGCTAATGTAGTATAAAGAGCATGTGTGTGGAACCAGGAGAGCCGTCACTTATGAAGCCTGACTGCTTATTTGTAAGGAATGATGCCACAGACTGAAATTGGCCTGGGTCAGCCATAAGGGCGTATAAATGTAAATCTAATGAGTCAGCAAAAAAGAGCTAATTGTCGTTCAGTTAAAGATAAGAGTACCCATATTTATTTTGACATGCTCCTTTTGTTCAACTGTGAAGTTAACTGAGTTGTGCTTGTTTAATAAATACGAGAAAATACTTTGTAAAGTATAAACTTGTTATCTATATATATAAAAGCCCAGTGACCGAATGACCAGAATGACTGGAACAACTGGTCGCTATGATGCACACTGTGGTGGCCAACTGGCTCGATCTGGGCCCTGATTGGTGCCCCTCAACCTCCTGCGGCCCCTCCCTCCGGCCACCCCCGCTCCCGATCGGCCCCCCTCGTCCCGATTGGGGGCGGGGCCGGCCAGCCAACTGCCCACAGCCCCTCCCCCCCTGCCGGTCAACCTCCCAGGGTTCCTCCCCCTGGGCGGGCCCCCTGATAGGCCTCGATCACTGGCAGACTGAGGGACCTCACCCGTGCACGAATTTGTGCACCAGGCCTCTAGTATTAATATAAAAACATAGCTACTCTATTGAAAGGTCCTTCTTAGCTATATCTGGCATTAGACAGCTTCATCCTTACTCACTGTCCATGACTGTCAATTGGGATGAGGGATGGGAAAGCACAGTACAAGTAAAAATAGTGCCTCAAACATTACCATTCCTACTACTATCATCATAAATCCTCAGGTGCATTAGATGACACATAGGATAGATAATTATGACAAAAATAACTTCCTTAGGAATTACCCTGAAACCTCCCCTCTGTGGTAGACATGGAGACAACACCCTCTGCAGTCCTTGACTTATCACTTGCATTGGGCTTATGGAATTACCACTAATTCTAAAGAAACATTATTCTTTATTCAATATGGTACACTCTGAACATGACAGTAAGTAAATGTTTCCTACAAATCAAATATTTTTCTTAGAATTGTTCATTTTGTGGGAGGTTTGCTGTAATCATGAAAGAGCTCAAAAAGCAGTAATGCCACAAGGAAAAGTCTTATCCATGTCATTGGGACAAACAAGAAAAAATAACTGGCATTTATTGGAGTACTAACTACATACCTGAGTAAAGTGCTAAATGTCACCTGTGGAATGAGACTGTCTAGGTCCAAATTCTACCTCCATCATTTAGAACTTATACAAATTTCCATACCTCAGTTTCCTTATCTATAAAATGGCAATAATAAAAGAAACTTCATAGGTTTTAATGTGAGGGTTAAATGAGCTAATATATGTTAAGCATTTAGAATACTACTTGGCACATAATATCCCTTACCTCTCATCTTCCTTCTCATTCTCAGTAACCTGTCTGCTCAGAATCCTGTGAGCTTGGCATACGGTGAAACTGCAGCCCATACTTTTGGACACTAAGTGATAATAACTGACATGACCAAATGCTTTTTACAGGATTTAGAGCTCATCTTAGCACAGGAAGTCACTGAGCAACTTCACCAACAATGCCACTTCAGTTTAGCATGTTCTATTATATAAATCTGAGGGGAGGAAATTGGTGGTGGTGGTGGGGGAATGCTTTGTTAAATAATATATCTATATAAAAGCCTAATATGCAAATTGTCCCCTCAGGAGTTTGACCAGGAGAGCGGTAGTTTGATTGCTCGCTATGACATGCGCTGACCACCCGGGGGTGGTGTGGAACATGGCGGGAGACCAGCGGAGGCAGCGGGGAACTGAGGGAGCGAGGGAAGGAGGAGGCGGGGGCGGGGGGACTGTGCGGTGGCGGTGTGTGGGTGGTGAGGAAAGGAGGAGGCGGGGAGGCGGGGAGGCCTAGGGACCCTACCTGTGCATGAATTTCATGCACCAGGCCTCTAGTTGTTTAAATAGCATCAAAAAAAGTTTGCTAGTCTTTGAAGATTGAAGGGAAAAACTAAAAAATGTAAAAAATTAACTTTCAGTATAGAAAAAAACTCTAAGAACAACCGAAAAATTAAAAGGCTATCCTTTTCTGTTTATTTCTAAGTGGAAATGTTTTACAGTTGTTACTTAGGAAATTATAAAGTTAGAAAGTTTTTTCTCTGAAAATGTAGAAAATCTTTCAAAGGCATGACGAATAGAAACATTCTTAAGACATGATATTGAGTTAAAATCCTCTCAACCACTTTCCAACATGCGACCTCACGACGAATACTTACTATTAATCATGAAGTGAATATGATTTTCCTTTTACATTTAATGCTACATTGAAGATAGTTTGCAGTGTTTTTCAGACTTGCTGGAATTGCACACAAATAGTGTTTTATAGTAGCAGATGTATGACATCACACGAAAAACCTGTAAAACTTTTACACGAAAACCAGATCTGCCAGTCTCCACTATCGTTTTAACTGTGGTTACGTGGTTTGCCTCTCCATCTGTGCCAGAGAAGGCAGCTTTGTGTGAAAGCTGTTCCAGAAAATTGTATCTTTGGGACCAGCTAGTTAAGCAAATTGTGTAGCTGCCATTGAAACCCAAATGTACCCAGCAGACATAATTTCACAAAAGGGGAGGGGAAACCACTTTTGTACAAAAGTCACAGCTGTTCAACTCTACATTTTGTGGTGTTTTTTTTTTTTTCATTAAAAAATTTTCCCTTTCTTTATGAGCAGTGACAGTTACATTTCTGGTTAGCAACTGAGGACATTTTAAGATGTTGCTAAGTGCTGTACTATCATGGATTTGGTGTCTGTCAGGAAAAATTGGGCTAACTTCTCTTTGCTGGTACACAGAGTAGAAACTTGGTCCGTCTGCTCTGTCTGTAAATGAAATAAGAGAAGATGTAAATGAAATAGATGAGTTATGGCCATTGTTCTCTAACATACAGAGCTGTGTGGATGCCTCTACTGCTCCAAATCAGTGTTGATATTCTTACGTTAAGGTCCACACGATGGCCTCCACCTTGTTCAAATCTTGCAAATCTTGCTCTCAGTGGCCAGCTGTCCAGAGCCCTCGGAAGTAGTGGGCAGTGGAGCTGACGGCTCAGAATGCTTGGGTCAGAAGCTGGTCTCACAGGCTGTGCACAGCATGACCGCCCATTGCTGAGCATCCTGCTGAGACCATATTAGATGGGAGCCAGAGAGGAGACTTTCCCCAATGACCCCTCATTCTTCTCCAGTAATAAGTCTGAGGCTTGTTTGGACCATGATGGATTATGAACACTAAATCTGTGGGAGGCATTTTCAGCAGAGGTTGGAATCCGGGCTCTACAGTCAGACTGCCCGGGTGCAAACTAGGACCATTCCTCTCTGTACTGTGTGATATTGGGTAAGTCCCTTAACTTCTTCAGCCAGTTTCCTCAATGTACACTTAGGACAATTCACCTCCCTATCACTAGAGAAAGGATTGTAAATAATTGTGGTAAAGACAGTTGAGCACCAGCCCAGTTCCTGGCACATACTTGGTAGACAGTAAATGTTAACTATTTTGGTGCTATGATGAAGAGGATAACTTTTCTGACTTTTAAATATATTAAACCTGTAACTTTAACATTGACTTTGCACAGGACAGAATTATGGCTCAGGAAGGTAAAGTCAGTAATAGTGGTTGAAAGCTATTCAATCTAGGTTTTTCAGTTTCAAGTTGTATAAACACTTTCCTGCTATTGATTGCTGGAATTCCTAACTGCCTGGCTGTGGCTGACAGGAAAATAAGTGTCTGCAACTGCGCCAGAGGCACAGACTGATTTCAACCTGACATGCCCTGTCGGTGACAAAGAGTCCACTCTGCAACTTCTGCTCCCAGATGTCGGTCCATTGAAGAGAGTGACTGACTTCTAAGCTGGACTTCTAATGTCCTTGCACAGGCTTTTTTGGTCACTGGATGGGAGGTGAAATGTTTTTCATATTTTGTCACTGGCACATTCAATTGCATAAATGGGGGTATAATTAAACATCAAAAATGATACAGAGAATGTTCTGCAGAGAATACATCATCCATCATCATCAATAGTACTAGGGAATCAACATTTTCTTGATTACAGGTTTATCATAAAGACAACCTTGGTTTATAACATTAACTAAATATATTTTTTTTAAATCCTCACTGGATATTTTTCCATTGATTTTTAGAGAGAATGGAAGGGAAGGGAGAGAGAGGGAGAAACATCGATATGAGAGAGACACATAGATTGGTTGCCTCCTTCACGCACCTGAGCAGGGCCAGGGAACCTGCAACCAAGGTAGGTGCCCTTGACTGGAATCAAACCCAGGACCCTTCAGTCCGAGGTCTGATGCTCTATCCACTGAGCAAAACCAGCCAGGGATAACATTAACTAAATATTAAAGTTGCAAACTAAAATGCATGATTATTTAAGGTATTGAAATTAATGTTATCACTTCAATTATAAACTGTCTTAATCTAGGCATATTATATTTTATATTTATGACTAGAGGCCCACTGCATGAAATTCATACACTGGGGGGTGTCCCTCAGCCCAGCCTGCACTCTCTCCAATATGGATCCCCTTGGGGGATGTCCGGCAGTTGGACATCCCTCTCACAATCCGGACTGCTGGCTCCCAACCGCTCGCTTACCTGCCAGCCTGATCACCCCCTAACCACTCCCCTGCCAGCCTGATTGATGCCTAACTGCTCCCCTGTCAGCCTGATTGCCTCCAACTTCCCTCCCTGCTGGCCCGGTAACCACCAACTGCCCTCCTCTGCTGGCTTGGTTGCCCCTAACTGCCCTCCTGTGCCAGCCTGGTTGCCCCCAACTGCCCTCCCCGGCCAGCCTGGTCGCCCCTAACTGCCCGCCCCTGCCGGCCTGGTCACCCCAACTGCCCTCCCCTGCCGGCCTGGTTGTCCCCAACTGCCCTCCCTGGCCGGCCTGATCATGCACAACTACCCTCCCCTGCTGGCCATCTTTGACCACATGGGAGTGGCCATCTTTGACCAAATGGGGCGGCCATCTTGTGTGAGGGTGTGAGGGTCAATTTACATATTACCTCTTTATTACATAGGTATCTACACAAATTAGACTTTTTCCAACAAAAATACTCTATGGACCAACAAGAATAAATAACTACAATATTCACATATCTGTTCATGTAGATTTCACAAACAAACCTATTATTCAGAACCAATATACCTTGTGAAAATAATAGTGTCTTAGAGATGAGATTCACATTTTTGGAACAATTAAAACAAGCCATGTAGACTGGCATGGTCCAATTCAAATGGATAAAGTATCTTTGTTGTGGTGGAAAATAATCTCTTATTTCAAGAAATATTATATTATATAAAATAAATTAAGGTATTTTAAATATTCTGATTAACTTTTTCCAAAAGATGTTTTTAAGAAATATTGGGATGTAATTCTACTTAAAATTACTTTTACATTTGTATGAATGATTGATCTCAATTTTTTGCTTGGCTTGATAATGCCCACACTGGTATTGATATACCTTACGGTATTACGTAATGGGGAAAAGCCATGAGAAGTAATAGAACTGGATGAAACTTGAGGGACACTAAACTATTAGACTCACCTATATCATGATCTCAGCTATTATTTGGAATCTAAAACTCTTAAATGCCTGTCTGATCTAACATAGGACATGGCTGATTAAAATATAAATAACTTCCTGATTATGGTGGTGATGCTCAAAAAATAAAGTGGAAAAATGTAGAGATATATATAATTTAAGCAAAAACAAACAAAAGAATAACCATTTGAAGTATAATGATAATGAGGACAATTTTCTTTTAGAGTTATAGTCAATGTCCAATTCAATAATTAACTACAATCGAGCAGCATATCTTTACTTAAAGAACACACACCTCAATGATCAAGAAATTAGGAAGCATTGTTTTCTGACATATGGATGTCTCACTTCTATGACAGATAATTAGAGCAGAAAAGAGAGGTTTGAGTTAAATATTGTTTCCAACTTTAGATGGCAGCTCAAAAGGAGTTGAGGAAGACATGGAAAAACAATCTGAAGAATTAGAATAAGGCAGGGGTCAGCAAACTATGCTCTGCAGGTCAATTTCAGCCAGCTGACTGTTTTTATAAATAAAGTTTTATTAAAACACCGCTATGCCCATTAATTTAACTGACATCTATGGTTGCTTTCAAGCTACAATGGTTGAATTGAGTAATTGTGACAGAGGCCATATGTCCCCCACCCCCTGCCCCAAATATTTGCTATCTGGCTTTTTATGGAGTTTGCCAATATCTAGATTAAGGAAAAGGTTCTTATTCTCTGAATTTTGCAAGGAAGTGCATCAAAGATGATCTGGCATGTAAGATATCTCAGTTCTCTTTCCTCATATGAAACTGCCTTGGATTTCAGATGTAATAAGCTTTGGCACAGTACAGTCTGATTCAGTGAACTGAGATAAGCTAGCATTTATTGGAAACATTTAATGCTGATAAATTTACCCAGAAACTGCAGATATATTATTATTAAAATACTAGAGGCCCGGTGCACAAAATTCGTGCATGGGAGGGAGAGGGGGGTCGGGTGTCCCTCAGCCCAGCCTGCACCCTCTCCAATCTGGGGACATCCCTCTCACAATCCAGGACTGCTGGCTCCCAACTGCTCACCTGCCTGCCTTCCTGATTGCCCCTAACCGCTTCTGCCTGCCAGCCTGATCACCCCCTAACCACTCCCCTGCCAGCCTGTTTGCCCCTAACTGCCCTCCCCTGCAGGCCTGGTCACCCCTAACTGCCCTCCCCTGCAGGCCTGGTCCCCCTCAACTGCTCTCCCCTGCATGCCTGGGTCCCCCCAACTGCCCTCCCCTGCAGGCCTGATCACCCCTAACTGCCCTCCCCTGCCGGCTTGGTTACCCCAACTGCTCTCCCCTGCAGGCCTGGGTCCCTCCCAACTGCCTTTCCCTGCAGGGCTGGTCGCCCCCAAATTCCTTCCTCTGCTGGCTTGGTCACCCCTAACTGCCCTCCCCTGCAGGCTTGATCGCCCCCAACTGCCCTCCGTTGCAGGTCTGGTCCCTCCCAACTGCCCTCCCCTGCTGGCCTGATCACCCACAACTGCCCTCCCTTGCAGGCCTGGTCCCTCCCAACTGCCCTCCCTTGCTGGCCATCTTGTGTCCACATGGGAGCAGCCATCTTGTGTGTTGGAGTGATGGTCAATCTGCATATTACTCTTTTATTAGATAGGATAGAGGCCTGGTGCACAGGTGGGGGCCAGCTGGTTTGCCCTGAAGGGTGTCCTGGATCAGGGTGGGGGTTCCCTTGGGGTGTGGGGCAGCCTGGGCGAGGGGCCTGTGGTGGTTTGCAGGCCGGCCACGCCCCCTGGCGACCCAAGCAGAGGCCCTGGTATCTGGGGTTTATTTATCTTCTACAATTGAAACTTTGTAGCCTGGAACAGAGCCAAGTCTTCTGCTCGCTCCATGGCGGCAGCCATTTCTATTGGGATTTATGTATCTTCTATAATTGAAACTTTGTAGCCTTAAGTGGAGGCCTGGGCAGGCCAGGGCTGCAGAAGCTTGGATTCCTCCATCGCCGGGGGCAACCCTAGCCTCCTGCTCTTTCCAGCTCCGTGGCTGCTGCCATTTCTGTTTGAATTTATGTATCTTTTATCATTGAAACTTTGTAGCCTTGAGTGGAGGCCTAGGCCGGCAAGGGCAGGCAGAAAGCTTGGCTTTCTCCATTGCCGGGGAAACCCAAGCCTCCCTCCTGCTCTCTGTAGCCGTAGCCATCTTGGTTGGGTTTATTTGCATATTTGCTCCTGATTGGCCGGTGGGCGTGGCTTTTGGTTGTGGCTTGTGGGTGTAGCGGAGTGATGGTTAATTTGCATATTACTCTTTTATTAGATAGGATTTGTATATTGTAATTGGTTAGCAATGTAGTGGGACTTAGGGGCCTTAAACACTTTAAAAGTGATTTCCCTTTATTTTTGCAATTAGAGATAGCTCAATGTATTTATCTTACTTTTTTCTTACTTATTTATCTTACTATGTTAAAAGGTATGGCAAAGTGAGGCAAATTCACTTTGACTGAAAATGACTGACTGTGTGCCAAAATTGGGGCTTTACTAAATGAAAATGGTGGGTCAAAGTATTCAAGACAAGTGTTGATGAGGAAGATACTCAAGAGCAGGGAGAACATGGATCTTATTCACCTATACCAGTGGTCGGCAAACCGCGGCTCGCGAGCCACATGAGGCTCTTTGGCCCCTTGAGTGTGGCTCTTCCACAAAATACCACAGCCTGGGTGAGTCTATTTTGAAGAAGTGGCATTAGAAGAAGTTTAAATTTAAAAAATTTGGCTCTCAAAAGAAATTTCAATTGTTGTACTATTGATATTTGGCTCTGTTGACTAATGAGTTTGCTGACCACAGATCTATACATCCCTAGCACAGAGAAGGGCTTGATGCCTATAAAAAACCCAGTAACTGTTTGAATATTGTTACAAAAACAATTTAGCAATAATACCATCAATTTATCACCCTTGCCCGGTCGGCGTGGCTCAGTGGTTGAGCATCGACCTATGAACTAGGAGATCACAGTTCAATTCCCAGTCAGGGCACATGCCCAGGGCTGTGGGCTTGATCCCCAGTGTGGGGCCTGTAGGGGGCAGCTGATCAATGACTCTCTCATCATTGATGTTTCTATCGTTTTCTCCCTCTCCCTTCCTCTCAGAAATCAGTAAAAAATTTTTATAACCCTTGACAATCTAGATTATTATTTTAAAGCAGAATGTGATTGTAGAAAACAGAGTTTGATCTTGATAAATAATGTGAATGTCTTTTGTTTTCCAACCTTTGCACTTCTTGGAAAGTATATATCTCACACGGAATATGTAAACTTTGCTATTCACCCAAATAACACAAACAATATGACACAATAGATAATAGAAATGTTTTCTATCAGAAAAGGGGATTCTGGAAAAGTAAGTCACATATTTAACTTTTAAAAATTATGAATATTACTTGATTTTCCCAAGAAAAATATGTATGTAGTCTAATCCTTAATAGGGGCTTTATCCTATCTAATAAAAGAGAAACATGCAAATTGACCATACCTCCGCTACACCCACAAGCCATGCTCACCAGGAGCGAGTATGCAAATTAATCCAACAAATATGGTGGCGGCCACAGAGCTGGAGAGAGCAGGAGGCTTGGGTTGCCCCCGGTGATGGAGGAAGCCAAGCCTTCCGCCCACCCTGGCCTCCACTCAAGGCTACAAAGTTTCAATTATAGAAGATAAATAAATCCCAGATACCAGGCCTCCGCTCGGGTTGCCAGGGGGCGTGGCCGGCCTGCAAACCACCACAGGCCCCTCGCCCAGGCCTCCCCACGCCCCAAGGGAACTCCCACCATGATCCAGGACACCCCCACCTGTGCACCAGGCCTCTATCCTATCTAATAAAAGAGGAATATGCAAATTGACCATCACTCCAACACAAAAGATGGCTGCCCCCATGTGGTCAAAGATGGCTGCCCCCATGTGGACACAAGATGGCTGCCACAAGATGGCCAGCAAGGGAGGGCAGTTGGGAGGGACCAGGCCTGCAAGAGAGGGCAGTTGCAGGGGGACCAGGCCTGCAGGGAAGGGCAATTGGGGGGGGGGACCCAGGCCTGCAGGGGAGAGCAGTTGCAGGGGGACCAGGCCTGCAGGGAAGGGTAGTTAGAGGTGACCATGCCTGCAGGGGAGGGCAGTTGGGCACGATCAAGCCTGCAGGGGAGGGCAGTTAGGAGTGACCAGGTCGGCAGAGGAGGGAAGTTGGGGGCGACCGGACCTGCAGGGAAGGGCAGTTGGGGGGGACCCAGGCCTGCAGGGGAGAACAGTTGGCGGGGGACCAGGCATGTAGGGGAGGGCAGTTAGGGGTGACCATGCCTGCAGGGGGGGGAGTTGGGGGTGATCAAGCCTGCAGGGGAGGGCAGTTAGGAGTGACCAGGTCGGCAGAGGAGGGAAGTTGGGGGCGACCGGACCTGCAGGGAAGGGCAGTTGGGGGGGACCCAGGCCTGCAGGGGAGAACAGTTGGCGGGGGACCAGGCATGTAGGGGAGGGCAGTTAGGGGTGACCATGCCTGCAGGGGGGGCAGTTGGGGGTGATCAAGCCTGCAGGGGAGGGCAGTTAGGGATGACCAGGCTGGCAGAAGAGGGAAGTTGGGGGTGACCGGGCCTGCAGGGTAGGGCAGTTTGGGGGGACCCAGGCCTTAGGGGAGAGCAGTTGTGGGGGGAGCAGGCCTGCAGGGAAGGGCAGTTGGGGGGGACCAGGCCTGTAGGGAAGGGCAGTTAGAGGTGACCATGCCTGCAGGGGAGGGCAGTTGGGGGCGATCAAGCCTGAGGGGAGGGCAGTTAGGGGTGACCAGGCTGGCAGAAGAGGGAAGTTAGGGGTGACCAGGCCAGCAGGGGAGGGCAGTTAGGGGCAATCAGGCTGGCAGGGGAGCAGTTAGGCATCAATCAGGCTGGCAGGGGAGTGGTTAGGGGGTGATCAGGCTGGCAGGCAGAAGCGGTTAGGGGCAATCAGGAAGGCAGGCAGGTGAGCACTGGGATCGGGCCTAAACGGGCAGTTGGACATCCCTCAAGGTGCCCCAGATTGGAGAGGGTGCAGGCTGGGCTGAGGGACACCCTCCCGCCCCCCCCCCCATGCACGAATTTCGTGCACCAGGCCTCTAGTTTTGAATAAAAGGGTTCATAGAGGGGAAAACTCATATTATTCCAGAATACATTAAGGCAGTGCAACCTCCAATAATATAGAAATCCAATCTACAGAAAGAATACTATTGATTTGAAATGGGATTATAAGTGAACAAATATTTAAAATTTATTTTTTCCTTTGAATGGAAAATATGGCTGCTTCATTTAATTGTCTTTGAAATCTGGTTTAATAGAACATCTCTTCTACACCTCCGGTCAGCTCCCAACATTTTGATTGCAAAATGAAAGGCAGTTATTTACTTTGATATCTTTAATTATCACTCATTTAGAGGACAAGGTGAAACACACTTTTCCAATTGGTGTTTTAAAGTCTTGAGTCAAAGAAAAGGAATGACAAATTAGCCAGCTGGAAGAGGCAAGAAATAGCTAGCTAGTGCTGCTGGAGTCTTTGTGGATACTTCAAAGTAAGATGAAAGGGAAATAAAGGGACTATTAGCCACACATGCTCCATAAATGAAATACTAACACAATTTCACGACACATTAATAACAAGTTAATATCACTCTTGGAGACTTACTCAACATAATAAGTGCCATATATGGGATCATCGATTTTTTCCCAGCCATATGGAAGCTCTGAAAAATAAAAAGTTATTTCTTTTAGTAAATAAGTAAAAGATATCACAATTTCTAATAAAAAGTAATATAATTTAATTGTTTGTGAATTGTAGAAATAATCTACCAAAGTGGAGTAAAGCATTCAGAGTCAGCACCAAATTTCACCATATCGTATTAGAAGCATCGACTTGAAAATTGGCAGTTAAAACAGAGCTGTCTCCTCTGCAGATGTACTGCGTCTAGCTGTTTATCCACGCCAAGCAGGATGATGGCACATCATCATGCTATCACCACTAAGGCAATACAGAAGGCACACTGCTTTCCTGAAAGTGCGTATGGCTTTCTTATTTATGTGTATTGTTAAAAGGATAGTTTCAGGATAAAGATCATATTTTGAAAATATATTTCTGAAGACAGCAATATTTTTTCTGGTGAATGTAACACAGACATTATAAATTCTCAATTGATATCTCACTAGTCAAGATGGTTAGCTTGCTGTTCTCTCCACATGGGTCAGATTTTGAGTACTGCCAATATACTTTCAGGCATATTTTTTTTTTTTTTTTTAATATATTTTATTGATTTTTTACAGAGAGGAAGGAAGAGGGATAGATAGTCAGAAACATCGATGAGAGAGAAACATCGATCAGTTGCCTCTTGCACACCTCCCACTGGGGATGTGCCCGCAACCAAGTTACATGCCCTTGACCGGAATCGAACCTGGGACCTTTCAGTCCGCAGGCTGACGCTCTATCCACTGAGCCAAACCGGTTTTGGCCAGGCATATTTTTATAAAGTCTAAAATTCTACACACATTTTCCTTGACAATATGGTTCATATTTCCAATTCTCCATGGGTAATTTTAATTCACATATATTTAAAATAGCCATAAATGCTATTATAGGCAAAATCAGGCTCTTTGAAAACCAGGCTTTGCTTCATGATACATGGAGCCTTTATAATTATTAATTTCTAAATATAAATAATATTATATTTTTCTATTAATTTTATGTATATAGAATTTGAAATTTAAGTACGATATATTGGCATGCTTTCAATAATATCTTTAAATGAGATTTAAAAGTTGTAATTATAGTAGTAATTAAATTTAATAGTAATAAAGAAATTTAAAAGTTGTTATTATAGTAGTAATATATATTGATTGCAAAGTATAGTTATAAAACAATTAGAATCACCTGCAATTCCTCCATCCAGAGATAACCACCATTAATATTTTGATGAATATTCTTCATATATGCAAATACTATTTTTAAGATATTAAATTCTATAGTACATATTATTTTTATAGCCTACTTCTATTTAACAAACTATCAAGGGCATCTTTCAACATAAATAAATGTTACTAACAATATCACTTTTAAATTGGCAGGCTAGTAGTCTGTGGTATGTTCAGAGCTTTCATAATCCAGCAGCCTTCTATTATTGAACAACTAGAGGCCAGTGCACAAAATTCGTGCACTGGGAGGGTGTCCCTCAGCCCAGCCTGCACCCTCCCCTGCAGGCCTGATCACCCCCAACTGCCCTCCCCTGACAGCCTGGTCACCCCCAACTGCCTCCCTTGCCAGCCATCTTGTGATGATGTGGGGGCGGCCATCTTGTGATGGCTTGGGGATGGCCATCTTGTGATGACATGGGGCAGCCAACTTGTGATGATGTGGGGGCAGCCTTCTTGTGATGGCATGGGGGTGGCCATCTTGTGATGACGTGAGGGCACGAGAGCCACCTAAGCTTTTATTAGTATAAATGGGACTTTCCAGTCTTTACCTATTACATATCATCTGTGTTGAATTTATTAAAACCTAAATCTGTCATCACTTTCCTAGTAATTTAGTAATAATAAATTCCCAGAGGTGGGATTTTAGATTAAAGGGCATGTACTCTTTTATGGCTTTTGATATCCAGCCAGATTACTACCTTCACACTCACAAAAGAGAACCAATTTATAATCTCACTGAGTGACTTTATTTCTCTGTGCCATCAAATTAAACACAGGTATGTAATTCCCCATCCAAAACTTTTAGGGACAGAGATAGGTTTTGGAATTCAGTATTTCTCCAATTTTAGAAAGTTAACATGATGCAAATGATTTCTAATTTATAGCACTCCAAGCAGAGTCTGGGAAGCACTTTATAATCAAATACATGAGTATTTATACAGCCAAATTACATGATTCACACTAGGAGGCATAAATGACTACTTCATATCAGTTTGCACTGGTTTGTTGCCAGTGTGTCCAGATCAGGTTCTGTTTTGCTGCCAAATAAGTTACAAAAAGCAGTTTTTCGAGCTTTTGAATTCTAGATATGCAGATAAAGGATTATGCATCATTATTTTAAAAATCAAATTATTTTTTAAAATGGCAGCTCATAGCTGTTTTAATTTACCTTTCTTTGATTTCTAGTTAGCTTGACCATTTTTCATTTGTCAATCTTTGGACAATTATTTTTTCTTTTGTGGATTTCTAATTAAATTAATTTTTATTAATTCATAAGAGCTCTTTACTTATTAAGGATACTAATTCTTTACCACATATGTTGCACATATGTTAAAAGTTTGTTTAGGTTTTAATTTTGCTGAACATTTCTTTTAACACATAGAAGTTTGGTAAGTTTTTCATTGTTTTCCTCTATGGTTTCTATCATTGGATCTTAGCTTAAATACTGAAGAAATTTTTCTAGTGTTTCTTTTTAAAAAATATAAAGTCTAGATTATGACTTTGTTTAATAATTCTTAGATTAGTTATATCTTAATAAAATCATAACACCAAATTGTGGAATACCTTATGAAATTTTTCTTTCAAAACGATAATGACAGCAAACTCATGCTGGGTATTTACCATGGTTCAGGTAAACTGATGAGTTTCCATGTACTAAATCATTTTACCATAACAACAACTCGGAATTTAAAATCCCTGTGCTCTGGTTCCAGCTATTTTACCCAACTTAGATACTGTGTTTAACACAGCATAAATAACACTTAATTAAGAATAAGTAGAATAATGATCCAGATGGTTTTCACTAAATCTTTCAAGCTACTGTAGAATCTGACTATAAAAATGAAGAATCCATTTGACAAATACCTATTGGGTGTCTTTTACAACAGTGACGTGCCTTTTACTTAAGTAAAAGAATATACAGAACACAGCAATCAATATTATGGATATTTGTTATTAATATGGCTAAATATACAGATTCATATTTAAATAAGTTTAATATAATTTCATGAACGAAATACAAAATATCATATTCAATATAGAATAAAAGCCTAATATGGCTAATTTTATGGATACTAGTCTTACTTCTTAATGACATTGTTACATGGAAGCATTTCATAGTCCAATTTTTAAAATTATCTTTTATAATATCAACTATTTCTTCATGTATTCCTTATCTTTGGCTCTTTTTTAAGTAAATTACTAATTCTAAGCATTGTATTCTGGAAGTACAGATTTCATCGTTACTTTATCTTTGCAGATTTACAGTACCAAAGGTTCTGCCAACATTTACTTATCATCCTTTCCCCTTGCCATCATGAGGTATTCATCAGAATTTAGAGAGAATCGATTTTCTTTTTTCATAATAAATCAATATATTGTGTTTGTTTGCCTGCTTGTTTCATATTTCCAAATTGAACTGTTAATTTGTGCCTCCCCAAATTATGTATTATAAACATTTGTACTTTAAAATAAACTATTAGTGGTCCTTAACTCAAATTTTGAGACAAAATGATACTATAACTCCAACCATCTGTTCCAAAGGGCTGCCATTTATTTCATTTTAAATATTTGCAAGGGATTGATAGATGAATGTTACAAGAAACCAGTAACACATACATACATTACTTCATTTGTAAATGTGGCAGAATGGGTATAAAAATCTACAGCCAATATTTAAACAGCTGTGTGTATTTATTATGTATGCATGTGCATTTATATGTATGTATATTCATATATATGAACATGTATGTGTGTATATATACGTGTTCATCAGCATGTGCATGCGCAAGGGTATTTGTGTGTATTCCCTTTAATGACATTTTTCCTGGGCAGCAAAGAAAGGTCTAGGTCAGTGGTCGGCAAACTCAGTCAACGGAGCGGCAAACCGCGGCTCGCGAGTCGCATGTGGCTCGCGAGCCGCAGTTTGCCGACCACTGGCTAGGCTAATGGTAATTAAAAAACCACAAATTTTTAGATCATGAAAATTTGAGAATCATCTTTCACTGTGAAAAGTGAGCTATTTGGACCTGAGTTAAATTTTAAAAATCAATTGCTTCTTTTTAAAATAAAGGTAATAAATAAAAAAAAAATTCCAGTTTTTGACTATTTGCTTAATCAGACAAGCATGTAGTTTGGAGCTCTTAGGTCCTAGGTTACTTAGAACACTTTATTTAACAATACCTGACAAATTTACAGATGATTAAGGTCACACTGATGAAAGAATAACATATACTATGCAAAGGGAAAAATAAATACTTGAGATCAGCAAGGTTAATGCTGCATTAAGAACCGTTTTAATTGAGATTGTTTTCAGGCCATGGAACCATGGAGCAAATTCAGTGATTAGGTATTCCTACAGTGATCCCTTCTGCAGAAGTCAGCATAAACATCTAGATTAATTTGCAGTCAGTCATATAAGCTTTATAAGACTGCAATAGAATCAAAAGATTCAGTAGGCATCCTGTTCGGCCTGGATTCCGCCACAGCTACTATGGTATACTTTGTACTTAGTTTCTCTTTCAAAATTTTATTTATTTGTTTGCTAGGTTCACTTTCATTGCAGGAAATAGAGGCTCCTTTATGCTAACTCACAAAAAAACAGTTTTTAGGCTGCAACTGGAAAACTTGTAGAATACAAGGTCAGTATTTCTTATGGAAATGGGACCCAAATAAAGCTGTAAGGAACCTAGGATACACTAACTCAGGATATTTCAGAAAGTCCCTTCTGTCTGCCCTACTTTATCTTTTAAATGATGTCCTTTATCTCTGTGTCTGTGTTTCTTTCTCGTTTACTGGCTGGCTACCTCTGCTGCTCATCTTGTATATGTCCTGCAATGGCTACCCTGAACTTGACTCTATGTTACTTTTTTAGAGAGAGGAAGGGAGAGGAGAATGAAGACAGAGATAGAAACATTGATGTGAGAGCAGAACATCGATTGGCTGCCTCCCGCATGCCCTCTACTAAGGATTGAGGAATCCAACTAGCGACCTCTTGGTTCTTGGGTTGACACGCAACCACTGAGTCACACCGGCCCGGCTCTATGTTACTTTTTATCTCAGGCACAGCTACTGTTGCTTGATCTCTCAGTTCACCAATTCTGTATTCCAACCCACAAAGAATTCACTAACTCAGTTCATTTTCTTCAAAATAGATCCAAGTGTTTGGCCTGGCAGATCAATGTTATGGCTGCCTTCAGGTTAAGAACACAACCACAGAATAATCAGGTATGGGTGGGGGTTGGGCCCTTAGGTAGATACAGAGCCACGTCTGTGGCAATCTATAAATTAAATGGTCAGTACTCTTCAAAAGTGTCAAGGTCATGAAATAGAAAGACTGAGGTACTGTCATGCTGTGGAGGAGCCTGGAGAAAGGGAGCTGAAATGCACTGTAGGATTCTGTGTTGGGACCTGGACCAGAAAAGGGACATTAGTGACACAATTAGCAAGATTCAAATAAGATTTGTACATTAGTTAACAGTCTATATGAATATTAATTTCTTGGCTTCCGTATTGTATTATAAATGATGTTAACATTAGGGGAAGCTAGGCAAAAGGTATGTGAAAATACTTTGCACTATTTTTGCAATTTTCTTGAAATTTAAAATAATTTCAAAATAAAAACACTGATACATATAACACTGAATTCATTAGGATAGTGTTAAATTCTTTAAAAAATGAGAATGCAGAATTTTTGTATTTATACTAGTATGCTTTTATATTATGTTGATTTTTTTCTATAGACTTTTCCAAGATAGTGATTTTTAATTTTGTTATTTTACCTTTTTCTTTTTCTGTTGTCTATCTTTCTGCTGGAAAAACTAGGTAAATACCACATTCACATTTAAGAGTTACTGCATCTTGAAACCTAGAAAATAGATTTAATAATATGAGTGCAAAATCTGAAGTCAGGCTTTGTTCCTTTCCTGGGAGGCAATGTCTGTACAGGCCTTAGCATGGGTTATGTTAATTCACATAAGGTTGTGTATAGGCCATCCTGGTGGGCAGTTTACAATTCTCAAAGCCAGGAAAGCAGACCAATTTTGGAAACATACAAAGTACTAATATATTGGAGAGGAACAGGGACCAGAAGGGGAGACCATTTCCTTTAACTCTATATTATTTTATTTGGACTACATTTAATTTTTAATTGAGGCTCTTGCTATTTTCTTTATTATAACAGAACATAAGAAACATACAATTTTCCCTAGGTCGAATGATATAATGCATAGTACACAATATGGTAATAGCTAATACTAATTTAAATGTTTTTCTCCAATCTTTATTGGGTTTTTGGTATATATATATATATATATATATATATATATATATATATATATAATATATATTATATATGTATTTATATGTGTATATAACACAAATTGAAAAATAGAACTAAATTTTCCTGAAAATGTTATATAATTTATACCCCCAAGTAGTTCTAAAGAATGTGAGTTTTTACAAGAAACACATTTTTAGAATGAAAGAAAAAGGAGGAAAAGGATACTGTGTAAGAATAAAAATATAAAAAACTTTTATTATATCTGCCTCTCTTTTCCTTTATTCAAAATGCAGTTGCAATTATAAAAGTAAATTCTGGATACATTCTTGTTTTTAACAATATCCATATAATAATGATAAGCTAATTATAGTCCCATTTCCCTACATAAAGATAAAGTTGAGAGTATGTATCCTTCCAGACTTTTTCTGTGTATTAAGACTCAAATTGGCCCATCTTTATCAGAGAATTTTATTTCATTTAGTCAGGAAAATAAACAAACAAAACAACAAACTGTGCAACCTAAAATTAAAAATAGAAAATGTTCATTTATGTTCTATATATGACATGAAAGAGTACAGAGTCTTTTGATTTCATGGAAATACAGGCTGTGAGGTCTTCATTCACGGGCAAATAGAAGCTTTACTATTTTTATAGGGGAAAGAACTAGCTGAGCTGTATTTTACTGTACTGACATTCAATTCATGTTATCATGTGGATTCAGCCTGAGGTTTTTATTACCACAGTATTATAATGCATTTTTAAATTATTGACCATGATTTCATGGGCTTGTTCTTAATAAAAAAAAATACAATTGCAGAAACAATTCCAAATAAATGTATTCCTTAATGTATCTGACCAAACTTGAGTAGAAAATGTACAAGATTATCTGACAGACATTGGTACGCAAAGAAATGTGTGCTCAAAAATGTTTTGGGCATTCAAGGGCCATTTTCTACTTGGGAAAAAGCTGTCAAACATAGATGTGAACTTGTGAAATGCTAACTTAAACATGACAGAGTAATCTATTCGAGATGGTGATAAGAAGTGGTGGTAGGGAGGCACGGCACAAAAAAGGATGTTGTCTACTAACGACTTAGAGAGTCATATCTGCTTTATGTTTTCAAGATGCATTAGAAGGTCAAAAGACAATGAACCGAGAAGATTTTTGTTTTTGTTTTTAATATTTCTAGAGCTCTGGATATAAAGAAAGATTTGGAAAGCAACTATAGGCTTAGGATTTCAAAATATACAGCTCCAGTTTATCTTAACTTTAAAAAAATATTTTTGTTGATTTCAGAGAGGAAGGGAGAGAGAGAGAGAGAGATAGAAACAACAATGATGAGACAGAATCATTGATTGGCTGCATCCTGCATGCCCCCACTGGGGATCAAGTCTGCAATCCGGGTATATGCCCTTGACCCGAATCAAACCGGGAGCCTTCAGTCCATAGACTGACGCTCTATTCACTGAGCCAAACCAGCTAGGGCTATCTTAACTTTTATGAGTTTACATTAATACACCCATTGTTCTATCCATTTATTATTATTATCCACTAAAATTTATTTATTGAAACATAATGAGCTTCTATATTGTAAAGTCCGACATTTAAATGTTAACCTCTCCACTAACCCTGAAAAATCCTAACAAAACCACCCAGAACCAATGACTACAACATAATTAGGAGAAAATACCAAGAACTTTAAACCTTTTATATAAGCAGAACATAAATGCAGAAACATAGATGCAGAAACATAAATGCCCCAATCCAGCAGCACCAACAATCCAGTGGCCCATTCTGGATCAGAAATGGTGGTGAGTATGCAGAAAAGAGAAAAGGGGGCCAGGAGCCTGGGATGGAAAAACAAACAAAATCATTCTCAGAAAGATAAATTCCCATTTGGAGTGGGAGAAAATGTTGATAATAGACCTAATTGATCAGAACACAACTGCAACTGGGGAATTGGAAAAAGAAAAAAAGGTTTGGAAGTGAGCAGAATGAGAGGTGGAATATTGGGAAAGCACTACTTAATAAGAAGACAAAGATGATGGTGATGGAGAAATGGCCCTTGGAAATTTGGTTATGACAGGAAAGAAGCATGAGGTAGAAATTCAGCATCTGCAGAAACAAAAGAGAATCTTAAGATCATAAGACATACCAACTACTCCCTCTGCAAAAAAAAAAAAAAAGAGGTCATCCATTAAAGAATCAGTAATTCACAAGAGAAACAGAAGAGGGTGCTCATGGACCAAAGATATAGTATTCCACCAAAATCCTTTAGTTTTGCTTGTATGAAACTGTTATTGCTGGTTTATGAATTTTCTTTTTCAAAATTAATGGAAAACAACAGACAATATTCATACAATGTTACTATCAGAAATCAGAATTAAGAGTCAAAATAATATAACTAATGAAAATTTGTTGTCTTCCCTCACAATAAAAACAAAAACAAAACACAAATGAGAAAATTGTAATGAATTCTTAAGAAAATTTGAAAAAATCACTTATAAATATAAAAGAACATTTTGAATAAGAAGTTTAAAAGCTCTGAACAGAAATGGGCAAAAAACAGTTAAGGAGAATTGGAAAAAAAAGAATCTTTGCAATTAAAACTAAATTACAAAGAACTCAAGAGAAAATAGATTAAGTTAGAAATAAAATAAGGACCATTGAGGCAAGACATAGTAATAGATATTAGAACAAAATGAAATGTAAAAAGAATCAGAAAAAAATAATTAATATAGAAGATAAGCAAAGATAATACAGTATATGTATAATTGGAATACATGAAGAAGAAAATAATATAACTAATACTTAAAACTATAATAAAATTTTTTTTCCAGAAATAACTACTTCTGTATGCTGAAAGGGTTTTCCACATGCCTGGAACATTATCTTGGAACAGTGAATTCCAAGATATATGCCCGTTAGCTATTAGACTTAAAAGCAAAAAAAACAAACAACAACAAAACAAAAACAAAAAAAAACAAAAAAAAAACAAAAATCAAAAAATAAAACTGGCTGAAAGGTAAGTTCCTTACAATGAAAAAAACAAACCAAGTTGATATTATTACAGTAGGCAGTTAGTTATTAACAAAAGGAAGAGAGCAAGTTAAACCAGCCTGATTAAGTAAGAAGAGGCAGCCTTACGTCACCCTGGGGAGAATGCCCCATTAATGGGGGGTGGGGAGGAATTGCATAGGGGGGAGTCCTTTTTACTAAGCCCACCCTCCACACAAGAGAAGCTAAATGATGAGGCATGTGCAATAGAAGCCACACTGGTGACCATAAAGGAGCAGGAGACTACTCTGGGAAATTTTTGGAAAAAGACCAGATAGTATAAGTGCACGAAACCCTGGAAAATCCAGGAAAGGGATTAGATAATTTGAAAGAAAGTCTGTCCCTTCTGAAACCCAAGGAAATGTAATTGACATTTAACAAAAGCCCATCTCCAGGGGGGTAGCCACATGTTCTGGGCACCATGGAGCCTTGGTAGAAGACACACAGATGGGGAAATGAAGCACAGAGAAGTTAAATAACTTGCCCAAGGTCACACAGGTAAGAATTTTAATGCCCGATGAGAGCAGAGACTGAGCTGGGCTACTGGAGCCTCAGGTGCCAGGAGTGATGGCACTGCAGCTCTGGGTCCTGATCCTTCTGAGCACAAGTATGGGCATGAGATCCTGGAACCAGATTTCTTTAGCAATGAGACGGAGCTGAAGCACCTGGTCTTGGGTGAGGCATCAGGCATGGTATCTGGAGGCAGACTGGCAACATCAACCAGTTTCTGCTGATGGACTCATCAGGGAAGTACCTCGTGGATTGCAGCAGCCCTTTCAGGGGCATCTGTGCCCTGCATGCCATTTCTTCTCTTTTGTCTTACTTTTACTTTCTTTTCTCCTAAATTCTCCACAAGGCTTGTGACCAGGGGAGCAGTGGGCTTTAAGGACTCTCCTTTAGCTGCTGTAAGTCTCCTTTTCCTTTTTTGGGTCTAGGCAGCCCAGTCTAGGCTTACTCCCAGTGTTGTGATCTGGCCTCTTCTATACTAAGCCCTTCCTTTGTTTTTGCTTTAATAAATATTGCCACTACGGCTCCAATCCTCCTTTGCAAGTGTCCCTGCATTTTTTCCCTCATGACACCAGAGGAACCTATTTCCTCTGGTATCAGTTTCACATCTCAGGAACAACACACACTTGACAACAGTGAGGCAGTATTTTAAATAATTTCAAATAAAGATTGAGCCATGGATTTTATACCCAGCCAATCTGTCCTTCAAGTATCAGCACACACACACACACACACACACACACACACACACACACACACACACTCTCACTGCCACCGTCCCTGCCCCACCCCCCAGGTTTATATTACTCAAGCACTCAGAAATACTGTATCCAAGGACACTTCCTGAGGTATCTACTTAATTAAACCAACCTTA
The DNA here is from genome assembly GCF_963455305.1 of Plecotus auritus. Classification (NCBI taxonomy): domain Eukaryota; kingdom Metazoa; phylum Chordata; class Mammalia; order Chiroptera; family Vespertilionidae; genus Plecotus; species Plecotus auritus. The sequence goes on from NC_137775.1 coordinate 152,961,129, forward strand.
ATTCAAAAGATAACTGGAGGAAAGGACTAATAATATCATTTAACAGATTTAATTTTAGATCTAAGTATAGAGCAAAGGTGGAAACAAAAGTTGGAATAATATGAAAATAATGTATGTTTCAAAGCTGTTGAAATAATGCAATTAAAAAAGAGAGGAGAAAAAAGAGAATGACCAATGATTTCATTAACTGTTGCTTAGGTAATAGGTGGCATCACAGCATATCATTTAAAACTAATACCTGAATCAGGGCCTTAAAAAAGGTATCAGGATAGATGGTCTGGCTCAGTGGATAAAGCATTGGCCTGTGGACTGAAGGGTCCCAGGTTTGATTCTGGTCAAGGGCACATGCCTGGGTTTCAGGCTCAATCCCAGGGCATGCAGGAGACAGCCAATTAATGATTCTCTCTCATCATTGATGTTTCTATCTCTCTCTCCCCTCTTCCTTCCTCTTTGAAATCAATAAAAACATATATTTTTAAAAAGGGATCAGTATAATGGCAATTATTAGAACACAAATAAAAACTATTCTAAATACCAAAAACAAACAAACCCCAAAGAAAACAGACTACAGAGAGAGAAACAGGCAATATAATAAGATATGCTTAATAAACATATCTTACAATACTATGACAGAGTTAAAGAAAACATACAAATGAATGCTTAATATTTTCTAATTAGCTCATGAAAAAACTCAACTCCATCCTGTAAAGAAGAGACATATTTCAGCAAAGTGATTCAGAAAAGCCAAATGGTTGGGCAAAGTTTTACCTGACATAAAAAAAAAAAGAAGTAAATAGGGATTACAGTCCTGCTATTAAACTGCAGAATTCAGTTCAAATGCATTAACCAGGCAAAAATACCACTTTTTAACAATAAAGATCATAAAATATAACATCACTATCTGTATATTAAATAACTAGTGGCCCGGTGCCTGAAATTTGTACACGGGAGGGGGGTGCCGAGAACCAATTCCAGCATGTAATAATTACAAGAGTTCCGTCAAAAGGTTGATGGGACTTGGGAGGCTCAACAAGGGTGAGCCACACACATGTAGTTTACCCATTGGAAATGGCTAAACGGCACTTCCTCCAAACCTGAATAGGATGATTGTCAGCTGCCAGACAGCTCAGGGCATTTTATTGCCTCCTGTTGGCCAAACACCTGAACAGCTATAGGCTATTCCCCAAACTGATAATGTTTCTGTATATCCTTTGATACCGTAACCTTTGAAGTGTATATTTCCACCTTGCCTTAGGATAAATTGTGTTTAATAAAAGCATGGGGTCCTGAGACAAGGAGAGTCTTCAGTTGCTTTAGCTGAAGATCCTCTGACCCCCAATGCCTTTCAAAAATATCTTTCGTCCTTGGACTCTTTAATCATCTACGCGCAGCCCCTTTCTCCAGAATGCTGAACCCTTTGTAAGGCTGGGAAAAGAATCCCAGCATTATGACGCCCTAATGAGGGACACCAACGGCGGGGGTGAGGGGGGGTGGGGGGCGGTGAGTGTGTGTGTTCCTCAGCCCAGCCTGCACCCTCTCCAATCTGGGACCCCTTGAAGGATGTCCTACTGCCGGTTTACAGGGATCGGGCCTAAACTGGCAGTCGGACATCCCTCTCGCAATCCAGGACTGCTGGCTCCTAACCGCTCACCTGCCTGCCTGCCTGCCTGACTGCCCCTAACCACTTTGACCGCTGGCCTGCTTGCCCCCAAAGGCCCCCCCCCCCCGCCAGCCTGATTACCCCCAACTGCCCCCCGTGCCAGTGTGCTTGTCCCCAACTGCCACCTCTGCCAACCTGCTCACCCCCAACTGCCCCCCCAGCTGGCCTGCTTGCCCCCACATTCCCTCCCCACTGGCCTGCTCACCCCCAACTGCCCCCCTGCTGGCCTGCTCACTCCAAACTGCCCCCCCTCCCCCGCTGTCCTGATCACCTCCAACTGACCTCCACTGATGGCCTGCTCACCTCCAACTGGCCCCCATGCTGGTCTGCTTACCCTCAACGGCCCCGCCCCCCACCAGTCTGATCACTCACAACTGCCCTTCCCTCTTGGCCTCTAACTGCCTCTGCCTTGGCCCGCCACCATGGCTTTGTCCAGAAGAACGTCCGGAAGGTCTCCTGGAAGGTCTTCCAGTCTAATTAGCATATTACCCTTTTATTAGTATAGATAGAGGCCTGGTGCACGGGTGGGGGCCGGCTGGTTTGCCCTGAAGGGTGTCCTGGATCAAGGTGGGGGTTCCCTTGGGGCATGGAGTGGCCTAGGAGAGGGGTCTGTGGTGGTTTTCAGGCCGGACATGCCCCCATGGGGTGAGGGTCTCCTCTGGGGGGGGTGTGGCCAGCCTGAGTGAGGGGCTGAGGGCTGTTTTCAAGCTGGACACACCCCCTTCAGGGTGGGGGTTCCTGCTGGGGTGCCTGGCCAGCCTGGGTGAGGAGCTGATGGATGTTTGCAGGCTGACCATGCCCCTCAGCAGGGACTCTTACTCCATGGGGAGGGTGTGGCCAGCCTGGGTAAGGGGCTGAGGGCCATTTTCAGTCTGGCCACAGCCCCTTCAGGGTGGGGGGTCCTGCTGGGGTGTCTGGCCAGCCTGGGTGAGGGGCTGAGGGCTGTTTACAGGCTGGCCACACCCCCTTCAGAGTCGGGGGGTCCCGCTGGGGTGCCTGGCCAGCCTGGGTGAGGGGCTGAGGGCTGTTTGCAGGTTGGCCAAGACCCCTGGTGGGGACCCTCACCCCATGGGGGTGTGGACAGGCTGGGTGAGGGGCTGAGGGCTGTTTTCAGGCTGGCCACACCCCCTTCAGGATGGCGGTCTCTGCTGGGGTGTCTGGCCAGCCTGGGTGAGGGCTGTTTGCAGGCTGGCCACGCCCCTCAGTGACCCAAGCTCCCAGCCCCTCCCTTTTTTTTTTTTTCTTTCAGCACCTCCTTGAGCGGAGGCCTGGGCTGGCTGGAAGCAGGTATCTAGGAATTATTTATCTTCTATAATTGAAACTTTGTAGCCTTGAGCAGAGGCCAGGGTAGGCCAGGGCGGGCGGGAAGCTTGGCTTCCTCCATTGCTGGGGGCAACCCAAGCCTCCTACTCCAGCTTCGTGGCCGCCGCCATCTTTTTTGGGTTAATTTGCATACTCGCTCTGATTGGCTGGTGGGCGTAGCAGAGGTATGGGCAATTTGCATGTTTCTCTTTTATTAGATAGGATACAAACCACCTTTATAAAACAGAAACTACAGGGGTTGCAAGGAGAAATAGAGATACAGTAATAATAGATATTTAAGACTGCTCTAAGATAGGTCAAGTTGACAAAATTACAGATATAGAACTAAATATGGCATAATTAATTAGGGAAATCTTTTGGTTTTCCTCACTACCTCCCTCTCTTTTTTGAGTTTCACACTCCATTAATAGAGAATATATATTCCTCTGAAGTACACATGGAACAATCTCCAAAATTATCTACATATTAGATTACAACAAAGTCTCAATAAATTCCACAAGGCAGAAATAATACAAACAATAATATCTGACCATAATGCAATAAAATTTAGACATTCATAACAAAGTAATCATTAAAGGAACTTGCATCTAAAAATTAAAAACTCTAACAACTATTGTGTCAAAGAAGATATATAAACGGAAATTGAAGCATTTCTAAAAGTAATGAATGAAAACACTAAGTAGAAAAATCTATAAGATACAATTAAAGCAGTGATCAGAGGAAATTTTATAATATATAAACCCATGGTAGAACAGCAATATTGAAAGTGAATTCCCAAATCAAAAATGTGGAAAGGCTCTCTGGCCATTGGCTCAGTTGGTTGGATTTCGTCCTATGCACCAGGAGGTTGCCCATTTGATTCTTGGTCAGAAGGGGCATATGCTTGGGTTTCTGGCTCAATCCCCAGTGGGGGTCATGCAGGAGGCAGCCAATCTATGTTGTACTTTCATCAATGTTTCTCTCTCTCTTTCTCTCTAATAAAACCATATGAAAAAAAAAAGGTGGAAAGGGAACAACAAAGGAATCCCTCTAGAAACACACACATAAGAAATACAAATAATAAAAATAAAAATTCACATGATAGAAAATGGAAAATTAATAACTTTAATCAAAATGCTATTCCTTTTAAAAAATTAGCAAAATAAATCTAATTTAAGATTTAAAAGAGACAAGTTACATATAACAAAGTAAGGAATAACAAAACAGATGCAATCATAAAAAAAATAAAATACTTTGTACAAACCTATGTTAGTAAATTAAAAATCTAAATGAAATAGATAATTTCTTAGGAAAATAGAATTTATGAAAATTGGTCTCAGTGGAGATAGAATGCTTAAATAGACAGGTTTTTAGTCAATTTACCATAGTAAACTCCAAATGGAAAAGGAACAAATGAAACAATGAATCCTACAGATAAATCCCTTTATAAACTGGGTATGAGGAAAGGCATTTGTTTCATGACTCGACCTTGACAGATGTGACTACTTAAAAGCAAAAAAGAATCCTTGTACAGTCCAAAACACCACAATGTTAAAAGGTAAATGTGAAACTCAGAGAAAATATTTGTAACATATCAATAATAAAGGTCTACTCTCCCCTAAAGGAAACTTTTTAAAAGTGGGTAAAAAAAAAAAAATAAAAGACTAAAAACTTGATAGAAAAAATATGCAAGAGCCAAGAATAGAAAGTTCACAAAAAGCATACACACATATCCTTTAAACATGAAAAAATTCCCGACTTCCTTTATCAGAAGAGAAATGTACATTGAGATATTTTGCTTCATCTATCAGATTGGCAAAAATTCAAAAGCTTTTCAACAAGCTTTTTGGCAAGGTTGTGGTAAAGCTGGCCCCTCAAACAAGGCTGGTGAATGGGTAACATAATACAGCTTATATTGAGGGGAGTTTGAAAATAACTAACACAACCAGACATACTTTTTCCTTTGATCCAACAATCCATCCTCTGGGAAGTTTCAGTAAAGTTTTATCTTCAACAATAGAAAAGGCAAAAATGCACAAGGTCATTCCCTGTGGTATTATTTTAATAGAATACCATAGAAGCAACCTAAATATCAAATTAGAGATGATTGGTTAAATGGGCAGGTTATGTGCATATGGTGAGTGCTAAATAGATGCAAAACTTATGAAGAAAATCTCTAAGTATACAATGATTTGTGGGCTATACTGCTAAACAAAAACACTCATATGCTTATTTTTGAACAAAGAAAGGAAGGAAGGAAGGAAGGAAGAAAGGAAGGAAGGAAGGAAGGAAGGAAGGAAGGAAGGAAGGAAGGGGGAAAGAGTTAAACAAGGAGAGCCAGAAACTCAAGGAATTGCTTAACTATTAGAGGTAGTTGTGAACAGTAAAGGACTGAAAGCTAAATTGCTCATAATGAAAGAAATTCTAGGGACAAAACAGGCAGGTTTAGGGAGTCTCAGAAATAAAGAGGGTCCATGGGAGAGGAAAGCATAGATGGGGGCTTGGAGATGCCAAAATGTATATCTTATTTGTACAAAGGATAAAGGAATGTTGCAAGATAAGAGGAGAGAAAAAGGGGAGCACCATGTGGGCTTTGAGCTTTGAAACTGATACTATAAAACAGTGACCAATCAGGAAAGCACAGGGGTCCTAAGTTAAGAAAAGGTCCAATTAGAAAGGGTCAATTTCAGACAAAGAACTGCAGCATATATAAATGGGAGACAAAGGGACACGAGACATTTTTTTTAAGATTGATCTTCCCATGAGAGAGAGAGAGAGAGAGAGAGAGAGAGAGAGAGAGAGAGAGAGAGAGAGAGAGAAAGAGCGATCAGGCTTTTCCCATTTGGGGGCCCCTCCCCAGGGGTCTCCTTTGGGGACACCCCTGCCCAGATGGAGTTTGTATCTGCTTCCAATAAACTTCTACATTTTTTATTAAAGAAGCCTTTTTGTCCGCGAGTTTCTCTTCAAACTTCGTAGGGCAAGAACACATGGAAGAAGTTTACATCTTGAATCCCACATTTCAATAATATGCTATTTTATATTGAAACTATATTTTAATTATTGATTCAAAATTAATATTGATAAAATTGGAAGCTTTACAAATTGTTTAGCCACCCTTTTCCAGGGAGTCTAGGTGAAGACCTGGATCGGTTATGAGAAAGAAACCAAATTTTGCTTTAATTCTCCAATTTGCCTTATCAATGAGATTTTAAAGATTTAGGAGAAATAGCTGAGGGAAATGGCCACATTTTGCCATGGTTTTGGTGGTGGTTGTGATTGCTGTTTTCTTTTTATGTCCCTAAAGTGATTGGCTAAAGTGCTCTTGATGAGATCTGGATAGATTAGAAAGTGAAATTTGCAATTCTTCACTGATGGCATTACTTAATGTCTCATAATGTAGGATCGTTCAAGAGCCCTTTTTTCATTCAAGAAATATTATTGCTCATCTACTCTGAGGGAGTTAGGGTAGAGGGATAAGTCTCAACATCCATGGAGCTGATGATTTCAGACAGACCCAACCTTTAAACAAAAATTTTCACCAATTTAATTCATTATAATTTATGATATATGCTACAAGGAGAAATACATGTATATTTTACTCTACTTAAACCCTCAGGTAATTTTTGAAGAGCCTGGAATTGCAGGCTGTTATATTTCATGGTTATAATTAATTACGATTGATTTAAATAATCCTAATACAATAAGTCAGCAACACATTTGTCAATTGGGTATTTTAGGGTGAATTCACACAATGGATGTCATTTTTCTAGTGGAGCAGTCTTTTTAAATTTAATTAATTGGATATATATGAGGGAACCATACTGTTTAAAATCTCAGGGGACAACTAAATATTGAACATCAATACAGTAAGGGCTTGGAAAATGAAATTTAATATTTAGCTTTGTTTATTATAATAGATGAGCTGAATTCTACTTAGGAATATGCCCTAATTTCACTTTCTAATTAATATGGAGCCTCAGAGCATTGTTTAATTAAAATGCCACTCAGACCAGTGAAACAGATCAGACTAGCAGGAACCTAGGGCTGTGAACGAAAGTGTGCAGAGATGAGCCAACTGTCCGCGATGGTGCTGTTGGAAGCATCTGCCGCCACACCGAGTGCAGAAGCCTCATGGCAGCTCTACATGCCATTAGGTGCTAGCGTCAATTTCTGCTTTTGCTATGAAAAACGTGGCTCCTAAGAGACTCGCATGCTTTGTAGATAAGCTGGACATTTGGAAAATTGGGGTGACATGAGTTGCCATAAAGTCTCTACTTTATCTGGTCTACAGAGCTCTGTGTTTTTCAGTCACAACAAAGACATAATTCATATGCATTTTTGAAAAGGACACTTAAAAAAAAGAAAAAAACAATAAAATAGGAATTGTTAACATCATTTGGGGAGAGAAAGGACAGGTTAGCTTCCATAATGACCATCTGTGTTGTGGGATGCTTTCAAACATTAACAGAATAGACAAGCTGACCAGGCTCTCAGTTCTGTTTTAGACTCGTTCTAGGTGGAGAAAATGACTAATTCTCAGCAGGACCTATCACAGATAGATTAGAGTGTCAAAGGTAAGGAAGGCTGGGGATGCTTTTCTCATGGCATGAAAGGAGAACGTAGACTATCCAGAGTGTCACTCTAACAATGAGGTTTCTTTTCCCTATTTGGTATTAATCTATGGGCACTACTGCTACCTATTAAACGTTAATGACAGAAGTGTTCAAATATAGACATCAAATCATATTAATATAATCCAATTTATGTGTAAGATTGCCCAAATGTCCTTTATCACAGTAATTTCCTGTCCAGATTATTTTAGCTAGATCTCTAAGTAGAGATATTGGAACCACAGTCTCTCCCATTTTGACAATGCAATGCAATGAATGGTGCTGAAAGGGCATGAGAATCCGAAGAATGTGAATGGTCTAAATGTTACGGATAAACCCTCAGTTAGGTTATAATTAATCTTGCCTCATCATAGTATCAGCCAGCATCAAAAAGCAACCAAGTGCCTATTAATACACACTGTACTGATATCTGCCTTATATTAGCATCCACCTCCAATGTGATATTTTGCTCAGAGGGAAATGGTAGAATTTTAGAACAAATCCTGAGTTTTCTGACCCACAAACACAAAAGAGGGCAGGATATTGTTTCCAATGATCTGGTCACTGTGATTTGTACGAATCTTTGCCTATTGAGCTCGGTCCCATCTCTGTCCCTCAGACAGAAGGACTGGATTAGATGTCAGGAATAGGGAAATGAAATCTCTACCTAATCCTATATAATAAAAGGCTAATATGCAAATTGTCCTCTCAACTGGGAGTTTGACTGTGAGTTCAACCTGGAGTTTGACCAGGGGGCTGGGCTAGCTGGCCAACTGCCCATGGCCCCTCCCCCCAGCCATCCCAGCCTGGTCAGCCCTGATGGCACAGGCCAGCCGTCTGGACCCCACCCGTGCACGAATTCATGCACCTGGCCTCTAGTAAAATATAAAACCCTCTTTGATAAAATTATAAAGTATGGCAATGAGGTATGATACAGCAATGAAAAACTTAAGAGATTTGGATCTAACAGCATGTACTGTTTTATTGCTTTGCTTCATGGTAGAAGGAAACAAAGAAACACATACACAAAAAAACTGAGGGTGAGAGTCCCTAATGGTATTTATATTAGGTAAATCTGTAAAATAAAAAAAAGGCCTGGAATAAAAAATATAATGCCCACTGTGTCTGAAAGGTGTCCCAATGCCTAAAACATTGCAAGAATTCTCGGAGAGCACGTCACCCAGTGAAAAGTATTGCCTGCATAAAGCTGGTAGAGTCCCTCTCGGCTTGGGATGCCTGGCATGTAAAGAGTCAGTCAATCCCACAAATCTGCCCTGCAGGTTGCCTTCCATGCCTGGCTTTGAGGAAGCGTTAAGGGCCCACGTGGAGCTGGGATGTGTACCAGTGATAACAACTGGACTGAGAGTAAATCATATGAGCAGTGACAGTGATAGGATGCAGGACTCAGCAACTCTGCAAGACTCTACATGTATATATTCAAATTAGTTGACAGCAGTGTTATTGTGCAGACAAAGCACAGAGAGTTCTAGAGCACCACATGGTCTAACAGAGGCAATCACATCATTTTTTATCTGCAATGCCCTATTGAAGCAAAAAACAAAACAAAACAAAATACTGATTTGTACACAGTCATCACTAGCTAAAATATTATTGATATGATAATTGAAGTCAAGGACTTTGGTTACATTTTATTTATTATTATTTTAAAACTAGAGGCCCGTTGAATGAAGATTCATGCAATAGGCCTTCCTTCACCTGGCTGCCGGCACCGGTTTTCCTCTGGCACCCTGGCCCCAGGCCTTCGCTCTGGCTGCCGGCTTTTGCCTTCGCTCCGGCCAGAGTCTTCACTCTGGCCAGAGTCTTTGCTAACTCTGGCCGGAGTCTGCAGTCTTCGCTCCGGCAGAAGCGCCGCTCCTGTAGCTCCCTGCACCCCCCGCCCTCCTCCTCATACAGGTGTCCTGTCCCACCCGGCCACTCCGTGCCTAGAGCGGCTGAGGGGGGCAGGGTCACCGCCATCTTTGTCCTGCTAATTTCCATATTCCCTCCTGCTTGGCTGGTGGGCATCGTGAAGGTATGATCAATTTACATATTTTTCTTTTATTAGTGTATGTATATTTTTATTAATTTCAGAGAGGAAAAGAGAGGGAAAGAAAGATAGAAACATCAATGATGAGAGAGAACCATTGATCAGCTGCTTCCTGCATGCCCCACACTGGGGATTGAGCCCACAACCTGGGCATGTGCCTGGACCGAGAATCAAACTGTGACCTCCAGGTTCACAGGTGGTCACGCAACCACTGAGCCACGAAGGCCAGGCTAGGACTTCAGTTACTTTTTAAATGTAGTTTCAGTTTCTTCTATGTTTGTATTTTCAGAATCAAGTCTGATACACACAGGGCACACAGTCCAGAGTGCAAGTATATGCAATGACAAAAGTTTTAAAAACATATTAACATACTTCTCCCCCTCCCACCACATTTCTTTATGTGGAATCTCCCTCTATATAAGCAGGCACCTATTTTAGACCGGCTGAAGTAGGGATATAAAGAGGGAAAATCAAGAATCAATGTGTCATTTCCATGTGCCTTGGTTTGCAGTAGGACTTGGAGGTGCAAAGCCCTGTGAGAGGGGACGCATGGTGTGGAGTCGTTACAACTAGAGAGAAAGGCAGGGGCCATAGCTTGAGCAGGTGTAAGCCATTCACAGCAGTGACCAGCAAAACCAGAGAACAGCTGGCTGACCACAACCCACCCTCATCACCATAAAGATACCTGTTCATCTACTACCTGGCACAGTCTTGAATGGAAGAGGAGAGGAGAGACCCATTGGGAAAAATGTGCTTTAATCTTGACAGGCTATTACCACCCCACCCCACCCTACTCTAGTAATGCTGTTTTAAACTAAAAGGTTAAGAAAAAAAGCTTTTAATAGTAAAGCTCTTTTTCAATAGTAACGAAGACTCCAAAGCAAATGTGATTATATAAAATTGAAAAATTTCTTACATGAGTTGTAATTTGCAAATACCAACCTTGATAGTCTAGCATAAATTAAACTAAAGTATTTATGTGAATATATTTGACAAAAATATTACAGGCTTTGGAGTCAGACAGAGCTGATTTGAATTTTGGGTATTCTTAGATAAGCCTCAGTTTCTTCATGATGTAAGGAATAGAACCATAGAGTGCATGATATGCTTGGCACTCGATAAATGTTAGGTAATACTGTTACTACTACTAGTGTTGTTGTTGCTCTATCATCATCATCATTGTCATCATCTCCTTCTTCTTCATTATAATCACCAGTATATAAATGTCTAATCACTGGGTTGTATCCTGAAACTAATATAATATTGTACATAAACTGTAATTAAAAATTAAAAATACTTAAAAAACAAAAACAATTATGTTGGATTATAATTTTCTATTTATTATATAACTAAATGAGTCTTTACAAAAACATTATGGTACATTATTTTTTTTAGAAAAAAGTAAAGTAACAAGCACATTTAAAATTATTTTGTTAGGTCATAAATCAAAATCTCATCAAATATAGGCTTTGAATAAAAACTATAATGAAGATAATAATTATATTTTCATTGGGACATTCTCTTTGATATGGTAACATTTATCTTTTAGTAAAATTTTATGTGACGAAAAAAATCTGCTCTCAAAGATCAACCAATTATTGCTATTCAAAGATAATACTTAAAAGTAAAAGATAAAAATCTGTGTTTTAGAATTACAGTGTTAGAAAAAGGATAGTTTTTATTTGAAAAATAAATAAATGGTTAAGAAACTGAAAAAGCTGCTTTATTGGTGTTAAAAATATTATACTCAGCAAACTAATAGATATACAAATTAGGTGGTTCTAAAACTGCTGTGATTCAGGGAAGTTTCATAGCAAGAGGTGAGAGTTGGAAAACTCAGTAAGATCAGATGTCACAGGATAGACTGAAAAGGACTCCATGGGCAGCAAAGACAAACAGCAAGGAAGGTGAGAGAAGGAATATGGCATACCATTGAGGAAAGGTGCTTCCAGTGAGTTGTCAAGACTATACTGTCACCATCTGTTTTGTCTCCCTCAGGGTGAGAAGCTTAAAGACAGGAAGCATGTCTTACTCATAGTTGTATCCCAAACCTGATACTGGGTACTCAGCACAGCTATTTGTTAAAGGAATGAATGAGATCATGCACCTACTGTGGCCCTGGGAAAGATTAAAAGTCTTATATCTTCACCTAAAGAGCAACCTCAGATAGAGATTTGGGTGGCACAAGGAATTTTGGCTTCTTATGACTTTAACACATTAGCTGTTACTTTATGGTTGTTTTTTTTTTTGTTTTTGTTTTAAAAACAAATGTTAACAGATTTTAGTTAGGTATTCTTGTAGTGAACGTGTTTGCCAAATATTTCAGATATTTTCAGGTGTGTTGATATTGGCTGTGTTCCGTAAAGCTAACCTCGTACTCTGTTAATGCCCTAACACAAGTGTTAGAGAAGCATATAGAGATTAAAGAAAATTTTTTAGTAAAAAAAAAAAAAAGGGGGGGGGGCATTACAGTTTTAGTTACATTGTTTTTGGCAACAGAATTTTAGTAGCTTTTATTTTCCCATATGGATATTGTGTGCTTTTAACAACCAGACTTATAATACTACTGGAGGGGGGTCCCTCAGCCTGGCCTGCCCCCTCTCACAGTCCAGGAGCCCTCAGGGGCAGGAGGCAACCTGGCATTCAGGGGAAGGTGACACTACCATCACACCTCTGCTGCTGCCACTGCCGGCAGTGCAAGCCTTGGCCAGCCCCGGTTACCTGAGCCTCGGGCAGCCCTGGGCGGCTGGGCAGTCACCATCCAAGGCTTGCCTGTGCCTCGGGCTGGCTCTGGGTGGCTAGGGGCTGAGGGGACTAGAGGACTCCGGAGGCAGGTGCACAGAGTGGCCAGGCCCACCTGGGGGCGGGCCTGGCCGTGCCACACGCCTGCCACCCCACTGGGGCTGAGGCGACTGGGCACCACCATCTTGTGGCTGTGGGCACCGCCATCTTTGAGGGCATGGCAGTCAATTAGCATATTCCCTCCTTATTGGCTGTGGGCGCCGCCATATTTGTGAGTGCATGACAGTCAATTAGCATATTTCTTCTTTAATAGATAGGATTAGAGGCCCAGTGCATGAAATTCTTGCAAGCGGCTCGGCCCTCACAGCTCTGGCTTTGTCCAGAAGTTCATTTGGCAATAGTATTTCAGTCTAATTAGCATATTAGGCTTTTATTATTATAGATACTTCATTACATTTTACAATAACATGGATAAGCTAATACTTTGAAAGATTTTCCCATGTTTTTAGTTTAATTGTACAAACAACACCACATTGGCACTCTCAAATTCATTCTTTTATTTTTAAAATCTAAAAATACCATTTACTGGGACAGAGCTCCAATTTCAAACTTTTTCTAAGAACAATATAGTTTAAACTCTCATTAGACATCAAATTTCTTATAAACAAAAGTATCCGATATCATATTTTTTCAGCAAAATACATACAAATCAATTAGAATATTTAAGAGAATCATAGAAATCACAGGAAGAGATTTTCAGATGTCACTGGGTTCATTTTCATTTTTCTATAGTGAGAAATATTTTATTCAGTTATTATTCCATCTTTGAATAATATGAAATTCATTATTCATTTCTTCAAGATTTATTGAATGCTGTGCTAAGAGCTAAAAATTAAAACATTTTCTGTGTAAAGGAGATGTGTAAATAAAAGAAATTCAATAACTGGGGACATACCATGGTAGAAGTACACAAAGGTGCCCTAATAAAGGAATGGCCATTTATGGTGAGGATTGAAGACGACAGTAAATGCTTTATAGAGAAGTTTCCCTTGAGTTATGTTGTAAAATAAGATTCAATATTTACCTGGCAATTCTTCTTACTGATGGGAGTTTACATAGAAAAAATTTGGCATTCAATTGCAATAAATGCTATTTATGTTCCCAACCCAACATACATAGGGTGTTATCCTTTCAATTTTTCATAGGCAAAGTTATAAAAGTGATACCCCTTCCTACCCCCACTTCAGTTATGTAGCACCATAGAAATACTAAAGTATTGATGCTATGTATCAGGCACTGTGCTGAGTGCCTTACATAAATCATTTCATTTGATACTCAAAACAACTCTATGAGAAGGATATTATTTAACTGCTGTTAAATCATTTGCCAGATGTCACAACTTGAGTTATTTCTGATGACATTGGGAGATGGGGTTACTTTCTAGACTGTCCTTTCTCAGGATTCCCAATGTTCTAAATATTAGTAAGAAAATCTGAAGAGTCACATGCATGAAAGACCTGGCCACCTGTGCCTTTATCCTTTCTGATGAATGTCTCCAGAAATTTGACATAATTTCCACATTGCTCTTTAGGAGAATGAGTCCAATAATCTTCAAGTCCTTTTATATTGCATTTCCTTGTTGTGCAATAGATATTGTTGGACATATTGCAGATATTTCCCAATATCTGATTTGGAAAGATAGCTCAGCTAACATTAGAGTCATACTGTAATCTTTAGAATTTATTTAATAACAGGTTATATTTATGAGGACACTCAGATACATTAGAAACTTTAAAAATTCTTTTGGCATTCACAGGGGAAGATAATATGGATGCACTTGGAAGCTATTTCATTTTATTTGAATTATAATGCCATCTGCCCAAACTCCTTCTCTGAAAAAGTACTGCTCTGACAACATCAGAAAGGAACTTTGTGTGAGAAACAGGCATCTGTTTTTCTCCTTAATTTACAGAGGACACATTTGTTTGCATTCACAAAGGCATATTGCAAATTTAGTACCCAATTAATGTCATTCTGTGACAATGACAAAATAATCAGATTCTTAAATGAAAGCCATTTCTTTTCAGTTTTAACTTTGCAAAGCATAAAAATATTATGTGATGTAGTATGGAAATTAACTTTTTCGATTTTTTAATAATGTCATCTTTCCTCTATGAAGATGACACTGTTGGTATCACCTGGACACTTGCTTCAGGTAATTTCTAATAATGATAGTTAATTTGTGCCCAGTCATCCTTGCCTGGTTCCCACTGTAATATGAAATTTGTACATTTGGGGAATGATGACTAGGATTTACCTAAAGTTAGAGATTGTGGGAGAGAACAAAACAAAGCAAGTTTCAGAAGAATGGGCTCCAGGATCCCAAATTCTTTGAAAGTGTGTGGTGAGAGTTGAAGCTGGCCAGGCGACTGCTCAGCTATTCCACAGACACATGGAATAGACTCTGTATTTAACGTGATTGCTATGGCAGAGGAGATACACTAAGCAGTTAAGATCCTTGAGTCATTTACAATCCAATTGGAGAGGTAAAAATATCTACATTTTAAAAAAGAAATAGATCCATAAAGAGTGTTTATAAAACAAGGTGCAGGTATGACTTAGTGTTCAGAAATATTGTATGATTTCACAGTAAGCATGCCTTTAATTTCATGATTCTCATTTGGAATCATGAAGGAGCCAAAGAACAGAATTGGGGTGCTACTTGGAGAAGAAATAAAATGAGTTCAGTCATGGGCTTGGGAGAAATAGGTGGATGGATCAGGAATTTTGCAGAAAATGAGCATAGTAATATATATAAATTGGAAGATAATTATCCTAGTTGGAGAAGAGAATTTATGTTAAAAAATAATAAGAAAAAAGACAGTATATGTAAGAGAGATCAATTGATAGGATATTTTTGAATACTATGTTGAAGAGTTTTAAGTTGTTGGAAACTATTACCGTGTCAAATATAATAATAGATATGTTTTGGGAAAGGCTTAATCAGGTGCTTGCATTCTTGATATCTGCACCATGAGTACATAGCACATGCCCAGAACAGTGCTTAAAATAAAATAGAAACATGAATGATCAGAACTAGGAGGTAAGCTGGTTATTCGGGAGGACTCCTACATTTCTGTGGCTGCCCTGATTTGGACTCTCTTTCCTATATTTGGAGAATTTTCCACAACGTGAGTGTTAGTGGGAGGGTGCTACATCCAACTACAGAAGTGGAAAAGCCCAGATACTTGCCTTCCCTGGAAACTTGGAAAATAGGGCATGGACATACTTTCAATCCAGGATTTGGCAATCAGACACAACCACCTGGGATTTTGAATCTGGAGTTAGTGAGGCAGAGCAGCAGCAACGGTGAAGAATTTATTCCAGTGGTGGAAGAGACTGCCACAACTAGTTTTGGTGGCAGCCGTGGCAGCTTGGCCAGAGTGAGCAGTGAGGGTCTTCCTTGACCTATGCTTGTGGGATGACCCTGAAACTCATTCCCTTTGGTTTTTCTTATTTTTCAAGCGTGCTCCCATGTGATTCTGTAAACTACCCAATAGCCTTTCAATAAACTTATTTTCTGCATAAATCAAGCAGAATCCATTTTTGTTGTAGGTAATTAAGAACTCTGGTAAAAGTATCCCAGGCTAAGAAGTGAAGCGACAGGATCCTATTTTGAGAAAATGATGATAGGTAAAGTGAGGAAAGGACAAACGTAAGAAACACTGACAAGGAAGAATTGACAGATTTGATAACTAGCAAGATATTGCTATTCCATTCTTTTTATTCTCATCGGAGGATATGTTCATGGATTATAAAGAGAGAGGAAGGAGGTGGTGAGAGAGAGAAAGAAATAGAGAGAAGTGTTGACATGAGAGAAACATTGATCAGTTACCTCTCATACAGGCTCCAATGGGGGTTTGAACCTATAACCTAGGTATGTGCTCTGACTAGGAATCAAACTCACAACATTTGCTGATTGGAAAATGCTCCAATCAACTGAGCCACCTGGCCAGGGCTTGCTATTCCGTTCTTTCTTCACTACTCTGTTTGCAGTAATATGAGCATGACATTTCTTAAGGAATGAAACAGAGAAACAAAATATTTGCAAGTATATACCCTAAAGGATTAATAATAAAGTGTTTATGGAACATGTGAATATCAAGTCTGCAAGTGTGACATTTCTTCAGAGAATAGACTAAGCTGGGGAAGTGATAGTAAACATAAATGATTTTTTTAAAGTAAAATATTTTCATGTAGAGGAAAGGAATAAACCTTTAATGAGTCACTATAATTTTTGACTTTATATGAGAATCAGGTTAATTGTTGTTTTCATTGTCTTTTTTGAAACTAAAAGAGTTGGCAATTTCATTTTCACATTTCACAACACAAATGAAAATTGCTTTTTATTTTGGTCCCGTTATTCCCCTCTAAAACTATTCTCTCTTTGGTAGGAAGAGAGAGTGAGTCCTCCTTGTCATGCTGTTCAAAAACTCCCAGAGTTGCAGCACCCTGATCTTCTGGTGAACTGGAACAGGTAATATAAAGAGGAGAGGTTCCCCTTATCTGTCTGGGAGAGTCATTCCTAGCCAATTGGGCACTATCATGGGATGGGTGGGAGGTCTCATCACTGGAGGCCCAGGCATCATTAGCATGTGCCCTCCCATAGGTGGCCTCATTCTGGGAGTAGGTCCCATGGGCATCATCCCACGAGGAGGAGGGCCCATCACTGGCATCATGGGAGGGTGTCTCATATAGGGTGTTGGCTTCAAACCAGGGCAGGGGGTACCATCACTGCCCCTTGCAGGAGAAGGAGCAAAGAATGGAGTAGGGGGGAGTAGGAGATATCTTTCCTTGCTGAAATGCTGCAGTTATTTTGTTAATCCGGCTCTGAGCTTACTCTTCAATCCACTTCTGATAGCAGTCTTTCACATTCTTTTTGTGTTTCCTACCACTGCAGTGTGTCTTTCTCACAGATGGAGAGTCATGGGTGAGGTATGTATCCCAGTAGCCACAATGAAACTTGGGCATGTTGCTCAGCATGCAGCCTTATAATCAGGACCTCAATATCAACATGGCTGAGACTGAACCATAGTCTTTCCCCCAACAGGTTTTCCATCAATTTGTTCTGTCTCAACGATTAGCATTAGAGCTGCCAGATGCCAAAACTGGAAACCTGACAGCCACCACAAATTTCTTCCTCCTTCTTCTAATTATTCAAGAAGTCCTGTATTCCTCCCTTAATCATCTCTCAAATAATTCCTCTCTCCTCTATTCCTAGGACTACAGCCAAAATCTCATCACTTCTTATCTGGAGTTTTTCAATTGTTTCCTAATTATTCTCTTTGCCTGTACCTTCCAATCCCATTCCATACTACTAGAGTGAATATTCAACAAATGCAAACCCATTCATTCATTTTCCCCTACCAGAAATCCTTGGGTGCCTTTTAAGGAAAGTAAACCTCTTAGAGTGGCACACAGGATCTAACATGATCTGCCATGATCACATCTTACCAAGTGCATCTCTTTTCCCGTATAAACCTTTTGTGCTCAGACTTTTGTTCACGTTCAGACTTTACCACAGTCCTTGACTCCTGCCTTTTGCATATGCTGTTTCTTCTGCCTGGAACCTGCTTCTCCCCTCCCGTTCCTGGCTAAATTCTACCTGTCCCTATGGCTCAGCTCAGGGTCAGCCTTCTTGAAAGGGTTTCCTGACCATCATTCTTAGCAAGGTAACCATGACAATACTTCCATAACCCCTGGTTCAAATGTCACAACCCTTATCATTTGTAGTATAATAGTGATTTTCTCATCTTTCTCTACCATTTGACAGGGAGTACTATGGGGACTTAGGCTTTGCTTAAAATAAGTCTTTGATATGTACTGTTGTAGGAATGAAAGGAGCACATATTCCTTATGAAATCTGAAGGATTTCTATAACCACATGTTATCATCCATAAACAGTTCTTTTTACAAAGATGAGAAAAGGTCTAAGTATTGCCATTAACCAGCGCTTGGTTTATGAAGAAGCTGGATCTGTAAGACACAATATACAATTGTTTCCAAAATGCTCAATGGTCAACATGTTAATTCTTTCAAAGGAGGAAAACAATTTTTTTGAGCAGCATTGTGCCCCAAGGGAAAACAATATGCCTTGCCTTTTCCTCCAACTTCAAAATAGATTTTTCACAGACCCAGTCCTTTAGTGACTCTTGTTTAATGCATGTATCTCTTGTATGATGGGGAAAATGGAATAGGAAACAAAAACAAAAGTACAGATAAAATAGAGGGCACAACAGGGTGTGAGATAGACTGAGAAAAATCCTTAAAATTTTTTAAAGCCCAATGAAAAGAGAAGGAAAGATAGGAAGCAAGACAAATGGTCAAAAACACAGAGAAAGCCCCAGCTTCATGCTTATTGGGATTCAGTCTCAACAGAAAATTGGTGTTTCCCTGAGCTTTTTATTTATTTGTTTGTTTGGCTTCTTTCCCTGTGTTGTACCCAAAGAATTCCCTCATGTTGATCACTTAGCTCCTCAAGGTCAAGAAGCATTCACAAATAATCAGGCATTTGACTGCAGTCTGTGAGGCAATTTTACTCTCTGCATATTTGCAGTTCAATACGGAGATGAGATAGAAATGACCTAACACAGAAACTCTGTTTTGTGATCCGGTACTACAAATATTTTCCTAGTTTAATTAATATATACCCAGCCTTGAATTAACTTGGAATGCCACTCTACAGAAAGGAAGTTTTGTATAGGTGCTATATTTTTCTATTCCATACTATGAATTCAGTTTTCCTACTAAAAAGAACTCGGACAACTTATCATGAAATTGAAAAGAATTCCAAGAATAAGATGAAAATGCAAATACATTCTTAAACCTTTATTTTGCATAAAGTGGTTGGAGGAATATAGTTTAGGTCTAAAAATCCATGATCCATAAAAGAAGGTCATGGAAGGTCATACTGATTCTAATAAGAATGCAAAGAATATGGAGAATATTAATTGTCTACAGTAAACAGAACAAAATCTTTTTCTAGGAAGCTGTGTGTTTTTGGGTATGGGATTCACTTCCTTGTCATTGTTGAATCTCCAGGTCTAGCCCAGTGCCAGGAACATAGTACGTGCTCAAAATACATAAATTTAATACATTTGTCTGAAAGACAATTTGAAGAGAGTGCACCATAGTTTTAAGATGACTCTTTAAGGTAAGTTTTAAGACAACCAATATAAATATAATCTCCACACAGCAAAGTGATTTTAAAAAAGGACAAGTTAGATAAAATCAGACCCATTTAAAAAATATCTTTCAGTATGATTTAGAAAAAATCCAAATTCTATACCAGGATCTACCATTTCATTCCTTCAAACCTCTCTAACTTTATGTCTTACCATTCTCTTCTCTGTTCTCTATATTTTAGCCACAATGTTTTGTTTTGTATTCTCCCCCCCCCCCCCCCCCGCCCCTTTCTATTCCCTGAATGTTTCAAGCCAAGTCCCATGTTAGGACTTTTACCTCTACCTTTTTCATTACCTGGTATATTATTCCTTACATATGTTCATAAAGGCTCTTTATCATTCAAGTCTCCTCAACTATCCCATGCTTCTCTAGAGGGTCTGACCATGCCATCTAAAAGAGCTACCATCTTCCCTCTTCTACCTAATA
This sequence comes from Plecotus auritus, assembly GCF_963455305.1. NCBI lineage: Eukaryota > Metazoa > Chordata > Mammalia > Chiroptera > Vespertilionidae > Plecotus > Plecotus auritus. Next base: position 152,981,161 of record NC_137775.1, read on the forward strand.
CCCTAACTTTATTTTATTAGCATTTTGTACCATATGCAATTTTACTATTTATTTTCTGATTTACTTGATCTAAGCTCCACTTGAGCTCTATGTTATATTGATACAAATAAATAGTCTCTTTCTGAATGAAGGAATTAATGGATGAATGAATGTGAGAAATATAAAAATGTTAGGGAACTATGTTGAAATGAAAGAATGATCTGATGCTGATGGGACTGAGGCAGGAAAGAAAAGAACATAGGGTTAAATCTCTGTTCCTGGCCTGAGAAGAGAGAGCTCTATTAATTATGTTTCTTGATTAGCTCAGTACTGGGCAAAGAGATACCCTAAATAGATGACAAATATTTTCCATTAGTTTCCTATTTAGCAATTCAACTTTTAGGCACAATTAACTTGATGTGAGCTTGGAGCATGTTGAGTATGACATTCCACATCCTGATAACTCTAGAATATGAAATGGTGAAGATAGATGGAAATGGTTATTTGAAAAGCTGACAAATGTTTTTCATGAGAATGTTTATATTCAGAAAAATAGCTTGATAACTCTGTCTAGTTGTAAAAAGTCAGGTCTTAGAAGCTTTACTTTTATAAAAGACCATAAACAAGGGAAAGCTAAACTGCTTTGCATGAGGAATTAACACAAATTTAAGGAAAGAAGAGGCAAATGAGGATTGAGCCTATGAAAACAAACTGATGTCAAGGTCACTAAAGTAATTGAAAAAAAAGTCTAATATATTTTAAATTTCTGCACATACAGGTGCACGTGTGCGCGCACACACAGACACACACACATGCACACACACTGCCCAAAACATTAATAAAGTTTGTTAACTTTTTGCTTGGTAATTTGTTTTTGTGAGAGGTTTCAAGGATGATCAAGGAATAAGGGTTGAGTTCCATATCTGGGTTGGCCTAAGGCATTACCCTTACCCAGAAGTTTTGACTTCAGGTTAAAGACATTAGTACATTATTAAAATGTTTTTTAAGTGTTGCGAGTGAGATCAAGAGTTGGTGGTCAGGAACTTGGAGCTAAGGTGGACCTCAAAAATATAACCCCCCAGGAGCTCACAGAAACCTTGGATAGGGTTCAGGCACTGAAACAAGACTAACATTTTTTGAACATTTACCAACCAACTTTAAGGTTGAGATATAAAAATCAATAAGGTAAGGATTCAGTTTCACCTCTCACATGACTTCATGTCTATGTAAAAGACTAAAAATGGTCACACTTATATCTCCTACCAGGAAAGGGGTTCCATCCAGTTCCAGGTAAGTTTCCAAATATTAAGAAGCCTTACAAAATACATAGAGGGTAAATACAGGGTGGGGCAAAGGTAGGTTTACAATCGTGAGTGCACAAAACAGAGTTTATTCTTGTATTATTATTTATTAATTGTTGTATTATTTTCATAAGAACAACTGTAAACCTACTTTCCCCCACCCTGTATAATTTTCTGTCCTCTTCTATTTCTAATTTATAGAGGACTGGGGTTATTATATTTACTGCTGGTAACAACATTGGGTAGCATCATAAGCTAAAAATTAAACATTGTTTATAGAATGTAAGGGTCTAATGACATATCAGAGAGGAAAAAAGGAAGGTATAAATTCTCCATGAAACTGAATTGTATGTGTAAGTGTGTGTGCTATGTGGGAAAATTCCAAGAGTAGAAATTGGCTATCTACATGCTATAATCAGGTAGAAGATTTTTCAAAGAAATGTCAAACCGAATCAAGTAAATCACAATCAGAGTCAGAAGCTGAAACAGCAGTGTTGACTCAGTTGACTCCGGTGTGATGAGAACCCTTGACAACCCGACATGACTTGATGATGCACTACTGCTGATTTCAGGTCTGGTCTGGAGGATGCTCATGGAGGTTGCACATCTGAACCTGATTTCTCTCTCGATGTAGCTGCTTCATATTATGGACTGTCTAGAAGTCTCTTGTTAATTACTAGTTTACCATCTCTTGTTTATCTGGTGACTGAGATGGCCTTAAAATTCCCCTCAGCTTAAGTTTTAGAAAGGCTTCTCCCTGACGATGGGCACCTGACCTTTTTCTTAGAACATCTACTTTAGAAACTTGCAACGGTAAATTCTTCATCTGCCTCTTTGAGATATAAATCTTCCACAATCATGGAATGTCTTTCTCAAGGTCCTGGGAGTTATCTTTTGAAGCGCAATCATCAAGAAAGATACCAGCTATATTTCCCAGTCTCTGTGGGAAGGTAGGAGTCTAACTTTGACAACTGTCCATTAACAAACAGAAATGGCCTAACTACTTTGACCAAACTGCCCCTTCATGAATCTCCAAAGTCCTTCAGTATTTCCCATTAAATAACCTCAGCATTTAAAAACCTTCCTGCTTTTTGTTTCAGGGGAGTTGAGTTCAATTTCACTCCCATATTGCAATAGTCTTGAATAAAGTCTTCCTTACCTGTTCAACTGTTAACTCTGGTGCAATTTTTATTTGATAATGGACTGATCTGTTTTCTCATTGTTTTAAATAATTTACTCTCTTTATATCAGGCAGTATTTTCCAGGCACTTTTAAACCAGTAAAATACTTAAAAAAAAAGAGAGATTTAGAATAAATGGAACTGAAATAGGTATCCATGACAGAGGTAGTGAATGATAGATGCATTAAAGAACAAAAATAATCAGACTGTAAAATATGAAAATGCAAATAATTGGATAATACCAAGGAATAATTCAATGAGAAATACTCTCCCACTCTTTATTCTAAACACACACACACATACACACACACACACACACTGAAATATTAAGAACGTTCAAGTTTGGAAAATTTGATACATTCTTCTGCCAAGTGGAGAAATCTTCCCGATATATGCTGTGAAATGCAGGAGAATGTTTTTGAGCATCACAAGATTTCAACTACAGAATGCAGAATGCTAAGTATTGATAGTCTCAGAAGAAGCACTGCTTGCGCCAATAGAGCTTACAAAAAAAAAAAAAAAAGCCATAGTCTTCCCATTGGCTAAAAACAAAAACACATGAACAAATTTTTATTATTGTTAATTAGATAAGTAGGTGTTTCAAATCCAGAACTTTTAAGGGGGGGCAGGAGGGAAAAAAGAATACACACACACACACACACACACACACACACACACACACACCATTTAGGAACACAATTAGTTTGTCATTTTTTCTTTTAAATATTTGGTTTGCTCAGTTTTCTGACATCATTGTTCTTCTGCTGATAAAACCCAACTTGTAAATTTAAAACATATTGACCAATACCACTTAGCTTATTTAAAAACAGCAGGATACCTAAGATTCTCCAGAGTAAATTTTGTGTTCCTCTTTCTTCTGTTAATAAGGGCAATTAGAAACATAATGGTCCGTTGTGACTGGAGGCTTCCTAGTTAAAACTTCTCTGCAGCAGCTGAAAGCCTCCCCACCTAGCTTTCTCTTCCAAAAAGATAAATACTCCATTATCTACTTACTTCACTCATTTTAACTAAATTCAGCCCAAATCATCTTCGTAAAATTGATTATAATATGTCTTCAGTCTTATTAAACTAAAATTAGTTATTTAGTGTTCCGATCTGACTTTTTAATCAGTTGCTATCAGGGCTGTAAAAATGGAGTGGAATTAAAAAACACACCCCAATCTAAATCAGACCAAATCTTATTGTGTTTTTATTTGCACACTTTATATATATAAAAGCCTAAGCCACCATTATGACCAGTCACTATGACACGCCCTTACCACCACGGGGCAGACGCTCAACACAGGTGCTGCTCCCTGGTAGTCAGTGTGCTCCCATAGCCAACCTCCTGAAGCTGGCCAACATCCTGAGGCTGGCCAACCTCCCATCGTCCCTCCCCCAGGCTGGCCCCAATCACCCCAATTGCCATAATTGCCCCAATCGCCGGCCAGGGCGAGGGACCCCTCCCATGCATGAATTTGTGCACCAGGCCTCTAGGTTCTTAATAAAAGAAAAAGAATGCTCTAGAGACAGTTAGGTTCGTGGATGGGGATTACTTAAATTAGTCAGACTAGACTAAAATTCTGTGGGCAATATTTGATGAGTAGCATAGTTTGAGGTACATTTAGCCAGTGATGAGATCTGGATCTAACAGGCTATTTTTAGTTTGGGAGTGACACATTACATCATCAACCATACATAATTGAAAGAAATAGTTTTGGTAGCAGAAATAAATTATTGAGAATTTATGTTGAAATAGTCTTCTGGGTATTCCTCTGGTTTAGTGAAACAAAATTTAAGTTGATGTATGTTGTTTTCCTCACTCTCCCAAATAACAATCTCATCAATCTCCATGATGTCCTATTGCCTAGCAAGATGTGAGTCATTGCTTTCTAAGGGCCCTATTTTTATTAGTCATAGTCAAATGTAAACCAGAGCATGAGACCAAGAAAAGCAGATTTCTTTTTTCTTAAGCATATTTATCTTATAACTATAAATTCTTACATGGCTATTCCCGAGTCAGATTCCATCTAGAATGATTTCTAATTTCTATTCATTTAAAAAATAACTGATTTCTAACTCTAAGGAAGGAGCCTTAGTATTATGAAACCCCAGGGTGCTTTCAGTCTTTTCAAGGAATAGTAACAAAATTTCCTAGAGACTAAAAAGCAACCATAAAAACCAGTATATTTTAGGATGGATCTATGGTATGGGAAAATAATGTGGGAGGACAGATTAACCCCCAAGCAGTCCGGAATCATCAATATGCAGCTGCAACCTTGACCTTGCCATAGGTATTGAGGACTGCAATTTTTCGACTCTTTGCAAATGAAAATTAAATCTCTCTGTATTTTAATTTACATTTCTTTGATAATAGCTCCTTTAAATGTTTTTACATGTTTATTAGGTATTTAAATTCTTTTGCATTGTTGTTGAAATAACTGTCATGTCCTTTGCCCACTTCTTTATCTTTTTAGACAGTCTTTCTATGTGCATATTTTTATGCTTTTTTTTGTTGTAACATATATTCAGAATAAGTTAATCACTTGTTTTTATCCTTTCAGACTTCTTGATTAACTTTTAACTAAAAGAAGATATTATTCATGCACTTACACTTCTACTTCTTTTAACAGGTGAAATTTATTTCAGAATAAATCAATGAAAGGAACAGATATTATAGTAGTTTATTTTAAATTTGATGGAATTTAAGATATATGAATATTCCCTCATCTATAATAAATGGGACAATAATCCTAATAGCACAAGATCAAGATAAGTATAATACATAGTAGGTTGTAAGTATAGGTAAGTAGGTATAACACATTCCTTCCCTTCATTTTCTCCTGCCTTCCTTCCTAGATAACATGTTTTAGAGTGCCATTTTCATTGTGCTTCCTGCCTAGTCTCGCTGAGTTCTCTTCATCCTCAAGATCCACAAATGTTCCCTTCTTCTCTACCTGATACCAGTCTTCCCCATATTCAACAGAATTATTGCCTCTTATCCTATGGCTTGTTTTATTATGAAGATTCTACTATATTAAAGTTATTTTTTCATATACCTATCTCTACCACTACTGTGCATTTGTTGAGAACTATAGCACAGTGCTTAATACAATTGTGTGTGTGTGTATGTGTGTGTGTGTGTGTGTGTGTGTGTGTTCTTTTCTCCAACTTATGTATTTGAAATTGTCATCTAACATTGGGCTATCTAGTTTTAATCCCTATGGTGTTACAAAGTTTGCAAGAATAGTATGCATTTGGTTGCAAGGTTGGCATTTCAGTAGTGGTTGGTTTCTTTCTAGACTTTTTATTGGTTTCAGAGAGGAAGGGAGAGGGAGTGATAGATAAAACATCAATGATGAGAGAGAATCATTGATCGGCTGCCTCCTGCATGACCCACAGTGGGGATCTAGCCCACAACCCAGTCATTTGCCTTGAAGGGGAATTGAACTGTGACCTCCTGGTTCATATAAAATATGTATTATTTTGACAGTCTGTTTGATGCTTCTGGGTCAGACCTTAGACGGAAGGTAGGGGAGGGTGGGGGTAAAGGGGAGAGCTCAACCAAAGGTCTTGTATGCATGCATATAAGCCTAACCAATGGACACAGACACCAGGGGGTGAAGGCATGAGTGGGGGGTGGGGGGCAATGGGGGGGTAAGGACACATATGTAATACCTTAATCCAGTGGTTCTCAACCTTTATAATGCTGTGACCCTTTAATACAGTTCCTCATATTGTGGTGACCCCCAAGCATAAAATTATTTTCATTGCTACTTCATAACTGTAATTTTGCTACTGTTATGAATCGTAATGTAAGTATCTGTGTTTTCCGATGGTCTTAGGTGACCCTGCTAGTGGTTCTCAACCTGTGGGTCGCGACGCAGGTTGAGAACCGCTGCTGTAGAGCCTAAGACCATTGGAAAACACAGATATTTACATTACGATTCATAACAGTAGCAAAATTACAGTTATGAAGTAGCAACGAAAATAATTTTATGGTTGGGGGTCACCACAACATGAGAAACTGTATTAAAGGGTCACGGCATTAGAAAGGTTGAGAACCACTGCTTAATCAATAAAGAAAAAAAACTAAAACAAACAAACAATAAAACAGCAAAACAAAGTAAATGTTATACTAGAGTTATAAGCAAAAGACAGTGAAAGTACATAATAAAGTCATAACTCTATAGTTAAAACAAAAACAAATAGTGTCAAGGTTTGGCACTTAAAAGGGATAGAGCAAAAAATAAATAAAATATGTATTATTTTTATTAATAAGAAAAATCTATTAACGTCTAATTTTAAAAGACTAAAAGAGAAGCAATAGATATAAAAGTTTTTCTTCTGAAAACATGCATCCATTTACTCATAGCATGTATATGTATGTGTGTCCACACAACACACACACACATTTTTTCCCTTTAGCATAGAAAAGGTAGAAATATATTCTACTTGTTATTTATGGAATTTGGGCAGACTCAGCCCTGCAGCCCCACATTTGGCACGAAAGTGACCTGCATACAACTGCAGAAAAAAAGGTTAAATAGGTTGGACAATTGTTTAAAATAATGCTGTTTAAGTATTCTTTTAATAGTACTCAAGTGCAAAATACACAAATAGGTTAATACTAGGAGTTAGCAAGATATCTCTTCAGAAATTCCACCTGATAATTATTTTAGACATTTAAATAATGAGATTTCATGGATTCTATTATCTGAAAAGTACATGCCCTGATTTAACCTAAGTGACACAGGGATGAAGCTATACAATAACAGATTTTATTAAAAAGTCCAGCTTAGGAAAACATGAAACTACCTACCAATCTTTTAAAAATTATCTAATGCTTTCATTCATATTCACCTAGAAATTATTTTAAGGTTTCATTTAAAGACTATGCCACATTTCCAACTTTGCAGCTAATGTTATAAAAGAATAATATTAAATTATACCTTCATAATGTTCATTTATTTTATAGTAAGCAAGGAATCTCAAGACCCAGAGAACTGTATAAATTCTCACTGACCTTAATTCCATTTAAATGAACTGCTGGTAGAACACAGGTCAGAGAGAAGGTATAGGAATAGGGTGCACTACAGGCAAACTATATTTTAAAAGCCTCATAAAGCCCTGGCTGGGTAGCTCGGTTGGTTGGAGCATCATCCCATACACTAGGTGTACCGGTTAATAATGCGGATTTTGTAATCAAAGAAAACACGATAATGTCAAGAGAAATATCAGAAGTGCTTTATTCAAGGTAATGTCCATCACTAGCTACACATTTCCCAATGTTTCAGGTAATTTGTGGATACTGTCCCAATAGAACTTTTCTTGTTTTGAGGCAAACCATTCAGAGACCCAATTTTCCACTTCTTCGTACGTTTTGAAGTGCTGCTCAGAAAGTGCGTGTACCATCGAACAGAACAAGTGGTAATCTGAAGGAGCAAGGCCTGGTGAATACAGCGGGTGGGTTAATACTTCCCAGGCAAGATCTTTTAACATGTCTTTAACTGGTTTTGCAGTGTGTGATGGTGTGACATCATGAAGCAAAATTACTTTGCCATGTCTTCTGGAACATTCTTGTCATTTCATGATCAAAGTATGGTTTAAATTGATTATTTGTTGTCGGTAGCAATCAGTATTAACAGTTTCACCTGGTTTTAGAAGCTCATAATACACCATAGCTCCCTGATCCCACCAAACGCAGAGCATTGTCTTCTTTCCGAAGTGATTTGGCCTTGCAGTCGATGTTGATGGCTGACCTGGGTCAACCCATGATTTTGTGCATTTGGGATTCTCAAAATAAATCCACTTTTCATCGCCAGTCACAATTCAATGCAAAAAAGACTTTCTTTCGTGCCATTGAAGCAACATTTTACTGATGACTTTTCAGTTTTCCATTTGTCTTTCGTTCAGTTGATGTGGCTCCCATTTTCCTTCCTTTAAAATCTTTCCCATTGCTTGTAAATGATCGGAAATTGTTTGCTGAGCAATGTTTAATCTTTCCGCAAGTTGTTTTTGAGTTTGACACGCATCTTCATCCAATAATGCTTGTAACTGTTGGTCTTCAAACTTTTTCGGTTGACCTGGGTGTCTTTGTCTTTCACATCGAATTCATCACTTTTAAAGCGTTTAAACCAGCGTTCACAAGTATCTTGAGATGGAGTATGTTCACCATAAGTTTCCCGAAGTATTCAGCAGCACTTTTCTTCAAAATAAAGTAATGAATTAAAACTTCCTGCAAATGCTTTTTTTTTTGGCACGAAATTTGACATTTTTAAGTGTAAAAATATCTATGATGCTAACACCTTCAGCAAATTTGACATATGAAGTTTTGAAGCTTGTTGTCAATACAACAAAATAGCATACATATCAAATCGCATATATATATCAACACATGTGTAACTCCATCTATTGAAAAAAACCCGCATTATTAACCAGTAAACCTAGTACCAAAAGGTTGCAGGTTAGATTCCCGGTCAGGGCACATACCTAGGTTGTGGGTTCAATCCCAGTTGGGTTGTGCATAGAAGGCAACCAACTGAGGTTCTTCTCTCTCTCTCTCGCATCAGTAAAACCATATCCTTGGGATGAGGATTTTAAAAAAGGTTTATAAAATACTTAAAAATGAAATAAAGACATTATTATACTAGCTCAGAATATAAAATATATCAAGTAGAGAAGTTGTCAGAACAATTCTTTCTGTAGGAAGTAAATGTATGCACTAAATGCTAAAATACAAGGCCCCAAGTTCAAAGTAATAAGGCTTGTTCTATGAAAGAAATATTATGTACTTTAGCATGAAATATATTTCCTCTGCTTCCATTTTCTGACTCTAAGTTATAAAATGGAAAGAAAGAAGCAGTTCTGGAAAGTGGCCAAGGACCCCCAAAGTAGTACCATCCTATCTAATAAAGAGGGAATATGCTAATTGACTGCCATGCTCTCACAAGATGGCAGCACCCACAGCCACAAGATGGTGGCATCCAGTCCCCTCAGCCCCACCTCATCCAGCCTCAGTCCCCCAGTCCCCTCAGCCCTGCCTCATCCAGCTGTTGTCCCCCAGTCCCCTCAGCCCCACAGGGGAAGGCAGTTGGGGGCTATTGGGCTGGCAAGGGAGGGCAGTTGGAGATGATTGGGCCAGCAGGGGAGGGAAGTTGGGGATGATCAGGCCGGCAGGGGAGTGGTTAGGGGGTGATCAGACTGGCAGGCAGAGTGGTTAGGGGCAATCAGGCAGGCAAGCAGGCGAGTGAGAGAGATTAATATTGATATCAAACAGCAGTCCTGTATTGTGAGAGGGATGTCCGACTGCTGGTTTAGGCTCGGTGGAATCGGGCCTAAACCAGCAGTCGGACATACCCTGAGGGGTCCCAGATTGGAGAGGGTGCAGGCTGGGCTGAGGGACACGACCCCCTGTGCACAAATTTCATGCACTGGGCCTCTAGTACACCATAAGAAATCCTCTGTCTCACAAATGGGAGTGAGCAGATCTGTCAGTGGTGGTGGTAGTGATTTTAAAGGTCTGAGGACATTTAGTTAGATATTCTGTAAGACTTTGAACATGGGCCACAATTACTCTCACAATGATAAAAGTGAAGTTTAAATGCTGTTAGCTTTAATATTTCAATGTTTAATCCTTTGGGGTTAGGACATGGTCTAATACTTTGCATGTTGATGAGGTATTGAGGTACCAAGATGTGCAGGGATTTCTGGGAGGCAGGGCTACTGATGGGAGGAGGAGGGTGGGTGGAAGGTGGGCCTCCCAGAGCTGGAGAGAAGAATAGACAAAAAAAGGCTGTCTGCATCTTGGGTAAGAGTAAGCATAGATATCAGCTGGAGATGCAGGAGTGGGACAACATGGGAGAGCAAACAAATGTCTGAAGCAGTAACTTTAAGGGTTTTTTGACAAGCTGTAACATGGTCTGATGTAAAGTGAATATGTTGCAACAATGAGGAGTAGATGGTGAAATTCTAAGAAAAGAAGCAGAAGATTCCCACAGGCAATGTCATTATGTGGGGGTAGAGTAGGATGAGGGAGGGAGGCAAGATGACACAGACAATAACTGTTGACATTTTAATTAAATGATTCAGACAATATAAATTATTTATATCAAACCATTTTATTCTAGGACTTGTATGGTAAAAAAGAATGGGATATTTCTGTAGGTCTTCTAAGTTATATTAGGCATGACTTAGAGAGGCATATTCTAAATACATTTTTGTCCCCTGAAATAATTTTAAACTTGTGAGGATTAAATGAGGTAATAGATATAAAGCATTTGACAGTGGTTAGTGAAAATCAACCAATACATCCTCATTTTACTTGCCAAAAAAAAAAAAAAAAAAAAAAAAAAGAGAGAGAGAGAGAGAAAGAGAAAAATCCCAATAAAAAGAAGAGATAAAATCAAGAAGAATAAATTCATTCTTTATTATTTCAGGTAACTAAATATAGTTGCTTTGTGGGAAGGGTGGAGTGAAGATTTTGCTATCCATTGTTCTACTTCCTGAGAGTAATATACTTAAAGGTTGTCATTTTCTTTTGAAGCCAACTGAAATGATCCATTCTTGCTCTGGACAATCCATAAAAATAAACCAATTTCCTAACATAATCATTCATTGACTATGCTCTGACACATTCACACATGATTGAAGGAGGGGTAAGAAAACCACATTCATAGACCTTTCTGATAATCTTCCCCAGCTGCCTTAATATCTACCTTCAAAAGTTTATTGTTGCTCTTTCCTTGGTACCACAGCTGCAGTTCACTTAGTCACTATAATACTTACTATTCTACAATATATTATTTATTTTCATGTGTTTTTTTCCATCCTAGACTATGAATTATTGGAGAATAGGCCATTTACATGTATTTTTTTTTATTTGGATATCACAATTATCCTGTAGGGAGGACATTACTGTGCTTTATTGATAGGAAACTGACTTGAAGAGGTTGGATAAATTGTCTATAGTCATGCAGACTTCAGTAGAGTTTAGATTCAAAGCTTTTACATTTTATCAATTCTAACATGATTTTTCTTTTCACACGTAAAAAGCTCTGAATTTGGGATGTGTTTTGCCATAAATGGCAAATTTTAATCACTGTCATCAAGGCAGCCGTTGTCACTTTTGTGTGTTTGACGACCTTAGAGTTAGGGGCATGGTTGGCACAGCACGTGGTGCGCTTAACTGCTGTTTAAAATGTCTTCTAAAAGATTACACTATGATTCACCCTGAAATAAAATTTAATGAAAATGCAGAAAGAAAGAGCAACAGAATAACAGAGCATAAGTAGAACACCACTGAAGCAAGTTAAAGAATGGTTAAAATTCCTTGTTTTCTTGCTAAGCAATAACCAAATACATTATGGAACTTATCAAAAGAAGATATAGTCAGCACCAGATAAAGGCATGCTAACATTTGTTGGGATTGGGTAGCAGGATGGAAGGGCACTAGAAGGTGAATGTGGCAGGAGAACTCAGCACGCTGATGCTGTCAACTGAAAGGAGAACATCTATAACAATGATGAGACAGAACTGTTCAATAGAACTTTCTATGATGATAGAAATGTTCTGTAATATTTCTATCTGTACAGTCCAATATAATAGCCACCAACACATGTGGTTCTTAAGAATGTGAAATATGGCCAGTGCAAATGAGAAAATGAGCTATTTTATTAAAATATAAATAACCACATGTTGATAGTGGCTACCATATTGGACAGCATAGAACTAGATGGTGCTGTGTATACCAGCCTCTTATATTCTCATCTGGAAAGTGCAAATACAATCTATTTCAAAGCATTGTGTGGATTGTGCTAAGCATAAATCCTGGTACATAGTAAATGAGAGGAAATAAAGGTAGTAGTAATAGGAAGAGTGGACTAGTAGTAGTTGATCTATATATATAAAGAGCCAGGGTCGTAACATCCAAAACGACCAAAGGCTTGACTGAACACCAGGCTGTGCTTCTCTCTCCAGGCCTTGCCAGCAGCCAAGCCTCTCTCTCTCTCCCAGAGGTCAGCACAGCCGTGGGCAAACTACGGCCTGCGGGCCAGATCCGGCCCATTCGGCTGTTCTATCCGGCCCGCGGAGCCGAAAGAGCGGAGGGTTCTCTTGCTCTCCCCTCCACTCCTTTACTTTGAATTTATATTAGTTCACACAAACACTCCATCCATGCTTTTGTTCCAGCCCTCCAGTCCAGTTTAAGAACCCATTGTGGCCCTCAAGTAAAAAAGTTTGCCCACCCCTGGGTCAGCAGGTCAGCCCACTCGCCAGCAGCATGGGGTGGCTGCTGATCAGCTTCGCCTCTATGATCAGGCCTGGAGATGCTGACTGGCATAGAAACCGACTAATCAGAACCAAATCTGGGTGAAGTGCAAGGAGCCAATGGCTGCCTAGGAGGCGGGGCTTTTGACGCTGACTGGCATAAAAACTGACCAGTCAGAACCTAATCTGGGTGAACTGCGAAGGCAGAACTTAAGGTGGGGGCTGAGGAGGGGTTTTAAGGGCATCAGCTATTTGGTATAAGGTGTAAGAAAGTGATTCAATTTTTTAATGACTGGTTTGGTAGTACAGTGCATATGGCTGGCTATCAGTTCAGATATAGGGATTATGTGTTTTTGCCTGCCAAGAGCATCTCCTCCTGCTAAAAAAGGCTCCCCTCTCCCCATTTAAGCAATTCTCTCCTATATAATCTATCTATACTAATAAAAGGGTAATATGCTAATTAGACTGGGTCGACCAGCCATCCTCCAGATGTCTGACTTCCTTCTGGACAAAGCCATGGTGGTGGGGGCTAAAGCAGAGGCAATTAGGGGCAATCAGGCAGGCAGGGGAGGGCAGTTTGGGGCAAGATCAGGCAGGCAGAGGAGGGCAGTTGGGGGTGAGATCAGGCCGGCAGGGGAGCAAGGTAGGGACGATCAGGCTGGCAGGCAGAGGGGTTAGGGGTGATCAGGCAGCCAAGTGGGTAGGAGCCAGGGGTCACAGATTGGAGAGGGTGCAGGCTGGGTTGAGGAACCCCCCTCTGTGCATGAATTTCATGTACCGGGCCTCTAGTGTAATAATATCATCTCTATCTTTACTGACAAACAGCATGTAAGGTTTGAAAATTGCAATAAGCAGGAGATCTGAAAAGAATACCCTCTTCATATCCACCCCCAAAGGGTAATTTGCCTTAAAATTAGAAAGTTCATTACAGATAGTAATTAGGCTATGCATAATCTCAGTAAATATTGATCAGCCTGGAATTTCTAAAAGCTGAATTAGTGCATGTGCAATACTCCCATGTATGTATTTGCATTTTAAAAATTCAAGTGCTAGTGTCTTGGGCCTACCCTCTAATTTTTAAAGAGATGTCAGATTACTTTTAGCATTAATGAGAATTCTAACAATGATAAACTCTTTTTTATTAACTACAAAGAGAAATATTTTGTTTGCCAAGGGGAACCTTGGTGAAATGCTAATGAGGAGAGATGTTTTTGCTGAGCCCATACTAAGATCTAGACCAGGGGTCCTCAAACTTTTTAAACAGGGGGCCAGTTCACTGTCCCTCAGACCATTGGAGGGCCGGACTATAGTTAAAAAAAAAAACTATGAACAAATTCCTATGCGCACTGCGGGCCCGGGACGAATTGGCTGCTAAGCAGGACAGGCAGCGGCACCCGGCGGGCTGGATAAATGTCCTCAGTAGGCCGCATGTGGCCCGCGGGACGTAGTTTGAGGACGGCTGAATTCTAGACTGTTCTAGAAACTGTTGGGTAATCCTTCTGGGAATCTTTTGCTCTATGTTCATTTTGCTCTATGTAATACTATAGTTTTATTTGTGTGTGTGTGTGTGTGTAGGAGGGAAGGTGTATGTATGTAAGAGTGTATCTGTATATGTGTGTAAGGAGACACCAGGCTAATAAGGAAAATAGAGATTGGAATGCAGGTAACATCTTGGCATTTACATCCATCCAAATTTTTTATCTACTTAAAAGTCATCAAGGAGAGAAGGGTTAAGAAGAGAAGCTGAAAGAACTAATTTTAGGAAAAATGCAATTCTCTGGGATTGAGCATTCCTGCCTTTTGAAGGAAGAAGGTCCAGGAGATCTAACCATTTTCTCAACCTTTACAGAGAATCAAAATACACGTTAACTTTGGGAGACTGGCAGCTTTGAGAATAGGGAAAGAAATTAGCAGTGTGATATACAATATCAGAAAAGGGTGTGGCAAGGATGCCTCATGGAAGTTCATGAGTAGATGACATTGATAAGGGACACGCAAGTAGCATAGGAAAAACTGAGCAGAACTTGCATAGTGACTAACACTGACAGACCACATTATATCTAGCGTCTCAGAAACACTTGTGGGAAGGTTTCAGAAAGGAGGTTGAGTTCTACTGATTAGACAGTCAAATATAAGCAGGCATTGATGTTGAGGTGACCTAATTTGTCCTCACTGGATGGTGATGCCAGAGGACACTGGTATACACTAGCTGTTTTGTTATTTTGGAGTTCCTGTTATTATTCAAACCTTTTTGAGTTTCTATAGTTGTACGCCACAGCAATTTAGGGTGGAGTTAGTCCAGGGCAGTTTTGGTCCTAATAAAGGACTGTTTGTTGAAAGCCTGCTCATCATTTGCCTTTTTATTGCTACCAGAACAACAGTAACTAGAATCACTAAATCTAACACTCGAATAAAGGCCCTTCAGAGAGCTTAACAGTGGCAATTACCAAACAGTACACACTAACGGTTCTTGGCAGGAAGTGAGGAACAAGGAGTAAAGAATTACTCTATGAACTGAAAAATTTGGCGAGTGCTTCAAATAAAAAAATATGTAAATTTAAAAAGTGGTAGGACCATTAGAACAAACAACTGTTCTCTTGAGAAATAAAAACAAAATAAAGTTTAAGAACATACTCAGGAATATTCCATTCATAATGAAACCTGAAGCCACACTGGGAGATAAAAAAAAAACTGCATTATCTGCCTTGTTAAACTCAACCTACAAAGGTTTAAATGAATTTTTTTTCCTTTTCTGGCAAAAGTCATATTGGTAGAGTCCTGTTTCACTGGCCCTTTACTATTCTCTGGGAATGATTAGGTATCATAATGTAAGGATAGATTGGAGGACATATATTTCCTTCCATCCTTTTAATCTGATGCCTTCATTCCAATAATCACTTATACCAAAATTTTACTTAGTAGGGCCATTTATACCTCTGCCCTGTAATCTGAGTAACAAAAACAAAATATTAAGCTTAGCCATGTATACAGTAACAAAAATGGAACACAACTTTGCACAGTATTAAGCAAAGTTTATGGAACAGCAACCTTATTTTGAAGATGATATTTTGAGCAATGAAAAAGATTGGAAAAGTGCACACCAGGAAAGAGGAAAGTTGGGATTATATATGTCAGATGCAATAGATCAAAAGGTGAAAAGTAGTACATAGGGTGTTCCAAGTCTGGTTGACAAATTTGACATAAATAAATCACTGGGACCAGATGGCATTCACCCAAGAGTTTTGAAGGAACTCAAGGGTGAAATTGTGGAACTGTTGGCCAAATGTGTAAACTATTATTGCAAACAGTCACCTTGCCAGAGGACTGGGCAATTGCTGATGTGATTCCCATCTATAATGAGGACTCTTGAGAAAACCTCAGAAACAGGATATAGATCAGCAAGATTGGCTTCCAAGGTATGAAAAAAATGGGGACAATAATAGACAAGAGTCAAGTACACTGAATATCTTTGTGTATCTAGCTTACTGGAGTAAAAACTGCATAGTTTTGATAAGAAGAAATCATACCATTACACCAATATGGCCTCCTTGGGTTTTCTGAGGCTTTAAATGGTAATTGTTTTGCCAATAGAGACATAATTTACTTTTTGTTAATAGGGATTTAAAAAAAAATTACTTATAATGGCTGTTTACAAAACACACCTAAGTCAGCATGGCATTGGGGAAATCTTCCTGTCACATATTAAAAACTAACAATGGTAGAAAAATCAGACAGGTCTCATAAGGGACACTTTTCCTGATGCATCCTATAGGGGTTATGAGAAACAGTCTTATTTCCGTAAGTGAACTTGCATGGAAATTTAGAGTAGATATTTTAAATTAACATATTCTCCTATTAATATGTTCTAGGCAGAAGGGAAATATAAAGTCAAGAAGACAAAAGTGGGAGATTTCAGAAGGATATTTGAATAAGAAGAAATATGTTAGGTCAATTTCAATCTGCACTTCAAGAGTGTACTTATAACTTAACTCCCATGCAGGTTTTAGTGGTCACTGTAGCTTTAAACACTAATGGAACAAGATGTCATCAGGGACAAAAGCCTTAAACAAATCAGAGCACCCCCTATAGAGTAAAAGGCCTTGGGCACCCTGTGGAGCAGGAACTAACCCACAGAGCCACTACCCATTGTGCCAGGTGCTGTATATGTGTATGCTCATGTATCACAATGACTCCGTAATGTAGGTGATATTATAAAACTTTAGCAGTCTACAGTCAATACTGTAGTACTATACATATAAAAAATTATGAGGTTGATCTCAAGTTAAGTGTTCTTACCACAATAAAAAATACTTGTTTTCATTTATTGTCTAAAGTTTTACATATGTCTACTTTTTGCCCAATAGACCCCCCCAAAATACTTGTTTTTAGATAATATACATAATTCTACAAAAACAGGCAGAATATAATATTAACCTTGTTATGTGCAAGTGCTGTTCATGACAACATGCATTTTGGCATAGTATCTTTTTTCACTTATCAATTGACCTCATTATTTTCTCACGGCTTAGGATAATTTTCAATTTCCTATTTCTAGAAGGTGAATATCATATGTAGAGACATGAAAAAATGCACTCGTGGCTGACATACATTTTCTGTTGTTAATATATAAGAGAACTAATGTGAAGAGAAATTAACTTAATTAAATTCATACAGCTTTGAAGGGAACAACTGAGATGAAAAACGATGGCAGTTTTGTTACCATTGTAATTAGCCAGTTATCAATAACAGAAAGAAGCAGAGGGGGCCAGACATTATAAGCATGGCCATCTGGGCAGCTTCACCAGAAACCTGCAACTTCACCCTCCACAGGGAACCACCGATTTGTTCCCTGCAAATCTCTCGGGAAAGGGACTAGACAAAGGGGAAGATGGGCACATGCACAGTGCAGTCAGGGTGGCGTGAGGAAAATGCCTGTCTGTCAGTCTAACCTGGGAACAAAGACAATTGGCTAGGGGGTGGGGCCACTGCAAGTGCAAGAAGTTAAAATCCCCAGAGACAAAGAATTCCCCAGGGAACCACCCTCCAGTCCAGGTCCATTCCCTACAAATCACTGGGGAGGAGACTAGACAGAGAGGAGATGGAGGCATGTAAAGTCAGGGTAAGGTAGGGAAGGTGACTGTCAGTCAAACCTGGGAACGGAGATTATTGGCCAGGGGGAGTGGGGCCATGCAAGCCCACAGAATCTGGGAACACATAATCCCCCAATAAAGGAGTTGGCTCTCTTGGTGCTCTGGGCTCGCGTGGCTCTCTTGTGTTCACCCATGTTCCCTCCATAAACGTATGGCCCTATAGGTCGCATGGAGCCACGACAATGGATTGATAAACTGCAACAGGGAACAGAAACCAACCTAGACGGATGCCTGATTAGACTGTGCAGTTATGGAACAGAAACTCTAGGCAACAGCTTTAATCCTAGCCCTGCTAAAGGCACACCTGAACTTCCTTGGTGGGAGAAAAAGAAGAGGGACCTTGGAAACTCAGGAATTTAACTTCACAGAGTTAAATTCCACTCATTCTCCTATGCAAGTTGCAGGAAATTCCTTTTCTTGTGGCATCCATCCTCGGGCAATAGTGTGGAGAGCTCTCCACTGTTAACAATGTTACACTGCCTTTCTAAAGGCATGCTCTATCATTCCCAAAACATTCACATGTACGTGAATCATCTGGTGATCTTGTTAAAATTCAGATTCTGATTCAGTAGCCTTGAAATAAAGAGGCCTGAGATTCTGTGTTTTTAACAAGTACCCAGGTGATTCTGGTCTTTGAGACACACTTTGAACAAAATATTATAATGCTCAAGCCTTCTTGAAAAAGCATTGTTAGAGGGGGGCTAGGATTGATGAGAAAAGAAATATATAGAAATTTAAAACATGCACGTAAATTTGTATACAGATTCTGCAGTTAAGATATTCTATAGAGGGTGGATTTCTTTTTGTAATAGGCTAAATACAGTAATTAAATTACCTTAGGTATTTGAGTGCAGTACTACTTTTAAGGTAAAAGGTAAACAGGAAATGTAAGTATTTGAGAAAAATACCCTGCATTTGTTATTATATTTAGTTTTCAGATTTTAAGCTATTTCTTCTTCTTAAGAAACTCAGAAATTCCTACCTTACCTCATTATTATGAGGAATAGAATCCTTGAACATTGCTTAAACCAGTGGTTCTCAACCTTTCTAATGCCGCGACCCTTTAATACAGTTCCTCATGTTGTGGTGACCCCCAACCATAAAATTATTTTTGTTACTACTTCATAACTGTAATTTTGCTACTGTTATGAATTGTAATGTAAATATCTGTGTTTTCTGATCTTAGGCTCTACAGCAGCAGTTGTCAACCTGTGGGTCACGACCCACAGGTTGAGAACCGCTAGCAGGGTCGCCTGAGACCATTGGAAAACACAGATATTTATATTACGATTCATAACAGTAGCAAAATTACAGTTATGAAGTAGCAACGAAAATAATTTTATGGTTGGGGTCACCACAACATGAGGAACTGTATTAAAGGGTTGCGGCATTAGAAAGGTTGAGAACCAATGGCTTAAACCGTTACAGTGGGAAAATCCACCCATAAGGCTGGAAATGGAGAAAAGGGAAGCTTTCTAACTCTCTGAAACACTTTGGAAGAGACAGCCTAAGAGCAGGCAGAAATGCTTCCTCCAAAGTGTGGCAATTGGTCTACCTCCTGAGATTCTGTCCAATACACCACCAGCCCTTCAGGTCTTGAAATCTTTTAGACCTTCGAGCTTTCTACTAAAACACAAACACATGTAGCATAGTAAATGCTAATCCTATATAATAAAAGAGAAACATGTAAATTGACCATACCTCCGCTACGCTCACCAGCCAATCAGGAGTGAGTATGCAAATCAACCTGACAAAGATGGTGAGTTAATTTGCATACACAGGCACTGGGCGGAGAGCAGAGTGGGAGAGGTGGTGGAGAGTGGAGTGGCTTGGGGAACTTGGCTCCCCAACCCGCCAGACAGAGAGCAGAGAGGGAGAGCTGGCCGTTTGGAGGACTTGGCACAGCGGGAGGCTGTGGGTGGAGACAGAGCAGGAAGGGAAAACCCAGAACGTGGGGAGCACCAAGAATTCTGGGAGTAGTAGTTCTGGTGGCAGCCCCAGGACCGGAAGCCCAGAGTGCAGGGAGCACCAGGAATGCTGGGAATTGTAGTTCTGGTGGCAGAGGGATCTCCTAGACACTAGAGCAAAGTGAGCCTGGAGCAAGTTACTGTTGCGGTGGGGGATGGAGGGAAAGCAAAGGTGAGAGACATAAGTAAAATCAGAGTGTCTAGGAAAAATTAAAGGAAGATATCCTAAAACTTCTAGGAAATCTCCACCAATGAAGCAAAGAAAAATAAAAGCCTCTATTATTCTGTGAGCAACAAACCAAACTGGGTTGGGGTCTCAGACAATTCACTCATATGATTGCAAAGACAGACAGAAACTCCCGGATTGGAGAGGGCTCCCCTGAGGGCTCCCAGATTGGAGAGGGTGCAGGTCGGGCTGAGGGACCTACCCCCCGCCCCCTGCCCCGTACACGAATCTTTGTGCACCGGGCCCCTAGTGTGTTCATAAATGATATTTCAAAGGGGAGGGCTTTCTAACCAGGATCACTCACTGGCTAAGGTCTCTCAATTCCAATAGGAGGGATTACTAAGAAAAGGGGAAGGCAGAAATCCCAGAGAGAAGACTCCACCAAGTTCAATGTGCTCGAGTCACAATTTTGCCTGGGTTTGCTTGAGAATAGAATATTATTTCTGCCTCTCCTTACAGGGCAGGTAGATAGATTCACAGCTTCTCTATTAGCTGAATTTCCCCCTTAAAATAGGTGAAGTATGAAGTGTTGTTTTTTTGTAAAGCAAAGGAAAACACCTATTTAGTTTATGAATACTTTCCTTATATTCCCTGTTGATTCAATAAACTGTTGATTAGCCTCCATGATTACTAACTTCATTTAGGGAAATAAGTGTGTGAATGGTTTAGTAATTATTTGAGACACTTGCAAATAGGAGGACTTTCAAAGGCTGTCTGAAGGTGTGAAGGTAGATCACAATATGCCTGATTTCTTTTGACTTTCTCTAGATGCTAATAACTGCTAATTAGAGAAAGCAAGGAAAGCAGTGGTTGGTAAGCCACTTTTAATATGCAATCTGACATAGAAATCCATACCTGAAACCTATATGATCATGTTGACCAATGCCACCCCAATAAAGGTAATAAAATTTTTTAAATGCAATCTGATTATAATGCAGAAGTTGACTGACTATTCCGTCTCAAAGCCTAAATGAATGCAGTTCTATTTATCAGGTATTTTATTGGCTTTGCAATTCACCTTAACAGTTTCACACGTAGGTGTTTAATCAGAAACTACTTTTCATGTTATTTATACAACTGGCCAGTCAAAGCAAGAAAAACAAAATCTTGGAAGTGAAAGAATGGCAGGTGGTACATGACAAAGGTGATCCCAGACTCTGGCAAATATAGACTCCATGACCTTCATCCATAAGTACATAGTTTTCTATTTTATCACGTAAAACATTAAGTATGTGTATTAAGGCACATTTTTATGATTTAAAATCTGATTATTTGAGTACAGCTACTCAAATTCTTAAGCAGACCATTTATCTCTTTTGAAGGTGTGTGAAAAATGTGGCTGAGAAACAGACTTAGGTCAAAGCTAAAATCCACAAGGAAATTAGCAAAGATTTTAAAAAATAGCCATTGGGCTTCGTGCAGATGAAATGTTAAGATGTCTAAGTCAGGCGTCCTCAAACTACGGCCCGCGGGCCACATGTGGCCCGCTGAGGACATTTATCTGGCCCGCTGGGTGCCGCTGCCTGTCCTGCTTAGCAGCCGACTCGTCCCGGGCCCACAGTGCGCATAGGAATTTGTTCATAGTTTTTTTTTAAACTATAGTCCGGCCCTCCAACGGTCTGAGGGACAATGAACTGGACCCCTGTTTAAAAAGTTTGAGGACCCCTGGAAGTGAACCTTTACATTTTTCATGTAATATAGCCAATTTTTAAGAATCATGAAATCAGAATTATCCTGTCTTTAAAGTTCTTAATTTAAAGAGAACCATAAGTGAAATAAAATTCATTTTTAAAAACCAAGTAACTTATTCACACTTCATGTAAAATAGGAAGTTTAAATATTAAATTGTGAATTTATTAAAATTAAAATTAAGACATTAAGTTATAGACAAAAAGGGGCCACATACTAAACCTGACAAGCTCAGGGGAGGCCTGTATGACGGCCTTACAAACTCAGAGACCTAAAGTAACCACAAAGGTTGGTCTGAAATTAAAAATTTTTATTTATTTCTATTTTTTTATTGATTTCAGAGAGAGGAAGAGATAGAAACATCAATGATGAGAGAGAATCATTGATCAGCTGTCTCCTGCATGCCCCATACTGGAGTTTGGACCCACAACCTAGGCATGTGCCCTGATTGGAATAAACCTGTGATCTCTTGGTCAACACTCAATCACTGAGCCACACCAGCAGGGCTAAAATTAAAACTTTTTAACTAAAAGCAGTTTATGGTGGGTAGCCATGTCCTAGGCTAGAATCTTCCCTGACAAAGATCAGTCTACCTTAACCGAGCCAGCCTGTTGTCTTTTTGGATCAAGGATAATATACCTGATAAATATGCATTTGCAAAAACTAAATAATTTAACTTTTTCTGGACCCCTCAAGCACAGGCACTAAACCAAAGCAGAGACCACACATCCCCTCATTGTCATTGTTATCATGTTAATTGTTGACAGTTAACTATCCAGTAACAGAAGTATGTACTAGCATCTATCATTTTACTTTTTAGCCAATCCCAGAGTCCCATTCCTTTCCCCTCCTTTGCTTCCTCCCATCTCCCTAATCTATCACCAGTGGATTTCATGTAATCCACTTAAGTTTTCTCCTTTGATTGTAATGTATAAAGCAGGGTGCAGAACTGCCATTTTCCAGAGAATTTTCTCAATCCATTGAGGTTTGCTTCCCGGCAATTGTCGTCAGTTTGGCTCAAATAAACTCATAAAAATTCTCTACAGGTTTGAATGTTTCTTACATTGACAAAGTTATCCTTATCTGACACTTAGTAAATTAGGCTGAATCTTAATTTTAGTAGAAAAAATATTCAGTTATAGGTCTTGCAAAAAAATTTAGGTAAAACTAGCTTTTCCTTTTGCCAGACACAATTTATCCTTGACCTAAAAAAAACTAGAAGCATGATAATTTTGAAGTTAACAAATGTTATTAACTCCTCTGATATCTTGATTGTAATAATTGCAAAGCTGTATAACTGAAACAGTTCTCAGATTCTAATTCTAACCATGCTTAAATAACAGAAATAAGCAAACTCTCCCTATATTTTATTTCTAAATAAAATAAAGTCAGTAAAACCCAGGACAAGAGGCTTGTGCAATGATTATGGTTCTTCAGAAAACAGAGCTGGTGTGGTTCCTTTGGATGTCCTGAAATATGTATTTTTTAGTGTTGATTTGTGTATTAATTATGCTTTGTTGACTATTTTGAAGAGAAAACATTAATATTTTGTATATAATTAATAGACTTAGTAATCAATCACCTTTGGTGTAATTACTCAGTATTCCTCAAAAGATAACATTTAGTGTATAGTGTATTAATAGACACAATTTACCAAATTTGCTCCAACTATTTGCAGTATAGGTAGTCTCCTATTGTTATTTATTGTATTGTGCCATGTAGTATAAAATATCATGTAATAAAATGTACTGCATATTTATACTACATTATGAAATAAAAGAGTGGATAATCTAGTTAAATTCATATATAAAATACACATTTCCATTATGAATGGTACTAGCAATGGGTTAAGTATGAGCATGCTGTGACAAATATTTGATATTAGATAATATTAACATCTCAGTGAGAAATTTTAACTCTTCCCCAAAGACCTTATTAACTATAACAAATTAATTATTTAACAATATAATCCAGTTAGTGTTTTATGCTTCTAATTTCCATCATCATTCTTTATTAGAGTTGCTCATGAACAATAGAAAGGTCCAAGGATATAAAAGGTCAAAATAAGAATTGCCATTATATATCCCAAAGTTCATCTCTCTCACAAAGGCATCAAATATCAAGCCTGTTCTCCTTGCTATTAAAATCACAGATCTCAGTACTGTCTACGCCCTCCTTTTTCTTTTTAGTATCCCAAGTTCAGCTTAAATGCTTTTAATCGACACAACTCAGGTACCTTTTAAAGAAATGAATTGTTGCCAAAACCGGTTTGGCTCAGTGGATGGAGCGTCGGCCTGCGGACTGAAGGGTCCCGGGTTCGATTCCGGTCAAGGGCATGTACCTTGGTTGCGGGCACATCCTCAGTGGGAGGTGTGCAGGAGGCAGCTGATCGATGTTTCTCTCTCATCGATGTTTCTAGCTCGCTATCCCTCTCCCTTCCTCTCTGTGAAATATCAATAAAATATATTTAAAAAAAAAAAAAAGAAATGAATTGTTATAACATGTGTTTACTACTCCTTACTTGGTTAAAATCTACCTTTCAAACATTAAAGAACAACCTCTAGTTTTCGTATCTCAGAATTTGATGATTCACTTTTTTTTCACCTTATCTATATCCTTCTTGGTTTTATAGGTTTCAATTAATCTTCTCCTAACCTTTAAACCTTCGGAGTGATTTTTTAAAAATATTAAATAACCTTCCTATTCCTTTGTCATTCAAAAACTTTTCTCCTCTGAACTTCCTCCATTTATGTTTAATTTAGCAAAGAATGTCCCAATCAGAATAGCATAAAGTGGTCTCTCTTTGTGAGAGCATTAGTGGTTTTGCAGTGGTTTTCTGTCTTATTTTCAATACCTTTCTGGATGACGTCAGCATTGATGGATTTTCTCAGCTGCAGCAGCCCCTGGATTGAGTTAGTAGGTCAAGGTGCAGAAAAGCAGAGAACACTCATTGAAAGATTGATAAAATTTTTCTTTTTTTAAAATTCAGATTCTTTTTATACCAGTTTTAGAGCCAGAATACAACTGATTTGGACTCTCTACACATTTTCCTACAACGTGAATTGTGAGGATTTTTCACATTATCAGTTTCTAAAGGGCCAAATTTAATACAGGCAATAATTGAATAAATGACTGACGCATTTGTGTCACAGTCTCATCTAGGCAAATACTGTGATCAAATTATTATTTATTGCAGGAGGAAAATATAGACTGATATAAATATTCCTCCCAGAAGTCAGTTGTTTTCAAATACTTCATTGTTAAAAAATACACAGATTCAAAGATTAGACTATGCTAAAACCAAAGCCTAAGTACTTAGCTCTTTAGAACTTTAGAAAATTTGGCACAATCCAGGCAGATATTCTGTGTGTTGGTAGGAAAAATAATACTGGATTAGTCAAGGGGAACAAGATTTGCCACTCCATTGGCATAGGAATATTTTATGCTGATTAATTTAAGAAACAGCAAACATAGGAGAAGCCCTGAAAACCTTGTAGAAGTTACCCTTTTCCATGAGACATTTAATCGATAAGGGAAATCTCCATTTGTGAGGGTGTCTCCCTCTCTGTACCAGGAAGAGGAGGGGTACTGTATCTCTAGAATCTTATCCATGGAGGAGGTAAGGGACTTAGTTCTGTTACGGCCGTATCTTTGTTTACTGTGATCTTCATGATAGCCTCCCTTACTGGCTTTCCCCGCTCCCCAACATCTTCTTTTGTCTTTAGTTGGAGATAGTATTTAAGGTGGTGGCTTGGGCCATTTGGGTCATTTCTCAGTTTTCTTGGGTCTCTCCCATTTCTGCAGAAGTTATGCATGGTATTAAACTTCTGTTTGTTTTTCTCTTGTCAATCTGTTTTTATTACAGGGGGCATTTAGCCAAGGACCTAGAAGAGTAGAGGAAAATTATTTATCCTCCCCTAGATCAGAACCATGGCATAACTTTGTCAATTAAGCAACATGCAGCAATTGTATATTGATGAGAACCTGGAAGATTAAGTAAAAAGGTCTCATTGTGGAAAACTATAACCATACACTCAAATCTACTGGTTCCACAGTAACTGTCTAGTATATCAAGGAGTCAAATATGCTTCAGAGAAGACACAATAGATGGCTGTGATAACTTACCACAAGAAATGTATGGAAACAGGGTAGATGGTTTACTGGCTTCCATAGCTGTCTCTGGACAAGAAACACTTGTTCCTCCCTATTTTTTATTGGAGGAAATGTTTCTTCACTTTCTTATGAGAAGGGAATGAAAGGAGGGAAGAGACTGTCTAAAAAAAGAGACAATAAGCCTAAAATGGAATCACTTGTGCCAGGCCTCACATCAGCCCATCTAGATTTAATTCTTAACCTAAGTGCAATTTTAGCTTCCCTGAAAACTAACCTTTAACCAGTCAACGTAGAATTACCTGGTCAATTCTAGTGAGATAATCTGCCTGACGGGTTCCTTCTGTTCCCCTTGGGAGGGCAACCTTGCCTGAAACAGTGCATTCTTTGTTAAAAATTCCCCTTTTCAGACCCCTTTCTGTATTTAAAAATCTTCCATTCTGTAAAGTCCTTTGGAACTCTTTTCAATTTGCTATATGAGATGCTGCTTGATTCACAAATTGTTCGTTAAAGCCAATTAGGTCTCAAAATTTACTCGGTTGAATTTTTGTTATTTAACAGGATGACTTTAGCTCACTCCATCTCCTATATTATTGTTTTCCGCCACATATAACGAGAGCCTGGGTTTCGGAGTAGGACAATGGATGGGTTATTCTAGAACAGTATCAAGAAAGACAGTGGTATATAAAATGGTAAAAGCTTAAAATATGGAGATGTAAAAAACTGGGGAAACAAATGGAAGAAAAGATGTATCACCTTTTACAGGAGGAGGAAGAAACAAAAATAAGGAAAGACAAGAAAAAACAATCTATAAAGCAAAATGAAAATGTAAGGCTAACTGGCTGAAAACCCACTCTCTCCTACAGAGAAGTTGCTGGCTGGCTATTATGATTTTCACTACTATTATTTCTCCCAACCTGGACCTGCCTAAGACCTAAACTCAATCATCAAATGCCTCAGCAGTGTTAGAGCTTGAATTCTGGGATCTGTTTTGGGTTTTCATCCTAGCTCTGCCACTTTGCTTACCTATGTCATTTTGGATAATTTATTCAACCTTTCTATGCTTGTTTCCTATCTATAAATGGGGTAATTGAAGCACTTAGCGCCTAGGGACTGTTGCAAGCATTAAACTGAGATAATGTGTTAATGGGGCTTAGCACAATTTCTGTCTTATAATAAATGCTCAATAAATGCCACGTAGTGTTATTATGTCTGTTCTTCATTTAATAATATATTCTATGAATAGTTATTCCCACACACCTTGAAATATCTGTGGAAGAGTTATTGATCTGAAATTCAAGTTGTTAACCTCCCTGTTAACTACTTGGAAGGACACTGCTTTTCACAGGAGAACAAAAATATTTCAGTTGTGCCTATCTCTCCCCAGTTGACCATACTCTGCCAGTTTCCTAAGATTTTCTTTTAGTTACCTCCGGCTGAGCCTATCCTGGTACATTCTGTACTTTTAAAACTCTAAGCCAAGAAAACAAAACACACACAGTGGGCTCACAAGCTGAGAACTGCAAGCGTAAGTGACAGGAACCCACAAACCTGAAGGCATTAAAGCTGCAAACTCCACCTTGTCCTCAAGTTGTGCAGGTCACAGAGAACCCCAGGAAACAGTTCCATTTCAGCCATAAAGCACCCAGCATTCTCACTCTCAGATACTTGAGATGCATTCGCCTCAATCAGCGGATTGAAAATCTGGAGCCCAGAAAACAAAGAGCTCCCTGCTAAAGGCAAAATAAATAAATTTCCATTGGATATGTTCTTGGATCTCTCTGCTACTACCTTAGTGTTTACTTTTCTCTTGTTTAAAACCACATCCAAGTTGTTAAGTCCTATTGACAGAAGTAAACATACTTTTTGCACATTTTCAAAGTGCACGGCCATGTGAAACAGGAAGGAGAGAAATGCCATTTTGAACAAGGCCCTTCACATAAGAAGGTCTCTCAAGACTTTTCAGGAAAAGATCCTGGGGTAAGCTTATCAGTCTTTTTAACCCAAGAGGGTTCCTGTTTTTAAAAAATATACAGGTAAAGAACCTGGCCCAGATTCATGTTTAGGCTTCTACAAGGGGCCGGTCTGGTCAAGGGGCTGCAATTGCTAAATAAGCCCACTCAGGTTTGGAGAGGAAGACCCTGTTTTAGAAATGAGTCCCTTTGTAGGTTTATGTCCGTGAGACAATGGTAACCCAAGCAAACAATGTCCCAGAAAGCCAAGAGCGATGAAGTGAAAGCCAATGAGGTCAAAGCCACTTGGATCCATTTTGGCTGAGGCTGCCTAATCACAGAAAACCCCGGAAGAGGAGAACCTTCAATGAGGAGAAAGTCCTCGCAACGAGCTCCTCTTCAACTCTCAGTTCTACCTGGAGTCGTCAGGAAGCAAGTGGGCTGAAAGCTTAATAAATTTGAGGAGTTTGAGGCTCCCTATGTGGGAACTCAAACCAAGCTTATGTTTACGTTCATGTTTATGGCAAAGCAAAAACAAAACCCCCAAATAAACAAAAGAACAACAACAACAACAACAAAAACACCTTCTGCTGTCACAATTTTATTTTTCCCAGTGGTGCCCGTCTGGCGCACAGGTTGCTCTGTAGATTTGTCCTAGCACACTTTTCTGCTCACAGACCCCTTCTACATGCAAAGCTTCTGTTCCCCTGATAATCATACCTTGTAACTCCCAGCCGCATCCCTGAGCTTGTCAGTCCTCAGAAGCCATCCAGATGCCCTTGACACCCACACCCAAATATTTGAGACATGCATGGGACCTACGCATTCAGACTGGTTCATAGCTGGGGGCTGGAAAAAGCATTCAATCACCTGCTATGATATTGATGCGATACAGATATGCCAAGATCCCAGCGGCTCTCTCCAGGCTTGATCTATATACCGAAGGCACAGTAGAATCAGAGTGAAACAACAGGATTTCTCGGGAAAGATGTTTGACTGAGCAGGAGCCTGGAGAATACAGAAAAATTCCCTATCAAACCTGCTCTGGATGGCAACAGGAGTGTCATTTCTCTGTGCCAGGGAGCATATTCAGATGCTCATGGGGTAGGAGCAACCACGAAGCATCATGGCTGCCTTCCAGCAGCTTCTGCAACCCTCACTCAGAGGCAAGGCAGATTATAGGTTTGCCGGGGCTCCTTGGAATACACAACACAATCCTTTCAACAGACAAGGTCTTGCCCTTTCTACTTTCTACAGATTGATTCATAAAAGCATTCTCGAGCTTGGGGAGGAAGTCATGCAAAAGGAACTTGTACTTTGCAACGGTTTCTTTTCCCGGGGCATAACAGGTTCTAAACAGAAAGTGATGTACAAAGCAGGGCAAAGGCTGTTTACCTGAAAAGACCCAGTTTAAAAATAGAGTTTGGCTCATGAGCAGAAAATATGTCCTGGTATTTCACTCACCTTTTCACCAGCCTCATGAAAAGTTTCAGAATGTCAAATGAAATAATAACACATCAAAAAATGACTCAGGCCCAACCGGTATGGCTCAGTGGTTGAGCGTCAACCTATGAATCAGGAGGTCAGGGTTCAATTCCCAGTCAGGGCACATGCCCGGGTTGTGGGCTTGATCGCCAGTAGAGAGTATGCAGGAGGCAGACAGTAGATAACTCTCTAATTATTGATGTTTCTATCTCTCTCTCCCTCTCCCGTCCTCTCTGAAATCATTAAAAAATGACTCAGGAGCAATATAAAAACCAACAGTTTTGTTACTGGTCACTGCCTATGTCACATATAGTGTCATTCCCTTGACCCTTGGTGGCACTCAACAGGCTATGAGACATAAAGTAAGGTGTCAACTGATAAGAATAAAGCAAATGGATAACTATATACCACTTTTTGAGACTCTCTGACATTTGTACATAATCCTCTTTATTCCGATAGACTGCGTCGAGTCCTTTTCTAAAAGCATAAACTTATCATAAAAAAGTACATTCATGTTATATGTAAAAATAAGTCATGTTTTTCTGATATTTATATCATACTAGAAGCCCAGCCCAGTGCGCAAAATCGCGCAGTCCCAACCACCCGTGCACCCCGCGGTGCTCGCAGCCTCGCGTACCCGCGCCCGTCTTTGGTAGTTATGGCGTTAGGGCCACAGGTCTTTTATAATATAGATTCTTTGTTATCTTTTTCTAAAAGCCTAAATTGGTCACAAAAAAGTGAAATCATGTTATAAGTTAAAAAACAAAATAGCCCTGGCTGGGTGGCTCAGTTGGTTGGATTGTTGTCCTGTACACAAAGGTTGCAGGTTGGATTCTAGGTCGGGAGGCAACTGATCAATGTTTCTCTCTCACACCAATGGTTTTTAATTTCTCTCTCTTACACTCTCCCTGAAAAATAATAAACATATCCTCCGGTGATGATTAAAAACAAAACTATACAAAACAAAACATGAATCCATTCACCTCCCTGGGACTATGACCTTTTGAAAAAATTGTATTTGTTGTTTTGGTGACTTGTTTATATTTTTACAAACTCTACATAATATTCCAAATTAGCCATTAAAGCTTTGATATGTGAATCTTGTAGGAGTTTCCTGGTTCAGTTAACAATGCCTTCCAGGACATTATCACTAAATAACTTCCCCAGGACATGGGCAGAAACTGGCTCTGACATTTAGCCTTTGTATGCTGCATTTCCTTTGTGAGCATTCTGCTCTATGGTGGACATGCTCGAACTGGGACCAAAGTCAAGATAATTCTGCTGTCCTCTCTGTGATTCCGTACTGCCTCCAAACTTGAGTTTGGACTTTTTAAATTTCTCTTTCAAGTACTACAGCCGAGGAGCAGCTGGTACTGTTGACTTGCTTGCTGCACCTGTAGTTCTGCTTTGAAAGGCATAGAAATGGATTTTTTCCACGAAACATGAATTTCTAGAGCTGAAGTTTGCCTCATCATTCATGGGTACACAATACATCAAGAGCAGGAAGTGGGAAAATGGCATCATTAGCGGACTGTTTAGGCTCTTCTCTTTTGCTTGCCTTTAAAATTAATCATTTCCTGTTCATGACTCAGTAATGAAACATCTTCCTCCAAAGATGAATTAACTGAAAAGCGCGTTGAGGAATTTAAGGTTTGTAACATAAGCACCTGAACCCTCTCTTCCTGGTGAACCTGAAGAATAGCTGTCAGCAGAAAGTGTACATTGCTGGTTACCCGATTTACGTCAAAAATGATTTCCGAGCCTGCCACTTAGGAAGCCGTTTGACCATTAGCACTGAGTGAAAAAACAATGTTCTTGAATTTTTCATTCCCTGCATGTGCCCTGATAATTTTAGGAGCTGAAGCGTGAATGCTGGCCCGTTTGTATCTGAAGAAGAGCCTGTGATTAGGTTACAGCTCTACCTTCCTGCTAATGTGCTCAGGCTTTTACATATTAGTTAACCAGTCATGGAATTCAGCCCTCTTCTTTAATTTCAAGAGGGTGTGTGTGGGGAGTGGAAATCCAACAGAAAAGCAAAACCAAACCAAAATAGAAATACCACTACCACCACCACCACCACCACCACAAAACCCATCCCACCAGAAATTTGCTGGAAGCAACGAAATACACAAGTCTGGGGAGATGTTAGGGCCTACACTGTAGGAATGAAATAATTAACATTTTGTGTTAGATAGTCCTGTTGCAGAAAGTCCCTCAGTTTCAGCTTTTGTCCCTTTCTTTCTTCCCCTTCCTTCCTTCCTTCCTTCCTTCCTTCCTTCCTTCCTTCCTTCCTTCCTTCCTTCCTTCCCCCCCCCTCTCTCTTTCTATTCTCACCTGAGGACATGCTTAGAGAAAAGAAGGGAGAGAGAGAGAAACATTGATTGGTTGCCTTCTGTATGTGCTCCAACTAGGGATAGAACCTGCAGCCCAGGTATGTCCCCTGACCAGGAATAAAATCAGCAACCTTTCAGTGCACAGGATGACACTCAACCAACTGAACCACTCCAGCTGGGCAGCTTTTGCCTCTTCTTTCATTTTTTTATTTTATCCTCTCCCTTTCCTTCCTTCCTCTTCTTCCTCTTAGTAGCAAACCTCAGGACCTCCCCTTTCCTTAAGCAAAGTAATTCAACTCTCTTCAGTCTTTCCCCATGGCAGTTTTAGGGCCCCCTCTTCAGATCTTTGCTTATTAAGATCTTCAGCAAAAAGAAAGGGCCCCCTCCCTTGGAAGGCAAATGTGATTGTGATCCTTAGATATACAAACTTTTCTTCCAAAGTCTTTGCTTCTCCTTTGGTTCTCCTTAAATTCCTAACCAGCTTAAGGCCCAGTTCAATCAAAGGAAGCAGGGCATTCCTTTCCCATCTAAACATATTCTCTCACCCCACAGTTCTCATACTGCTAATAGACACCGTCCCTACCACTCTGTGGTAGAGTTTTGTGCACTTATTTTATATACTTCCTATTGACTATAGTTTATTTGAGGATGGGTTCCATGTGGTTCACACCAATTGTCTTCTTTGTACAAATTGGTTAAATTGACTTCCAAATTGGTACACATGGAAAAAATTAATTAAAAAACCTAATATATTCTTCTTTTGTTTCATTTTGAGTAAATGTACAAGGTGATTCTTAAAATGACCTTGTTTCAAAATGAAAATGGTGAATCAGTAATTCTGCTGTAATTATATATCTGAAATCCCATCTACAGCCTGTTCTGCCTCCTAAGTGGATTTTAGATTGGCATGGGAAACAGATTGTGCTTTGCCGCTGCATTTGCCCAGTGGATTTGCCAATAATTTAGGAAGTTTGGCAAATACGATGCAGTGTAACTTGTAATATTTATTTGCTCTCTCAGCTGATGATTTTAATCCCACAAATAACAAGCTCTGACAACAAATTATTGATATGCTTTGTGCTGTTTATCAATATTTACTTAGATTTATTTTGAAAAAAATCTAAATGGGGACTGTTTAACATAATTGAGCATTAAAACTGTTTGATTTGGTATTCACTTTTGTGTGTGTGTGTGTGTGTGTGTGTGTTTTAACATACATTTTAAACACAGAAGCTATTAATGCAAATCTGTTTGTTGTCGCCTACAATGGAAGATTAGAAAGAGTAGTTTACCAGTATTCTTTCAGGAAAAAGCAAGTTAGGTGAAATAGTTGTGTTTTTTTTTTTTTTTTGCTCTTTTTATTTGGAAGTACATTTTAAACAAGCCAAATAGATACCAGATGGCTATCAGTTACCTTGACATTGAAGAACAATACATGGTGTGTATCCTATTTCCAGTTACTGAACAGTGAGTGTATTCTGTATTTCCCTTTGTGACAAATATTCTTTATTAAGCTTTAGAACACTACTAAGCTATCAATGAATATATACTTTATAGATTAATCCCTTGAGCTCTGTAATATATGTCTGGAAAGAACATTTTTGAATGTTTTGAAATTTCTGTGGAATTATAACACTTGAATAAAGATAAAAGGTAGTGATATGATTTACATTTGACAAAAATAGATTGGGGGTAGTGCTGGAGGACTGGGAAGTTCAAGATCCTCCTTCCAGGTTATGTCTCCTGGACTCCTGCTTACTTATAACCACCACTAGAGCAAAGCCTAATCATTAAATTTTTTTTTTTTTTAATCCTCACCTGAGGATATGTTTTTCATAGATTTTAGAGAGAGGAAAAGAGAGAAACAGGCAACTTGGGTATGTGCCCTGACTAAGAATCAAACCCACCACCTTTTAGTGTACCAGATGACACTCCAACCAAGAGAGCCACACCAGTCAGGGCAGCCTGAACATTTTACTTCACTAATCTCTAGAGCAGTGCCTGGAATATAATAAGTCCTTCATACAATATTTCTTAATGAATTCATTCCAACTTTTCTTCTGTTGCAACATAAGACTGATCCTTTATTACTAAAACCATTTTGGTACCTTTTCCTCATTTCTAGAGTTAAGAGAGAGAGAGACAGAGAGAGAGAAACATCAATGATGAGAGAGAATCATTGATTGGCTGCCTTCTGCACGCCCCTACTGGGGATCAAGCCCGCAACCCAGGCATGTGCCCTTGACTGGAATCGAACCCGAGACCCTTCAGTCCGCAGGCTGACACTCTATTTACTGAACCAAACCAGCTAGGACGTCTGATATATATTTTTAAAGATTTTTCAAAAATTTTGTTTTTCTCGATTTGTGCAACTAAAAAAAATACTATAGGTTTGACTTCTGATGATGATAGTAGGATACAAAGCAGGAGAGTGGGTTAAAAATATTTTCACTCTGACGTATTTGAACACATGCTCTCAAGACTTAATTTTTATAGCTTTTAAAGTTGTCTACCAGGGAAGTGACTAATTTCAACTGGGATAAATAAAATGTGGGACTCTCAAAAATAATCAAAAGATGACCCTCGCTGATGTGGCTCAGTTTGTTAGAGCGTTGTGTCTCGGGTTCGATCCCCAACCCTGGTTGGCAGTAGTGTGGGAGGCAACAGATTGATGTTTCGCTGTCTTTCTCCCTTCCCCTCTCTCTCTAAAAATTGATGAACATGTCTTCAGGTGAGGATTAAAAAAAAAGAAAGATACTTGATGAATATATAAAAATAAGAAATCTGAACTGAACAGAGGAGTCTGAGCTGAGTAAGAGTCTCACCAGTTTCTCATGCAAAAGGAACTAGACGTACATACCAGTGAGTCAGTGATGCAAATAATTATGTGTTACCTCAAAGCAAAATGGATACAACCAGGTAATCTTTTAGTTGTCTTCAAACAGTACCAATTACGGAGGCCCTTCCAGATTTTGTCACTGATAGAGACCTGTGCCAGGTGGGTTCTGTGGGCCCTCTGAAGTCAAGTTCTGGAGCTCAAAGTGGGCAGCCAGAGAAGCAGCACTTTCACAGAAGCATTTTGAAGAGGCTCATTATAGACTCACATGTGAACTAGAAATGCTAAGTTGTTAATAGTTTTCTCAGGGTTTTGCTCTTGAAATGAAGCTTCAGCAGTTTCATCTAATTTTAGGCATCCCAATTATGCTCATAAGCATGAAACAACCAGGCTGTGACTATATACTTAGCAGCAGAGGAGTTACAAAACCCATCTAAGTTGTGACTATTATACCTAACTTCAGGTCAAACCAATCAACTGTGGCCCATTATAGAAAGCACCATTGGCAGTCTCTCAGAAGAATCAGTCATTTTGATTATCCTATGTGGAAGATAGCCCATCAGTTACAACAAATTTGTCATCAGAATGATTCTGGAAAGACTTTGGCACTACCCAGAAAGACACTATCTATGTATTCAAATATAGGACAATATTTGGTGTTATAATGCTGATACATGCTATTAAAACAATTCAGCTAGGGCCCTGGTCAGGTAGCTCAGTTGGTTATAGCATCATCCTACCCGATACATCAAAGTTGCAAATTCAATTCCCGGTCAGGGCACATACAAGAATCAACCAATGAATGCGTAAGTGGAACAACAAATTGATGTTTCTCTCTCTCCCTTCCTCTCTCTCTCTCCCAAATCAATAAAAATTTTTTAAATGCAGCTAGGGAACCTTATTTATTAACAGGCAGTTGGAAAATGAGCCCCTCCAAGCAAGAATGTACCAACTCTGGACTTAGTACTGTACACCATTCCAAGGTCCACGGCTAACACTGCCATTGTGCAGGCCCACTTTAAAATAGGTCATGACATACTCTGCCCTAGCTTTCAAAAACAAGGTGCCATTTAAAAAAATTTTCTCTTGTAGTATAAAAATTGGACATCAAAACGAGACTATGTCATGTTACTCCCATAATTCATAATCCTCACCTGAGGATATTTTGTAATTGATTTTTTAAGATAGAGATGAAGGGTGAGGGCAAAGGGGAGGGGAAGGGAAAGCGGGAAGGAGAGAGAGAGGGAGAAGGAGAAGGAGAGGGAGAGGGAGAGGGAGAGGAGGAGGGAGAGGAGAGGAGAGAGGAGAGAGGAGAGAGTAGAGAGGAGAGAGGAGAGAGAGAAAAACACCTATGTCAGAAAGAAACATCAATCAGTTGCCTCCAGTGCACACCCTGACTGGGGATCGAACCCACAACCTACAGCACACCAAAATACTCCAACTAACTGAATCAAACCAGCCAGGGCCATAACTCATACTTTGAACAATAATTTAAATATGTGTATGTATGTGTTTATATATGTATGTGTATGTGTGCAAACTAAAACACACAGACCCATACCCACCTCTATTAGCAAATTGCTGATCATATATAAAGTTGAGAATTAAACATATGAGAAGTTAGGACAAGATAACTAAAGACAAGCTTTATCAAAGAGTTAGTTACTCATAAAGAAATAACATGCAGTTTCTTATAGAGTGAAATCTTTTACCAGGCCATTTAACAACGTGAATGATTCAGTAAGTAAAGATATAGGTCAAAGGGCAGCTGATTTGACTTAAAAACAGCCACTCAACCCTGTGATTACTGAACAGTCTTATATATAAATGTTGTTCTCTTTGAACTTTTTTCCTAGTCTTGTGATTTCATTCGGCTACCCTGGTGTTCCTTCCCATCACTATCATTGGCAAGTTGCTCCTATGGCAAATGGCTCTGACAAGCAGCTATGGAGACATGTAGTGAGCTTGAAAAGAGACTATCTGTTTGAACTTGGGAGAACAATGTTTTTCAAACTTTGGTTATTAAGATGCCATTGTCAGGATTTTTGGTTCATCTGTGTGCCATTAGCACTATTGTTTACTTAATATTTTTCCTTAAATCGATACACAATCTAAACTAATAAAAGAGAAAGATGCAAATTGGCCGTACCTTCGTGACACCCACCAGCCAATCAGGAGTATGCAAATCAACCCAACAAATATGGCCGGTTAATTTGCATACACAGGCACCGAGTGGCCAGGGCTGGGGCGGGCAGCATGGGAAGGCGGAAAGGAGGCTCCAGCCGGAGCAAAGGCGGTGCCAGCAGCCAGGGGAAGGAAGGCCCATTCTTGCATGAATTTTTGTGCATTAGGCCTCTAGTTAAACTTATAAAATATAAACAGAAAATTTTGTGCCACTACATAAAAGAAAAAACAGTATGTCTCAAAGTAAAAGCAAACAATAATAAAGTAAAAGCAAACAATAATAAATATTAAATAGACGGGTGATAAAACCAATTTCACTAGATTTTGACTAGATCCCATTGTTTTCAGAAAGTTATAGGTAGGATTCCTCTCTGTGAGTTTAGTTTTCACTTGTGGCTTAGAATTACAGTGTTAAATTTTGATTTGGTATAGAATAAGCACCTATATTTATGGCTTTTCTGTTCTTCACATCCAAATATGTGACTTTAGAATATTTTGATGAGCTTACTACCATAAAGAATATACATTTCTAATATAATGCTGCATTAGAATGAAGGATTTGATGTAGTATAAATAGCCATTAATACCTGTTTAAAAGGTGATATAAATATGTTATCACCAAACTGAGATTTTCAGACTTGAGGTTTAGTATAACTAGGTAATTAGAAGAGATTAAAAAATTTTTTCTCATGTGATTTTACTTAATTTGAAGCTGCATCTGCTTCACAATTAAAATCACTGCTCATAGTACATTCTCCATACATAGGATAACACGGAATTAGGGGGTTATGCCTATAGCAATTGCCACACAAATGAATCTTCATACCTTTCTTGAATAATTATGAATATATCAGATTCATTCAGGAACATATTCTTTATGGATGTTAGTAGAAATAATTTTTTTTTAAAAATGTGAGAGTGTCCCTTAATTTCAACTTTCCCATGTTAAAAATTTTTCTCATACTATCTTCACAATGTATTATAATTCCCTCCTCCTATATTATCAAGCCATACTTGTATAAGGACTACATTTTCTTGAACAAAACACAATACTGATGCATACCATTCATATCATTTAAACAATACTAAACTGTTTTTGGTATTCAATCTTAGGAATTCATTAAGATGCAGGACATTTTAAGAAATATTCCTTTACATTATTTATAAACTTTATATGCCATTGGGGCAGAATAAAGGGGAAAAGAAAGGTCTGGTTAGAAATATAAAACATGGAAAGTTATTCATATCTTGAAATTACCTCATTTAGGGATAATTTAATCAACTCAAATAAATGTTCTATGATTTTGCCTTCATTAATGAGATGACTAAGTTACAGCATGCAAAAAGCACACGCTTCACAGTGATGAAAGCAATTTTTAGACAGGATGCTGAAGCCTCTATGAGTTTAAAGAGAAACATTCTTAAGGAGATTGTGTCTGTGTGATTAAAACAGGTCTTTATTAACTTGAGGGTGACAAGATCATTTCTCCTTTTCCTCACCTAATTTTTTCTTTTTGCACTTTTTGTCACTTTTGTTGGCACAGATGGCAAATAGTCTCAGAATTGGAAGGGGAGTCATTTCTACAAGGTGACAATATGATTAGTGATGCTAGGACTGAAACTAAGGTCACCCCAGCTTTCTATCTGCTGTGCTTTCTACCATAGGTGGACATTCATTCATTCATTCATTCATTCAACACCTGGTCTGGCACAGTGACAGGTTCAGGCAGTGAATAAGTGGCCTGGAGCTTTATGCTGTCTGTGATCACTGTATCACGATAAATGTAATAGTGGACACAATTTTCACCTAATGCTAGAGTGTGACTGACAAGGAAGAGAAAACCAAAAAGTCTTTATTTCAGTAGTGAGCAGCAGTGGTGACATGTTGACATCAATGTCATTTCTAGAAATATTTCTGCCTTGGTCACAGTGAAACCCATTCAGAGTTTCAGTGAGATCACCATTTTGGTGGACTACTCTCCATTGGTTTAGTTACTTGGAATGAGTTAGTGTTAAATATTGACAGGTGCAAAATAAGCACCCATTTTTTGTGGGATTATTCTCCGTATCTGAATGCATGTGACTTCAGAACTTTTTTGAGGAGTCTACTACCCTATGAACATACATTTCCAATACTAAGTTAGGATGAAGGGATTCCTCTTAATACTTAGAATGCAGAGGTAAAATTAGAAGGGAATTGTTTTATAATTGACTTAAAACAATTAATTGAGGGTATTAAAAGAATGCCAAGTCAGTCCTGAATGGTGTGGCTCAATTGGGTGGGCATCATTCCAGGGACTGAGGGGTTGCAGGTTAGATTCTGGTTAGGGTACAGGCCTTCGATCCCAGTAGGGGGTGGGCAGGAGGATTGATGTTTTGCTATCACATGGATGTTTCTCTCTCTCACTTCTTCTCACTTCCTCCCTCTCTAGAAAGCAATTAAAATATTTTTTAAAAAAGAAAAGAATGCAGTCTCCAAAGGACTTTATAGTTTCTGACAGTAGACATTGAGGAAGGAACTAGTTGATCGAAAAGTGCCCTGTGAGGATGATAGAGGCAGTAGGTGTGATGAGTAGGAGAGTACATGCTAGACTAGAGCCTGACTGGATTCTAATCTGGATTTTTACTTCTTAAGTAGTTAAGGGGTCTTGGGAATGTTATAACCTTCTTGTACCATGGGAATAATAATAGCATCTGCCTCCTAGGCTTGTTGTGAGAATTACTAGTAAATGAATTTCTATGTAAAGAGCTCGGAACAGTCTGTCATAGAATAAGCACGTGGCACACTTGGCAATGCTTGTGGTAGAGTGCCTTTCCTGGATTGGGGCCTTTGATACACCAATGCACATTGTGGAAAATCAACAAGGTGACTTGCTGTAGAATTTCCCCATAGTATTTGGTCTTTTGCTGAGGAACATCATTCTAAGACTAATGAATGTTCCCTTAGGACAATGGTCAGCAAACTCATTAGTCAACAGAGCCAAATATCAACAGTACAACGATTGGAATTTTTT
The DNA here is from genome assembly GCF_963455305.1 of Plecotus auritus. Classification (NCBI taxonomy): domain Eukaryota; kingdom Metazoa; phylum Chordata; class Mammalia; order Chiroptera; family Vespertilionidae; genus Plecotus; species Plecotus auritus. Next base: position 153,020,833 of record NC_137775.1, read on the forward strand.
TTGAGAGCCAATTTTTTTAAACTTAAATTATATAGGTAGGTACACTGTTATTAACTTAATTAGGGTACTCCTTCAATCGCACTGTACGTGCACGTCCTCACGTGGTATTTTGCGGAAGAGCCACACGTGGCTTGCGAGCCCCGGGTTGCCGACCACTGCCTTAGGATATGTGCTTAGAAAATACAAGTCACTTAAAAATATTTTGCATAGTTAATGGAGAGTCACATTTTTTTTCAGAGGATCTTGATGTAAGAGTTTCTGTTTATTTCCAAGATTCTAGGTCTGGTTGAATATTTAGGGTAGTTAATATAACAATACCTTTGTAACATGATGGTATTAATAATGATGATAATGATAACTAACATTGTTTACCCAGGTACTGGGCTGAGTGTGGAACATGTACTATCTCATTTTCTCCTTACAGCAAATCTATGAGGTTTTATAAAAAATGGAAAAAAATAACCCTAAGATTTAGAGGGTTAAATAATTTGTTCAAGTTCACAAGTTGTAGAATCAGGATGTAAATCCAGTTTTATCTGGTTCCAAAGCTCATATCTCCAACCAGGAAGTGGTAACATCTCCTGGATTTTGATAATAATTACCATGATTAAGGGAGTAAGAGTAATATGCATTAAGGGGTTTGAAAACACTGAGTATGAAGATAGGATATCAATGACAGTATTAAAATTATGCTTATGATGTTTTTGTTTAATTCTGTGACTAAAACAGTATACTACTTAGGTACTAGTGGTTTTGAAAGGTCCCCAAAATAAATAGTAGGCAATATGAAACTCACAAAGATTCAAAATATAAAAATGTACTTTTTTTCTGGAAAAACTACCAATCAAGTGTTATTTGATTAATTTTGAAAGGAAGATCTAATCTTCTTACCTAATAATAGAGAAACATGTAAATTGACCGTACCTCCGCTACACCCACAGCCAGAGTGTGTATGCAAATTAACCCAACAAAGATGGAGGTTAATTTGCATACATACCTAGGTCCCTGGAACCTCCTTGGCCCCCAGGTCACTCCCAGCCAACCATCGGAGGGGCAGGAGGCCCCTTTCCCAAGCCTAAAGCCTCTGGTGGAGGCTTTAGCCTTAGGAAGGGGCTGAGCCTGCTATCAAAGGGGAGGGGGACTGCACCCCCTTCCCAAGCCTAAAGCCTTGGGCAGAGGTTTTAGGCTTGGTAAGGGGCTGAGCCTGCAATCAGAGGGGCGGGGGGGGGGGGTCCCCCTTCCCAAGCCTAATGCCTGGGGTGGAGGCTTTAGGCTTGGGAAGGGGCTGAGCCTGCGATCAAAGGTGCCAGGGAGGGGGGAACCCCTTCCCAAGCCTAAAGCCTGGGGTGGAGGTTTTAGGCTTGGGAAGGGGCTGAGCCTGGGATTGGAGGGAAGGGGATAAAATCAATGGAAACATACCCTCAGGTGAGAATAAAAAGAAAAATAAAGAAAGAAATGTCATATCCTATGAAAGACATATCTTGAAAATGCTTAAAGAAAGTTGTCATTTTTTCATGGTGAAGGGACTGGAGTCCGTGTTGATGAAAATACCTTGGCGGCTGCAGTGACTGGCAGTGGCTGCAGCAGCGGGGTGATGGGACTGGCACCTTCCCCTGATCAGCCCATTTGCCTCCGGCAAAGGGAGGCCAGACTGGGGCTTATGTCCGCTCCCAATGGGGAGCAGGCCTATGCCATCAGTAGGACATCCCCTGAGGGCTCCCAGTATGTGAGAGGGGGCAGGCTAGGCTGAGGGACTCCTTCCCATTGCACGAATTTCGTGCAACGAGCCCCTAGTCTTTTATAGGAGACTTTCTATGCAGAACATGCAAACCAACTATACCTTTAAGAAATATGGAGAAAAACTTAAACACATGTACAAGAGTACTAGAGAGCAGAAAAAAAACAGTATACAAATATCTAGTAATTTGAAAATGACTTAATTCAATACTAAAATTACCAAGAGATTAAACCAAAAATATATAAATTTAATGTAAACATTCAAATGTAGGATGTTGTTACTGTTTATTATTATATTTTTATGTTTTAGAAAATAAGATCATTTCAATCCATTGCATATCAATATCTAACTGCATTTCTTCTGAAAAAATCATGTTTTTAATATCAAAACTAAAAAAATAATTTTTAAAATTATTTTTTATTTGTAATATATACGTGTCATCACACTCACCTTAAGCTGAATATTAATAGCCTGTTTCCTCCATTCTTTGTAATCTGTGAGATTTTACTTTAAAATTTGAATAGATAATCTTACAATGTCACAGCTCTCCTGACTGCCACATCCAGACCTCAATCTGCCAGATCTCCTTTGCATAATGAACACATATGAACCTTTCCCTGCAAGTGCAGGAGATAAACACCCAGGTACTGCGGTGACAGGTGCAATGCAAATACCCAGATGGAAAAACTGGAAGACTTCATTAACACCATATAATCTCACTAATGGTTGACTCTTTAAGGGGGGCGGGGGGCTCTTTCTTCAGGGATAAAAGAAAGGAAAGCAGGTGAAGCAAATCTGTGTAAAGAAATCACTGCTATCCCAGCTATCTGAAGCCAAGAACCACAAAAACAAACAAACAAAAAAAACAAAAAAAACTCTGCATATGTCCATTTTTCCTTGCAGTATTGTCCTTGGGATATAGTTCCTCTTTATCCTGATCTTTTCAGACAGTCTTGTGCCATTTCTCTTTTGCTTTCTATGTATCACCCGTGAGCTGGTCAACTCATTCAAATGTCACTTACCTTCAAATGTCACTTACATGCTTCATAACCAAGACCCCCCTCCTGACCTGCAGATCCCCATTGGGTATCCAATGCAATGATGAATATTTATGTGTCAGGCAATATGATAAGCCCTTTGTAGACATTATCCTATACAATCTATCAAAACATCTCTAGGGATCAGTAAAACTAACCCCATTTTACATTTGAGGATAGGGAGGTTTTTGTAGTGATCTGGAAACTCACACAAATGCAATCCCTTTAACATGACATTTGTTTAAATATTTTGATAGTTTTGATATTTCTCCTGTTCCTGTAATTCTCTTTCACCCTGACATCATATCCACAAACTCAGCATTCTGGGTGAACATATCTGAGCTGTCAGTGTACCATGTGCCCCATCTGACCTGTCCATCATTCTCCACATGTGCCCTAACCAGCAGAGCACAGACTATCTGAAAAAGCTACATACTGTCTGACCCAACTACATGACATTTGGAAAAAGGCAAAACTATGGAGACAATGAAAAGAGTAAAATTGAATCAAATATCTCATGATCTTGTTGAAACCATGATATACTATTATTTTTAAAACTATAGGAATCACAAAGTAAAACTACTAATTGCTATTATTGGCAAATGAATGGAAAGTACTGCTCTATAAATGCCCTTTTTTATTCTGAAGCGTATGTTTGTTTATATGTATATGTTTGTATGTGTGTATTTACATGTGTGTATACACACATATATAATATATCCTTTCCCATTCTCTATCTTATATGAGTAAAAATATACAATAATAAAAGGGTAATATTCTAATTAGACCAGATGTCTTCCGGATGTCATTCCGGACATCCTTCCTGACGAAGCCAGGGCTGGAGGGAAGCCAGCCAGGGTCCCGGGTGCTAGAGGGAAGCTGGTGCCGGCAGCTGGGGGAAGGAAAGCCTACTTTTGCATAAATTTCATGCATCGGGCCTCTAGTTGAACAATAATAAAGGTAAAAAGTAAATCTGAACAGAATATATATATTTGTATTTATATTTATATCTCTCTTGAAGAGCAACCTATTTGCTAGTTTTGTCAGTGGTGTATTTCTTTGTTTGTATTTTGCTTTTCTCAGAAATGGAAAGAAATTGCTGGTCAGAGATTTGTTCTTTTTTTCTGGTTTGCATTTGAAAAGAAAAAAAAAAACCTAAAAATTAAAATATAAGACCAACTGAAGATATCACTTTGTCTTTGGCATAAAAGTTATTGATTGGCAATAGATATTCAGTTTGATGAAAGAGCCTGCAAAAACATTTTTGCATTTTTAGATAGTGAAATTAAGAGTATTTTTATACTTCATAAATAAAAATAGGAACTGCTTTCCACTTCGACCAATCAACCATGTTTTGAAAATATATACCAGATTGATAATTAAAATTCTTGTGATATGGCAAGGCAACTTTTGAACTGGATCAATATAAAATATTTCATTAGTAGTTGCATAATGACCTGCAGAGTGGAGAAAACCAATTAGAAGCAGAATCCTTGCCATCTTGTGATTACCTAGTAGCACTTTGGGTAAACATTGGTGAGCAGATAGATAGTCCTGAGCAAAAGGTAGTATTAATATAGTTATGGCTCATTTCCCCTTTTATTCATATCTATGAGAGTTCTAAAAAATGAAGTCTTTAAATTAATTATAAATGCAGAGGCCAAATGTTTAAAACCTCTTAAGAGTAAAGTTATTTTCAATTACTTCACACTTATACATTTTGGAAAATATATTGATATGAGACATATTCCACTAATTTAATATTCCTCTATTTTCCTGTTAAGTGAGCACTGTGAGCAGTAGAGATAAAGATTACTTTAATTAAGTGTGCAATGAATCCCATAAAACTTAATTGAATACTTTATTTTCACGTGTACATTTTCTCTTACTCAACTGCTTTTCAGCCATGCTGTGTATGAGTATTTTAAAGCTAATACTTCAAAGAATAAGCAAAGACTTAAGGACAAATTAGTGCTTTCAAGTTCTCTATGGAATTTGGGAATGACCTTTAGGTTTTGAAAAGGTGAATGTTTCACATTTCTTTAAGCTGACAAGATAAACATATAAATACATTTTTAAACAAAATCAGTGTTTAGCCAAAGCTATCTTGGTAAATGCCAAAATAATGAGTGCTGCAGATTTTACAAACAATGAATTTTCACTAATGGACATCTATTGCGTTGCTTCCCAGGGCATCTAATTTTGCCTAAATTCTCTAATATTTTCATAGAGACAACAAAAAATATAACCCTTTGATATCCAATCCCTAAATAGCTGGCATTCACTCTGCTTATTATTGTGATATGTGATCATGTGATTATATACATACTCCTTCAAATAAATTATTCAAACGCTCCCAGAGTTGTTTGAGAGTTGGTTGGCTAGCACAAAGGTTTACAGGCATATGATAGGAAGAATCTGAGTGTATGAGTTAGTGAAGAGAAGTTCTCATTGTTCATATTGTGAAACTGCCCATTAGCTTTATATCGTTTTCCTCAGTCTTAGCAATTAGAAGAATTCTGTACCTAAGTGCATATTTATTACATCCAGACAAACACAAAATACTGATTCACAAAGTCTGTCATTTTAAACTGATGGTTAGTTATTTTGAAAATTCTAAAGGAATATTTATGTTGTTAATGATATACTTATACAACAAATATTTTCATTTAAATTACTAACATATGGCACAGATAGAACATGTGTACTGCACTCACATGCACAAACTGCACACCTACCTACCTTATTTCTGTCTTGTTTATTTTTCCAATTAAAGTTGACATTTAATATTATATTAGTTTCAGAGAAACCAAGATGGCGGCATAGGTAAACACCTGAATTTGCTGCCCTGGCACAACAACTTCAAAACTACAACTAAAAGACAAAACAGACAACATCCAAAATCACAGGAAGGCTGGCTAAGTGGAAATTCTACAACTAGAAGGGAAGAGAAAAGCACACTGAGACTCAGAGGAGCTGCAGAAGTAAAGAGCAGAGGTACGGAGGCACGCATGTGGAGAGGGCTGGCAACTGAGGACGCGGCTGGCTTTTTCAATCTGGAAGAAGACACAAGCTCCCAACTGCTCTGAACTACAGTTCTGGGCAAGACTCTGGGGACCCAGACTCATACGGGGAGAAAATGGACTGTCTGGCAGTGGGAGGAACTCGAGGGCAGCTTTCTCTCAGATGTGCTTGCAGCAATTACCAAGAGACACTGAGACCTGGGGGCCTCTAAGGGCAGGGCTGATGGGAAGCCATTGGTGTTTGCCCTGCCCTGACACTACACCCCATCCAAGCTGTGCACAGAGGCTTTTACATATGAATGGCCTGGTCCTTTGAAATCTAAACTTACCTAATAAACTGCAGCTGAGTCAGAGAGACCCAGAACATCCAAAAGAAGGCCCAAGGTCCCACAGCAGCTTGCATTGCTTCTCAGCTGGGCTTCATCTGGGCACCTCCAAACCCCAAACAAAGAAGAGGAATCTGCAGATCTTTCCATAGCTCCAGCTGGGTGGCCTCAGGCAGAGGCTAAATTAGCACCTCCTTGGAGATCCAAGAGCCAGTGTACCCAGGGGTCAGAGTAGGATCATCCAGATTACAACTCCTCAGATCCATAAGGGACACACTCAGGGGACAGACTCAGTGAGCACCAAAGCCCCACTGAAGCAAGTCTTGCCTCATAAGGGTGTCTCCAGCACAGAAGTTCTCCCATCACATACACAGCTGATCCTCACAGCCAATTGGCCTGGCGGTCAGTTCCTCCCAGTGATACCAACAACAATCAAGGCTTAACTACAACAAGACTGTGCACACAGCCCACAAAGGGGTGCACCAAGAGTGTTCACCTCAAGTAACTGGGGAGGCTGAGCCACTGGGCCCTATAGGACACCTAGCACACAAAGCCACTCTATCAACTCCGGGAAGCAGCCAAAAGACAGAGACAAAGAAACAGATTACAAATGAAAGAAATGGAGGAAAGCAAATGACTGGATATAGAGTTCAAAACCACGGTTATAAGGTTTTTGAAGAATTTTCTAGCAAAGACCGATAAATTTAGTGAGACCCTTGAGGATATGAAAAAGGACCAACTGGAAATTAAGCATACGCTGACTGAAATAAAAAATAATACACAGAGATCCAACAGCAGACTAGAGGATCACAAGAATCAAGTCAAAGATTTGAAATACAAAGAAGCAAAAAACACCCAACCGAAAAAGCAAAAAGCAAAAAGAATCCAAAAATTTGAAGATAGTGTAAGGAGCCTCTGGGAAAACTTCAAGTGTAACAACATCAGAATTATGGAGGTGCCAGAAGAAGAGAGAGCAAGATACTGAAAACCTATTTGAAGAAATAGTGACAGAAAACTTCCCCACCTGGTGAAAGAAATAGACTTACAACTCCAGGAAGCGCACAGAACCCCAAACAAAAGGAATCCAAAGAGGACCACACCAAGACACATCATAATTCAAATGCCAAGAGCAAAAGACAAAGAGAGAATATTAAAAGCAGCAAGAGAAAAACAGTTAGTTACCTACAAGGGAGCACCCATATGATTATCAGCTGATTTCTCAACAGAAACTATGCAGGCCAGATGGGAGTGGCAAGAAATATTCAAAGTGATGAATAGCAAGAAGCTTCAACCAAGATTACTCTACCCAGCAAAGCTATCATTTAGGATTAAAGGTCAGATAAAGAGCTTCACAGATAAGAAAAAGCTAAAGGAGTTCATCACTGCCAAACCAGTATTATATGAAATGCTGAAAGGTATTCTTTAAGAAGAGGAAGAAGAAGAAAAAGGTAAAGATAAAAATTATGAACAACAAATACGTATCTATCAACAAGTGAATCTAAAAATCAAGTGAATAAAAAATCTGATGAACAGAATAAACTGGTGAATATAATAGAATCAGGGACATAGAAAGGGAGTGGACTGACAATTCTCGGGGGGAAAGGGGTGTGGGGGTGCGGGAAGAGACTGGACAAAAATTGTACACCTATGGATTAGGACAGTAGGGGCGGGGGTAAGGGCAGAGGGTGGGGTGGGAACCGGGTGGAGGGACGCTATGGGGGGAAAAAAGAGGAACAATTGTAATAATCTGAACAATAAAGATTTATTAAAAAATAATATTATATTAGTTTCAAGTGAACAGCATAGTGGTTAGACATTTATATAATTTACAAAGTGATCTCTCAATAAATCTAGTACCCACCTGGCACCAAACATATTATAAAATTATTGACTATATTACCTATGCTTTACTTTATATACTGTGACTATTTTGTAACTGCCAATTTGTACTTACTAATTCCTTCACGTTTTCAACCAGTCCCTAAATCCACCTCCCATCTGGCAGCCATTAGTTTGTTCTCTGTAGCTATGAGTCTGTTTCTGAAATATACTCGGCCATAAAAAAGAATGAAACCTTACTATTTGTGACAACATGGATGGACCTAGCAGGGGTGGGCAAACTTTTTGACTCGAGGGCCACAATGGGTTCTTAAACTGGACCGGAGGGCCAGAACAAAAGCATGGATGGAGTGTTTGTGTGAACTAATATAAATTCAAAGTAAAGGAGCGGAGGGGAGAGCAAGAGAACCGGATAGAACAGCCGGATCCAGCCCGCGGGCCGTAGTTTGCCCAAGGCTGACCTAGAAGGTATTATACTAAGTGAAATAAGTCAAAGACAAATCTATAATAATAAAAGTGTAATATGCTAATTAGACTGAACAGCCGTACAACCTTCCAGATGACCTTCCGGATGAATCTGAGGCTGCGTGGGCCAAGGCAAGCCGCTGCAGCTGCGAGGGTTGAGCCTCTTGCACAAATTTCGTGCATCGGGCTTCTAGTATCATATAATTTCACTTATCTGTGGAATCTAAAAAAACAAACAAAAAACAAAACAGAAATAGACTCATAGATACCTTCCTATTTTTCTATCTTTCTTTGTCTCTCAATTTTTTCTAACAACCTTTGCATTCACCTTTTTTCTTGTCATACCTCTTTCAATTTTTCTATCTGTTTTACCATCTTTCTCTCATCTTTCTTCCTACCTATTATTTTTACATTCAGTACATATTAGAGCATTTGCTCTTTGCTAAGAGGTGGGCATATTACTGTATTATATCACCAAAGAAATAGTTATAATTCTTCAAATTTTTATAAATAAAAGCCATTCTAAGAGAGGATTTGGTTTATATTTTAGTGAGTCATATAACTAACTGAGGAGACATTAGAAATACAAAAAACCCACAGGAATTAGATTCTAAGTCATTTTATGTGTTGGGTCACCTATTCCTCTTGGTTGGAATAAGCATATTTATTCAGTTTTTCTGCTTTTTAGTATTTTGTGTTTGTGTAACATTAATTTCTAAAGTATTGTTTAAAGTACAATTAGTTTGTGTTGCTGGTACAGCCTAAAACAAAGATTTTTCCTAGTTTTGGATTTATGTTTTTTAAAATCTCAATGAAGCGAAATAATATAAAAAGGAAACAAAAATTTAAATATTTATAATGTGCAATTAAACAATTATACTATCAGGTGTGATTTGAAACTGACTGCCAAGTACCTATGATTCAAATTTTTGAATAAAAAAGTCATTTTGGCACAAGTTTTGCAACAGTCAAATTATTTTGCTTAAGAGATTTTTGCTTGTGCAGATACATCTGGTTTAATGTGTGACCTCAGGGTGCAGTGAGTACCCATGGTATACTTTTGTTTAAAATCAATTTTAGAAAAAAAAATAATATTATTGTGCCTGGTCTACACCATTTACATGGATTCATTTTTCATTCTTTCTCACTCACAAATTTTTCCTGTGTTTCCCTGGCTTATTTTTTGCTCTAAATCTCGAAAGAAGACTATGCTTATTAAAAAAAAACAAAAAACAGTATGAAATCATTGAGTTATAAAAACCAAGAATGAAAGTAGCAAAAGATGGATAGACTATTGAAATGAAATAGAAGAATTGAGGCATAAAAATAAAGACAAAAGAAAATATATCATTATTTTGAGATAAACTTCAAGTTTTCTTGATGTAAGGGAACAAAACTTTAAAATATAATATCAGAAAAGCCAAGGAACAAGAAAGAAAAAAAAAAGTTAAAAGAAAAGCAAAAGAACATATATGCATGCATAGCGCATGGACAAAAACAACAGTGTGCTGAAGACCAGGGTCGGGGGACTGAGTAGAGATGGGTAAAGAGGGGGAGGATGGGGGGCATCTGTAATAGTATCAACAATATAAAATAAAAAAGGAATAATGATAAAAAAAACCTCAAGGCATTTTAATATTGCAAATTAGTTGCCACATCTAGGAGAATTGTAATAGATATGTTAAAATTACTGTATATTCTATTAAATATGAAGAAAATGCCTGGGATTTAAATAACTGATTTAGCAGGAGCAAATCAATGGCCATAATGTTAGCAGAAATATTTTTCCAAAATGTAATTAAAAGCCCTTACCAACTTGTTTATTAAATGAATGATGAATCGTTCCCAAAACATGCAGACTCCAAATCTCCCTTGAATATTTGCATAAACTGTAAAGCTACTGCATGGAGGCTGTATGCAAAGTCAAAGCATGCAGAGATTAGGAGGCAAAAAGTCTCCTGCCTTGAGAAAGTATGGTTTCAGAAAATGTAGTCTTTGGTGTGCTGAAGGCAGGGTTTCAAACATAGCAAGCATATTCTGCCATCATTCAGCACACACACAAAAAAAATTATGCTGACCAATAGTTTCTATAAAGTTTCTAAAATTGTGGGGCAGGTGCATTTATAATCAGAGATGGAGCTAATAAAATCAGAGATGGAGCTAATAGAAAATTAAGAGGTCTTGGCTAGAGTTAAATGGCTATTTATTAAAAAAGTTATCTGGGGCCCATTTTGTATTTTTGGGAAAACAAAAATAATTTATCCTTGCACTGGAGGTCTGCTTCGAGAGGGAGGGGCCGTGTCCTAAGAGATGTGTGGAGAAAGGCTGTTGGCGGCCCAGGGGAAGACAGATGGGGAAGCTGTCTGCAGAAAACAGGAGGGAGAGCAATGAGGCATTTGCAACATTATAGTGTCTGCTGAGGACTGCTTGTGATAGAAAGAACAGATTATGGGAGAAATATATACATGAACATAAGAAGACTTAAGAAAAGATTTCACAGATTAAAGATAGTAATATTTAAAGAAGTTTTTTTAAGTTCCTGGGCTGAGATGTTAGAAGAACCAATCCAGAGGGAGGTAGTATAGATCCAGAGATGTAGAAGCATCAATTAGACCATCAAACCTCAGAGGGAAGGTAGGGGAGGGTGGGGTATGGGGGAGAAATCAACCAAAGGACTTGTATGCATGCATATAAGCCCTAACCAATGGACACAGACACCAGGGGGGTGAGGGCATGAGTGGGGGGGGGGGGGTGGGGGGTGGTCAATGGGGGATAAGGACACATATATAATACCTTAATGAATAAAGAAAAAAAAAAAAAGCTTTGTCTTCACTCCTTTCATCCGGATTTGTTCTAATCAGAGACACCGGATGCCTTGCACATAAACACAGCGACTTTCACCGAGAAGTATAAATATCTGCTAACTGTATGGCCTTCATAGAAAACTAAACACGTGGGAGCGAAGGCTGTTTAAGGGGGAGAGCAAAGACATCAGAACATCATTCGGGGAAACTCCCACTGGCAGGTGCAGGTAGTTTGACGTGGAGAAACTGATGAGTTAGAGAAATTGAAAGTAAATATGAAAAGGATTTTGCTCAGGAAGCAAAAAAAGAATAAAGACTGACATTATTTTTCATGTCTACTATGCATAATAAGTAGTATTTCAGTCATTACTGTATTTGTTGTATATAACAAAGTACCTAGATTCTAGAAAGAGTGAAATAAATGTTTGCTGGAGAATAGGAAAAAAATAAAGGAAGAAAGAAGGAAATAAAGCAAGGAATAAAGGTGGGGAGCAGGAAGGGCAGAAACAGATGAACAAGACTGAGTTCATCTACTAATGTCTCATTTATATGTCAAATGGGAATTGTGAAGTTTATGAGCGATAATATAAGAAAAGTGCTTATTGGAGTATCTGGTATGCTGGAAGCATTCAAGAAATACTAAAAATCATCATCATTATTGTCTTTGTCATTGTCTTCATCATCATCATCTATGCCTTAGAGCATTTTTAACAAGGGTATGTCAAAATGCTTTGGTTGGCCATGACCTACTAATATATTTTGAAAATCCTTCTCCTGTTTCAACCCACCTCAGTTTAGCTTCTAGCCACCGACACTCCAAAAATCCACCCCAGCCAAATTTACTAATAACTTATTTGTTGCAAAATCCAGTGGGAAATTTTTCATTCACAGCTCACCTGCTTCACTTCCTCTCTGGCTTTTGTGTCAGTGCCCCTGCCTATATTCCTCCTATGCCTTCAGCCATCACTCAGTCTCCTTTCTGAGCTTTTTGTCCTGGCTCCACAATTTAAGGGTTGGAATTCTCCAAGGTTCAGGAACAAAACAAAATTCAAAAGTTTAACTCATGTTCTTAAAATTTAATTCATTTTCTAGAGCTAGAGAAAATGATATAATAGCCTATATTAGTCTGCAGACTAGATTCTAGAAAAAATTATTCTGCATATATATGGCCCACACAATGCATAGCATATATTTCCATCCTGGATCAAATATATTTTTCACAAAGTAAAATGATAAGAATTTGATTTTTTCACAAGTGACACATCAAAGAAATAGCTTCTCAGTTAGGTACAGTCAGTCATCCCAGGTGGTACTTAAACTTTTCATATGACCATACTCCCTTACAATTTTAGAAATACTTGATGATGAGCTAGAGGCAGGTATGTATCTTTTATTCTAAGAGTTTTCATCCCATTACTATCAATCCTCAGGAATAGCTTTATAAATTCTATTATACTCTCATAGTGTATATTATAACTTTGCTTTCATGGTCAGTTTTTTCCATGTTTTTATTTCAGAATACTAATTGGAAAAATTACCTAATATAAAATATTTAACAAGATTATAGTTAACCTGGGGAAAATAAAAGAAATTCATCAAACAAATATGTTTACAGGGTTAATCGAATGAAGTTCAGCAAATCTAGGCTTCAAATGCATACACATATGGCATTAGTGAACTAACCCAATTTGTACTGACATGAGCAGGTGTCTGTAGGTAGGTCATTGAAAGTCATCATAAACCGGGGCAGATTCCCTAGCATATGAATTTTAATTTGCAGACACTTGTATTCCACGATGGCAATAGGCACACATAGACTATATGTGCAGATGGGGAATCTGTGCCATGTTCTCAAACTACAGCACATGAGGTTCACCATGCACAGTATGGTTTATCAGGCCGTTAACAGATGCATTTCATTATGAGGAATTCTTAGGGTATTCTCTGGTGAAGTTGCTATTTCAAACATATATAGATGTCCCATATGGCATGAATAAGGAGATAATTATGAAAAGATGTAGACTCTCATAAGAAATTCTTCTAAATAATTTTGCCCAAATCTAGAAAATCTGAGGTTATTTTCTGACCACCAGGGCCTGAGAAATAGAGTTTATTTTTTGAAAAAGAAATTAAATCACTCTTTATGAAAAGGGCCTTAAATTCAAGGCATAAAATGAAAAATGTATGTCATCCCTTGATTATGATTTCTCTGCTTAACTTTCACAGTTAAAATGTCAGCCAGCCCCATTATCATCCACTTCCTCCTTCATAATATCTCTCATTTCAGGTTCCTTATCTCTTTTTTTTTTTTTTTAAATATATTTTATTGATTTTTTTACAGAGAGGAAGGGAGAGGGATAGAGAGTTAGAAACATCGATGAGAGAGAAACATCGACCTGCTGCCTCCTGCACACCCCCTACTGGGGATGTGCCCGCAACCAAGGTACATGCCCTTGACCGGAATCGAACCCGGGACCCTTCAGTCCGCAGGCCGATGCTCTGTCCACTGAGCCAAACCGGTTTTGGCTCAGGTTCCTTATCTCTTGAGTGGCCTACTGCCATTATATCTCTGCTCTAACTTAGTCTACGCAACTCAGCCATAAAATTATACCCTAAACTACGGTTTTAGATAGATGAACTTTCAACACAAATTAAATGCCTCTCTCTTACTTAGAGGATCCACCTATAAGTATTTATTCTGACCTCTTTTGTGACCTACCCCAGTCTGGCTTCAACATCTCTGTAACATCCTCCTTCCTACTCAAAGCCTCAGACCTAGTGGAATGGAATTGGTTAAGGCTCCTATGCCTTTGACCTGCCTGAACTTAGTCTGTACAACAACTCTGGCATCACATCTTACAGAAATCTTTCCTGACCCACTGGGTAATCAGCCCCTACTCTGTGCTCCCTTTCTACTCTGAGTCTAACATGCATCACACCGATTTTATTTCTCTAGAAAGAGATCCGAGTCTGTGTCCCATTTCACTCTGCACTGGAAGTGCCTCGTTCAGACCCAGTTATGAAAACAAACTGGGAATTCAGTACATGTTTTAAAATGAGTGATTGGGTCAATTCTAACTTGCCCCAAAGGAGAAAAAAAAAAGCACACACACCTACATGATTTAATTAAGATATTTGGATTACATCAGATATAAATAGTCTTATAAATAATTAAAACAAGTAGTGACTATAAAAATGAGGTGTTAGAAAAGCTCTCTATCTGCCTTTTGGGCTTTAAAGTAAAATTGGTGCTGCAATCAGTAGTTAGCGGGGAATAACCTGGCTGGGAAATAAACTGTGAGAAGGTCTAGGATGGGGAACAGGTGGTACTAATCAGAGCTGAACATGGTTCTAAGCCTTTTATAGGAATGAACTCATTTAATAAACACAGTGATCCTATAGCGGAGAGGTGATCATGATGTAGGGTTGCGCTACTGGATTTCACAAAGGCACATGCGGAGAGTGAGGGCAGCGTGGAAATCTTTCCCTTATTCAGTGCACCTTGATCTTGCCCTCGCCTGGAAAGGAAGGGGCTCCTATTTCTCCACACAAAGAATCTTCTAGGTTGTGAAATTCATTGGCATCTGTCTTTTTCCAAATTCATACAAAGGCACAGAGTAAGCCAGTGGCATCCCTGAAGGTAGTCTCTATTATTATGCCCATTTTACAGATGGGAAAATCGAGGCACAAAGAAGTTAAGAAATCTGCCAAAGGATATATATCTAATAGGTGACAGCAATGAGGTACAAGCCCAGGCTCCTGGCTCCAGGGTCTTCACACTGACCACTGTGCAGCTTCTCTGTTACATGTATGGAGTGCTTTTTCCATGCTAGGTGACATCTCTTGAATTTTTCATTATTAACTTAGTCTTCACAATAACCCACAAGGAATTAGCCCCTTAGGACACACAGTGAAGCCTCAGTTTCTAATCCTAAGAGATGGTCCTTTGTGAGCATGGCTGTGCCCTGGTGGAAACGGAGCCAAAGAGATACTTCACTGATCAGAACTAATTGGCTAATTGATATGCTTCACACATCTGCCAAGCAAAAGAGAGTTAATTAAAACAAAATATTATCTGGAGCACTGGGAGTAAAACTGGTGGGACCTGAGAAATGTAAGTTAGAACTGAAATGAATAAATATCTAGAAAGCTCCAACAATATATTTTATAGGGTACTATTATTGGCAGGGAAGTATACTATACAAAACATAGAGAGTCAGAAAGAGTTGAATTTAAAAACACAAAATTCAGTTTAATCTATGATTATGTAGCATTTCATGTTAGAAGGGAAAGAATGGATTTCTTAAATACAATTGAGACAACTGTGTTGGTGTTTGAAAAAAAATAAAGTTGAATTCTTATATATATGTGAAATTATATACTAGATTACTCAATGTAGTAAAATTTTTAAAAACTGAAGTTGGACAGAGCTTAAATAAGCAAATAAAGAATGCTATAATATTAGAATAAATACTTTTATTTAAAAACATTATTTAATATATTTATTTGCATATAAAAACAGTATTATATGGCTTTATTGTCATATAACTGACAAGTAAAAATTATATAAACTTAAAAGCACACTGTGATGATTTGATACATGTCAAGACTGAAAACACTATGATTTATTTAAAAACAAATTCAAATTTAAAAACAAATTCAAAACTTGAGAAAGCACTATATAAATTGACATGGGGTGTTTTTCTTTTGTTTGTTTATGAATATCTGTGGAATAATGTATGACACCAGTCAGTTTGTTTTTTTCTGGGGAAAGAAACTGGGTAGCAGAGGGAGGAGAGTAGTGGAAAACTCTTTACTGTTTACCCACTTTAGGCCATGTCCTATATTACCTCACCAAACAATTAAACTAAACGTATAAAACACAGAAGCATTCGGTTGGACTCCCAGAGCCTTTACTTGGTGTGACTTTGGGCCAGTTTATTGAACTCCCAGAGCCTCATTTTCTCCTCTGTAAAATGATGATTTATTTCTTGCCTCACAGAGGTTTATGAGATTTAAATAAGGTAATATAGAGTTCCTTCTACAGTCCATGACACAGAGTAGACAATTGCAAGATCTCCATCTCCCCCCTTTCTCTGACAACTCAAACTCCAATGGCTACTGGTCCTGGAAGGTAAAATAGACATGTGACATAGGTTGGATGTAGGGACTGTGACAAACTAGAGAGTGGTAGGTACTGTGACAAATGAAAGATATTCAAATTATTAAATAAGTGTAAATCAAAGTATACATTATACATGTGTATATAAAGTCTTCTGACTGCTCTTTTGTCATTCTTGCTTTCATACAGGGATCTGCATTTTAGAAAGTTATGTCTCATACAATACCTGTTTCAAACCACTGAAAAATCATTTCCACTATATCATACTAACACTAAAATTAAAATAATTAATTCTTCTGCAATAGGTCTCTTCATATCTTTCTCTAAATTGAGTTACTTGATATTATTAGCTTTGCTTTTTCACAGAAAAAAATATTCACGGGAATATATAACTACTGATTGCCAGACCACAATTGGGAAGTTAAATGTGAAGGATGACTCTAAGATCTCGGCTATTGCTCTCCGTGCCAGACCTGATGAAGACAGCACTGCTGCCTGCAGCTAATAAATCTGATTGAGGTAGGAGTCAGGCAGAGGTGACACAGTGAAGCCAAGTCAGAGGCTAAGAATAGCAAAATGACACATGAGTGGGCAGGATAATGGTCCAATGCGCCGAGAGAAAAATTTCAGGTACTATGTTCAGATTTAGGATAGTGATGATTCAATACTCCTTGCCTAATCAGACTTCCTGTTTTGAATAAGACAAGGTTAAAAAACAATAAATAGTAAAAAATAACACTAATTCTCAATTCTCTGGGAGAACTGCAGATTCTTAAGGGCCGTTTAGATATAATTCATGATATATATCCATGATATATATTTACTGTATTACCCAAATAGGTATATATGCTCTAAAAACAGGCTCATCACATCAACTTCCTTATAAAACTAAACAAAGACTTGCATTGACCAAAGTAACTGACTAATATTTATGAAATAGCCTACAACTTGAACCATTAGACTTGGACCAAATGGGAAACATTTTGATTATTTATTCTGTGCAAATACCTCCCTAAAGTCTAGATACAAAGAGTCTCACAAATGATATAAGGTGAAGTAACCTCCACACTACCTGTCTTTTCTTTAGCGACGGATTGAGGACCTTGTGTTACAGAAGTGTGCACAGACTTGCTTAACTGAAAAGCTATCCTAAAACCATCCAATGTGATGTCACTTCTTTTCTCTATTTGGAAGCAGGCCAGGTAAGGAAAGTTTGATCATGCCACATGCAAAAGCTCCCGCCTTCCTAATTTAAAGACTCCCCTTTAAGAAATAGTTGATTTGTTTCTCCCAATTACCCTTTTAGAGATGTTCTATTTTTAATGGTAGTACTAGTCTGGAACTTATTAGTTTGGCTCCTACCTGGGAAAATTGCTTTATATTGACTTTGCCTCTGAGATAGAATTCCCAGTGTTCCCATGTGGAGTCCCGAGGATACTGCATCTCAGCTCACTCTTAAATATTCCTGATTTCCCAGTCCCTCATCCTTCCTGGAACTACTCTCTGTGATTTTTGCCAGCATAGTTTCCTCTACACTATGCGTAGCATGGTGCCTTTAAATCTAAAAGCAGTGAATAAAAGGCAGAAAATACAAAATGCCCTGGATGCATTCAGTCTTCCTCTTCTGTGTTCCCTTGTAGAAATCAGCCTCTACTATTTGCATTAAAAAGCTCCCACCATTTGTTTGTGTCATTATCAGGTTGTAAAACCACCTTGAGGACCACTTTTTCAAGCTCTCTGGCTCAGGCCCCTTGCTCTGTGTCTGGAGAAATCATTATTGACCCATAGGAACTGAACTTAGATGATTACCCTTTCTCTTTAAAAAAGATGTTCTACAGTTTCCACCTTTTTACTCTACCACTGTAGGACTTGTCCTTTATATCTAGAACATTCATTAAACAATAGAAACTAGGTTTAATGAGAACTACATTTACAGGAAACTGGGGCATTAAAGACAAATAGGTTAGAATATATTAATATGCATTAATGCATTGTTTCTCCTTTATTTGGTGGTAGTGATTATGGATGACTGGCCATAAAAAGATATTTAAAGGACTCTGTGCATTTTTTCTTCTAAACGGAATAAAGTTGATCAACATAATTTACCCTTTTTTTCACAACTCACTTTTGGTGTTTTAGGCTCATGATGAGCAAAACACAATATAAGTTTTTTGCTTTTAGGAATTTATAAAATATACATGGACTTGTGAAGCAATTTTGGCTAACCACTGAACTTACTGCTTTCATAGAACATAGAGAAACATAGAAAAATAATTTATGTTTACAGGAACAAACTTTTATAAAAAGAAAATCCCCATCTATTGACTGAGCACAATGGGTCTGGTCAGTAGGGTTGGTATGAATGAAACACACAGCTGTCACTTCCATGAGATAAAAGACTTTACAATAAAGTCAGCTTTACTCTCAAGCTCATGATCCATGAAATCAGCAAAGACGCATGTTAATGTATCTTTGAGGAAAGTCTTAAAATATAAAAAGTTCAATATATAAGGGAAAAAGAAACAATTCTTAGCAAAATTAAACAACCAAGTGTTTATTTGTAAAGTTCTAGCATTATTAAATAATTCTTTGTGAAAATTCAGATTCTCTGTGTTTTGTGGCAGCAGTAAATTTTAGTTGCTGAACCAAATTGTTTCATAAGGCAACTTATATGTTGTACTCATCTAAGAATTGAAAATTTATATTGCTTTTTAATCATCCCATGTCTAAAGTAAACCAGAGTACTTATTATATTGCATCAGAAGTAAATTATTTTTTAAAAGGTGAATTATGTTTATCAACTTGATTGCATTAGGAAGACCACAATTAGGATGATACAATCTGTTGCTCTTTTGTAAAAGAAAATACATTGTGCAATTTCAGTGCTACATTCAAAATAATTAAAACGGAGTAGAAATTAAAAACACTGACATAAATGAAACTACATTTGCCTAGATTTTATTGTCTAACTCTTCTTTCCTAAGTCTACTGGAAGAATGAACTGATCACAAGTTTCCTTCTCTTGAAAATGGGGATAATGATGTCATGTGTACACTGGGCTGTTATGGGGAATAAATGAGATAACATATGTAACACTTAACACACACTAATTAATACTTGATAGTTATATTAAAAATAATAACATGAAAGAAACTATGAAGTAGGTAACAGGAATGTATTAAAATCAACTCTGTGAGTTTTATTTATGATTAAATATATTTTCAGGAAATTTCACAGTATTTTCGCTATATTGAAGTCTGAGGAAGGATGGTTATAAATAAAATGATACTACTAATAATAAGAGGAATTACTTATGTAGTATTCATTATATGTCAGGTACTGTTCAAAGCACTTTAAAAATAATAATTCATTCAATATTCACAGTAACCTATGAAGAAGATTAACTTTTAATTTTATTTATAGATGCTAAAACCAAGGTACCCAGAGGTTCAAAAAAATTGTTCAAGTTCACAGAGCCAGTGAATAACAGAATAAGGTTCTGAACTCAAGTACTGTGGCTCCAGAGATACTCCACATTCTTATTGACTATCCTAGGTTTCCTCTTGGTAGTCATATGGCTCCAAGCTGTCTGAGCAGTATTAAATTACTACAATAACTAGGCTTGAAAATGACCATCTCTTTATTCTTTTAAACATTGCATTACCATTTTTGCTTCTCTAATGATTTTGCTTTCATGAAAAAAATTAGTTCTTCAATTTATAATATCTTAAAACTGCTACCTTACACTTAGTAAAAAAAATTAATAGTTATTTCGTTGCTAGATTTGTCTGTGAATTTATGGACATATACCACACACAGCATTAAAGCATCCTTTGCATACACAACATCAACTTTCAAGACAAGACACATATAGACAATAAGGACTATAGAACCAATAAGAAGCCGATAATACAGAATTTACTAGATCTGTCTGCCTTGTGTCAGTAAAGGAGTGTCAAGAAACACCATTTTTAACAGGAAGAAAAACTTTTTTGGGGGGAAGGACTAAATATTGCCTTTAAAGCAAAGTAAGCATTTAATAAGTTTAAGACAGCTTTTACCATTCTTTAGGGAATACTATATTTCTAAGAATGCAGGTACCATGTGTGCTGAATGATGCTAGCAAATGGTAACCACATTACCATTCCACTTAATGCGATGTTATAAACCCAAAGGAATGTTGGGAGAGTGTTCAAGCATTTTTCTAAGAATGAATTCCCAAATTGTACAACAATGCTAAAATGCATCATCCTAAACATATGCTGTTCTTGTTCTCAGTTTCTGCTTACGAAAGCTACAATGGCAGTGATGCTTAGCATCTTCTAGGAGAGGAAGTAGTGAGCAACATAAATCCCAGACACTCTTGAGGGATGTTTATCCCTGGGCTCTGCCGCATGTATAATGGCAGTGCGTTATGAGGAAAGGTCACTAACGGAGGAATCACAAGGAAAGGATGCTAATTACAATCAACCAGCAACTCATTTGGTCAAATCATTTCGAGGCCTTGGTCTTGGTGTGAATTTTATTTTTTACTATTTCATAGTGTGCTTTTTAGCATAAAAGTTGACATCTGTAAAAATAGTTCAGAAAATAAATATGCTCTGTGAACAACAACTATCCATAAAAGCAGCTGAAGTATGAAATCACAGAACATGTAAGAACTCATGTAAGTGTCTCTGGATTGTTACCATCGGTCCCCTTGGCTATCCCTCAAGTAACTATACGTAGGGTAATGAAACCTATCTATTGGCTTTTTTAATGTCATATAAGTACTTGCTTCTGATCACCTACAACTTTATAACAATTTTGCCTTTTATCTCACTATGCTCACCTACTTTTATACTTACAAATGACTGTATTTGCTTTAATCTCAGCTTTTGTAAGGAAAACCTACTTGTTTTCTTCTGCCCATAATCTTCCTCAAGTCAAACTATGTGTATAACATGTTTGTTTTGTTTCTCCTCTCTGTCCTGACATACCTCTTCATTTCTTTTCTAAAACTTAGCACAAAAATCCATCTTGTAAAAAATAAGTGTCCTGTAATTAACCCAGATGCATTACTCATGTGATACTATTTCACTGTGACCAATGATATAGAACACACACAGACACATATACATACACTTATGACATTTTCTTTCTTTAAAAAATATATTTGGATTGGTTTCAGAGAGGAAGGGAGAGGGAGACAGGTAGAAACATCAGTGATGAGAGATAATCACTGATCGGCTACCTCTTACATGCACCCTGCCCGCCCTCCCCACTCCCGGCCCCCCATCAGGGATGGAGCCCGCAACCCGGGCATGTGCTCTTACCAGGAATTGAACTGTGATGCTCAACCACTGAGCCATGCTGAGCAGGCTACATTAATTTCTTATGTAATAAATAGATGTAATGACTTCCTTTTGGGAATCTAAACACAGTACCTCTTCTATTTTCCTAACGCCAAATAAACTCACTAATAGAAAACTCAAAGTCAGGATCCAGTAAAGGAGAGAGTCCAAAAATGGAAGGAAAGAAGAAAAGGAGTGAGGACAGCTGTTAAATGAGTTGTTTGATCAGATGCATATAAAAAGTAAAGTAGTCATGAAACAGCTACAACCTCTTCAAACTCAATGCTTTGGGTTTTCATCACCATCTCAGCCCCTCTCATCACCAGGAACAGTTTCTGAGCATGTACCGATTTACATACCCTATTTCACCATGACAGCAACATCAGCTTACATGCTTTCCAGTTTACAAAGATTATCTCAGATACTGCTATTACTATGAGAATAAACCAATAGGAATGCTATTTTAATTGAGAAAAAAATAGACTATCACATGTATCTATTTATTTACCTTCAAATTAGGCTTTCTCCCAACACATTTTGTAAAGGCATCATTGCTTTTATGGCTTCAGGCATCTGGTGAGTTGTGAGTTATGAGTTGTGTGAAGATGATCTTTTAAAAATCCGTATGATAGTACATCAGCTTAAGAAATGGAATAATCATTCTGTTATGCTCTCAAGAAACCTCACAAAGCACAGTTTCAGACTGTTGGAAAAGGTAATTTTAAAAGTACGCTGAAAATGAGCTAATATGATATAGCTTCAAGTACTAGAATTCTAATTAAATTAAATATGAACAGTGATTGAAAATTGCCAGGCCCTATTATTAGACAAAGCAAGAGGGAACACAGATTCAAAATTTAGAGCGAGGTGTATAAATTTTAAATAAGCCTCAACTAAGCTTCCATTTCTATGGACGCCAGATTCTTGTACAGAACAATTAATTTTGTCAGTTGAATCTGAATGGCAAGTGGACAAATAAAACTAGGGGAACATTAACCCATACAGATACTAATGAAGACATATAATCTTCCATCTATAGAAGTTAATGGTAATTTTTCCAATTAAGGGGGAGAGACAAATATAAGAGCTTTTTTTTTCTTTTTCAGAAAATACTGATTTATGAAACTTAAAAAGTGTCCACACAGACATATGGTACTAAACTCAAGAGAGAATACCTGCTATTCTTGTTTAAACTGCTGGGTGCTGATTTTTTTTTTAAATGAACAATACTATGAAGTCCAAGATGATCATGTTACTTTAAGTTATATGCTCATCTTTCCCTTTCTTGGGTCTTAATTTTGTCAGAAGCTCTCATCATTTGGAGATCAAATCCATGTTTCTTTGATATACCAACTTGGTACTTGGACCTTTTCTAACTTTAGTCTAAAGGAATCTCCAAGAATGCTTATATCTGAGTCTTTTTTTTTTCTCCCAAATAAAGCATTAGCAATCAGAGTGGCATACAGAAAACAGTAACAACAGCTGGCAGTGTTCCCAAGAAAAATAAATCAAATGTAGTGACAGAGAGATCATGCAGAATATTGAATACAATGATACAAACCCTGGAATTATGTTGAATATGAAAGCAAGCATTGCAAAAAGTAGCTGGATAGTCCATTATTGTGCCTAGTGAAAGGGCACATGCACTTGGAAAGAGACATCTTTAAAAAAATAGATTTAATAAAGTGTAAGAAATATTTTCTTGCATTAAGAATTTCAGAGAAAAGTACAGACTAAAGATTAAAAGAACATATGTACACATGTATGAATAACAGTTTAGTAATGAAAAGGATAGCTCTCATAAGTATTTTTTTAAAAGGACTTGAAAAGAAAGATAATATAACAAATATAGACCTGGTTGGCGTAGGAGTAGGGAATGGAGCTATCTAAAATTACCCAAGCAATAAAAACAGAATAAAATGAAACCTAATAGAATAATTGAAGTGGATATAGTATTTGTGCTTATTACCAAAGCAGAAAGGAAATCAAAGTTGAAAGGAAAAATTGAGAATCATCAGCATACATATGGTAGGTCAAGCCCTAGGAATGGGAGCAATAACCAGGGAGAAGGAGTTGAGAGAAAAAAGAAAGTCACCAAATGAAGCAATTCAGCAGAAGCTGAACATTAGGAATGACTGTAAACCCAATCATCTTTGAAATCCTGCTCAAATTCCACATCTTTCATCTAGCCTTCCCTGAACATTCCTGTTCACAACCAGCTGTCTTTTATTTTCCTCTTGTGTGATAGATGTTTCTCACACCATTTTAAACTTTCCTCAGCTTGGAGAGGTTAGTATTTTGTCTTCTCAACTATACAGCTCTTTGAAGAATGGGTTTAGGTGCTGCATTTATTTGCATTTTTCAAGGGTCATAGCTCAATTCTACTAGCAGGAAGGCTATCCAATAAATATTTGTCATATGAGCAAGTGGATCAACTTGCTTTGTTTTCAGGTAGATAATGTATCTTAAAAGGAGTGAAGTGACTTATGATGTAAGAATTACACACTAGAATAAGAGGGAAAAGGCCACTTTTTGGTAGCTCCCTAATACTGGAAAGATAACATGGAAATGAAGAGCTAAGACCTTTTATTAAATGAAAACAAATATTGGGAAGCTAATATGAAATGTCAAGATTTTGTCTTAAGATCAAAAACTGATACTAATATAATATCCATGACTTATCATCACCAATAAGAAGTTCAAGAACAAAAACAATCAATACGTTTTCACATTGATTTTTGATATGATGATTCAAAGTGGTGGTTTTAAATCTATTTCAGTTCTTTACATATTTTCGTATCAACATGACAAATGTTTGCCTCTTTTTGTCTGGTGGTTCCACAAAAACAAATTAAAATCTTGAGCTCTTGTAATTATAATTCCTTGAGATATGGATTTTTAATAGTGACATTGATAGGCCATTAACTATAAGTGTGATATATCAGACACTTTGAGATGCTTGGTGGTTAGGCCATGATCATACATTATGTCATACAAAATTTTCTTTTTAAATAATCATCAGCTTTGGAAATTACTGTTTTGTGATGCATAGTATTTAGGAAACCCTAAAATTTCATGTACCAAGAGGGATGTCAAATCATCTCACCTTGGCAACAGGTTTTTTAAATTTATTTTTGTTAAAGTGCAAGCCATAGTTAATGTTCAATTACTTGGATTAGTGTTGATGATATGGATATGTTTTTCCCACTTCTAAAGAACTTGTGTGTAATATTTAGAGCAATGCCTCACCTTACTGTTTTGCTTTCTGCATTGAGTGAACAGGTCCAACCACTGAGGGATACATAATGCTGAGCCTCACAGTATGATTGACAGAGACCTACAGTTAGCTCTTAGGGAAATTGTGCCAACATTATGTGAACTGTAGTGATAACTTTTAGAAATTGTGAAGGCATATAAAAGAACAGAGGCTTGTTCGTTTTTTAAAAGTGAGGAACACAGAATTTAAATCAATACACATTTTAAAAGTATCTTTCAGAGCTAAATTCATTCTGTTAATTTAAAAACATAAATAATATGCCATTTAAATCATTTTGGTAGTAAAATTATACTGATTGGTCTATTTACAGGTAGGATGGCCTAGGAAAAATATTGAGAATATATTTTAAAAGTTCAATTTTATTTATTTTAAATACAAAATTTTAAAATAAAAATATTTTTTCATCATTTTAAAAACATATTTTTAAGACTTAATTGTCTCCAGCTAAAGCATCTTGTCAGATTGCACAATGTTATAACATTGAGATCCATCTTAAACCCATGTTGCCTGGATTCAAGCCTTGTTTTGTACTTACACTTGTTAAACAAGGCCCTTAAAGTTCAGGACTATAGCATCATCTGAAAAATTGTAGTGAAAAATTTCTACCTACTTCACAGAGTGTTGGTAGATTTAACAGAGAGAGTGGAGGAGAAAATACTCTTTAGCTTTAAAGTAATATAATCATTTAGTATCAGAAGTCATGTTTAGACATGTGGTCCTAGAAAAGATAGTGTAAACTTACTTTTCCCTATTTCTCCCCTTTAAATACCCTGGGGATAATTCAATAGACAACCAAAAAGACTGGAAAGATGGAAAGAAGGAGGTAGATTGGCTACAGACCTCATGATTTGAAGAATGAGTTCCAAGAGTTTTCTTTTTATCTCTTATATATCTCAGACTGGGTCCTAGGGAGGCCTTCTGCTTGGAACACCAAAGGGCATATACAAACAAAGCAGCAAGCAAACAAGTGAGAAAGCCTACGCTTTCTGGCCAAAGGACCAGGACAAAGGGACAGCAAGGACATGGGGCAACCTTATCTCCCCACCCAAACCTAGCCCTTTCACCTACAGTGGTGACATCAGTAGAACCCAGAGACGTCAACAAATCTTCCATCAGGAGTGGTGGCCTAATAAACCTGGAGTGGTGGCATCAATGGATCCCAAGCAGGTGATCCATCTCCTACCCTACACCTGCCATCATCTGGTGGGCAGGAACATAGGCAAGGGAAATTTTTTTCTAGCCCATAAATCCAGAGTCCACATTCCTACTAGTGGTGGGACTAAGAAAAGAACTTTTCACACTTTGCAGGTGGCACCAGCAGGGATTTATCAGGAATTTCCAAGTAAGAAGAAATAAACTGACCAAAAATAGCACTGGAAGGGGTCTGAAAACTATATTGCATTTGGAATCACAGCCTACAAAATAGGCCAGAATCTACATACCAAACCTAAATGTGGGCACTGCCCACAAAAAGGAAAGACTTTATTTATTTATTTTTTTTAATATATCTTATTGATATTTTACAGAGAGGAAGAGAGAGGGATAGAGAGCTAGAAACATCGATGAGAGAGAAACATCGATCAGCTGCCTCCTGCACACCCCCCACTGGGGATGTGCCCGCAACCAAGGTACATGCCCTTGACCGGAATCGAACCCGGGACCCTTCAGTCCGCAGGCCGACGCTCTATCCACTGAGCCAAACCGGTTTCGGCAAGACTTTATTTTAAATGTCCATTTCAAAAAGTCCAAAAGAAGAGAAGAGGTAGTTACATTTAGACAAATTAGACTTGAAGTCAAAAACTTTAACAAGTGACAAAGAAGGTCATTACATAAAGTCAAAGGGGTAGATTAATCAAGAGAATGTGACAATTGGTAATATATATGCACCCAACATCAAAGAACATAAATATATTAAGCAAATACTCATAGATATGAAGGAAGAAAAAGACAATAATACAACAGGGGACTTCAATACCCTACTTTCAACAATAACTAGGTCATCCAGACAGAATATCAATAAGAAAATATTGGACTTGAGCTATACTTTAGAACAAATGAACTTAGATACCTACAGTACATTCAATCCTTTGCAGCAGAATACTCATTCTTCTCAAGTGCACATGGACCATTCTCCTGGGTAGATTGTATGTTAAGTCACCAAAATAAGTCTTAGATGTCTTAGATAATGTGGAAATACTGAAATCATGTCCCATATCTTTGCTGACTATAATGAATAAAACTAGAAATCAATAAGAGGAGGATAACTAGAAAATTCACAAATATGTGGAAAGTAATACAATCCTGAAAAACCAATGGATCAAAGAAGAAATCGAAAGGTAAATGAAAAAGTATCTTAAAAAAATTGAAAGTAGAAACATGACCAAATCCAGCCTGCCATTATTTTTTCTGTGGTCCACAAGCTAATAATAGTTTAACATTTTTAAAGGGTTGGAAAAAATTTTTGTGATGTGAAAGTATATGAAACTCAAATTTTTGTGTCCATATACAAAGTTTTATCAGAATACATCCAGGCCCTTTATTTATAAATTGACATTGACTTTGGCCCCTTTTGCACAACAGTGAATAGTTGCAAAGTGAATGGATGACCTGTAAGCTTCACTACCTGACTCATTACAGAAAAGGTCTGCCAACCTGCAACAGACCTTTACTTAAACCCTGTGGGCAAATACCCCAAGAAAAGGTGCAAATCAGAGATAGATTGAGTCTTAACAGAACTCAACCCAATCTCATGTAGGCTTAGTTCCATATTGAACTGAGATATGCTTAGCCTTCCACGCTGTTGCCCTAGCAGAATAAGGATGGATAAATCTTTGCTAGAGAAAGATATTATTACCTTGAGCCTCTACAAAATTTTAATATGTATTTTACACACATTCCAGCATTCAGGAAAATAGTCTACTAACTTTGCTTGATCTGAACTGAACTGTGATACTTATAAAGAAGCCTGTCTTTTTTTTAAATATATTTTATTGATTTTTTACAGAGAGGAAGGGAGAGGGATAGAGAGTTAGAAACACTGATAAGAGAGAAACATTGATCAGCTAGCTCCTGCACACCCCCCACTGGGGATGTGCCTGCAACCAAGGCACATGCCCTTGACTGGAATCAAACCTGGGACCTTTCAGTCCCCAGGCCGACGCTCTATCCACTGAGCCAAACCGGTCAGGGCTAAAGAAGCCTGTCTTAACTAGCAGGCTCAACATCAATCTATTCATATCCAACATTCTGAGCAAGCAGCTTAAATCTATGTTATTTCAAGAAAAGAAAAATAAAACAGAAGTAACAGTATTACCTAAAAGCACTTCTCTTGGCAAGAAAACTTAAAATATATATTTGGAACAATAGCATTGTCATGAACTAGATGTTAGTTTCTATTGTAAAACATTCCAATAATAAAAGGAATAAAATTTAGGAATTAGTTATTTTGTAGAAAATGAAAACAAATAGCAATTGGGCAGTTATATATCACTATGAGCTATAAGACTGTGTTCTGAAACTTGTTTCTCAATGACATGTGATTCACAGACACTGGCATCATATTTTAGGCATCTACCATCCTGAGAAGACAGACAAGTGCAAATGTGTGAAAAACTGATAACACTAAAATATTATAATTATGCAATATGTTATGCCTACATCTCTCCCAGGATTTTAAAATTTGACTTTAATAGGCTTTTATAATGAAAAGAGCAACTCAAAGGAACAAGACAGCTGAGAAGTTCAATATGTCACCGAACTGTAAAATCATTAAATTTATTTTAATTAGTATATACTAAGGTTTTACATCTGCGGCACAAGTAAATTGTAAGTCAGAGATATAATAGATCAGGTCATTTTCATTTATAACCAATCACAATTTGAAACACGTGTCTTTATATTGTCAATGAGATGTAACCTAATTGTGCTCAGAAGTCCAGGGCACATAATAACTTTATGGAATTTAAGCACGTACAGTTGTGCCATTATATAGAAGGCAAATAGATATAGCTATGAGCACACAATTATACATAGATAGTGTTTAAAAACTGGATACTTATGCATTCAAATATGTACGTATAAATTGTATACTCCCATTTTTTAAAATTAACTCAGTATAACTAGCCTGTGAACAGTTCCCTTATAATATAGGTATAAATAATATTTTCTAGATACTCTTTGAGAAAGCCAGAATTGCTATTAAAGCAAAAGGAATTTTGGAATTAAAGACTATTTTTTTTTAAGTTGACTTTTAAAAGATTTTTTAAAATGTTTAAATACCTCTCAACACTTTTTTCACTTTTAATAATTTGTCAATGACAGATGACTCTGAATAAGGCTCTAATGATTTGAGCAGATAAAGGCAAATAATAAATCATAAGGGGAGTATGCTATTTATCATTTTAGATAAGATATAAATACTCTTTTAACATACACTGTATATTTTAAAAATTATTAGTATCTTCAGCAACAGATTTCATCTGTGTAATTTCCTAATTTGGAAACAAGGTTTACATTCATTTAATACTCAAAATCGCTTTAAAAAAATTCTTCACACACATGAAAATAGTCCATTTTTAAGCAACTTAATGGGAATTGGAAAAGACTAAGGACAACCCAGCACATTCATGAAATTAATTATTTTATTTCAGTGTCTGATTAAAGGAAAGTGGCCATATGTTTAGATCTTTATATCAGTGATTCCTTAAATATTAGCAGAACACTATGTCTCAAAACATAAACATCAGATATTATTTATAGTTTCACAATACTGTTCCTCTACATATCATATTTAATTCCAATGAAAAGATCAGAGCCCTCAGAGAGACAAATTGCAAATAAAAAGTCCTTAGTAGGTGGTGGGAAGTCAGGCCAGGAGTCAAACAACCCACAGAGATGACAGAGATGTGAGATCCAGCACAGCCTCCTCAGAGAGAAAAAGGAAACCACATGGCAATGCTGAAATGCCGACTTCCTTTTCTCTCCTCTCTGAGCATTTAATATCACATCTCTAAAACTCTTCCAGCCAGATTACTGCTTCTTTAGGCGAGACCCTCTTTTAAGAAACACAAACATTCTCGAAGTGTAATGCGGAAACATAAAAACTTAATAACCTACCATTTTCTTTGCACTCTTCTGGAGGTTTAGCCTTTTTCGCAAGTCGTGGATCCAGCCATGATGTTGTCTTTGTGTTATGGCTGAAAGGAAAAGAGATCACTCTGAACAGACACATACTGAAAGGAATCAAGTTTATTCCCTAAGAAAAAAAAAGGGGGGGGGGGTTAGTCCAATAAAATTGCAATCGATACACTTAATTTGCTTACTGGTTCTAAGTAGCCCTGAAGGAGGTGTAAGAGTAATTGTGCAAGGCAGCTGTAAATTTGGCAACCTCAGCTCCCTGTCCTCAAAGCAGCTATTTTTATTAAAATCAACTAGAATGTTGCCAAGTTCACCTCATTGAAAATGCAGAACTCATCCAGAGCAAAAGGAATTTATTACAAATACGGGATTCTCCAGTTGGAGGAGCGCAGTTCACAGGCTCTGGTACTGTTCCCTGAGTTTTGCAAAAGAATTATTTCCATCTTAAACCTGCTCTTTTCATAGGGAGTTGTTTTGTTACTCTTTAACTATAGAGCTGGCAGAGGCAGTACAAAAGTGATGCAAATTATACCATGTTCTTGGGATTCCTGCATTTTCTCAAAAAGTGATTATTAATAGCAATTTCATTAACCCATATTTAGCTTTTTTCCATGTAAATACTTTCCACCCAGCTAGGGGAATAGGGGATAAACGTGTCTATAATCTAATACGTCTGGAATGGGATTTCTGAGATTTAACAAGAATTTTAATGACATTTT
Source organism: Plecotus auritus (assembly GCF_963455305.1). Taxonomy (NCBI): domain Eukaryota; kingdom Metazoa; phylum Chordata; class Mammalia; order Chiroptera; family Vespertilionidae; genus Plecotus; species Plecotus auritus. The sequence continues at coordinate 153,051,652 of NC_137775.1, forward strand.
TGTTTTGAAAAATGTTTTCTAGAATATATCTTACCAGAAATTTAAAAAGCAAAGGAAGTTGTTCTGAGAGCAGCAGTTTTTCTCAAAGAGGTCCTGGACTCACTTGGTGTTAGAATCACCTGGTGGACTTATTAGCACTGCATATTCTGGGTTGTTATAGAACTACCAAATCAGAACCTTTGGGGATGAGTCCATAAAATCTCCATTATTGGCAAGGTGATTCTTATGCACATTACAACTTCAGTGCTGCCCAGTGACTCATAATTGCTCGTTGGAGCTAAAAATCTTTACTGTATATAACTGTCTCAAGCGATCTCATCTACCAATGGACAAGTTGTCAAGGATGTGACATTTGTGAGGGCTTCGGGAAGAGAATGAGCAAAGTCACAGGTATGGAAAAGTATCAGGTTTATACAAGGAAGCGTCAGAAGGCCAGTGAGTGAAGCAGGAAAAGAGTGGAAAATAGTTTGGAGACATAAATTAGAGCCAGGTAATAGGGATAATTGAACACAATTTTATGAAAGTCTAAATGATAATGATGATATCAATCTCATTTTGGCCCTCATTTGTAGTCATGTCAATATCATCCAGTCTTTTCCTCTGAACGAAAGGCTTGATGCCCATGAATGGAGGTTATGACTTTCCAGAGTATGAGGAGAGTAGAACTGAGTTCAGTGTTTGATACTCCCATTTTGCAAAAAGAAAAAAAAAGTCAATAAAAAATGCTCTTTATAAACATGACTGAGTTCAAAGTGTGTGTGTGTGTGTGTGTGTGTGTGTGTGTGTGTGTGTGTGTGTTGATGTCTTTGTTTTTCTGTGCTAGGAGAAATGTTGGAAGCTTGGCAAGGAAATTTCCCTTCTCTTCACTCACCCCTTCTTCCAAATCCTTCCTCCATTTCAGAGAAATGTCATTTCTAGGTCTTTAAGACATGTTCACAAAAGCAAGCACATCTGTGAATAAGTATTAAGGGACCATTACTAAGCCACTGCAGGGAGTCAAATTACCATTTCTATATCACACCACCTTGGTTCTCACAGACTGGCTCATGTAGAAGAGAACTGTGAATTTCCTACCTTTCCTGAATTTATATAAAGCATTTCATTACAGGATGAATTTTTAGGTTGAACTAGCATTAATGGTATGTCACTTTAATACATTTTGACAGATTGAGTCTCTTAGAGTTAGAGCATTTTTAGCTGATCCTCTGATATGAAATGATTCTGAAAGAAATGTGGGTAGTAGTTACCTCCAGTAATTGTCTTAAACATCACATGAAGATATGGCACAGTATTTTTCAATAGTGGCTCTTACCAACCTTGCAATTTACATGATTTTCATTGTGTCTTACCAAGGGGACATTTTTAATGCATTTGGGAGACAAAAGACCTAGTGGCTTTCCCACTTTCTTTAAATGATATATTTTTAATGTCAACAATTCCATTTGAAAATAGGGTTAAACATTGGGCAGAAAGCTGTGTACAAAATGGGACCATTGAGCAATTTTTCACAATCTGCAAACTACCTTTATTCAGATTTGAGGATGATTTTTCTTTCACTTTTATTGCTAGAATAGAGTCAGAAGTAGGACAGCAGGTGTTTTTTTGTTTGGTTGTGGTTGTTATTTTTTTATCTACCAAAGTTGTGTGGAGCACAAATGAAAGGAAGGCATGATACTAATGTTATAAAAACTTATATTTCAATACTAGTTTCTTTAACAGACATACATGAACATATCTTTGCTGCATTAAAAAACACACAACACCTTTATTTTTTTATAGCTGGGGAATGGAACAAGTATTTTCTAGAAATTTTAAATCATAATAATATACTACTCTATTTTTATAGATAAAGTTAATTTGATAATCATGAAGAGTGGGAGATCAAGTGGACTAAAGTTGGTAGCTATTCAAGTTCAATCAATGTCACATTAAAAAATCTGGGTGATAAAAAAAAAATCTGGGTGAAAATCTTTAAAATGGTTTACCCAAAATTCTTCTGTAATGTTAAAGTCTAGGTTGAGTCTATCTGGAGGACTGGAACAAACAAAATGTGAAATTTCATTCAACTCTGAAATTCTAGTTTAAATTCATATCAGAATGTCCCTGCAGACATGTGATAAGCTGACTTGTAATAAATCAGAAATTTGTGTATATTTTATAAGTTTAACTTTTCCAAACAGTCAAGAGAAGCAGGTTCAATTAGAACATCTTATTTTCTGAGGAAACATCCTTGTCACATAGAAAATGCTTCACTTCCTACAAGGAAAGCAGCTGACTTTACGTCTCACTATTGCGATGTTCTTCTCACTGTGTCCTGAAAGTCCTGATTACTCTCTTTGTCAGGGCCTGCACTGGCACTGCACGCAGCACCTGATTGTGATTGTGGCTACAGATTTTTAACTCCATTTTACAGATAGAGAAACAAAGCTGAGAGAAGCTAGGCACCTTGCCCCAGGGTACACAGCGAGTGTGTGAACGGGAAAGAACTAGGGAAGGGAAACAAAGCTCAACCGCCATGAAGCTGCCCTTTTGAGATGTTGACTTTAAGCTGTTTATTAAGAAACAAGACTCAGAACCTTTGACCCTGCCCCCTTTCCTGCCCAAGAGATTCAGACAGAGAAACCTGCTTCAGGAAAGAGAGACTTAGGATGTCTCCTTAGCCTAATTTGAATTAAGTATGGTAAACAAGAAGGCTTCAGGCAGGGGCCTGATAGCTAGATACCACCTGTGGCCATTGTTTCAGAGTTGCCTGCCTAAAATAATTTCCCTGCCCTGTATGTTCCCCTCTTCCTCACCCATTCTCACTTCTGAAGTATAATATTCCCTCCCCTCCTTTTTCCTTTGTCCAAAATGTCTCAGATACCCAATGTTGCCTTATTGTCTTTAATATTGTCATGCCTATGTGGATTCCCCATGCATGTGTATTAAAACTTTGATTTTCTCCTATTAATCTGTCTCTGTTACTTTATTAGCCTAGCCAGGAGAAGTTGGAAGGTGGGAAGAGAGGTATTAATATTTGCTTAGCCCTCACATTAGCATTAGACCCAGATATATGTGATTCCCAAGTCCAAGGTTTTTTATGATCTGAAACCAGAGGCATAATAAACCTAACATTTTGCTTTTTACGCTGAGGTGCTTTATTTCACAACCTCAAAGGGTAATCAGTTCCTTTGCCAGTGGTTTAAAAACGCAGACCTTTATGTCCTATTTGAGGATAGTAATCACTAAATGGAGTTCCTGTGTGTTAAATGGCCTGTATTTAGTAGGTATTATATTAAATGGCATATGCATTGAGATGAGAGAGAAAACATTGTAATTGAAAAAGGACAGATAATATCACTGAAAACATTTTTATCCTTATGAATTCTCTACTCAAATCACACTCAAATCAATTTTTTTTTCATTCAAATCTGAATATTTTTCTAGAATAAAGTCTGAAAAATCTTGATTTATATAATCTATATATCAGTCTTAGAAGCTATACTAAATAATTAGGTTAATATAAATGCTATCAAATTGGTCCAGTAATTATTTGGATTAAAACTAAAAATTTTCATTTAGGTCATGCTGTTACCAGAGAAATCAGTGGGTCTCATTTCCCCAACACTAGTGGGAGTAGAGTGGCTCTTATGATATCGTGAGAAAATGAATTTTCTAAGACTTGCATGGGAGAGTGAATGGTTTTTATTGGAGTGGAATTATATTTCTTGTGTTGCAAAGTCCCATTGCCCTTAACCCGGTCCTGAAAAAGGTGCAGCGGGGGTGCAGCAGAGCCAAAGTTAGGGCCAGTGTCCAGAGTGTCTGTTCCATGGTGGAATGGGCTCCGATGTAGTATTGGGCTAGATTCAGCCCATCAACCTATTGTGTGGGTCCCACATGGCCATGAGCCACATGGGCGAATGCAGGGGGGTGTGCCCCCTGAAACAGGAATCAGCTGCAAGGAGCAAGGGTGCGGGGGTGGTCCTTTGTTCAGGAGCTTAAATATCAAATCTCCAAATGCCTTGTTCTGGCCACTGACTTGTTCCCAGGTGTGACTGACAGATAAGCATGTCACCCAGATCTTACTGGGCACGTGCCTGCCTTTGTCCAGTCCCTTCCCCCATCAATCTGTGGGGAATAGACTTGGGTACTGTTACCTGAAGCTTTCTGGCAAAGCTGTATAAATGGAAGACCTATGTTATCTACTCTTTCCTTTATTCTTTTCCTGTTAAATAATGACCATATTATTATAACAGTAACAATACAACATTCAATTCTCTGTTCCATTTTTTCCCCCATTTACCCTATGTTTTTCCAGTCAGGGTACATACTGCTCATCAGTTACTTAGTTATACATAAGTGGATTGATCCTCAAGGGTGGCTCGATTCAAACCTAATGTTGAGATGTCTCCTTTCTTTTCTCTTTTCTTATATTTTCTTTTCCTCTCTCCTTTCCTACCTTTATATTGTTATCCAGATCCAAACAATGTTTTCACTACTACACAAATATTGAGTGATCTTTCATCAACTGTAATTTTATTAATAAGAAATTTTTACTATCAAATACACTCATTTCCTTTGCCTTATTTTCTCTAAAAACAGTAATAGACTTAACACATTGAATGTAAGATATGACAAATACATTGAATTTTAAAAATCCTTCTAAAAAGCCAATTCTAAATCTCAATCTTGAATTGATAGGTGAATTGTATTTTCATCCTGGGATATACTATATCAGAATAATGATAAGAGATTGAAGTTGATATTTGACTAAATGAAGCATAATCTTTTGTACAAGGTAAACAAGGTCCAGGTAAATATTTAGAGTCTATTGAACAATTCAAGATGTGTGTGAATATTAAGATTATAACAGTAGTACTCAACAGTAGGCCAACAATAACTTAGAGGTTATTGACTATATTTTATATAATTTTAAAAATAAAAAACTAAGTATTCTTTCCTCTCCAGTAAATTACCCAAACATTTTGACTTCTATTTAATAAACAAAAGCTTTAAATTTGTTTAAAATGGTAATTGGTGATTCATTTAAAACGTAAGAAGATACAGAAATAGTAATATAAGAAGAACCAGACTAATTGTGTATCTAATTTAGAATTTAAAAGAAAATGCAACCCTGATGAAGATTTATAAAACCATGTATTGCCATGGCATTTTTCACAGATGTAATTTTCTGTTTCAAAGTCTACTTTTAAAAATCTGTTATTTAAGATGACATAGCCTTCACTGCCATTCAGGATTGTGGTAGTGAATAAATAGGTTCTAGTTGTCCTTGTTTTCTGCCAAACCGATAGCAATCTCTTTTATGTCACTAACTAAGCAAACAAAAAAGTAATTTAATGAGATTCCCAAAGCATGTCAATCCAGATTAACCCTCTGGCAGCTCTTCTTTATGGAACATTTAGCCTCTTGAGTAGTGAATTTCTGGCCAAGAAACTTACAAAATGATACCAATTGTAATATAAAAGTTCACTTTTATTTCAGCTAATGTTTGTTTACATATTGGAGGGAGTATGGGATAATAGCAATGGCCTTGCAGGGTGAGAGAACTACGAGAACTTGGGAATGTTAATTTGTCCAAAGTTGCCTCAGAATCTCATCCTAGAGTGGGCTTTCATCATATACTTATATATATAAAACATGCTGTGGTTATCATATAAAATATGCAAAGTAGGCACCACAGCAAAATGGTTAAGAGCAAGGACCCTGGAGGCAGACTATGTCCCATGAAGATACAGTCTTGTCAGTTTTGTTGACCACTGTGTTTCCTGGGTTTAAAATGGTTGCTAGCACATAGTGTGTGCCCTATAAATATATGTTAAATAAATGGAACCAAAGCATTCTACCTTTGTCAGTTCTTGGTTGTATGACTAGGAACAAGCCACCTCTGTAAGCCTGTTTCTTAAAGTGAGAATTAAATGAGCACAATGCAAATACTTAATATATCCTGATCACAGTATGAAAAAAAATCAGCACTCAATATGTGGTAACTATAATTACTAATTTAAATTTATAATTAATATATACTGTCTATTTTAGAAGATATTATTAATGATATGATGAGTTAACAAAACTACTGGTTTTAAATAATGTTATGTATTTGAAAATCTTTTGAAGTTGCTAAATATAAGATATTACAAATGCTTTAAAGCGTGTTTGGAAGAGTGCATTCACTCACAAGTTAAAATTCTGTTATTTAAAAATGCTTTCTGAGATAATCACTTTTTCCCATTAAATATCATTGTAAATGATGAAAGGAATCTCCTTTTATCATTCATCAAAGGAAGTGGTTCTGAAGAGTACGGGAAATGTTTGTCCATGTGTTCAGTATTGAGAATACCGAAGAAAATCCTCATTTTCTAAATGTATAACTGGTAAAGTACTCAGACATAAAAACTATTTTGCAATACTGAGTCAATCAATAACTATTTTAAGACACCATATAGAAGACAAAAATAATAAAATTACTTGTTACCTTAATTCAAAACCCAATTATGTATTTTTGTTAATCCTCAACTGAGGATATTTTTTCCATTATTTTTTTGTTTGTTTGTTCGTTTTAAGAGAGAGTGGAAGGGGGAGGAAGAGAGGGAAGGAGAGAGCGAGTGAAACATAGATGTGAGAGACACATTGATTGGCTGCCTCCTGCACGCCCCCTACTGGGGATTGAGACCATACAACTCCAGCATGTGCCCTGACAGGAAATCAAGCTGTGACCTCCTGGTTCATAAATTGACCCTCAACCAGTGAGCAACACTGGCTGGGTGTGGGCTACAAACTTTTACATTACAAATAGTATTTGTTTAAAAGTTTCTAGGACATACCATGGTTTAGTCCCTCAGAAAGTCCTTATTGCCCTACCAAGCTCCCTGTCTTGCTCTACCACATAGTTCCAAGGATAGTCTATCATAGTATAGACTTTATTCACAGAAGAACTCATGTGTCATCAATAGCAAACGTACTCACAGATCAAGGACAGTGGGTTGAAATGTTGATTTTGTCAAATGTCGTTAGGAAGGAAAGGGGCATTCCAGAACAAAGAGTGAAAGTGGTCAGGAGAAAATCAGAGACCACTCAGGGAAAAGTAAAGCAGAATGAAATGCAGGCAGAGAGAAAGGAAGCTGCAGGGCAGGTTGTGATAGTGTAGAAATGAGGGACCAGAGGAATGAGACACTGATCCCTCCCTGCTCTGTGGTACATGAGCTCATCACACTGATCTTGAGATTCAATGCAAACTTTTTGAAGGAAGGAAAGAAGAAGCCCAAACTGGTCTAGGATGAAGGGTGGGGTGGTGGATGCCTCCATTTTGTGTAATAACCTCTTCAAGCTTGCCATTTGCTCCTGCCTCCTACATTGGTCACCTTCCCATCACATTCACTTCAGTCTTTACTCCAGGGTTCTGCATTCTCCCCCAGCACCAGCTTTCTCACCACAGATAAAAGTGTCTCTCTCTTTTGTCTTCATTTTCCAAATCAACCTATTTCTGCCCTAATACCCATTTACCCTTCCCTGCAGCAACACCATGAAGATAAATAAACAAACAAAACCCTGTGTGTGTCTTTCAAAAACACCATTGATCTAGCTAAATGAAAACTGAGCAATTGTTTCACAGGATTCACCAACTAACACCTACTTTCCTAGTAGGTTAGGGGACTTCTCATTATTTGTAATATATCCAGGGACTGGGTCTTCATAATAACTGTTTTTATATGTGATATGCCCTATCTACATGCTACCAAGTTTTTCAGGATATGTTACTGCACCTTATCTATGTGTGATGCCTCCTTTTACGACTTAAGTCTATGCTAAGCATATCCTTCTCTGAATAGCATTACACATTCAGAAATCGTTTATTAATACTTTATAACTATTCATCTTTCTACCCCAATTTGACAATAACTTTGAGAGCAAAACTAAATTTTTTGTCCTTGAATTCTGACACTAGATGACTGACTAGGATATTAACAGAATAATTTTGGTAGATTCTCCCAAGTCCTGACAAAGTTTCATCATTTACTATATACCATTAGCACAATGTCTGTCATCCAAAATCCCCTTCTCCACAATCTCCACACCTAATACTATTAAAAATAAGTTTATTCGTAACCCCCCAAAGGAAGGTTTTTATAACTGCTTTACTGGAAACATTGTAAAGAAACTGTTCTTCAATCGACTTGCCATGTTGTTTTTCTTTTACAGAGCCTTACCGCCCCCCCCCCCGCCCCGTATCACATAATAAAAATGTATATATCATTAGTCTCCTTGTTCTGAACATAAATGCGTGACCTCATATCTAGGGTTTATATTTTGACTTCCAGTCTACAATGGCTCCATGCTTACCAATAAAAAAAAATTATGTTTTCAAATATAAATACTTTCGTACATTTACAAAGTTCTATATGACTTTCTCTTTTCTAATTAATTGATAAAAGATATCTTTGGGTTATTGAAGATAGCTAAAAACTAATGTAAGATTTTCTTCATCTTGTAAAACTTATAAGATTTGTCAAAAGGAGAGTAATTCATTTCCCCCAAAACACTGCATTTCTCATCCATATTGGAGTCAAGCAGAGCGCTAAGTAATTACCTGATTACGTATTCCCTTGGCTGCATGTATCAAAGTTCCCGCCTTCACATGAGAATTAAATATTGGCATGTGGTAACATTTCAATTTCACATTTGAATTCTGCCTATGGAGATCTAAGTCTCAAATCACTCCAGGTTGGGAAAATGAATCCAATTTTAATATTTTTCTTGAATAATCAGAGTTTACATATTTTTTATCCACTGTCAGCACTGAAAACTTCAATTTATATTATTTTTTTCTTTTTGAGGCTTATACAACTTTGAGGGAATAAAGGTGGTTGTTTAATTATAAGATTTGTTTTTATTCTTTCTAGTGAACATTGTGATTATCTTACGCACAACAACAATTTAATTTTGTACTAAGATCTTCAACTTAGTTCATTTAAAAAAGTTGTTCTATTTCTAGAAGATAAAGAAAAGTTTGACAGTATTAATAAAGTATATTAAAAATTTCAATTTGGGAAAAAAAAGTCCCAAATGAAAGAAAATATTAGGTTGGGTAAATATCACCAGGGAGTTCAGGATTAGCATTTTAGTTTCCTTGTCAAGTCATAAAAATGGTAAGCAAGAAATAGAATGGATTTTAAAAAAATAAGTATGATGAACTATAGAAAAACAAATGATTTTATCAATACCTGACTTCAGGGTCAAATGCTTAAAATATTTTCTTTTATGACCAGCAATCATTTTGACCTGAATAGTTATAGCCTGTTAAATCACTGAATATGATGGTGAAAGTTTCCAGAAATCTGACAAAATGTGGGATTATCTTATTTGATTTGAACTACATGGGCATCTTGGAAGAACAGAGTAAGCATTTCTCCCGCTATTGCAACACATTATATAGTGAAGTTGTTAACTATATCCTTTGATTTATAGCTGTAATTTAGGATCCTTAACTGTATGAAGGCACTATCCCATTGTTTTCTAACAAAGAAAAGAACTAATGCCAGAAACAATAAAATCCATTATTTTATTTTCACTACATCTCTATTTTCTGTATGATTTATATACTATGATCTCTATGGCAATGTGCGAAGAAAGGGGCGAAACTCACTCAATGAAGTAGACTTCACCCTTCTCTGTATAGGCCATTTCCCAGTTATCAGGCAATGGGTCTGATTCCTCATTCTCTTCAGGTTTAGTTGGTTTTGCATCATCCATCTGCTCCTTCAGCTCCTCGGGCTGACTGTACACTGGTGCAGGATAAGGCTGGGAGGGTGTCTCCCCTGAGGCACCTGCACTCTTGTCTTCATGTTCACTGGATTCTACAAGAGAACAAGAGCATGCGGTTAGCCACTCCAGTCACAATGACTTCTAGGTGAGCGTGGAGTATGCTGCATCAGGAACAAGCCCTGCAAAGGCTAATAGGAAAAGTATAATTGTAAACAGCTCTGAAAATTATCACTAGGCCTATTTGAGTCCCCTTGCATGCATCATTCTCTTCTACCCTTCAACTATTTGTTGTTGATCACTGAATTGGAGGACCATCATTTCATGACACAGTTGTTTTAGGCAGAATAATGACCCTCTAAGAATGTCCATGTCCTACTCCTTGGGCCATGTGAGTGTTACCTTAGATGGCAAAAGAGGATTTGTGGATCTGGTTAAAATAAGGATTTAATTTGAGATTGAGAGATTTATTATTCAGATGGGCTCACTGTAATCACAAGGATTTTTTTTTAAGTGTAGAAGGTAGCCCTGGCCTGGTAGCTCAGTTGGTCAAAGCATCGTCCTGATACACCAAGGTTGAGAGTTCAATCCCCAGTCACTGCACATACAAGAATCAAGCAATGAATGCATAAATAAGTGAAACAACAAATCAGTTTTTCTCTATCACTCTCCCTTCCTTTCACGCTACCTCTCTCTAAAATCAATTTTTTTTTAAAAGAGCAAAATTATAAGAGGAAGGCAGAAGAGCAGGTTTAGAGGCAAATGTGACTACTAAAGAATGACCAAACAGATACACTGCTGCAGGCTTTGGAGAAAGAAGAAGGGAACCAACTACAAGCCAAGAACTGTAAATGCCCTCAGAAGCTGGCAGGACAAAGGAATGGATTCTCCCCTAGGCCTCCAGAAAGGAACGCAGGGACTGACAGCCATTTAATTGAGAGTTAAATATATGTATTTTTGCATTCATTCCAGTTCACACAATTCTATGGCTGTGGCCCAGTCTAAGGTTTGGATATTACAATATATATAGTAGCCATGCCATTTGCTTACATGTTTCAGTATCACAGTGATTTTGGATGCAAATCTAAGGATAAATCAGAATGCCATGGTTTTGAATGTCCCTGCCTGGATTCATTAAAAAATAATCGGAAACCAAGATAAAACCATTTCAAGAAGAAGAATGCCTATTTTATACCTTATCCATACTTTCATTTGACATGGTTGAGGCATATAGCTGATATTCAGCTTTCTGTAATTGCCATCCTTTGAAATGAGGAAGAATAATATTTTGAATCTAGGTATAAAATTGTTGATTTCATTTCTTTGAACAGTCATAACATTTAACATTTTAAAATTTGTTTTAGCCCATGAGAGAGCTCTGATTTATATTTCTGACTATATGACAAATTTTAATAAATCTAATAATTTTCTCCTGTCTTTATATTATTTCTTTGGAAATAAACATTGACTAGAAAACATTTAATGGGGAATAAAGACTGAGGAACATATTGTAGTTGATAAAAAAAAAGAATACAAATAATTTGAGATTAATAGAAATTCATTTTCTTTTTCTTTAGCAATTCTCAGCAGCAAACACACTCCACAGAAATGGAACATGATTGTTAAGGCTGGTGTCAGAGTGCCTGGGTTTAAATATGTCTTTCACAGTATGATACTGAGCAAGCTATTGAATCACTCTGTGTATTCCTCAATTTCCTTAACTATATGATGGGGCTAAAAAAATTACCTAACTATAAAAATTTGACATGACATGTATATAAATTGCACAGAATGGTAAACTACTGAAACATAGTAGATGTTTAGTAAATGTCATATATTATTATCAGGAATTCTACTACTTAGAACACTAAATATATTGCATAGATAAATCAGTCGAGCAACCTAAATGGTTTCTTCCTACGGAGACAAGAATGGTCTTATCTGTGGTACTGGTAACCAAATTGGATCTCATCTATTGAGGGGGCTAGCCAAGAAAATGTGAATTACTAAGAAACAATAGTCAATACCTCAAAAATTTTTTTGTCTTTATGGAAAACACACTTTTTAAGATATTAGGTGTTTTCTGAAAATAATGCAATTGCAAAAAAAAAAAAAAAAAAAAAAAGATACACAGATACACCCAAAACTGACTTTTTCTCTTTACCAGGTATTTGCATGAATTGAGTTTTTCTTCTTCAATTCAGACATGCTGTGGAGTTAAGTGACTTAAAGGAGAAAAAATAATCCTCAGAAACCACTAATTTTTCCCCAAGTTCTGTATTATTTCCTATAGAGTTTTGCATTTGATCTGGCTGGGCGCCAGGAGCTCCTACTGAACTATAAACTTGTTATCACCTATAAACTTGGCACCTGTAAGGGTGCTGATTTAAAGAAGAATCAGAGTCTTATCTCCCCAATTTTATGTTAGCCAAAGGCTTAGTTTCCTCATATATCCTCAGGGCAACCTTCACTTTCAAGTCTGCTTGTAGCAGATCACTCCACACTTACACTCCATAGTGGTGGAAGTGGTGGGGCTTGCAGATGTCCCTTGCTTTCTTGCAAATTCAGCAAATCATTAAAAAATAACCTATATAATAAAAGGGTAATATGCAAAATGACCCTAACAGTGGACTGACCAGAACAACCACTCGACCGGTCACTATGAGGCACACTGACACCTCTTAGTCCCTTTCCCCGCCAGCAGGCTCCCATCGCCTGATGGCAAATGGGGAACCGGGGGTGGGTGGCGGGGGACATGTGTGGTGCCAGGCCAAGGCCCCCGACCCACTGGTTGCCCCACACACAGAGGGCGACCCGTGGCAGGGGCGGGGCCAGTGAGTGGGCGGGAACAGCCAACCTCTTGGTCTCTCCCCCGAGCTGGCAGGCCCCTATCGCTCAATGGTGAATGGGGAACAGGGAGTGGGTTGGGAGGGGGGAACGGGGCTGGCTCCCAGCAGCCAGGGAAGATGGCCCTGATCGCAGGCCAGGCCTAGGGACCATACCTACACATGAATTTCGTGCTCTGGGCCTCTAGTGTTAGTTATATTGATCCAAGTTATAATTGTATTGTGGGGTGATAGGGCAGACAGACTGTCCGAGCATGTTGTTCATTTCACTGCTAGAGGCTGGAATTCTTAGAATTTGAAACAAAGGTTCTTGTTAAAGGAACACTTCAGTGTAGATTCTTGCACAAGAGAAAAATATGATTGTAATTGATTTTTTATTATGACCAGACTTTTGATTATTAACTATAATGAGAAGTGGAGGACATGCTGTCTTCAGAAAAAACAGTCATGTGGTGGCTACCTGCATGCTATGTAGCCATTTAATTGAAAGTAGCCAAGATTGTAGCTTATTGCTTAAAGTGTGCTGTTATCAATTTTCCTTACTTTTCCTAAACCTTCTAAAATGAGAAGTGGAATTATAATGTGAGTGCTAAAATGTTTTCACATTGAATGATTAGTGAATTTTTGCTCATCATTAAAAAAATGACTACTTTTTTAATGTAGTAAAACATGCAAATGGACCAAATTCAAAAGTACAGAGGAAATAAGTGTAAGTAGGTTTCCTTCCTGTTCCTACTCCCAGTGCTCAAGCAATGCAGGTAGCAAAGATGATTATTTTTCTGCTCCTTCAGAGATGTTTTTATGTACATTGATTACTTTTAGTTGGTGTTTTCTGACTCATTAGTTATCTTTTGTGTTTCTAAGTTCTAAAAAAATGCATTATAAATTTTTTATATGTTATGAGATTAAGGAGGGGTAGTCCTTAAACACGATGGCAATTATATATATACTAGAGGCCCGGTGCATGAAATTCGTGCACGAGGGTCCCTCAGCCCAACCTGCACCCTCTACAATCCAGGAGCTCTCAGGGGATGTCCTACTGATGGCTTAGGCCCACTCCCGTGGTTCTCTGCTCTCTGCGGGGCCTGGGGGTTTCGCTGCAGCCAGGGAGATGAAGCCCCCATGCCCTGCTCTCCACTCTCTGCCTGCCGCCACCATGCGCCATGCGAAGGAAGCCCCAATGCCCTGCAGTGTGCTCTGTCTGCCAGGCCTGGGGGCTTCACTGACACCGACACACTAAGGAAGCCCCCAGGCCCTGTTGCCCAGGCTCTGTCTGCTGGTCCTGGGGCTTCCCTGCTGCCGCCGCGCTAGGGAAGCCCCCAAACCCTGCTGTCTGGGCTCTGTCTGCCGTGTCTGGGGGCAGATCCAGCCTCACCGCTTGGTCCCTGCAAACCCTGCTGGGGCTGACAGGCCCAGACGCTGCAGCAGCGGTGGAGCAGGGAGGCTGGATCTGCCCCCTCCAGAGGCAGATGCAGCCTTGCTGCTCCGGTGGACAGGCCCGGACACTCCAGCAGTGGGGCTGAGGGGACTGGGCGTCGCCATCTTGTGGCTATGGGGGCCGCCATTTTTGTCATGGAGTAATGGTTAATTTGCATATTACTCTTTTATTAGATAGGATTTTTTTCTGAGATGTTAACAAATACTTTTATTATTTGAGGCCATGAAAGAAACACAAGTCAAGAATAAAATATTAGAATTAGGGAAAATTAGGTAAATGACTTTTGAAATGAAATATCAATTGAGGAAAGAAATTCCTAATCCTGTAAAGAAATTACTTTTTATTGGTGATATTTGTAACATAATTGGATCTCACATATTGAGTGAACTAGCCAAGAAAATATAATCTATGAAATAATGGTCAATACCTCAAAATTATTTTTTATCTTTATCAAAAACACACAATTTGTTACAAGCTGCATGGAACACTAAAAGAACACTTAACGACTGGAAGATGAAAAAAAATCCGAAGATATAAAAAAAAAATTAAATTGGAAAGAATCACTGGAAAAAATGAGTAGAGGGAATTATTTCCCATTAACAGGGGAGAAGCAGTACCTTAATTAGTATATATTCTTCTTCCTGTGATATTTAATTTTTTAAACATTTTAATAAAAGTAGACTAAAATCGGGCAATGAAATGAATCCTCACAGCTTTGAAACTGTATATGCTGCATAATTTTTATAATGTAATGAATTCTGAAGATATTTGTCATATAGAAACAAGTTCCTCAAATCCTCAACTAACTTTGGGGTGAAAGAAACTGATATTGCATTGAGCACATTCAAAGACCAAAGCAAGATATGTAATATAGGACATGCATGTATAATATCGTTTAGGTCTTGCCTTCAAAATTCTGAAAAACATTAAGAGACTACACTATATGAAGCATAACATCACCTTTTGAAATACTAGGAACATCAAAGGGGCTGAAATAGAAAAGGAAGAAGACTCAAAAATCTTGATTTGGATAACTCAAATGCTATTCTTTGGGGCCAAATTGAAATCTAGGTATTTCCTGATGAGAGCAAGAAGTCAATTAGGAGGAAAGAGATAAGGGCGCTATTCCCAAAGATGGAGCGCTGTGGAAGGAATGAGGTGCAGATAGACCTTATCGAAAGACCTTCCCTCTTCAGGGACAAAGGCCAGCCAGAAATAAGTAGAAGAATCTGAGACTTCACCCTGAAATTATAATCACTTCTATGAGGAGAAATATAAGGTAAGAAAATAGAACACGGGGTGAAAATCAGACCTAGAGAGAATGGATGACTATAATTAGAAATAAGCTGAGACTCAACTAGTCCACAGGCTTTCTGTAAGTGCTGCTCAAACCTAAATGCCACCCTGGTTGTCCTTGTTCCACATTCCTCGATCATGTATCAAGTCCGCTCTCACACATCATATGAACCCTCAGAGAAGTAGAAAAACATTCCACAAAGGCTGAGTGCAAGATCTAGAAAATGCTGAATCAGTTTGGAAGGCAAGAAGGGGTTCAAATAATGCATAGCTTTCAGTTTAATTGCAAAGTGAGTCTGCCTTGATTTAAAGTGACATGCCTGAAACTTGTAGTGATTTCATTTCCCCCTTCCCATAGTGTAGTTATAATTACTACTATAGTTCGCACCCACAAATTCCAACATGATTATCTTGTTACTTTATAATCATACCTAGATAATAAGAACATTTTACAATTACAGCAGTTTTAACTTGCAAATAATTATTTTAAGAAATGATAGAATGTCTCCCATTGAAAAATGGAATGTCTAATTTACAATAGCCCCAGAAATTTGCCTCTCCAGTGGAGAGATAAAACCCAGTACTGTGTCTGGGAATAAGATCATAAAAGTAAGCCTCCTAAAAAAGAAAGCATATAAATCTGAGTGGATACACACATCGCAGTCTCTGTGAACCCACAGGAAAATAAGCAGGGGATGGGCGTTGGGGTGGTTTCAGAGTGGGCTATTATTCGCAGGAAAACAGCGAGATTCACTACGGAGGGCATAATTCTTTTGACAGTGACAGGCCCTCATTCACAGAAGCAGGACTGATGGTGCATGCACAGTCAGCGTGCCAAGCGGCACAGGACCTGGAGGCAGGACCCTAATGGTGAACTGAGATCATTGCTGAGGACACTCGGTGATCACATAAGGGGCACTCTGTTTGCTCTCTGGGAGTTGCAGTTCATTTGCACTAATTGGAGGCGTGGGGGCCTGGAGAAGGCAGCTCTGTGTACACATACTGTATTCCCTTTGTTGGAGAAGGTAGCTCTCACGGGCCCTGTTCCTCCTGGCATTGTGTGTGTGTGTATTAACCGAGAGATTTAGCTGCCTTTAAAATATATGTGCATTTCTAATTCTTTGCACAAGGCTTACTAATAGCTTGGTGAGGGGAAGCTACAATATAATAGTGAATTACTTTCCGGAAAAGTTTAGCAGATAATTCATGAGATAAAAAAAAAAAAATCCAAGAAAGCTTAACCCAATCCCTGTGGTTTATAGGATTTGCTTTCCTTCAGAAAAGTTCAATCTCATAAAAAAATTTCTACTTATCTATTAACCACCGATCTATTCTTGTTATTTTCACAGTTAGAGAGATTGGATAAGTTTTATCTATAAGACTATATTTTAAAATATATACTTCTTCAAATAACTTTTTAAGAAATGTAAGATCAGGAAACTCATATGTTTTGAACTTAGAAACACTGCATATTGAAGACATGGAATAGTGTAAAATGAGTGTGAAATGCATCTAATCATGTTAATATAGTAAAACTTTGACATTCTTTAGAGGTATGGTTAAAAGATAAAGATTTTGCATAACCAGTGGACACAGACAATAGTGGTGGTGAAGGCCTGGGGTGTGGCAGGGGCTGGGAGGAGCAGGGGGGACAGAGTGGTAAAATAGGGAAGACACCTTTCATACTGTCAAAAGAAGTAGAGTGGTCCTTGTCCTAACAATGATTACAGAATGTCTTGGGATGCAGACACACATATTATGAAAAGTTACCTGCAAGTATTGGGCTAATCAGTACCTTCCCAATGAATGAAAAGTGTAAACTGTACTGCAATAATTCAGAGATGAACAGTGTCAATTTTTCATGATGGGAGTCAACAAATGATTTATAGGGAATATAAACAATTTTATTGAATTTGAAGAAAAGAACAAGGTTCAAATAGGTGATAAAGGCCTTATCAGGCAGGTGAAGGTATTTTATGAGAATGGAATGTAGAGAAGAGAGTTGGGGAGTGATAGGAACCAAAACTAAGAGAGATGTTGTAGTCAAATGTGGGAGGACCTGAATGGTTGCTCCCAAAATTTGAAGCAGCAGAAACAGAAGCTCATTTAAGTTTGAGAAGGAAAGTTACGTGACCAAGTGCAGGTTCAACAATCTTTACTTGATCAAGTAATAACAGGTAGTTTGATGGAGATGGAGCCTGGGGGGATGTAGGTCAGTTAGGAGACTGTGCTGCACAAATGAGGTAAGAATCTAGGATGGGGCAGTGAAATTTGGAAGAAAAAGAAGAAAGCTAAAGAACTAGTGATCTTTCATACTCAATAATATATATCAAGCCAAGGGGAAAGAAGAATCAAAGACAACTCTTAGCACCCAGCCAGCATGGCTCAGTGGTTGAGCATTAACTAATGAACCAAGGAGGTCACAGTTAGGACATATGCCTGAATTATAGGTTCAATCCCCAGTGTGGGGCATGCAGGAGGTGGCCAATCAATGATTCTCTGTCATCATTGATATATCTCTCTCTCTCTCCCTCTCCCTTCCTCTCTGAAATCAATACAAACGTGTTTTGTTTTGTTTTTAAAGACGACTCTCAGCTATCTGGGTAAAAAGAAGAATTAGAGGAATTAGGTAAAGGACTTTGTGAGTTGGTTTGCTTATTGGTTTTATAGAAGAGTTTAAATGGAATGTTGCATTTAAGTTGAAGAAAGGCTAAGGTGGGGCAGTTTAGTGAGTAGTGGTTAGAAATATGGCCCTGGAACATAAGAGAGAAGTGAAGGCTGCAGGTAAATCTATTTGAAGCCATGGGGCTGGATGTCAACTCTAACAAGATAAAGATGTCTAAATACAGGTGAGGTTAATATCAAGGGAAGGTTTTCCAGGCATATGAATTTTAACCACCAGTTTAAAGACAGATTCTCTAAGAGGTTGTAGTATATATCATCCTTGCAAGCATTAGATCTAACATCACTGCCAAGAACCCAGTGAAGGATGAATATAATAGAATACAATGTAGATGAAATACACTGAGCGGCACAATAAATGATTTACCTTATGGAGGCCAGGAGTCACTCTGTCCTTAGCATGGTTAACAGCCCAGGATAGGTTCAGGTATTCGGTGTCCAGATCTCAAGCATGCCACTAAATGAACTATTACCTTAATTAAGCACCTTCAGCTAAATTTCAGCATCTCATTCATTAAGTAAATACTATGATTATGGGATTAGAGATCATATATGTCAGAGAGAGAACATTTCTGGTTTGAGATACCGAAAGATCATTATATGTCTTTTCTAGGTGATTGATATGAGCTAAATCCATGTGTCTGATTAATTTTGAGCAAAAAGGAGAAACCTAGCATAAAATGAGTATTCACATACTTTATGTGAGTTTTCATTGAAAATGTTCATAGAACTTCATGGAAATATTACATATTTAAAAGTCGTCACTGACTTTACATAGAAATGATACAAGAGAAAAAGAAATATATAGTTCTAGCTATAACCTAGAGTTCAAAGGAGAAATAATGACTAAAATGAGTAATAGAGGTAAATTGAGGACTCCTCTAAATCCTTTATTTACATAAAGAAAATAGGTGGGGTTTTTTTGTAAACCATATAAAGATTTAACTATTGGTAGGTTTGATGGTTATGTACATACATATATCATAAAAACTAGAAATTTTTAATATCTACAGAGGGAAATAAGTTCATTTCTACATGACTTGGTAGCTAGAAATTTATAATGCCACTTTTAAAGATGTACAGGTAAAATAGAGGTCATGTGTTTACTATTGCTCACAAACATATTTGTGCTTCTATTCGGTGATATAAGTTTCAGGATAGCATAGCAGCTAAGAACATGGGTTCTGGATTCAGATTTCCTAATATGAATTACAGTTATTGAGCAAATTATTTAACTACTAGAGACCCGGTGCATGAATTCATGCACGGGTGGAGTCCGGCCAGCCCACCCAGATGGGGGCTCATTGGGGTGGGCCAGCGGTGGGGAGGAGCCACGGGCAGTTGGCCAGCCGGGGAGGGACCACAGGAGGGCTCCAGGGCGTGTCTGGCCTGTCTCGCTTAGTCCCGATTGGCCGGACCCCAGCAGCAAGCTAACCAACCGGTCAGAGCGTCTGCCCCCTGGTGGTCAGTGCATTTCATAGTGACTGGTCGACTGGTTGACTATCTGCCCCCTGGTGGTCAATGCACATCATAGCGAGCAGTTGAGCAGCCTTAGCATATCATTAGCATATTATGCTTTGATTGGTTGAATGGACAATGAGACACTTAGCATATTAGGCTTTTATTATATAGGATAGTGCACCTCAGTGTCCTAATCTGTAAAATTGTACCTAGCGAATAGGACTGTTAGGAGAATTAAATGAACTTATACGTACAATGAGGTTAGGAAGTTCCTAGGACATAGTAAGCATCCATATGTTAATTTTTATATTACCATTATTATAAAAATTTTTAATGAAATAAAATTGCATTGATAAGCTTTTCTCAGTTTTCAAATGTGCCTTATTCATTACACTACTTATACTCTTGAATTGATGTCTGATATTAATTGCTATTATAGGCCCTTAGTTGATATATGGCACTGTTAACTAAGATTTAACAGCAGTTTTCTCAATATTGTTTGACATGCACTGTACTTGGTGAATGTGTAAGGGAATAAAACAGAGGCAAGACAAAGACCCTGTCTAGGAAAAATATGTGATAAGGCTCGAAAGGTGCAGAGTTGGGTGAACGTATCTGAGAGGAGGACAAAGAAAACTCTGAAATTGACACTGAATAAACATAAAAAAAACAACGACATTTCAAAGATGGGAGTTATCAATAGATTTCAAATAAGGGATGATGGACCAATTTTCTGGTTTGGGGCTGTTTCCTCCATCTTTGAATACTGGGCAAAGACCTGCGTAATTTACACATGTGTCAGCTCCCAAAATGGGAAAGAAAAAGACATATAAAGGCCACCTGTCCATCCAGGCTCTCAGAGCCACTGCTGTGGCATCTATTGATTATCCAGAAATCTCAGAGTTGTCATGGACAGTTCTCTACCATCTTCAGGCCCAGAGGTCCAGAAACAGTCATGCAGCTAGGGTTGGTCAAGAAGAGTTTAGACCAGTTTATTTTCCTTGGGGCCCTTAAAGAGTTCCTAGCCATAAGAATACCCCATTCCTCATGTCTAAGGTATGAATAGAAGGGAATGGTGCAGTCGATTCACTATGCCTCCCAATTAAATAAATTTCTAGTTTAGAAATCTGTGGATCAAGAATATTTGATTTGCCTTATACATAGTAGAAATGAAATAAAAACCAACGATGCAGGCTTAACGAAGATAATATATTTTAATTATTAGGTGTTAACCAGTAAGAAATTCTGTAACTGCTCTTTAACCCCCAACCTTCCTTTTTGTGTGATTACTGCTTCTTCTTAACTGAGCTGTGTTTCTTTCATCAAAGATCAACTTATAGAACTGTGTACAATCAAACTAATTTAAATCTATTACATGATGGAAAGTAAATATTTTGACAAAGGTATTTCAGAATTAAAAAAAAGAGAAGGTATGTAATTTCTTGAAAATTACCAGATCATTTAATAATGAACATATCACAGTATGTTCTTCCAGTGATCTTTAGCATTTGTAAATGACTGCTAGGCTAAGAGATTAAGTTGTTAACCAGTATATTAATGAATGAGGTTATATTTCTCTAAATAATCAAGATGAAACCACTTTTTAAAGTTTTATACTTTGATTGACACAAATTAGATTTTGGTCTCCCTATGATCAATGAACATTTTATAAGTATTATGAACAAAGGAAGGTAAAAAATAAGCGTATGAAACTTTTCTTTGATAAAAATAATTGAGCATGAAAATTCAAATACTATGTCACTATAGAAGCAGTAATATTATAAACAAAAATACAGACATCAAAGTAGTTGTAGGAGATAACTTAAGAATAATATGCATGCAAGGTGAATGTTTTTAACACTTTTTTCAAGTGGTTTCACTTAGCCCTTAGATTTTCAATGCCCACTGAATGTCATTATTTAAAAAAGTAAATAGCCTGGCTGGCATGGCTCAGTGGTTGAGTGTCAACCTATGAACTAGGAGGTCACGGATCAGGAACATGCCTGGGTTGCAGGCTCAATCCCCAGTGGGGGGCATGCAGGAGGCAGCTGATCAATGGTTCTTCTCATCACTGTAATTTCTATCTCTCTCCCTCTCCCTACCTCTCTGAAATCAATAAATTATATTTTAAAACTAAATAAATAAAACGAAACTTACTCCAAATTAAGAGGCTAAGAAAATGACATGTTTTTTTTTTTGTTGGTAACATTTAATTATCAATAATATTATGAAAGAAATATTTTACAAATAAAAATTTGGCACTCTATTAGTAATAAGCATAAAAAAATAGCAAATCCATACCTTGCACAAACACACTTCATATCTAACTAATATTCTTTATATATGTGATATGATCATAAATTAAAGGTATAACAAGTCTTTTCTTTATTCAAGGGTAGGTGCCTTCAAAATGTCAATGTATAAAAATGCATTCTTCTATATTGTCAGATTGGGTGATAAGGGTGGGCAGATAAATACATAGCATTATAATAGCTGTAGTCATTTTGAGGACAGTATTCATTGAAATTGTTAAATACATGGCATTATATAGCTGTAGTCATTTTGAGGACAGTATTGATTGAAATTGTTAACTAAATCACATGACACTACCTCTATTTATAGATTTGCGTGTATAGTAAGATTTCAAAGGATAGATTTTTATCTACTGTAATTAACAAAGACCTCAGAACTTTACACAATCATATTTATGACTTATAACACCTTTTAAGAGATTTAAACTATTCAATATATTGCCATTAATATTGTAAAAGTGAAACAAAAAACTAAGGAAGTTGATGAATTGCTTGATATGTCAAAATTAAAACTAACAAATCAGATACAAGAATCGTGTCCTTTTCATTTTATATAATCTCTCCCTGAAGATAACTGTAAATACACATCTGAACATATATATGTGAATACATATATATATGTATATGTATATATATATATATATATATATATATATATATATATATATATTTGAACATACAGATATCAGATATATTTAGTTACATCTGAAAGAGCAGATGAACCTGTAACAACTGTGAATAACTAACCTGGTGTTACTACTACTCCATTTCCATTGACCACAGGCCTCTCCTCCTCTTCCTCCTCAGGAGGCTCTATACTTGCTTTCTCCATGTTGCTCACTGATTTATTCCTCTTCCGTTTTCCTTCAGCACTTGCAGTGGCTCCCGGAAGTATCTGGTCTGTTACATTTAATAGTAATGGTGCTGGTTCTGCTGGAGGCTTTGGGGTACCGTAGTAATTATCTGCAAAGGGCACCAAAACATTATGGAGTTAAACGTTTTCCCCTACTATGTACATAACTTTAAAGAATGACACATTTGGATCTTATTTTATACATATATATGTTTATTTTTTTATTTGTTTATTTTTATTTTTTTATTAAGGTATTATATGTGTACATATCTTATCATTGCCCACTCCCATACATGCTCTCACCCCCCAATGTCCTACATCCATTGGTTATTCTTATATGCATGCATGCAAGTCCTTCGGTTGATCTCTTATTTCCCCCACCTCTCCATAACCTTCCCGCTGTAATTAGACAGTCTGTTTGATGCTTTACTGCCTCTGTATCTATCTTTTTGTTCATAATGTTTTTTATTATCCACAAATGAGTGAGATCATGTGGTATTTTTCTTTCATTGACTGGCTTATTTCACTTAGCATAATGTTCTCTAATTCCATCCAGGTTGCTACAAATGGTAAGGATTCCTTCTTTTTTATGGCAGCATAGTATCCATTGCGTAGATGTACCATAGTTTTCTGATCCAGTCATCTGCTGACGGGCACGTAGGCTGTTTCCAAATCTTAGCTATTGTAAATTGTGCTGCTATGAACATAGGGGTGCATATATCCTTTCTGATTGGTGTTTCTAGTTTCTTAGGATATATTCCTAGGAGTGGGATTACTGGGTCAAATGGGAGTTCCACTTTCAGCTTTTTGAGGAAACTCCATACTGTTCTCCACAGTGGCTGCACCAGTCTGCATTCCCACCAGCAGTGCACGAGGGTCCCAGGAATGCAAGGATGGTACAATATCCGCAAATCAATTAACGTGATACATCACATAAACAAAATGAGAGATAAAAATCACATAGTCATATCAATTGATGCAGAAAAAGCATTTGACAAAATCCAACACCCTTTCTTGATAAAAACACTCAACAAGGTGGGAATAGAAGGATCATACCTGAACATAATAAAAGCTATATATGATAAACCCACAGCTAACATCATACTCAATGGGCAAAAACTAAAACCATTTCCCCTAAGAACAGGAACAAGACAGGGATGCCCACTCTCACCACTCCTGTTTGATATAGTACTGGAAGTATTAGCCATTGCAATTAGACAAGAAGAAGAAATAAAAGGCATCCAAATTGGAAAAGAAGAAGTAAAGCTGTCCTTATTTGCAGATGACATGATATTGTACATATAAAACCCAAAAGACTCCATCAAAAAACTAACAGACTTAATAAATGAATTCGGCAATGTAGCAGGATACAAAATTAATGCCAAGAAATCTATGGCATTTCTATACACCAATAGTGAACTTACAGAAAGAGAGACTAAAAAAGCAATCCCATTTACCATCACACCAAAAAAATTAAGATACCTAGGAATAAACTTAACTAAGGAGGTAAAAGACCTATACGCGGAAAACTACAGGACACCGAAAAAAGAGATAGAGGAAGACGTAAACAGATGGAAGAACGTACCATGTTCATGGATTGGGAGAATCAACATCATTAAAATGTCCATACTACCCAAAGCAATCTATAGATTCAATGCACTCCCCATTAAAATACCAATGGCATATTTCACAGATCTAGAAAGAACTCTCCAAAAATTCATCTGGAATAAAAAAAGACCTCGAATAGCCACAGCAATCCTGAGAAAGAAGAATAAAGTAGGAGGGATCTCAATACCAGATTTCAAGCTGTATTACAAAGCCACTGTTCTCAAAACAGCCTGGTACTGGCACAAGAACAGACATATAGACCAATGGAATAGAATAGAGAATCCAGATATCGACCCAAACCACTATGCACAATTAATATTTGACAAAGGAGGCATGAACATACAATGGAGTCAAGACAGTCTCTTCAATAAATGGTGTTGGGAAAATTGGACAGATACATGCAAAAAAATGAAACTAGATCACCAACTTACACCATACACAAAAATAAACTCTAAATGGATACAGGACTTAAACATAAAATGGGAAACCATAAAAATACTAGAGGAATCTACAGGCAGCAAAATCTCAGACATATGCCGAAAGAACTTCTTCACTGATACTGCCCCTAGGGCAATGGAAGCCAAAGAGAAAATAAACAAATGGGACTACATCAAAATATATGTTTTTTATACATACACAATCATCTATGTAGTTTTTATCTTTTTTGATCTTTATTTGTTGCTCCTATTATATCAAGCTTTAGTGGTTTATATGGATCTCCCTTCATTCTCACCTTTGTGCCAAAACAAAATATAGTCTTACTAGAGGCCCAATGCATGAAGATTCATGCAAGAATGGGCCTTCCTTCCCCTGGCTACTGGCACTGCCTTCGCTCTGGCCGGAGCTGCCTTTCCCCTCAGGCCCAGAACCGCCTTTCTGCCTTCCCAGGCTGCCCAGAAGCCAGGAGCGGCGGGGGTGGTGCGGAACGCCTGCATCCCTCCCCGCCCCCAGCCACTCGGCACCCATGTATGCAAATTGACCCTCCATCTTTGTTGGGTTAATTTGCATACTTGCTCCTGATTGGCTGGTGGGCATTGCGAAGGTACAGTCAATTAGCATGTTACTCTTTTATTAGGTAGATTATTGATCTCTAATGGTACAGCACAATTTCAAAACTATTTAGAAATTTTTGATAACAGGCCTTGATGGAAATCTTTTTAAAAATAATGATGTCTGCCCGGCCAGAGTGGCTCAGTTGGCTGAGTGTCATCCTGCACACCAAAGGGTTGCTGGTTCAATTCCCAGTCAGGGCTCATGCCTGCTAGCAGGTTCCATCCCTGGTTGGGGTATGCACAGAAGGCAGGGGATCAATGTTACTCTCTCACACTGATGTTCCTCTTTCTCTCTTTTCCTCTCTCTAAGCATGTCCTTGAGTGAGGGTTTAAAAAATAATAAATAAATAAATAAATAAATAAATAAATAAATAAGTCTGAATAAAGGTATAGACATATTTTATTTTTTAGCAAACCTCACAACATTCTGGAAAGGCAGAGCACATTGCGCTCTTCTCGAGCTTTAAGAGAGCTCTGGCTGTAGTCCTTGATGTGCCCAGCATCCTTCTCAGAGCTGTATCTACAGGCCAGTTCAGTGGTTTCCATGGCTGCTGGCAGTGGGCATGCTGCTCTCATCATTCTTCAGATTTTCCACAGCTCCATGATTGGAGCTATGAAATCATTTGTTTCTCCCATTAATCTAAGAGAATTCTTGAAGCAGAAGACTACTTCTTATTTCTCTCTGTAACAAAAGTCTGGCACATAGTAGGCATAGAATAAATGCTTACTAAGTGAACATTTTTATATACTTAAGAAATTGCTTTATTTAAAATTGTCTAAGATTTTGATTGGTAAAGAATGTAGTGGTGTTTTCTTTTAATGGTATTCTTGTATCAACTTCAAACTCATATTGGTGTTTTAGTTAATTAATTGAATAATTTTTGAACTCATTTGCTCACTCACTCATTAAAATATTTATTTAGTACTATATGCCCAGGCACTCTGGTTATGTTTAAGAGAAAATGAAATGATGAATAATATAACCCTTGTCTTGTAGAGGCTCCAAGGTCTGGTGTGGAGCACAGGCACACTTGACACCAAGCAGTTAAGTCTTAAAAAAGGAAATAGGACTGAGCACTGCAGTCAAAGAGGCACAGAGGAGGGGGCCGCCTATCTGCAGAGACCACTGCAGGCAACTGGGAACACTGTGCTGAGACAGAAGCAACACTTAACCAGAAGTCATGAGTTCTAGACTTGGCTTTTCTGCCAACTACAATTCAAGCAAGTCACTTAACTTTAGTAAAGCTCGATTTCGGTATGAATTGAACACTTGTTATAATCACCTGTGTTTTGGGTTGCAAACAACCAGAACCTACTCTAGTTAAAGTAAAATAAAAGGGAGGTACTGAAAAGATATGAGGCGGCTAGGTGAGGGAAGAGGCTGAAAAGCCTTGGGGAAAATGGGCAGAAACAAAGCAGTCCAGTTGGGACACCCAAATTGCCTCTGCTGGCCCTGGACTCTGAAACACCCCTGGACCCCACAGCCAGGGGTAGAGCCTCAGTGGGAATGAAGCCCAAGTTCTTCTCAGGAACTCTAATTGGCTCAGTTTTGGGAAAACTCTCAGGAGGGTCTCTCATTGGCTGAGCCTCAGTCAAGTAGGAGCCCTTAAGCTACCAAGTCAGGGCAGGACAGTGGCTGCTCTCCTTTGATTTAGGGAGATGGAGGGGGAGCCCTACCTTCCATCCATTTTACCTCAGGACTCTCCCCAGGAAGAAGGGTGGGGGATGCTATGCAAGCAGAAGAGACAAATGCCCATCATACTCCTCACTAGGTTGTTGTGAAGATGAATGTATGAGGATGAATGTATAAACTGTAAAACTGCAGCGGTTTTAATGGCAGTGTGAACCGCATGCTGGCACAAAGTAAGCTAATATTCAGAAGGCTGGCTGTGCCACTCATATTGATGCTCATTTTCATAGAGAGTCACAGTTGTAGAGTAGTACAAGGATAAAAATAGTATTACCATGTAAAGCGATTCTTATACATGTAGAACTTTTATATGGAAGTCTGCAAAGTGAATGATACACATTTTGCTAAAGGTTACTTTCTAATTTGATTTAGAGCAGTTAAAATGAATCAGACCCTTAAATGTAATGAAAAGATTTTGAAGCAACAAAAACTGCTAGTTTCTCCCTAGAAGTCTGTTATTGTATTTCAGCATCCATAAGGGCTAGCACCATTATCAATGGTACTGCTGTGCTTGCTACGCTTTCAGCAGAATCTCATTACTTTTTATCTAATAAACACATGCTGAACTAGTACATACTCCTGCATGCCCCAATAAATATTATAATTTTAAGTAGCTATTTGAAACCTTTAAATGCCTTTAACATATATACTGAGTGGCCAGATTATTATGCTCTCTGAATGCATAATAATCTGGCCACTCAGTGTATATCCTATATAATAAAAGGCTAATATGCAAATTATCCCCTTGACTAGGAGTTTGACCAGCAGGCAGGCCAGCCAACCACCCATGTCCCCTCCTCCTGGCCAGGCTGGTCGGACCCTACCCATGCACTAATTCATGCACTGGGCCGATCATAATAATCTGGCCACTCAGTGCACAGTACTAAGACAAAAAGATCATATTTTAGTATTTGTCCCCACTTTGTCTTTTATGTTTTAAATTGCCCCAAAGTAGAAAAAGAACCTTTTACTAATTAGAAATAAATGCATAGCTCAGGCTAAACATAAATATTAAGTAATATATGTTGTTGAATATATATTGTTAAGTAATTACACCTATTGGCATGTAATGTTATTATAAATTACAGAGTAATATCCTATTTCTAAAATTTGATTTATAAAAATAATGCTTCAGATTAAATTTTAGATGTAAAACAGTGTGAATCATTAGTTAAGATGATCTTTATTAGCAACAAGAGGCTCGACGCACGAAATTCGTGCAAGGGGCTCGGCCCCCTCCCACTGCCGCTTCATCTGGAAGGTCGTCCAGAAGGATGTCCAGTCTAATTAGCATATTACATTTTTATTATTATAGATAATAATGATAATTTAAAAGAGGCACTGAAATAACCCATATAGTTACTACACTTGAGATCTATAGTTCATGGAGAATAAGGTTTTACTCCAAACACAATGCATAGAACAAGGAAACTACAAATACCTACACCAACTTGAAGAATCGGCCAGGTAGTCAGGTAGTTAAGTCACTGCAATAGTTTCCTGATGTAACTCTATACAAATTCATATTCTAAGGTGGTGTGCCCTTTTCAGACACAAAAATTAATAATTAAACACCAAAACTATTTTTACATATAATTTGGAAACACTGTCTCACTAAGAATGAAATGCCTCTATGCATATATTTAGCAAACCTAAATATCAAAATACCATAATATAAGGTGTAATGTTTAACAGGACAGATCATTATGAGATAAACCTGATTTTGAATCAGGTGTTCTGCTAATCTGGCTGCCTCTTTATATCCTTAAATTGACTGAGTTAAAGTGGGATTGCAGGGCTACAGGATGACTACCGTCACAAAAGCAACTTGACTACTACTATTACCATCATCACCACCCCAGTTTACTGAGCGGGACATTGTAACGGGTATTTTAACTGTGCACTTGTATCAAATGAGGGTTAGAATAACTCTGACCACACAGTGCTGTTGTAAAGATGAATGATAATGAAGGGATCAGAAAAGGTGCTCAATATATGTTGGCTAATTTTGGCATTTACTGTATTTATCACAACACAGTATTAAATCACTCTGTCTCTGCAGTTAAATAAAAATGGAGGCTTTAACAAAATTAAACTGTTAATCTAGTCAGGTGGCTCAGTTGGTTGGAGCATTGTCCCATGAACCAAAAAGGTTGTGGGTGGGTATGGAGGCAACCGATGGATTTTTCTCTCTCTTTCCCCCTTCCTCTCTCTCTGAAATCAATAAAAACCTATCCTTGGGTGAGTACTCAAAGTTTTTAAACTATTTCCCAATATTATACAGGAAGTAGGTGGAAAACCTGTATCTGATTTAAGAACCTCATCTCGTTTCAAAATACTCTATTGCTTTTCAACAGAAATACGTGATGAAATTTGCAACCTTCACAGAGCTGATGTTAGAGGACTTCAAAGCCACAACCAATGAGCACAAATGTATCATTTTCGGTAGGGAAAGGTAATAACTGCTACCAAATCTTAAAGCAGGGACGTTTTAGGTGAATGTTTTCCTCCCTTCTTCAAAAGTGTGTGTGTGTGTGTGTGTGTTTGAGGTGGGGTTGTAGGATTTTCTAGCCTACTTTTCACTGTCATTTCTCTGAGAAAAGAATGACCTATTCATTAGCAGTTTCATGTAAGTTTAATATGAAATTCATGAACTTTGTTGTTAAATATGATGACAAAATAGAAATGATATAGAAAATTGTTCATTTACTTCTATTAGCATTAGTATAACCTACATAGCCTTATTTTTAATCAATGTCTGTAAAATAAAGACATAATTATTTGAGGTACTTGATTTATTTTTCAGCTTTTTAAGTATTTACAGGAATGGATTAAAGATAAATATATAGTTATTGCAAAGTGTGTATGAACCCATTTCTAGCATTATAAACATAAAAAAGCTTTCTAGGATTTGAATAAAAATAGTTTATAACACATCAATAATTGGTTTTATAATAATCATAAAATATTATTAAGTGCCCATTTACACTGGACATCGTTATACTAATTTCTTGCACAGGGAGAGAGACTGGAACAGCTTATGTTGCTATAAACTAAACCTGCCTAGACAGTCCTTGGAAAACCTAAGCCATTACCCACTTTTAGGCAGACCCATTCCTAAACCATCCAGAAGAGATGAAATAGCTTTGTAAGTTACTTTCCATGAATTACACTTGCAGACTATCATGTAATCACTCCTCTGCTTTCTCCACACTTGTTAGACCACAAAACTTTTTCAAAAAGTCTTAGCCTAAGTTTTAAAAATAATATTTTTGTCTTTCTTCTGACCCTTCAGGTTTCTCCCCTGATATTGTTTTATCAGTGAGCCAAAAGGAACAAAAGAATAGGAAACTATTTCAATGAATTATTATAAAGTGTTCTCTTTTCTATGCCCTACTCTTTATTAAAGGATAATAGATACCAAAAGAGTACTTTCTAAGATGCAACATATTATTTATGCCTTAAAGTTCTGATATTATGAAAAGGAGAAAAAAACTAACTTATGTATGAGGATATGTAAAAATTCTAGTAGTAAAGTGAAATATGTTTACCTATTTCCAACACTTTTTTCCCCTTTAAACATGATTAGTTTTCATAATGGAAACATGTAATTTATTATTTAACTCATTTGGCTTTTTAAGTAGTTGACTCAATGCTGAGTGTTTCTCCAGACCTTTGGGGATATAATAACAACATGTGTAGGTTTTATATCAAATAACCATAGATCTTTCCATGTGGCACCCAAGTGGATATGGGTTTTAGAAAGGTAATTGTCTTGTCTTTGACATACTTCACAGATTAAGGTCTTGAGCCACATTTCTCCTCATCTCAGTGCTTGTATCCCCTTTTTGGTAACCAGAAAGAAGCAATTTTGGATAATGGTTTAGTAGAAGAGAGATGATTGCCTACACAGGGACTCTGGGCATGCAGACAACACAGCCCATCACTGGGATCCCCAGAGAGCTTGAGAAAATGTCCTGTGTTGGAAACAATCTGTGGCAAAATTTAGGAGGTTGAAAATCTCATCATTTGTTTCTAAGAGTTTTATAAATGGAACAAAACGATTGATACTTGGCCTTCTTAATGGCACCTGGAAAACTGTCTCTGACTTTAAAGAGAGAGAGAAGAAATTCAGAGTTCCAGACCCACTCATGATTATGTTAGAAAACCTGTCAGATCATAAGTAAACAATCATTTTTATCCACATCAGAGATTTTATTTTGTATGACCAAAAATGGGTAAATCATGAGAGGATTCTAAATTCAAACATTAAGACATGTTTAGCACATTACACAAGGGATAGTAATGAGTTAAATTAATATCAAAATCATCATAATTCCAGTCAGCCATGGCAAGAATCACAGTCATATGGCTACAGAGTTGGTGAGGTAGAAATTCTACATACAAAACAGAGTTGGTAAATGTAACCTAGAAAATATGCTACTTTTCTAAAATTACACTTCCTACAAGAAAATAAGACTCAAAGTCTCACTTTAGAATGCTTTTGTTCAACTGATTTAAGTTATTTTTGTAAGCAGCTCTGATACTTAAATTTGGTCTCCCGCCAAAAGCTATCATTTCCTCATCATATTATAGGTAGTTAGTAGCTTGAAACCAAGATATAAAAACTCTCTGACCTCAAAAACATAATGTCTTTTTCTCTTGTGGTGAAAAGCATTCATCTCATATGTGTCAGGAATAGGAAAAACATTTTGTCACTAATATCTGTACTGAACAGCAAATTACTAAATTTTGTGAAAATTGTTGAATGTGACTTTCAAAGTGTGCATAATTATGTAAACTATGTGAAAGCTTCTGTTTTTCATATGCAGAATTGAATTATTCTGTAACAAACCTCACCTAAGAATTTCAATTTTATTTTAAATCAAATGAATGCTGGTTTCACGATATGATCCCAATAACCTACATTTTGAATT
This sequence comes from Plecotus auritus, assembly GCF_963455305.1. Taxonomy (NCBI): domain Eukaryota; kingdom Metazoa; phylum Chordata; class Mammalia; order Chiroptera; family Vespertilionidae; genus Plecotus; species Plecotus auritus. Next base: position 153,083,583 of record NC_137775.1, read on the forward strand.
TTACTATCTTCAATTGTCTATTAATATTCTGCAGAAATCATGTAGATGGCTTAATCTGACTAACATTTTCTGAAACTTGTTTGTAAGTTCTCAGTAGGTTACTTGTGGTCATTCTCACTGAATTTTCATTTATTCATGTATGCAAATGTGGACAGATACAGGACATATTTTTGATGAATGTAACTGTCCACAAACTGGCTAGGGCAAGTGGTTTGCTTATTTATAGGAAATTAGATACCCTTTCTTTTAACGAGTCTTCCCTTCAGGTATTATTTAGAAGAGTTCAGAACATTTCCAACCTGTGCTATATAACAGACATAAAGAAATTATGTAAGGAGATACTCAACAGAAAAGAAAAAAGATACATATGATTTTCAATGTCAAATATACATCTGCTTTCAAAGTAAAGCATTTGAACATTATAATTATACTATATAATAAAGAGCTAATATGCTAATGGTCTTGACACCCTCACACCATAATGACTGTTCAGCAGGAGGCTGCGTGCACGGTGGGGCGGAGCTGCCACATTGCTCCAGAGAAGGGCGGAAGCTGGGAGGCGCCCGGAGGAGGTGGGACCATCCCGTGGTGGGGATGATGGGGGTAAGAGCCTGTAGCACCCCCCTCACCAGTCCTTTGCCACCTACCGCTCGCAGTCAGTGCGCCTGCTGCCCACCTGCCAGGGGAAGGAGCGCAGCGTGCGCACTGCCAGGAAGTAGTGCAAACTCCGCAGCAGGCGGGAGGCTTCCACGCTCTCCTCTAGCGCCATGATGGGGCGGAGCCGCCGCATTGCTCTGGAGATTGGGCAGAAGTGGGGAAGTGCCTGGAGGAGGCGGGACCAGCCCAAGATGACTCACAAGACTGAGGGCGGAGCTTGAAGTGGCCAGAGAAGGCCGGAGGGGTCAGGAGTGGGGCCAGGTGTGCTCAAGCTCTGGGTGGAGAGGTTAAGTGTCAAGGTGGGGCGGCGGAGGGGTGGGCAGGGTGTGCGCGGGTGGGCAGGGCCACGTGATTTTGTGCGCTGGGTCACTAGTAGTAACATAAAAGTTTATAAGTCAATTCATAGTCATATCATATTTAAATATTATTAAATCCTCTAGAGCTACATTTTCTAGTAAAAATGAAATGTGAGCCACAAATACAAGCCACATATGTAATTTTAAAACTTTCTAGTTAACCACATTTAAAAAGGAAAAAGGTAAAAGCTATTGTAATAACGTTTTACTTTACCCAATATACGCAAAATACTATCAATTCAATACAGGATCAATAAGTTATAAATGCAATATTTTTACTTTCTTGCTTACTAAGTCTTCAAAACCAAGTGTATAGTTTACACATAAGCACTTCTTAATTTAAACCAGACCCATGTCAAGTGCTAAAGGGCCATATGTGACAAGTGGCTACTAAACTGGACAGCACAGTCATAAACCATCCCTTTCATCAAATAACATTTTAGGTCACCATATTATCACTCGAGTGACAGATTTTTCTCATAGACAATAAAGTGGAAATGTCTACTTAAATGACCGAGAAAACAGTAAACACCAAAGCACAGTAACAACCTAAGATTACGTTGAGTCAGTGACATTTCTCATTTAATTGCTTTGCTGCACTGAGTACGTGTAAAATATTATTAATAACCCAACAGATGTACATTCCTTAGCAAAGCTCTTCCATCTTGCTTCCTAATTACCCATTTTATCACTTTATCTTTTCTTTACTTGAAAAATCTACTTTTGACTTTGCTATCAAGTTATAGGTTACAAACAAATACAATAAAAACAAACAAATACTTCAAGTAAATAATGTGAATATAAACTTGTGTGAGTAACCCATCCTTATGTTCAGTAGAGAGAGGAATTGTTGACTCATGGTAATAGTGTAAAAAAAGAGAAATTATGTTTTTTGTCTTCCCTCTTTTTTTGGTTAATCCTCATCTGAGGCCTTTTTTTCATTTATTTTCAGATAAAATGTAAGGGAAGGAGAGGGAGAGGGAGAGGGAGAGGGAGAGGGAGAGGGAGAGGGAGAGGGAGAGGGAGAAAAAGAAGGAGAAACATCAATGTGAAAGAGACACATGGACTGGTTGCCTCCAGCATGCACCCCAAACGGGGGTGAGGAGTGAACCAGCAACCTAGGTACTGCCCTTGACTGGGAATTGAACACACAACTCTTCCATGCGTGGGCAAATGCGCTAACCACTGAGAAACTGCCGAGGTCATGTCTTCCCCCTTGTTGCTGTCTGAGAACACACTCTGATTTTGAGTATTCACAGTGTTAATAACCGGTGCCTCATATTTCTCTCATTAGACCCCTACTTTCATACCGAAAGCTAATAACAATTCCAATTTTCCTTTTCTTATACACATCATATATGTCCCATTTCTAATTTCCTTTGGGTCTTGCTAAGTGACTGACTCACTACTCTCATAAACTAATTAAAACTAAGTTACCAATGACTAAAATTGGCTTAATGTATCCCATATAATGTTTGCATTTTAACACAGAATTTAAAACTGTAATCCAAAAAGTTAATCATGAAATTTAGGAAATAACTGGCCCATTTGGTGGGAAACATTTTCAGAGGAGCCTTTGGTTCTCTCCAATCACAATGGAGATGTTTTCCAGGTTTGTTGGGGCATCTGGTGTGGTATTTATTATGACCCCTGTGGAACCTAAGCAAAACATTAATGCAAAGGTTTTTGGAAAACAAAACTGAGCATAAAATAATTTATACTATAATTCCAGGTTATAAAATATTTACACATCTACTTTTATGAGTGGAAACCATTTGCAATTGCGTTATTAAGGCAATTAATTGTTTAAGTTATTAAGTGTTTAGTGAGTTAAGTGCTTAAGAGACAGTCCCTTCATGGCTCAGCAAATAAGAAAGTGGGAGTAAAATTTTGATCAATTTTTAAATGGGCATTCGTACAAAACCCAGTGGATTTCTGTGATAGTCATCCTGATTAAATATACTTCTTCAAAATTGATAAAGGAAGCTGAACCTTTCAAGGGCAATACTGTTTTTCTCACACAATATTTATGTTTTATCATATAACTTCCTTCTCTCAATGGCGCTATTAACTGTGATACTATAAAATTACTAAGAAATTAAAAGACCTTTAAGACTCTTTTGTCAATGTCTTCCAAATACAATGCCCAGGGAAATTTTGATTGATCTTAATTTGACTGTTGGTTAATGACTTAAGAAATTTGCCAAATATCTAATTTTTCAGTTGTTAATAAAAGTCAGGAAGAGAATATGAAAGAATTTTACTTCTAGTTAGACAATTTGTCTGCTGGATTTCACCAGGCTTGTTCTACTGCACATAGTCAGAGGATCTGGGTTCTAATCGAGGTTCTCCCTACCACTAACTTCCTAAAAGACGTTGGATTAGACATTAAAGTCCTAACAGAATTGAGTCAGAGTTCTCAAATTGTGAAATGAAAAATTTTCAAGAATATAATGACAATGGGTTATATTTCCATGCTATTGTATTAGAAGGTCTTGAGTGAACAATGAATAGAGAATGATAAACTGTAGTCCATTTCAATTACTTGAAAGCCTGGACTCATTTGCTTTCTTGACACAAATGTGGAGAGCTCATTTACTCTCTTTTTATATTTCTTTGCACATTACTTCCCGGGAAAGTTGTGGGTGTACAGTATTTCTGTTTTTGTTCCAAGCCTTTCATTTATATCCACCCCTGTTGGTGAATTAGATAGACCCTAAGTATATCGCTCATATAATGTGAACTATGATTACTCCATGGAAGATCATATATGAAGCACTTCAACTTTATATTTTACTATATGTGACATTTAAAAATTTTTGATTTGTAGTAAAGAGTCAGCATTTTCATTGTGATCACCTTGTGCTCTGTCAGATACAAACATAAATCCTAAATGATAGAGCCTGGTTGAAGTTAGCAGCAATTTAGATGTAAGTAGAACCAATTTATAAGCCAGAAAGACAATAAACAACCCAAAAGGCTAAAGAAAGTAAGACTTTTTGGTATCTAACCATAAGGCTAGCCATTCTTGAATAATGCCGATTTTTTTCTCTGAATAAAAAAACTCACAACTTATTAAAATCAATCTCATGACCAAAACAAACAAAAAATCTGTCAGAATACTGGCATTTTATATTTAAAGTTCTAGAGACCAATCATTAATTCTTTTAAAAAATATATATTTTATTGATTTTTTTTACAGAGAGGAAAGGAGAGCGAGAGCGAGTTAGAAACATCGATGAGAGAGAAACATCAATCAGCTGCTTCCTGCACACCCCCTACTGGGGATGTGCCCACAACCAAGATACATGCCCTTGACTGGAATTGAACCTGATACCCTTGAGTCAGCAGGCTGAAGCTCTATCCACTGAGCCAAACCAGTTAAGGTCAACCATTAATTCTTTAAAGATATATGTTTTATTGAGGTACAGCTCCCCCATTTTCCAAATATTTATATTATAATTTTGCCTTTAATACCATCCTTTTTATTATGCAGTATTTTATGAAAGTACCACAAATACTAGTTTATAATAGAAATATATTGTATTAATGAAGAAAGAGAAAAAGCAGAGGGAGAAATGCATGGGTTAAAACACAATCAGAAAATAAATGGGAACTGAAGAAGAAGAAGAAGAAGAAGAAGGACGAGAAGAAAGAATTGGAGGAAAATCTGGAAAGGGAAGAAGACAAGGAGGGGTAGAATGAGGATGAGGAAAAGGACAGTTATGTGCCCTTCCATGAAGTTGTATTGTTGTAACCCGATTCCTCAGATGGCATGCTGGGCCAAAGTCATACATATGTGGCCATCTGTACCACCTAATAGCTGATGAAGAACTAAGGTACACTGTCCAATATAGCTGGCACTTGCTACATCTGGACATCAAGAACTTAAAAATGTGGCTGGTTTGAATTGAGATGTAAAATCCACATTAGATTTTTAAGACTTAGTACAAAAAAAAGTAAAGCATCCTAGTAATTATTTTTTATGTTAATTACATGTCAAAATGATGTTTACATTGCATAATGTTGCAATTTCTAAACTAGTTTTTCTGAAAAAAAAAAAACACAAGACTCAATAAGTACTCAATTATAGGTAGCAAGTTATGACACCCACAACTAACAAGAGTGGGTGAAAGTGAGGGTTAAGAGTCAATTCAAAAGTTCAGGACAGTAATAGACACTTGATTGACAATAGACTCAGTCAGGAAGAGGGTTCAAGGGACATTGGAGGGTTGGGACCCTCCTCAGTTGACCAAACCAATGACAGCTGAGTGATGGACAGGAGGAGAATTTATTATACATTCAGTGATTCTGTCATTCATTCAGTAAATATTTATTGAGAGCTTACTATGTATCATGCATGAATTCTCAGAAGGCAAAATAGTGAACAAAATAATTAATTCTCTTTGAATCTTCCCTTTCACTGGGAATACAGATATTTATCAACTAATCATACAAATACAAAATTGCAAACTGATAAGTAATATAAAGGTCAAGTACTGTTGTTTTGAAAACTCTGAGAGTAATTTGAATTAGGTTTGTTAAGTAAAAAAGTGGAATTGCGATTGAATACCCAGTCCCCTCCCTCCTTCTAGGTCAGTGGTTCTCAACCTTTCCAATGCCACGACCCTTTAATACAGTTCCTCATGCTGTGGTGACCCCAACCATAAAATTATTTTTGTTGCTACTTATAACGGTAATTTTGCTACTGTTATGAATCATAATGTAAATATCTGTGTTTTCTGATGGTCTTAGGCGACCCTGCTAGTGATTCTCAACCTGTGGGTCACAACCCACAGGTTGAGAACCGCTGCTGTAGAGCCTAAGACCATCGGAAAACACAGATATTTACATTACTAGGTCAATACAGATCTTTAGGAAATGCATGATTTTTATTTCTAATAACAAGAAATAAAATTTTCCCATTGCTCCTGAAAATTGTTCTGACTTATCTTATCTGAAGGTCAAATGACTGAACTATATGGAAGTTGACATATATATATATATATATATATATATATATATATATATATATATGTGTGTGTGTGTGTGTGTGTGTGTGTGTGTGTGTGTGTGTGTGTGTGTGTTTTTTCCCAAAATACAAATCAAGTTGCTTGTAAAGGCTAATTGCAAAATTTCTGCTAACTAGTTAGCTAGATCAGTTCTCCTTTTCTCAATTTAACTCAAGACATGGTCTATGTTGTAAAATGCTTCAAACATTCCTCTTACTCAAAGACTATATGTTTTAAAGTCTGAAGTATGATTTTTGGTGATATACAACTAACGGAAGGTAGATTTGATGGCAGATATACCGTGAGAATTGACCGTATCCCCCGTTGGTATGATAGCAATATGGCCTTTGTTTCCACAGTGTTTACCAGTGTGGACTAGTAATTTCTTGTTTCTGACAGTGGGGATGGGAGAGGAGTCAATGAAAAAACAGCTTATCCAGGGCACTGATGTCTAAATTGAGATTAGAAAGGTGAGTCAAATCAAATAAAGATTCAAGGCATATAGGGAGAAAAAGCATTTCAGGCTGATGGAATACATTTGCAAAAGCTCTGGAGGAAGACTAGATCTTTGGATGAACTCAAAGGAGAACAAGGTGGCTGGTGCTGACAACAGGGGGAGCCCCGAGGTTAGAGATCATTTGGGACCTAAAAGGTTTTGTTAAAGATTTGGGTTAATTTTGAAAAAGTAAAGGGAATACATTACATATTTTAAAATCCACTATAACCAAATGAAAAAATATATTAAAATTTAAAAGGCATTCAGATTTGTTTTTAAAGTAGATTGGCAGGCTGCAGCATGTAGAATGAACTGGAAACAGTAAGAGGACAAGTCTGGAGGTCTAGTGCAGGAGTGCAATAATGGGAACTTGGGGTAAGGGGAGGTGATGGACATGGGAACAACAATTAGGTTTCAAAGGAGGAAAATAGGAGCTAGTATTAGCAACTTGCTTAAAGAACCATATGGCTTTTCTTGGTATCTTCCTTTCTTTCTCTTAGAAATAAGAATCATTGAACAGAACTTCTAAATATTTTCCTGATACTCAGGGTTTCTTTATGAGATGCATGGCCAAGCTGCAGTATGGACTTTTTATGAAACATTATAAAATTCTGTAAGTCATAATTTGCCTTTAAGAAAAGTCTTCACAGGCATGCAGGCATTGATTGGTGTCCCTATCAGAGTTTGTTTATAGCTCTTGTTATAGCCCTCGTGTTTTATGATGATTATTTATTCACTGACTGCATAACATTAAATTTTGGCTTCTCAGAAGGAGCCATTTATCATTTAGTTTTGTTTTCCCCACATCTAGAATAACATTGGCACATGGTTTGAAACTGAGTAAATGAATTCTTACACTGATGGACATCCACATTCAGAAAAGAAGGATGCAACCCTGGCCACTATTTCTTGACGAGGGATCTTGCTAGAAATGCAAATTCTGAGGCCCCACTCCTCATCTCCTATTCAGAATCTCTGGGCGTGGGTTACACCAGGTCATTCTGATACATATTTATATTTGAGAACTCTTCCATTGCCTCCATGGAAGGTAGACCAATCAAATGAGGCTAACACTCACAGACACAGACTGAGAGCTGTCAGAGGGGAGGAGGGCTGCATGAAAACGGTAAAGGGATTAAGCAAAAAACCCAAAAAGTTAAAAAAAAAAAATCTGATAGATAACATGATTACCAAAGGGGAAGAGGGTGGAGGGTTCAGAGAATGTAGAGGAGGTATAAATGGTGAATGGAAAGAGACTTGACTTGGGGTGGTGAACACACAATGCAATATACAGATGATATATTTTAGAATTGTACCCTGGAAACCTACATAATTCTATTAACCAATGTCACCCTAATAAATCCAACATAAATAAATAAATAAATACATAAACACATAAATAACACACAAAAAAGTTGGATCAGCATAAGAAGGATTCAAGTAGCCTATTTTAGGATCTCCTATCATTCCTTCTTCTGAATAATTTTTATAAAATGCTTCAGAATCATGTAGGTGTTTTTGGTGTCAAAATTCTGATATGCAAAGTAAACCATGTTAGGGGGCAGCAAACTCTTTTCAGGGCATATGGTATCTGACATAAATACTCAATTCTGCCATCGTGGCCTGCAAGCAGCCACAAATAGCACATAAATAAATCTGTGTAGCTGAGTGCCAATGAAATGTAATTTCTGGATATTGAAATTTGAATTTTATATGATTTTCATGACCCAAAATATTATTATTCTTTTGATTTTTTTTAATACTGTTTTGAATGTAAAAGCCATTTTTACTTGTGGGCTGTACAAAAATAGGCATTGGAGTGGATTTGACCCACAAACATAGATTGCCACTGTCTGGTCTATGTAATAATCAATTAGCAACTCACAGTTTTCCAGGCATAGATATTTACTCATTAACTGAGTGTTTATTTTGTGCCCAGAAAATAAGCAATGCAGATGAAGTGCTTTTCTTCAGAGAACTTAAGAGAGCAGAGGAGAAAAGCTATTACAATTAATTAACTAAATGAAATAAAGGGTATGTCAGTTCTATGAGAGAGAGTAATAGAGAAACCTACTTTTAGGTAGGGTTGATAAGGAAGGTCTATCTGAGGAGGTACAAACTGTGATCAAAAGGATGAAAATGTGCCCATGGTATGAAAAGCTAGGAGAAGGGGGTTACAGGCCAAAAGGAACAATAAACATAAAGTCACTGGGGCCCGAAAAGCTTGGTGTGTGTAGGAAATGACAAACATTAACATGATTGATTAAAGCAGAATGAGCAAGGAGAAGAGGGTCAGGAATTGACTGGAAAGGCAGATAGAAAGTAGATCGATCCTATAGGGCCTGGTTGGCCAAGTCAAGGGACTTGGGGACACGGTTTACAGAGGGGAAACATGATTTTATCTTTGTTGCTATGTGAAAATACATTTGGAGGGGAACAAGGGAGATGGTCTGGAGATTGGCTGAAGAGACTGTGTGTATGTGTGTGTGTGTGTTTCACAAACACATGTTAGATATCATTAAAACTGAAATACTAATAACAGAAACCTCAGTAAAACAAAGTTATTTCCCAAGCCTAAACGGATAATCCCATAACTTTGGAATTTAACAAAACATTCAGTACTAGAGAATCAGAGCAGCCCTTTGGAGATCAATGGAATGGGATTTGATCTCGATACGGAACAAAATTTTCCTCGGAAGAAAATAAAAAGTTTCATTCAGTATTTTTAATCATAAAGAGTGATGTTATTTATGTGAATGTGGACAAGAAAAAGGAACTCTGAATAGGTAGGTAAGCCTTGTGAATGAATGAGCTTTGATAGTCTACTGTTCATCACAGTGAACAGCTATTTAACCCAGCTCAGTACTGACATTTTTTTCTATTACCAGAGGCATTTATCTAATAACACAAGCCTATTAGTGGATCTGTCTAAATTGATATTGAAAGGACAATTAAAACTAGAACTCAGGCTACAACCACTCACTACTCAATGTGGTAGGTTAGAATGTATTGAATGTCATATTTTAAAAAGGTATACTATTAACACTGGGGCATAAACGCTAATTAGAGTAATGACTTCATTCAGCAATTTCCTTTTTATGGGGCCATTTGTACCAAGTTTTCTCCTCCATACAAAAGGGCAAATCCTTATTAATTTAGATGATTACCTCATTGGAATGAATACTAAGTGAAAACAATACCGCAGGCCAGGCATACCATTTCTTCCCCATTAATCCATGCCATTGTATCAATGATAACTAGATGAAAACATTTAAACATTTTCTCATTTACAGTGGTTCACATGTCTCTGCTCATCTTCCCCAACAACTTTCTTCTGCAGGAAAAGAAAGCTAATTTCAATTTTATTTTTTTAAGAGTATTGATGAAGAATATGAAAGATGGGCCTCAGTTCACATTTTTCCTTAGTGATACTAGGAATCCATTCCATTAACTAAGGTGGATAATTGCCCATCTAAGTCTTATACTAATCAGTTGAAACATTGCTTAGAAAAAAATATTCTTACACCATTCTCTTACATTCATGTCACAAGCCACCAGTAGCCTAAACGTGAATATGAGTTTCAAGAAACAATCTCTGTGCTTTAGGCTGGAGGCAGCATGCTGAAATTCATGAATTACAACTCCTTCAACAAGAATCTCTGATGGCTCCAGGGACTGGAAATGGAATATGAAACTTTTCACCCAAAGGTCATTGGCTCCAATTTGCCCTAAACTGGCAGTGGCTGAAAGTTATTATCTCTAGATAGCTGCTCAGCAAGGGCTGCAAAATAAATTGGTGGTTTCGGTGTAATTTCTAAAAGACAGGTATCTGTGTCAGGAACTCATGATTACTTCATGCCCCAGGGTGGATGGTTTTAGACAGGAGTTAAGACATTGACTGAAAGGAGATATCCCACCACCTTCTAGACTTTACAAGTGGTCTTTTTATATGGAAACAGCTGAAAGACTTTGAGCATCTGGTAAGAATATTAACTGAAAGTTTGTCATTTGTAAGGTGGGGGGTGGGGGGGAAATACATTTATATCTAACTACAGTCTCTCCAAATACCATGTTTCTGTTTAAATAAGATGTCTCAGATTTAATAAAATGCTAAGGAGAAGATTTTATTAAAATAATTTAGATGCTTGCTACTCAAAGTGTGACCTGCAGCATCAGCATCACCTGAGAGTTTATTAGAATTGCAAACTCTCAAGCCCAATCCAGACACTTTGAATCAGAATCTACATCTTACCTAATAATAGACAAACATGCAAATTGACTGTACCTCTGCTACACCACCAGCCAATTGGGAGTGAGCAGCTCCCGGGCCTGAGCAGAAAGGGGTTGGGCCGGAGTGGAAAGGTGGTGCTGGCATCCAGGGAAAGGAAAGCCCATTCTAGCACGAATCTTCGTGCATCGGGCTTCTAGTTTTAACATGATGCACAATAAAGTTGGGGGAGTGCAATGTGTCTTGAGGACACATTGTACAGCTGCACACTAAACACCAAGTACACTCAGTAAACATATGTTGATGACAAAACCATAGACCTAAATACTTCTGTATATTAATTTCATAATCTAGAGTCCTCAGCTGCTTGTATTATTTATGTTGCCACTTATAAAATCACCTGCCTATTTATTGTCTTAGTATCACCATTAGACTTTAAGCTTCTAGAGGGCAGAGCCCCAACTTGGCATTCCTTTCTAGTCTCATTTAGATTTTATTAATTGGATCATGGAACTTGAAATTATGTCTTCATCACCTTATGTCTTGCTAAGTAATCTTATTTTCATGCAACACTAATTTAAACAGGTTGTGTTTACCTGAGAGACCTGAAGAGCTATCATGATGGTCTGGATCATTACCCAGCATTAAATTGCTAAACCACCATTTATGACACTGATGGTGAAGAACATGATAAGAATATTTTGTCCACTCTGCTAAACCTGTAACTGTCACAAAATTAAACAGACCAATTTTTAAATGGCTTTGTAAAGAACATATTGCTATGTACAATATTTCATTAACTTTGGTCAACATGAGACTAGGATATATTATCTGGGATATATTTAACATCTGGGTTATTTTACCTCTATAAATATTTACAGTTGCTATCTCCCAATGGAAAGCCTAAATAAAATGTATTAACTTTATGGTACCAATAAATGATTTAGTCTGAAGTGCAATTGTTCCTAGGATCTAAGGTTTCCATTCTGAAAAAAAAAATTACTAATTTATTAAACATTTTCCTCAACACACATTTTATTGCCCTATTCAAATTATCCGAATAAAAAGTTTATATGTTTGGGTAGTTAAGATTTTCATGAGTATCTCAAGTCAGCTAAATATGGCACATGGGCAAGTTCCCTAAGTTCTCTGAACCCATATTTCAACATTTGTTTTTTGTTTACTACTACTACTACTACTACTACTACTACTACTACTACTACTACTACTACAGCTGCTGCTGTTGCTGCTGCTGCATGTACAGTATTTGCTTTGAGATCACTGGGTTTGCTAAGAGATTTTAAAATAATTGAACATATAAGATCCACTCCCACACGGTTCACCAGGTAACATCAAAATATTGTGCTTCAAATTAAAGAAAAACTTAAAAAATATAAGCCTACAGATATAATTATCTTTTCTAATATTGCTAAAAATTCTCAATTATGGTTTAATCTGATCTTTTCTTTAGGCATGGAAAATTAAACATTTAATTATGCTGATTAAGATATTACCAACAGCTGTTGCCCCTTATACTCTTTCCCTTAATAGAAAAGAGGATCCTTTTATCATACCAGTTGTAGAAGAGCCTCATCTCTGTCCTACCTAGAAGCAGTGTACCCCAGAATAAAGAGCTTGACTCATGGATTCAGACAAACATGGGTTTAATTCTGGGCTCTGCCACATGACAGCTATGTAACCCTGAGCCGGTTATAACATCTATTAAACAGGGATAACAATAATCCCTTCCATATAGGGCTGTTATGAAGATATTAAATGAGATGTTGCATGCTTTTGCATAGCACTCAACAATATGCAATGATCATAATTAGGTAGGTGATAAATTCTTTCATTATTGCCTAGACCCAAAATATTAAAAGGGGGTCATTTTCATTTAATTGTGTGCTCAACGGAGGACACCTTTCAGTAGCCTGACTTTAGCAACTGGTGAACCCAGACTGCCTCTACCTTTTAGGCTTTCTGTTTTCTCATCTCCAGGATTGGGTTCCTGGGGAACTCTGACTAACACAATGCCTTTGACTTGCCCTAGATCATACTAACCAACTTACTTCCTAATTTCTTTCTCAAGCTTATTATTTTGCCTTCAGATTTATAAAGAATCTTGACTGACAACTAGTCTGGACTCTCATTCCAGACATTCTAGTTATGTCTGCTTTTCCAGTGTTAATTCAGCCTCTGTTTTTAACACTTCCAGTGTTGGAAAGTTCACTATGTAATTAAGCAACCCATTCTGGATAGCCCTTAATTATGAGATACTTCTTCCTTCTGTTGAACAGACATCTTTGTTCCCTGTTACATAATACGAATGATACTGATTTGCGCTTTTGGAGCAGAATAGAATACATCAAAAGGCTATATTCCACATGATGGAGCTTTAGATATTTCAAGATTGCTGTCATGTCTTATTCGTGTCAAAACATAGTATTATACAGATCTAAAGATGGTGCTGGAGATATTTTTTTACCAGTACTGAAAACAATGGGACTATAATTTTCATCTTTCATTTGGAAATTGTCCAAGCATTAAATAAAACTTGAGTGGCTATCCTGGGTTAGACAGAAAGAATTCACTTTTGGTCCAACTTGTAAGATGAGATTGCTAAGAAACATAGAATGGTTTTCAAAATTTATGTGCCCCTTTACAATCTATGGATCTTTTAAATTTCAACTAAATGAAGAAAAAAGTTTCTCCTCTCATTTTCTATAGATTGCTGGTAACTTTAAAATTCTTTTATTAGCATTTCATCTTACAGAAGTGGGTTTCCCTGGTAGAGGCCCAGTTTGACGAGCACTATCAGTAAGTAAAAATTCCTGGACTTTGAGAAAGAAAAAAGCTGACAGATGAGAGCTATGTTGGAACTATCAGTTAGGTCTTATTGCTAGGAACTGGCCTGGCACTCACAACTGGTCCTTGGTGTCCCCCTGTCAAGCATCAGCAATATTTTAGAACACCAACTGCAGACAAGACCACCCTGACCATGATGGATCAAGAGAATAACCAGACCACTCTCTGCTGCATCTCTCCCAATCACAGCACTAGCCTTGCTTCATCCTTCACCTTCCAGATAAGATTACTTAGATACCCACTCAGAAAACATCCCTGCTCCTTCACAACATTCAATCCAGAATAAAGCCCCACTTCCTTGAGTCCTCTCTATTATTACCTAATGCATGACCGAATCTTCAATCTTCCATGGTCTGTGCTCTCCCTAATTGCAATGAGTCAATAAACACACCTTGTTCAACTACAGGTGTGTTCCTGGTGATCTTGGCTGCAGGGTACTGATATCTTGTTATTGACGTGACACATAAAATAAAATAAAAGACTATCTGGAATTTTACCATATGTAAACCTTACTATAAATGTGTTATGGCCTTTAAAACACAAGTATAATTCATCTATGCTCAATGATGTCTATTTGGCCATTAAATCGTTTAATAAGGGTCCATTTGTGTCTTTATTATCATGAGCTGAAATCATTTCCTGGCGGGAATCTTGCTTTTGTCCTATCGGTCCACTCTTGACTTTCCTCAGAATAGAACTTACATGACCTTTTGCTCAGGCACCTGTCTTCTGGCATATCAGTTTTCATGAGAAAATCTATCCTATATTCCACTCCGACGATAAAGGATTTAATGCTCCACCTGACTAGCAAGAGGCACCAGTACATCAGGTACACATCAGAGAGGATGACCTTGGATTTAGAACTGTTCAGTGCATTTCCAAAGCTCAACCAATAAAAATATTTGTGAAAATATACCAGAAAGATACACAGTCTATATATTCTTCTAGACTCTAAAGTCTATTCCTAAAAGAAGTCAGACCAGAAAACTAATACCTGGATTTCATGGTATTGATTCCTTACATGAGAGCTTTTACCCAGCTGAACTTTCATGATTCCACTGGACTACACTGAGGAAAATTTTCAGTAACAGCTTTGTGACCCTTGATGCGGCTGTTGTTCATTACAGTACACTATGTCCCCTCCATACAAATGCATGAGGGAAAACGGTTAGTGTTGAGCATCTCTTGAGCAACCAGTTTGTTTTTACTCATGAAGATCGTGGATCTGGTACTTAATCATCCTTTCCTGGTGTTTAGTTCCCATAGAGAAAGGTTAATGGTTTAATTCTAGGAATTTATAGACCATATATTACAATTATACAGACCTCTAAGTATGCATTTTGGGAGTCACGTTGTACTATTATTTTTAAATTGATTTTTAATGTTGTATAGATCTTTGTAAACTATTCTAATTCATTTTAGATTTAAATAGGGGAATAAACAAATTAAATGATTACTAGAAAGTGAATTTAATGAGTGAGCTGATGGAAGCTCAGATACCTGTCAAAATATGGGAAGCTCATCAGTCATGACATTATAAATGAAGTTCATCTGACTCCAAATTCACTTTCTCACTGTATCCAAACAATGTTTCCTTGTATAATATATACTTTTAATCATTCATTTAGCCAAATGAATATATTTTTATCTACTTTAGAATGTTCATTAGGAAGTTACATCTGTAATTACTTTAATGCGTTGTTTAAAAGGCCAAAGTGGTTATTTGAAAACACACTCTTTAATTTTTTTTAGACTAATGCACATTAAGTTTATCTTTTTTCAAAGTGGTCTCATTACATAAGCTTGTAGACCATGTAAACTTCTGAGTCTCTCCCACAAGATCTGTTGTAAAGCCAGATGTCTTGCTTTTGCATTATCTTACAAAGTCTTATTGCTTGCTTCCCTAGTTAAAATGTTCCTCTTTATGCCTACTTTGCATCTGAATTACATTTCCAGCATAGTTAATCTGAGATCCACATCTATAAGTAGTAGTCCTACTGGTAACCTCCAAAGGAGACAGTTCTGAGGAAAATGTCCTGAAAAACAAACTTCCAGGTTTTCATAAGGCACTAAAAGGGCAACTTCCCATCTAACTACTGTGCTTGAAGTGATTATATGAAAGTTTAAAATATATTCCTAAACCAAGTAGAAGTGGCTTTTGGAGTTTACATTGTCAATGAAATAAAAGGCCAGTTTGCTTTGAGGAATTTGAGTTGGAAAAAAAGATACTAAAATGTAGAAAGAAAATACCATAGATTTTTAGATAGACATTTTTTTTTCTTTTAACGCAGAAATACATTACATAAAAACATGCAGGCCAGCATGACAGTAAAAACAACTTATTATGAGCTGTAAAGGTTAAAATGAGATACTACAAAGGCACTATGTGGTGATCTGGTTGACAAAACGGGTGTCTGTGGCTGCCATCATGTAATTGCTTATTTTTAAAACTGTAGGCCTATGACTTATCCCAGCCACAAAAGGCAGACACAGATTACTTGAGTTCAAATCAGTGATTCAGACTTCTTACGATATATTCCCAGATGTAGAAATGCTGGGTCATAAGACAGTCTTGCAAGTATGATATACTTTGACTGCATAATCATTTTTATAGTTTTACTAGAGGCCCAATGCATGAAAATTCATGCACTGGAGGGGGTGGCCCTCAGCCCAGCCTGCCCCCTCTCATAGTTTGGAAGCCCTCCAGGGCAGGAGGTGACCCAGCAATCAGGGGAAGGCGACACCCACATCACACCTCTGCTGCTGCCACTGCCGGCAGCACAAGCCTCAGCTGGCACTGGTTACCTGAGCCTCAGGCGGCCCTGGGTGGATGGGGGACGCTGGAGGCAGGCGTGGAGTAGCCGGACCTACCTGGGGGCGGGCCCAGCCGTGCCATGTGCCTGCTGCCCTGCCCCAGCGGGGCTGAGAGGACTGGGTGCCGCCATCTTTGAAGGCATGGCAGTCAATTGGCATGTTCCCTCCTTATTGGCTGTAGGCACCGCCATTTTTGTGAGGGTGTGATGGTCAATTAGCATATTCCCTCTTTATTAGATAGGATTTTAATAATCACAACACAATCATGAAAATGTTTTACATATTAGTATCTACAGTATCCTAATTTTTCCCATCAATGAAAAAAATGTGTTTGTGGCAAACTATGTACATTATTGGGGTCACCTTGAAAATGCAACTGAATTGCCTGCCAGAACTGATTTCAACAGAAAAATCAGTAAATTAAGGTAAATGTAACTGTCCTTCAAATAAGTAAATGCTTTGGAGCTTGATGTCATTAATGTGTTACTGGTGGAAGGAAAACTTATACAAACAAAATAAAACTTTCTTTTTCTGATTATTTTTTAAATTAAATTTATTGGGGTGACATTGGTTAGTAGAGTCAGATTGATGAGACAGAAGGAAGCCAGGTAGTCAGGAATTTGGACAATGGGGGCAGGGAAATAGAACCTAGAACCCATCTAGGTATGTTACTAAGACACCCTAACTGGGTGGGGAAGGAAGGGTGCATGCAAGAGGCATGAAATTTAAAATGTTATGGATATTGCTAAGACAGGCAGCTTGCAGATAACCAATCACATGATAGCAAGGTGTAAAAACCAATCCCAAGGATGTTGTTGAGGAAAAATTCTTTGAAAGGACCAATCAGGAACTAACAAGCATATAAACAAAAAAGTGGATATCTTAACCTCGCTATACAGTTGTTTTTCATATATTTTGATAAAAAGTACATTGTTTGAAAGATGGTATCAACTTTCAGCTACAGTAAATAAATCCCCAGATATTATTTTTAACTGAGATTTATTAATTATTAAATATTTGTCCTCTCTTCAAACATAAAAGTCAAAGCAAAAAAATTTCTGTGAAAACATTCTTCTTTTGTTGTTTATATAATACCGTATAACAGGTTGATCTAAATCACCATGTAATATGACTTGGATCTAAAATAAAGCACTTTTATCTATGAAATAAAAACATGAAAATTCCTTTTTATATTTAATAAATTATCAAAAATTTCTCATAAATACCTATGTGTATATGTACATGTGTAAATATGAAAACATTCATTTCATATGAATGTATGTGTATATATATGAATACATACATGTATACATGCATACATAAAATTAACTATTCTGCCTGAAAAACACTTTCTGTACATGAAGCTACAATAAGAGTTGTGATAATGTTATCATGAAATTAAAATGGCCAAAGATAATTAAAAATACACTATAGTGATGTTGATTAAATGATTTCTGAAGGCTTACTATTTAGATTTTGGAAGTGACTTTATATTAGCTATTTGAATTGCTCCCTGATGATAAAAGCACAGTACATTATTATTTATAGTATGTTAAAGAAACAAAAAGGCTTACTATGACCACATTTGAGAAAGTCAATAAACATTTTTCATAGATGGATTTTAAATCAATGACTACTCTTAGACCTAGCATTTTATAGTGCTCAGTCCCAAAAACATTTATCTGAACACTCATTTCTACCTGCATGTTTCTATTACATTCTATTATTTTATATTTTTACAACCCCTATCTCTACTTTCACCACTAACCATGGTGGGTAGGCAGAGCCTCAATATCATAAGAGCACATAATAATGCAAAATGTTTCAGGAAGAGTATTGCAATAAAATCAGTAAAGTTATTACCATGTAGAAAGCTCTTCAATCATAATAATGCTTTACATTTGCTTAGCACTTTATATTTTTTCAAAAAGTTTTCACATATATTAAATCGCTTGTATTATGCCTCACAACAGGGGTTCTCAACCTTTCTAATGCCGCGACTCTTTAATAGAGTTCCTCATGTTGTGGTGACCCCCAACCATAAAATTATTTTTGTTGCTACTTCATAACTGTAATTTTGCTATTGTTAATGAATTGTAATGTAAATATCTGTGTTTTCCGATATTGAGACCCTGCTAGCGGTTCTCAACCTGTGGGTCGTGACCCACAGGTTGATAACCGCTGCTGTAGAGCCTAAGACCATCGGAAAACACAGATATTTATATTATGATTCATTAACAGTAGCAAAATTACAGTTATGAAGTAGCAACGAAAATAACTTTATGGTTGGGGGTCACCACAACATGAGGAACTGTATTAAAGGGTCGCGGCATTAGGAAGGTTGAGAACCACTGCCTCACAAGGATGCACTACAAGAGGCAGGAGAGATAATGTCACATGAAATGTGGAGAAACTGAATCTCAGTGAATTAAGTGACTTATTGGAGAGTAATTTGTGGTTAGGGGCAAAACTGGATGATTTCTTGCCTAAGACCACGTACACTTTGCTGACAAACTTGAGCCTAACAGTAACTGAAGAGATACCGGTTGGGACGTGTGAAGCTGGCAATGATGTGGACTGATGTCATGGACTTCAGCTCTGGATTCCATCATTTCCTTAGGGTAACTGCTTCTCATATTATGAAGCTGTGATAACAACTCTAGAATGTTTGGATTGAAGGCTTGTAATTGTCCAGAGATGCAGACTGAAGTGAGAGTGAGGAGAGTAAGAAGAGGCAATGGCCTCCATTTGTAATTGTTAGGCTATTTGAAGAATAGTTTGGGGGTGAAGGTATACACAGGAAGTGAGGGACAGACTGCTTTTCTCTGCATGCCCCTATTTACACATCCCCATTTCCCTGTCTCTCTCAAGCTCCTCGACTACGCGTCCCCCCCTCCCCACCCACCAAACACACACACACACATGCAGAATCATACTCCCTTCTCCTTTCTGACTGAAATGCCATCTTTCCTCTGCTGGAATCTCTACACTTCGAGAATGTGAACTTGGAAGACTGTCTAATCCAAGCCCGAGGAAGTGGAATATTAATGTTTTTTACTTGCCCAAGTACACAAAGTGAGATCTGGTCTGCCCTCTGTACTGAGTTGTCAATTTGTACATCCATCTTTTCACTTACAATTAGTTATGTTTCCATATGTACTGCACATGCCTTGCTAGAACAACAAGATTGCAAGTTCCCCAAAGAAGCTACTTGACATGTCCTTGCATTCCCTTTCCAGGATCTGGCTTATTTTTCTGCTCACAATATGGTGAATTGAAATCCTAGCAAATGGACATCTTTCTTCTATAGCAATTTTAGAAGCAAGAAATTTCTTGTATATACCCTCCCTGCTCCAATGTAGAATTATCCCCTTGTCTTTTGTGTCTCTAGCCCTACAGCCAAGTGATTGTGCTATGAAACTCATATGGAGGTTCCCAGGTCTTCTCTACCTGCCAGCCAGCCCTCATTCACCACTGTGGAGCCACGCACTGAGGCTGGGTTCTGAAAACTAGAAATAAAAGTAAAGGGGTATTTCTACTTTGAAATACATTTTAAAAAGTCATATAAATATGAATAATTTGAAGAACTAAGATGGTGGTATAGGCAAATGCCTGTACTCACTGCCTCCCACAACCACATCAAAATTACAACTAAAATACAGAACAACTATCATCCAGAACCACTGGAAAGCTGGCTGAATAGAAGTCCTACAACTAGAGAAGTAAAGAAGAAAGCACACTGAGACTGGTAGGAAGTAAGAAGGCATGGAATGGGGTGGTCCAGCACCCATGTGGGCCGCTTTTATCATCGGGAGGGAGATTGCCTCTGCAGAGGCCACCCGTAGGAGCAAGGGGTCACAGCCCCACACCTGACCCCCAGCCCAAGGTCCCAGATCTAAGAAAAGAAGTCCCTACAGGCAATAAGAACTACGGGGTGTAAAAACCAGTGAGGGTTGGGGCTCAGTGACACAGAGGCTGCTGGAGACCCAGCTGCTCCTCTTAAAAGGCTGGTGACACAAACTGAACTTACAAGCTCCCGCTTCCTCTGAGCTCCAGCATCAGGGTGAGGCTCTGGGGAATACAGACACATGTGAGGAGGCACTGAAGGAGGAACTGGATTGTCTGGCATTGAGGCAGGAACTTGGGGGTGGATTTCTTCCAGACAGAGGTGCTCACAGCTGTCATTGTTCCCATGTTGGGACCTCCTGGACTATAGAGCTGACTGGCAGCCATTTCTATTTGCTCCACCCTGGTGATTCCCTAAGACCTGCCTCATCCAGTTTACAAACCCTCCCAAGCTGTGTGCAGAGGCTTTTACATATGAATGGCCGGTCCTTGCTCAGGCTCAAATCTCAAACATGCTGCAGCTGGGTCAGGAAGCCCCAAACCTATCAATAAAAGGCCCAAGAACCAGCACCAGCACCAGCCTGCCTTGCTTCACAGCTGAGCTTCATCTGGGCACTTCCAAACCTGATAGAAAGATGAGGAATCTGCAGATCTCTCTGTAGCTCCTGCTGGGTAGCCCCAGGCAGTGGCTGACTTTGCACCACCCTGGAGACCCAAGAGCCAGTGTACCCAGTGGTCAGTGTCAGACGATACCAGATCACAACTCTACATGTCCATAAGAGACACACTCAAGGGACAGACTCAGTGAGCACCAAAGCCCCACTGAAGCAAGTCCTGCTCCATAGGGGTGTCTCCTGCATAGCAGCTCTTCTACTGTAGTCCCAGCTGGTCCCCATAGCCAATTGGCCTGGAGGTCAATTCCTCCCAGTGACACCAACAGCAATCAAGGCTCAACTACAACAAGACTGCACACAGCCCACAAAGGGGTCCACCTAGAGTGTCCACCTCAAGTGATTGGGGAGGCTGAGCCACTGGGCCCTATAGGACACCTACTTGACAGGCCTCTCTATCAACTCAAGGAGACTTAGCAGCTCTATACAATACATAGAAACAAACACAGGGAAGCAGCCAAAATAAAGAGACAAAGAAAGATGTCACAAATCAAAGAAATGGAAGAAAGCAAACTACTGGATATAGAGTTCAAAAGCACAGTTATAAGGTTGCTCAGGAATCTTCTAGAAATCTCCAAGAGACTTAGTGAGACTTTCAAGGATCTTAGTGAGAAAGCAAAAAAAAAAAAAGGAAAAGGAAAAGGACCAGTCAGAAATTAAGCATACACTGACTGAAATGAAGAATAATATACAGGAATTCAACAGTAGAATAGAGGGAACAAAAAACACCCAACCAGAAGAGCATAAAGAAAAAAAAAATCCAAAAATTTGAAGACAGTGTAAGGAGCCTGTGGAACAACTTCAAGCATACCAACATCTGAATTATGGGGGTGCCAAAAGAAGAGAGAGAGCAAGATATTGAAAACATATTTGAAGAAATAATGACTGAAAACTTCCCCTACCTGGTGAAAGAAATAGACTTGTAAGTCCAGGAAGCACAGAGAACCCCAAACAAGAAGAATCCCAAGAAGACCACACTAAGACACATCAAAATTAAAATGCCAAGGGCAAAAGAAGACAAAGAGATAATCTTAAAAGCAGCAAGAGTAAAACAGTTAGTTACCTACAAGGGAGTGCCCATACAACTATCAGCTGATTTCTCAACAAAAACTATGCAGGCCAGAAGGGAGTGGCAAGAAAAATTCAGAGTGATGAATAACAAGATCCTACAACCAAGATTACTCTACCCAGCAAAGCTATCATTTAGAATCGAAGGTCAGATAAAGAGCTTCACAGACAAGAAAAAGCTAAAGGAGTTTATAACCACCAAATTAGTATTATATGAAATGCTAAGGGTATTATTTAAGAAAAGGAAGAAGAAGAAAAAGATAAAGATAAAGTTAGAAAATATGAACAACAAAGTGGCAACAAATACATATCTATCAACAATTGAATCTAAAACTCAAACGAATAAAAAAAAATCTGATGAACCGTAAAAACTGGTGAATGGAATTGAATCAGGGGCATGTTAATGGTACAGACTGAAAATTCTCAGAGAAAAGGGGGTGAGCAGGGGTGGGAAGAGATTAGACAAATATCTTATACTAGGCGCCCGGTGCACGAAATTTGTGCACTGGGGAGGGGTCCCTCAGCCCAGCCTGCCCCCTCTCACATACTGGGAGCCCTGAGGGGATGTACTACTGATGGCTTAGGCCCGCTCCCAATGGCCTCCCTTTGCAAGAGTCCACCAGGCTGATCAGGGTAAGGCACCAGCCCCATCACCCCACTGCTGCAGCCACTGCCAGTCACTGCAGCCGCCAAGGTATTTTCATCAACACCGACTCCAGCCCCTTCACCATGAAAAACATGACAACTTTTTTAGGCATTTTCAATATGTGTCTTTCATAGAATATGACATTTCTTTTTTTATTTTTCTTTTTATTCTCACCTGAGGATATGTTTCCATTGACTTTTTCCCCTTCCCTCAGATCCCAGGCTCGGACCCTGCCCAAGCCTAAGCCTCTGCCCCAGACTTTAGGCTTGGGAAGTGGCCCCCGCCCCGCTCCTCCAATCGCAGGCTTGGCCCCGTTCCAAGCCTAAAGCCTCCACCTGATGGCCGGTTGGGAGTGACCTGGGTGCCAAGGAGGTTCCTGGGACCCAGATATGTATGCAAATTAACTGCCATCTTTGTTGGGTTAATTTGCATACTCACTCTGATTGGCTGTGGATGTAGCAGAGGTACGGTCAATTTACATGTTTCTCTATTATTAGGTAAGATGCATGTATGCATTACTTATGTACACAGACAATAGGCTGGTGAGGGTTCTGGGGTGGGGCAGGGTGGGAACTGGGTGGAGGGGAGCTATGGGGGGATAAAAGAGGGACATCTGCAATAATCTCAATGATAAAGATAATAAATAAATAAATAAATAAATAAATAACTTTCCCCCCCTGAGTATAGCCCTCTATGAAAAAAAGCAATAATAGAATTTGTACCTTTGACCACTTTCATCCATTTTCCCAAACCCCTTGTTTTGCAACCATCAATCTACTCTCTGTTCTATATTTCCATATATAAGTGAAATCATATACTATTTGCCTCCTTGTCTGACTTATTTCACTTAGCACAGTGCCCTCAAAATTTATCCATGCTGTTCCAAATGGCAGAATTACCTGCCTTTTTTATGGTTGAATAGTATTTATCCATTCATGCTTTGATGGACACTTAGGTTGTGTCCATGTCTTGGCTATTGTAAATAATGCTGCAATAAACATGAATGTAGAAATATCTCTTTGAGGTAGTGACTTCATTTCCTTAGGATATATATTCAGAAGTATAATTCTGGATCGTATGGTAGTCCTATTTTTAATTTTTTGAGGAACCACCATACTGTTTTCCATAGTGACTTCATAAACTTATATTTCCATTAACAAGAATTCCCTTTCTCTACATCCTTGTCATCACTTATATCTCTTATCTTTTTGATAACAGCCATTCTAAAAGGTGTGAAGTGATATCTCATTGTGGTTCTGATTTGCTTTTCTCTGGTGATTAGTGACGTTGCGAACCTTTTCCTGTATGTCTTCTTTGGAAAAATATCTATTCAGGTCCTTGGCATTTTTAAAATCAGATTATTATTATTATTATTTGCTACTGAATTGTATATATATTGAATTTCTTATATATTTTGAATATTCACTCTTTATTGGAAATATGATTTGCAAATATTTACTCCCTTCCCTAGGTTGCTTTTTCATTCGTTGATCATTTATTTCTTTTGCTGTGCATATGATGTAGCCCCACTTGTTTATTTCTACTTCTGTTGCTTGTAATTCTGGTGTCATATCCAAAACAATCATTGCTAAGATCAATGTCAAGAAGCTTTTCCCTAATGTTTTCTTCCAAGAGCTTTGTGGTTTCGGGTCATTCAAGTATTTTTTTTTTTTTAGCATCATTTATGATGATAATACCTTTCCTAAAGAACTTACAATTGCCAAAATGAAAAATTACTTTTAAGGCTTACTTTTAGTTATTTTTTAAAATGTGCTTTCAGCAAAGAGATAGTAAAAATGCTTACTTTTGACTTTGCAAGTTGGAAACATTGAAATCATCCTGAAGCCCTATTCTAAGAGGCCAAAGTATAGCTCTGTGATAATTTACAACACCTCTTCTTCCTTCAGTTCCTCTATGGCCTTTTTGGGTCCTTATTATCACATAAGAGGTCATATGATAAATGACATTCTCACAAGTGTGACAGTAATTGTAATAGTCCCAGCTGTGACTTTGGTCTTAATTACTAACCAGTTGGCCCTCTTGAGGATGAACATGCAGAGCTTTTGTAGCTGTTCTAACAATAGATATTCTGGGACATCTTTCCTCTCTGCCAAACCTTGTTGTCAACATACCAAGATGACTTTAAAGTGTCATTCACTTAATGAAGTCACGGGCAGGGTGCTGTTACGTAGTCATTTAAATACACATGATGCTAATTTTAATTTCCAAGAATGCAATTCCATTTTTGCAGCTTAACAATAAATGTACATTTTCTCTGATAATAGAGATAAGGCTTCTGTAAGTGTCCCCAAGTTATTACAGGAAACATTTGTATCATTACAATTTTTAGGAGCTTGTAATCTGAATAAAACAAAAATACAAAAGCAAAAGAAACACTGCTTTAATTTTTGTGTTTCTTTTTTTTCAGTTGTAAGATTTATAAATATATTTTGGAATTGCTTCCCTCTATTACAGGTTGACTTACATATTAGAGAGTTTATTATATGACTAATTTGAGACCACCTTTTTAACAAATTTTACACATTTCAGGAAGGAAAAGGAAAATAGGAGATTGGTAATAGGTGTATATAATTCAGAAAACGGTAAGCTTTTAAGAAGTAATAGTGTTTTCTGTACTGCTATGGGGCTTATTTAAGACAGTTAGTGATTTTTTAAAATCTTCATATTTATAAACATGGTGAATTGTCAAAATACATGCACTATTTGCTCTGATGTTAAATAATTTCCCAGGCTGATGCTCACTAATATTAAGGTCAGCTTGAGCTTATCCTGTTTAAAGGATCAGAGGTAGCGGCACATCGGAGCACTGGCTTGAAGTGCTACATTCACCTCTCACTGAGTTTTTATACTCATCCATCTCTCTGTGCTTCAATTTCTTCTCCTGTAAACCATATGGGACTTTATTCTTACTGTCACTTCCCAGTTTAAGAAGTATATTTTTAATAAAATTGATGTTTAAAAAAAAAAATATATACACACACACACACACACACACACACACACACACACACACGCTGAGTGGCCAGATTATTATGATCTCTGAATGCATAATAATTTGGCCACTCAGTGTATATCCTATATCATAAAAGGCTAATATGCAAATTGTTCCCTCGACCAGGAGTTCGACCAGCAGGCAGGCCGACCAACCGCCCATGTCCCCTCTCCCTGGCCAGGCTGGCCGGATTCCCCCATGCACAAATTCATGCACCGGGCCTCTAATATATATACACTGAGTGGCCAGATTATTATGATCTCTGAATACATAATAATCTGGCCACTCAGTGTATATATAATAGCCATTGATTGTCACCCTTGAGTAATTTCAGTAATAGTGAAAAATGGTGCTGTAATTTTAAAAATGGAAAAAAAGTGATAAGGAAAAGTAGGGGCTAAAGTAGATCTGCAAATAAGGAATAAGTAAAGATACCTACATTTGAGATTATAGATGAAAGGAAATATTCACAAAGGATTTGTACCTTGAAGGATAAAAAGAGAGAGAAAATGATTATGTACCCTCCCCCCACACAAATCAAGGATAGACAAGGGGATTCTGATTGTGAGAGGATTGAGATTGAGAAAAGAAAATACATCCTTGGGAGAGGAACAAAGAAAAATGAAGATTAGCATCAGTGATTGAACTTTGGATAAAGTATGTATTATAGAAATATGGAAATCAGCAAACTGATATGTAGGTAATAGAAAGACAAATTAGTTTCAACACATTGATTCTGAAGTGACAGCAGAATATCCATGCACAGATTTCCAACTGACATTTGGGCAGTTAAGACTGAAGTTCAAAAGAGAGGTGGGAGTTACAGATTGGCTTTGGGGACTATTCTGCAGGTGATAATTGAAGCCATGAAAGTGAATAAGGTTTCCAAGGGAGCATGAATAAAATGACATGGAAAAATGTCATATTTAATATGACAAAATACAATCATTGGAACACCTAAATGGTCATGTTATAAAATCATTTATGACGTGTTCATCTAGATATTTTTAAAATAAAATTTGTGAGGATATGAAAAGAAATATATACAAAATTCTTTTGTCATTTCTGAAGGAAGGTGTTCTAGAAACCAAAGCTTTATGTCAACATCAATAATAATATACAACCAGAAATTCTTCCTGGGCTCCTGGCATAAGAGATCTGCCATGGAATTCCTGTTCTTCCATTTAATAGCCTTTGTCTGCTTCCTAATCCTTTGTTCTGAACCATGACACAATCATCCTGCTTCTTATAAGGCTGGATTATTGATGAGAGGGTTAGGAAGTGCTGCCTAGAAGAATGCCAGAGAAGCCTGATCAAGGATAATGTGGTGGGGGCAACTGAGGCTCCGGATGAAGATTTTGGATTATACCGTTGTTGAACTGCAGCAATTTATAACTTTCTCGGGAATTACACACTCAGCTGTCTCAGGGAAAGAGAGAGGAGGCAAATTGTAGCATGAACTCAAGGTTGGAGACCTTGGGAAGTTACTGCCAAAATACAGTAGAGCAAGGTTGAGTGAGACGGGTATTCAATAGAGGGGTAACAAAAAGCACAGGAAGCAGCAGTGATATGTATAAAATCTTTGGAAGAGTAAAGGAACACCTGGGTCAGGATTGGTAGAAAAAAGACAGAGACAAACAGAGACACTAGGAAGATATTGTGAGGAGGAGGTTGCCCTAGCTCCGTGGTCGGCAAACTGCGGCTCGCGAGCCACATGCGGCTCTTTGGCCCCTTGAGTGTGGCTCTTCCATAAAATACCTTGGCCTGGGCAAGTCTATTTTGAAGAAGTGGCGCTAGAAGAAGTTTAAGTTTAAAAAATTTGGCTCTCAAAAGAAATTTCAATCATTGTACTGTTGTTATTTGGCTCTGTTGACTAATGAGTTTGCCGACCACTGCCCTAGCTGGCTTGGCTCAGTGAAGAGAGTGTCAGTCTGTGGACTGAAGGGTCCCAGGTTCAATTTCGGTCAACAGCACATACCTGGATTGTGGGCTTGATCCCCAGTAGAGGGTGTGCAGGAGTCAGCCAATCAATGATTCTCTCTCATCATTGATGTTTCTCTCCCTCTCCCTTCCTCTCTAAAATCAATAAAAATATATCTTTTGTTAAAAAAAAAAAAAAAAGAGCTGGTGGTCTCTGAAAGGTAAGAAAGGATGTGGTATGAGTGAGGTCATGGGAGAAATGGACTCACGTTTATACGTTTGAAGTTCTAACAAGTCCAAGACCCTGGGCAGGTGAGTGAAGGGCTGAAATTGAATGGCCAGCATAATTTAAAAGTTTAGTAACTGTGAGACCAGTCTATTAATGGGGTCCCTTATGTGAATGTTAAAATCTCTTAGTTTTGCTTGAAGGAAGACTGCAATCCCAGCTACAAATGAATAAACAGAGTCATCAGAAGGCAGGTAAACTATCAGAGGTAGTTATCAGTGACAAGGAGGGCATAGAAATGAGAAGATTTTGTACGAGGATGGAAGGGATGCAGAAGACAAGCTCTTTTCCTCCCTAGATTCAGATTTGTGCCCTGATCGGGAATCGAACCTACGACCTTTCAGTGCACAAGGCGACGCTCAACCAACTGAGCCACACAGGCAAAGGCTACTTATCCTATCTAATAAAAGAGAAACATGTAAATTGACTGTACCTCTGCTACGGCCATAAGCCACGCCCATCAGCCAATCAGGAGCGAGTATGCAAATTAACCCAACCAAGATGGTGGTGGCCATGGAGCTGGAGCGACCAGGAGGCTTGGGTTGTCCCCAGCAATGGAGGAAGCCAAAATTCCCACCCGCCCTGGCTGGCCCTGGCCTCTGCTCAAGGCTATAAAGTTTCAATTATAGAAGCTAAATAAATCCCAGATACCTGCTTCCAGACCACTTAGGAGCCAGTGGTCTAAAATTGTGAGAGGGTACAGGCTGGGCTGAGGGGAACCCCCCCGCCCCCCTGGCCTCTGCTCAAGGAGGCACTGAAAAAAAAAAAAGAAAAGAAAAAAAGGAGGGACTGGGAGCCTGGATCGCCGTGGGGCGTGACCAGCCTGAAAATAGCCCACAACCCCTCACCCAGGCTGACCACACCCCCATGGGGTGAGAGTCCCCACTGGGGGGCTTGACCAGCCTGAAAACGGCCCTCAGCCCCTCACCCAGGCCACCCCACACCCCAAGGGAACCCCCACCCTGATCCGGGACACCCTTCAGGGCAAACCAGCTGGCCTCCACCCATGCACCAGGCCTCTATCTATACTAATAAAAGGGTAATATGCTAATTAGACTGGGAGACCTTCCAGGAGACCTTCTGGACGTTCTTCTGGACAAAGCCATGGTGGTGGGCCAAGGTAGTGGCAGTTAGAGGCCAAGAGGGAAGGGCAGTTGTGGGTGATCAGACTGGTGGGGGGTGGGGCCGTTGAGGGTAAGCAGACCAGCAGGGGGTCAGTTGGAGGTGATCAGGATAGCGGGGGGGGGGGCAGTTTGGAGTGAGCAGGCCAGCAGGGGGCAGTTGGGGGCAAGCAGGCCAGTGGGGAGGGAAGAAGGGGGTGAGCAGACCAGCAGGGGGGCCAGTTGGGAGAAAGCAGGACATCAGTGGGGGTCAGTTGGAGGTGATCAGGATAGTGGGGGGGGGGCAGTTTGGAGTGAGCAGGCCAGGAGGGGGACAGTTGGGGGTGAGCAGGCCAGTGGGGAGGGAAGGTGAGGGCGAGCAGGCCAGCAGGGGGGGCAGTTGGGAGTGAGCACACTGGCACGGGGGGCAGTTGGGGGTGACCATGACAGCAGGGGGGGGCAGTAAGTGTTGACCAGTCAGTCAGGCAGGTGAGCACTTAGGAGCCAGTGGTCTAGGATTGTGAGAGGGTACAGGCTGGGCTGAGGGGAACCACCCCTGCCCCCCCCCCCCCATGCACAAATTTCGTGCACCGGGCATCTAGTTAACTAATAAATATTCCAGGAAGGACAGGGAAAGGTTGGAAGGGATAGTCTAAAATGGGAGTAAAGAAACTTAGAAAAGTAAGGGCATAAAGGTAATTGAGGATAGGAGAAGAAAAGGACGTGGGTGGGGTAGGACTTAGGAATTGTGATAGAAGACCAGAGGAATGAGAAGCATGTTGCCTCAAACATACCTGCTTCCCTCTCTGTGAAGTGATAATGGCCAGGATGAGGTTTGTAAAGGATTGGCAAGCACTTTATTAGGGTAAGTGCCACCAGGGCTTTCACTGAGGGAAAACAAGAGACCAGGTTCAGAAGTGGCAGGGATGGGCATAAAGATAGCCCATGTTCCTGAGAATTACACATACACATCTTACTGCTTTTAAATTAAAAAATCCTATCAGAGTATCATTTTAAAGGGATTCTATTTGTATTACTTTCCCTATTTTGTTCATTTATGCTCCTTCCTCCACTTTCTATTCCTGATGTTATATGTCTTGCTGTAGCAGACTCAGGGTGGCACAGATGTCCCATCCACTGCAGAAAAAGGAAATGGTTTCCTTAGCAACAATAACCACACAAAAGCCTGAAGAATTTTCTTTGCGATTCATGTAACGTTTCAGCAGTTTAAGGAATCCAAATAGTAGGAAAGAATAATAAACATCTGATGAGAACATATGGCAATGAAGACATGTCTAATGAATGCAAAAGGACATCTGCTATTCATACACAATTGATGGAGTGATTTTAAGTGACCTGAACTTTAGAATCATGTTTCTTTTATTTCCTTTAAAAAAATCAGTGAAACAAGTAAAACTATACTACCGGTACTGTATCTAGTTAAGTGGGCTAAAAAAATATATTCTTTCAGGACAGTTTTACTGTCACCTAAATCTGATCATCATAAACAATGAGTTTTTGAATCATTATAATTGGGCAATAATGGGATGTATGCTAGACAGAGAGTGATTTTGAAGAGAGATTTTTTGTTGTTCTCAAAGAGATCATCCACAACTTTACTGTTCCTCACCATGTCCCCCAGAAGGGATTCTTGAAATTCTTCTCTCTTCCAGGCTTCTGTTACTAAATTTCTGCTTTGCAGTTTCTCATTTTAGAAGTTCTAAAGTGAAATTTGCAGCCGTCCTAATTACATCTGAAAATAAATCTAGTCCCCTCCAACTCTCTCTTTTTTTTTAAATTACAGTTTACACTCAACATTATTCTGTATTAGTTTCATGTGTAAGTGACCCCCCACCCCATGTATCAAGTACCCACTTGGCCCCATACATAGTTATTACAATGAGATTTCTAAAAATATGATCATTTGATTGGAATTTCTTGCCAAAACATTCACCTGCTGAAAATACGTTAGCCATGGTTATGAGGGTGGGAAATAAGATTTGCAAGTATGCAAAATTATTATAATTTGATAGGATGTTTTCAAGGTCTCTATTAAAGTCTTAACATCCTGCTGAGACACCCTGGCAAGATGATGGAGATTGTACTAAGCAGGTTTCATGATTTGACAGGGGAAAAGTTCAGGATCTCGCTAAACATGCAAGACTAGTTTAGGGGAAATGCCATTCCAGCTACTGGAAGGACTGCTGCCCAGAGACCATTAGTGCTCTGTTCAGGGCTCCAAGACCACACGGGGCACCATGCACCTTCCTGAGCCTGGCCACTGTGACAATTAGTAGAGTCTCATCAAGCATTTGGCCATTAGGTTTATGATGCAAAGCACATTGATTCTAGGATTATAAGTTTTGGGAACCTTGGAGCATAAAAACAAAACAAAACGATAAACTAGAGCCATCCAAGAGAGGGAGGAAATGAGCCAGAGCTGAGGCCCCAAATAAAAATTAACTTGGTGCCATACGACCTCAGTCATCCAAGCCGTGTTTTAAATCCCCAGGCAGACGGCTTTGCTCAGAGGCAACTCTGAGAATCATGATGCATTCTGTGGTAGAAGTAGTAAGTGCCCCTTCAAAGACTAAATACCCATATTCTTTTTCAGATCACAACTATCAAATCAAAATACCCAATGTCAGGTTTGATCTCTACAGGAGAGTCATTGGAAAGAAAGTGTGTAAAACTGTTGCAATGACCAAGGTTATAGTTAAAATATTAACCAATAATGTTTCAAAAGAAATCTATAGTATTTTACCACAAATATAATGTTTGGGACTGCAAAGTCTAAGTCTGTAAGACCATTTTAAATGTTATTTAATTCATAGAATTTGGGGTCTAAATAAAATGTAATGAGATCAAAGTAATGTTTAAATAGTTTCTCCTTAATTGGTAACACATTAGCAAAACATGATTGATTTATATGATAAAAAGGAAACTGTAGATTTTTGAATTTTGCAGATAAGAGAGATATATCAACTTTAGACGACCACCATCAAATATGCTGTGCTTCACACAAGGCTACTGGAGCTGGGTAACCCTTACTTAGCAATCTGACTAGATACTCTTCTAAGGAAAGACCAGGCCCACAGAGATTGGCTCTGCTTTTATTCTGCCCAATGTTTCAATATTTTAGGAATTAATCCTATTTAAGCTGTGGATTTAGGTCAACCCTGAAAGTCATTAACATATAAGGGGAAACTTCTGCTTTGTATCAAATTTCATTACAACTAAATACTTGGACGTTTTTGTTGCAATGACACAAAATCTTAATTCTACCCAATGATCCAGTAATTTATCAATTCTAATGTTGATACAGTTTCAGTTTAGCAAAGGAATCTGGATAATTTTGACGTTCTTTGTAAGTTATTCCTCTCTTTATAAGAGATCTCTAATGTAAACCATTAGGAATCATGGTCCATATTGTCATCAAATGCCTTAGCTATCTCCACTTATGTAAGTGTGATTAAAAAGTGACCTCAAAATATGTTATCCTCTGTCTCCACAGTCTTTAACGTTTAGTTAAATCAGTGAAAGGCACATGCAGCTATCATTTATCTTACCATTCCAATTATAACACTAAAGCGTAACCATAGCAAGTTACTTCATCCCTTTGGCTCCCTGTCCTTCCACCATAAAACGGATGTGGCAATACTTACTAACTTGCAGAATTAGTATAATGCCAAATAAAAAAAATTAATATATGTAAAATATCCAAAAATGTCTGCCCCGTCCTAAGCACTTAACAATTGTTCTAGATTATTTCCAGATATTTATTATTTTACATTGATCATTGAAACATATATATAAAAGTTCAAAACACTTGCTCTTCGTTTAATTTTCTTGTCACAGACAACAATGCCTGACTGTTTTCTCATTTTTCAGCTCATGTCACTAATAATCTACTTTGTTCTAGTCCTGCAAGGCTCTTAGTGACAGAGAAGCACCACTTAGTGCTTCCCAATTTTAAATTAAGAAAAATTGGAAATGACAAATTCATTTACTTCTTCCTTCAGTCAGAGAACATTTAGAAAGCAGCTGAGTGCCCTAAAACAGCATGGTGTTGGCATCCCAGGCTGCTGCATATTAGCTCTGTGGTGCAGAGAGATCATTAAACCTCCCTGAGCCTTGGCTTAGTCATCTGTAAAATGAGAATGACACTTGGGCTGGGCACTGCGGTGAACAGTGTGCAAAGATGGCAATTCCAGGAAGGGTCTTGAGGCTGAAAACGACCTGACATTTGGGATGATCCGTCAAGGATCAAGGGAGTTGAGAAAGTCATAAATGTGGAAATGGATCCCTGGATAAAATAAGTAGGAAAATGAACCTTATATCCAACTCATGGCTCACAGAACAGTGTGAGCAAAGGCATGAAAGGAGGAAAGCTAAGAGCATGTTCAGGAAGTGGTAAGGGGTGAAGACCAATGTTCTTGGACGCACAAGGTGAACAGGGAATGGAGTGAGAGAAGGCTGGAATATCAGGCAGAGTACAGATCCTGGACCTAAAATTCTGAAAATTCTGACTGTTTTTGGAAAGTTTGAGGAAAAGAAGAATGTTGAGTAGGAATGGTGAAAGGAATAAATGCGTGTAAAGTACACCAACAAGATTGATCCTAACCTAATAAATAGCTAAATTTCATTGGTGAGAGAGGGCTAACAAAGTTTTCCAGCCAGGATGACTGAAAGGACAGGGCTAGTATCAACAGCTATAGTAGAAAAAGGAGGGGGACAACACAAATTCAAAGGGCTTGTCCTACAGGTACACACAGAGGCCAGGAGAAAGGAGACTCTTGAATTAGCAAGCTATACATAGTAGAACCCATGGGATATATAATACCATAAACATTTTAAATGTCCTAACACTATTGAGAAGTTCCATCAAATAACATACTTTTTTACATTTGTATAATATATATATATATATATATATATATATATATATATATATGTATATATATATACACACACACACCTTAATATGCAAATAGACCGAACTGCGGAACAAACGAACAATTGAACAACCGGTCGCTATGACGTGTGCTGACCACCAGGGGGTGCGTGAGGAACATGGTGAGTGTTGGTAGCAGGCAGCAGAGTGCGGAACATGGTGGGCATCGGCTGCGGTGGGATGGTGGAGTAGGTGAGCGGGGGCACCAGACCAAGACAGGGCACCGGTTGCCGTCATCAGGGCGAGACTCTGGTGGTTACTGAAAATTCTTTGCTCCCGTGCACCACGGTCCCAATGGTGCTCGCACTCACTGACAGCACCAGCCCTGTTTGCACCCGCTGCTGGCGCCAGCCCCAATCACTCCATGCCATCAGCAGGTGCAAGCGGGGCTGGCACCAGCAGCGGGTGGGAGCAGAGGTGTTAGCAAGAGTGGGGCTGCCAGCAGACGGTGGACCAGGGGAGGGGCCAGGCAGGGGCATGGAGGATGGTTCGAGACCCACCCCTGTCCCCACTGCAAACTTGTGGCTCACAGTTCCTTTCAAGGTGCACATATTCATGAGCTCGGCCCCTAGTATTTTTTTATAATTTAAGTGACATGGCTATTTTAGAATAGTAGTTTTTCTCATAGATAATCCTATCTAATAAAAGAGTAATATGCAAATTGACCATACCTCCGCTACACCCATAAGCCACGCCCACCAGCCAATCGGGAGCAAGTATGCAAATTAACCCAACCAAGATGGATGCAGCCATGGAGAGAGCAGGAGGCTTGGGTTGCCCCCAGCAATGGAGGAAGCCAAGTTTTCCATACCCTGGAGGCCCAGGCCTCCACTCAAGGCTACAAAGTTTTAATTATAGAAGATAAATAAGTCCCAGATACCAGGGCCTCCACTTGGGTCGCTGGGGGGTGTGGCTGGCCTGCAAACCACCACAGGCCCCTCTCCAGGCCATCCCATGCCCCAAGGGAACCCCCACCCTGATCCGGGACACCCTTCAGGGCAAATCAGCTGGCGCCCACTTGTGCACCAGGCCTCTATCCTATCTAATAAAAGAGTAATATGCAGATTGACCATCACTCCAACACACAAGATTGCTGCCTCCATGTGGTCAAAGATGGCTGCCCCCATGTGGACACAAGATGGCTGCCACAAGGTGGCCAGCAGGGGAGGGCAGTTGGGAGGGACCAGGCCTGCAACTGCAAGGGAGGGCAGTTGTGGGTGATCAGGCCAGCAGGGGAGGGCAGTTGGGAGGGACCAGGCCTGCAAGGGAGGGCAGTTGGGGGCGATCAAGCTTGCAGGCGAGGACAGTTAGGGGTGACCAGGCCGGCAGAGGAGGGAAGTTGGGGGTAACTGGGCCTGCAGGGAAGGGCAGTTGGGGGGGACCCAGGCCTGCAGGGGAGGGCAGTTAGGGGTGACCAGGCCTGCAGGGGAGGGCAGTTAGGGAGGACCAGGCCTGCAGGGGAAAGCAGTTAGGGGCAAACAGGCTGGCAGGGAAGCAGTTAAGCATCAATCAGGCTGGCAGGGGAGTGGTTAGGGGGTGATCAGGCTAGCAGGCAGAAGCGGTTAGGGGCAATCAGGAAGGCAGGCAGGCGTGCAGTTGGGAGCCAGCAGTCCTGGATTGTGAGAGGGATGTCTGATTGTCTGTTTAGGCCCGCGCCTGCCGGCATCGGGCCTAAATGGGCAGTCAAACATCCCTTGAGGGGTCCCAGATTGGAGAGGGTGCAGGCTGGGTGGAGGAACATCCCCCGGCTGTGCATGAATTTTGTGCACTGGGCCTCTAATAAGGTATAAAACTATTATTTATAATATCCAGGCATAGAAAAAATAATGCAGTCAAGCAAGATAGTCTGCTGTCATAGATTCCTTATGTTAGATCTGGAAAGTAACCAACTCTTTTTATTTTATTTTTATTGATTTCAGAGAGGAAAGGTGAGGGAGAAGGAGATAGGAACATCTATGATGAGAGGGAATCATTGATCGGCTGCCTCCTGCACGCCCCACACTGGGGATGAAGCCTGAAACCCAGGCATGTGCCCTGAATGAGAATCAAATCGTGACCTCTTGGTTCATAGGCCAACGTTCAACCACAGAGCCACGCCGGCCAGGTAGCCATCTCTTATTCAGAGATCATTTCTCCTTTTTACAAGACCTTTAAAACTTGGACTTATTACTAAACATAGTTTATAATATTATTGAAATGACATTGATATGAAATATGTGAACACATGTAGTTTACAAAAATAAAAAGACATCCTGCCTGGTATGGTTCAGTTGTTTGGAGCATTGTCCCATGCACTGAAGGGTCATGCGCTCAATTCCTGGTCAGGGCACATACCCAGGTTGCAGGTTTGATTCCTAGTTGAAGAGTGTGCAGAAGGCAACCAATTCATCTTTCTCTCTCACATAGATGTTTCTCTCTACCCCTCTTCCTTTTGCTCTCTCTAAAATCAAATAAATAAAAAATATTTAAAAAAATAAAAATCTTTTATATGACACCTCCTTTATTCTCGTATTTCTAAATAATTACCTCCTGTGTGAAAGTAAATTCATAATTGATAGGGAACTTTGACTTTCAACCTTGTATTTTCTCTATTTTTTCTTCTATTTTCCCTCTTATTGATCATTTCAGAAGTGAGAAATATGAAACAGGCTCTTGAATATCAGAGTGCCAAAGGAATTGCTTTGTTCTAGGTAATAAGTGAATGCTACACAAAAATGAATGTGGTCATGTTTTCTGAATGCCTTGAAAATCTCAATAACAACAAACATCAGTACACCCACCACCAACCACAGTGCATGCCAGATGAGTTGTTTAAGTTTTTATCTCTCTCACAGAAATTTCTGGATAATTGTTAGCTTATACATCCAATGAGACATTTACATTTAAAGAAGAAGAAATTGCAGGAAATCAATCGTTTAATTAGGATTAAGGCCTATTTAAATCCTTTCAGTGTTGCACCTACATTTACAAGGGTGAATATTTTATAGATGCTCCTGGCATGCTGCTTTCTTCTCCCTCTAAGCTACTAAAGCACACTCCTCCAGTTGCTTCTGTCTCTCCTAGATCACCAGTTTCCCTCTTTTAACTATTCACTAGGTTATTTTAACCATATAGTCAAATGCTAGAATATCTAAAATCATTTTTTAAAATCCTATTTTACTCCACATG
This sequence comes from Plecotus auritus, assembly GCF_963455305.1. Taxonomy (NCBI): domain Eukaryota; kingdom Metazoa; phylum Chordata; class Mammalia; order Chiroptera; family Vespertilionidae; genus Plecotus; species Plecotus auritus. Next base: position 153,120,683 of record NC_137775.1, read on the forward strand.
CTCTCTAAAATCACCCAATCTCTGCTTCCCTTAGAATAAAACAGACAATAGAGCAGTGAAGGCCTGGGGAGAGAGGGGAAGTGGAGAAGAAGGGGTCAATGGGGGGAAATAGGGGACATCTGCAACGCTTCCAACAATAAAGATACTTTTTTTTTTTTTTTTTTTTTTTTTAAGAATAAAATCCCTTAAGAGTGCTCCACTCTCAGCTTTCTCCAATTCTTCTCCTAGGATCATTTCTGAAACACACTCGAAGCCGGCTTTTGTCTACACCATTACAACAAAATCCCTCTTATTTTGGTTACTGAGACAACTATCTACATTACAAATCCAATGGTCCTTTCCCAGTCTTCATCGCATTTGAACTTTTAGTGGCATTTGAGACAATCAAGAAGTCTCTTCCTGAAACACTTTCTTCAGTTACCTTCTACAAACTCACACACTCCTTCCTGGCTTCCTACTTCACTCACTACTGCTGTCTATTCTTGTTTTCTGCTTCTTTCTGCTCCCCTCAACCTCTAAATGTGTAAGGCCCCCAGGGATTAGTCTTCAGACGACTTCATTTCTTTATCTACACTCATTTCCTATATTGAGTGCCATCTAGAATCTAACAACTTTTCACATTTATATTCCTAGCTCCAACCTCTCCTCTGAATTCCAAATTCATGTACCCAGCTGCCAGGTCCACAGCCAAACATGACTGTCCCATGGCAGTGATTTTCCACCTTTTTCATCTCATGGCACACATAAATTACTTACTAAAATTCTGCGACACACCAAAAATATATATTTTATTTTTTTGTCTACTTGACAAAAAATAGATGTAATTTTGATTCATTCACATTGGACAGCTATTGTGTTAGCTGTTGTCATTTTTTTATTTGATAATCTAAGGAAAAGAGATCAGTGCCCCTGACTACACCGTCAGGTATTACATTCCTGCTGCACACCAGTGTGCCTTTCATGGCAAACCAGTTGAAAACTGCTGTCTTATAGGCATTTTAAGCTTTGCATGCCTAAAGTGGACATTTGATTTGACATGCTACCTCCATAACATGTACATCCTACAGTTTCCCCTCTCAGTAAGTAAAAACCCTAATCTATCAGGCCAAAAATATTGAAGTCAGCCTTGTTTTTCTTATATATCTCATATCCAATATATTATCAATTCAGTCATTGTACCTTTGTTTTTTTTTAAATTTCTTTATTGATAAAGGTATTACATATGTGTCCTCATCCCCCCATTCCCTTCCCACCCATTCATGCCTTAAACCCCTGTTGTCTGTGTCCATTGGTTAGGCTTACATGCATGCATACAAGTCCTTTAGTTGATCTCTCCTCCTTATCCCCACCCTCCCCTACCTTCCCTCTGAGGTTTGACCATCTGATCAATACTTCTCTGTCTCTGGATCTGTTTTTGTTCATCAGTTTATGTTGTTCATTATATTCCATAAATTAGTGAGATCATGTGATATTTATCTTTCTCTGACTGGCTTATTTCACTTAGCATAATGCTCTCCAGTTCCATCCATGCTGTTGCAAATGGTAAGAATTCCTTCTTTTTTACCGCAGCATAGTATTCCATTGTGTAGATGTACCACAGTTTTCTAATCCACTCATCTGCTGATGGGCACTTAGGCTGTTTCCAAATCTTAGCTATGGTGAATTGTGGTGCTATGAACATAGGGGTGCATATATCCTTTCTGATTGGTGTTTCTAGTTTCTTGGGATATATTCCTAGAAGTGGGACCACTGGGTCAAATGGGAGTTCCATTTTTAGTTTTTTGAGGAAACTCCATACTGTTCTCCACAGTGGCTGCACCAGTCTGCATTCCCACCAGCAGTGCACGAGGGTTCCTTTTTCTCTGCATCCTCGCCAGCACTTGTCGTTTGTTGATTTGTTGATGATAGCCATTCTGACAGGTGTGAGATGATACTGCATTGTTGTTTTGATTTGCATCTCTCGGATGACTAGTGACTTTGAGCATGTTTTCATATGTCTCTTGGCCTTCCTTCTGTCTTCTTTCGAAAAGTATTTATTTAGGTCCATTGCCCATTTTTTGATTGGGTTGTTTCTCTTCCCTTTTAAATATATACTGAAAGTGACCACTTCTCTATTCCACAACCCCACCCTCCTGAGCTAAATTATCGAACAACTATTTGCTCACCAATGTTCCTGCTTCCATCCTTGTCTCCATCCCCTGGTCTGGTCTCCACACAGGAGCAAGAGCAACCCTTGAAAAAGCCAGGTCAGGCCCTAACCGGTTTGACTCAGTGGATAGAGCGTCGGCCTGCGGACTGAGAGGTCCCGGGTTCGATTCCGGTCAAGGGCATGTACCCTGATTGCGAGCACATCCCCAGTTGGGGGTGTGCAGGAGGCAGCTGATCGATGTTTCTCTCTCATCGATGTTTCTAACTCTCTATCCCTCTCCCTTCCTCTCTGTAAAAAATCAATAAAATATATTTCAAAAAAAAAAAAAAAAAGAAAGAAAAAGCCAGGTCAGATCTTGTAACTCCTCTGCTCAAACTCTCCAAAGTGCCAGACCCCTTTCTCCCTTGCTCTTCTTGTCCCAGCCACTCTTTTTGCTTGCTATTACTAGAACAATCATCATATGCTCTGTCCTCAGGACTTTCCACTTGCTATTCACCCTGTCTAAACTTAATCTTCCTCCAAATATATCTAAACTAACCTTCCTCCATATATGTCTAAACGTAACCTTCCAGATATGTCTGGTCACTCCCTCACGTTATTCAGGACTCTGCTCAATCTGTCCTTATCAGAGAGGTCTTCCCTGACCATGTACCTTAACCATAGTTGGTGACACCCTAACACATACACACACACACCCACACACACACACACACAGTCACTATACCCTCACTCTGCTTTATTTTCTTAATAGCTTTTATTCCTACCTGGTTTTATTGATTTTATTTACCCATTTATTTATTTACATGGTGTTTCATTTCTCTCTCACATTTCTAAAATGCAAACCCATGATATCTGGGCTTTATTCTCTTCTATTCACATATATATTCCTAGTGCCTAGAATATTGTTAACTAAATGAACAAATGAACAAATGAATGAATGATACTTATTTGTTACACACACATGAACTCATACCCAAACACACACTTAAGGCAAGCCATTGTTAACTCTAAACTGCATGTTAAATATTCTAGACATATGGAAAGTCAGACTTTTTGGGGTAGAGTTATCTTATAAGTCATGTCCAATATCACTTGCATTTAAAAAACAACTTATATGACAAAAAGGAAAAAAAATTAAAACATTAAATCATTCTGACAGCAACATAAAAGAGAAAAAAAGTTTATCTATAACTATTAATTCATTTTAACTGTTAAGTGTGCCTACAGAAAATTATACAATCATTAAGTGTACAGTTTTCACTAAGCAAACACCCAAATGAAGACCTAGAATTCTGTCAGAATTCCAGAAGTCCCCCTTTGACACTTCCCAGTCACTAGTCACTATACTCTGCCCAAGACAAACACTACTCCAATTTCTACCATCATTGATTACTTTTGTTCTCTTTCAAAAACAAAAAACTTCATCTAACGGAAATTATACAATATATATTCTTTTTATTTTTTATCTGGCTTTTTTGGCTCAGCAATTTGTTTTTGAGGCTCTTCTATGTGTTTGTGGGTAGTAAAACTCCCATTGTTCTCAATGTTACATAATATGTATTCTACTATCTGATTATCTCACAATATATTTTTTTCATTCTTTTGTCAATGATTTTTGGCTTATTTCCAGTTCAAGACTATTTAAGAGATGCTATGTCCATTACTCTTCTTTGCATAGTCCAATGAAATAGAATGAAATAGCTGGATCATGGAGTAGACATATGTTCATCTATAGGAGGTATTGCCAAACAATTTCTCAAAGGGTTTGTACAATTTGTTTTCTTTGTAATTAATTCTCACCCAGTTCACTAAAATCTGGACTTTGTTACCTCTAAGTCAATAGATCTTATGAATATTTTTGAACATTAATAAACTTATTATAGCTTTGAAATTAAAAATCATTTATATAGAGCAGAGTTGCTAAATATAGCCAGAGAACAATAATTCTGAAGATAATAAATAGAATAGAGAGAGGGGAGAAAAGAAAAAAATAAGTTTCATAGGCATATAAAATAGGGAGACAGGATTAATCAAATAAGACAAAAGTTTTTACAGCAAGAGTTCTTAAATCTACTGATGCCTGATGTTCATTGACATTGTAGGAATGGGCTATAGTCTACCACACTGGAATAGGGATTTTAAGTAAAAAATTAAAACCTTTTACCCATAGGGTGTCTTGTAGGGCTACAGTTTCACAGACCGTACTGTGAGAAATACCGGGCAACAGTATTTGCTCAGTGATTACCAGAAATACCCATAATCCTTAAAGGCTACTTTAACTCAAGCACTAGCAACTTATAGAATGCAATGAAATGCTTTTTTCCATATTATATATCTTTGTGCTTCTTTTTGTTTAATCCACCTTTGAGTTCTATTGTTCTGTATCCTAAATCCATTCACAAATTCAATGTCTGTGATGGCTCTTAGTTCTTTACTTTATAGATCTAGTTGCAACAATTCAATATTGAACTGTTGTTTTTATTAAAAGAGGGGTTATGGAGTTGAAGCAAAATTAGGTTATTTAAGACTGCACATATTTTAGCTTGAGTAAATAAAATTGCTCAAGTTTCTATCATGTATCCATTTATAGGCTAGTCTTGTAATCAGTGTTATCACCTTAAAGTAAAAAGCTCTCAGGCATGTTGATTAGTTTAAATAAATGTGTTACCTGGGTGTGCATTGGAATTATCGCCTTCACTCTCCAATGTGTAAATTATAGATAAATAAGCCTCCTGATTTTTTGCAGAAGTAGCATTACATTTGAGATAGAATATAATCTAATCAAGTGTGATCTCTTGGATCTAATTCTCATTACAAATACGAGAATGATTGAGGGAATGAGGCCTTTCTAGCTCCTGCTCTCAGGAGTTAACTTGAATTCAATGTAATATAGTTTGGAATGAATATTGGATTTCAATAGAGAACATTTCAGGAATCTGAAACCCAGAAAGCAAGGAAGGTATCCAAATTTATGATGGCTCAAAGATGCTTAAAATAGCACTTTATGCCAGATCAAATACCATTTAAATGGGCTGCAGACTGCCGGGAAACAGTGTTTATAGAACATCTTATATTTTCAAAGTGCTTTCAGTCAGTTCTAACCGTCATGTTTGGTGAATAGTTATAGTTGCAGCTGACAAGGGCAACTAAAATGATAACTGTCATTCAAGAGATTTCATGGAAAATATTTATTCTAAGGTGTTTTATTTGATCATGGAAAGAACAAAAAAGATAGAAGAAGAAGAAAATAAAGAATAAAAAGTGAAGGAAAAATATATATGGGAGAGCGACCATAATTTTTTATATTAAATTTTCTCAAAACCATAGTTAAATAATACTTTCTCTACAATGTCACCTCCCTGACCGGTCAGCCCGAAATTATCTCAACTTATTTCAACAAACATTTGTTATATACACCTGTAGTTTCTAGTTTTTAAATTAATCAAGTAAAAAAAAAAGTATCCCTCTTAGGCCTCTCTTTCCTAAATGAAGTAACAATAGAGGGTTACCAAAATTTGGGGCTCAGTAAGGATATTAAACAAACAAACAAACAAAAAAACCCCAAAACAATGATGAACTATCACTATCATTCTATTTAAAAAGGGCTATTAAGTGGAACAGTATGAGAAATAAAATAATAACCACATATTCATATTCATTTATAGCTCAAAGTATAAAATAAATATCCACAAGCCCATTTGGCTATAAATATTTGAATAAATAAATAAATGAGGGACAACAGAGAAATCTCCTGCACAGAAGAATTCTGTGTAAATTATATAGTCTTCCCCAAAGACTACAGTATGAAAAGGGGGTGAGGTTGAAGGATTGACACCACTCAGTCACGTGATCAAGCATAACTTCAGCAGTGGTAAGTCACAAGTCACATTGATCCTATGCAACTTGATGTGATGTGATAGAATGGCACTTCATCCCAAAACCTATAATCCTGTCTAATGAGAAAAATATCAGACAAACTGAGAGACATTCTATAAAATACCTGACCAGTACTTTTTCAAAACTGTCAAAGTCATCAAAAATAAGGAAAATCTAAGAAACTATCACAGTCTTAGGAGACATGAAAGTTACATATATTGTGATAACCTGGCTGGGGTCTTGGAACAGAACATGGACATTAGGTAAAAACTAAGGAAATCTTAATAAAGTATAGACTTTAGTTCATAATAATAACTCAAAATAGGTTACTTAGTTATAATTAATGTACTATACTAACGTTAGATCAAAACAGGAAATTAAATGCAGTAAACAGGAACCTTCTGTACTATTTTTGTAACTTTTCTGTAAATCTAATCTACACTAATAAAAGAGAAACATGCAAATTACTGTCACTCCGCTACTCTACCAGCCAATCAGAATGAGTATGCAAATTAACCTGAAAACATGGTGGCAGCCCGCTCCCCCGCCACTCCGGGCCTGTGGGTGTCGGAGAAGTCCAGCGCCAGTGCCTGAGGCTGGCTGCAGCCAGGGAGACCAAGAAGCCGCCTGCCCCGTGATCCCAGGCCGCAGCCAGCCGCAGAAGCCTCATGTCCGCCTGCCCCACGTCCTGTGGGAGACAGAGAAACCGGGGCCCAGCGCCTGAGGGTGGGTGCGGCCAGGGAGACCAAGAAGACGCCTGCCCCGTGATCCCAGGCCGCAGCCAGCCTCAGAAGCCTCATGTCCGCCTGCCCCACGTCCTGGGGAAGACGGAGAAACCGGGCCCCAGCGCCTGAGGCTGGCTGCAGCCCGGGAGATGAAGAAGCCGCCTGCCCCATGATCCCAGGCAGCAGCCAGCCAGAGAAGTCGCCCACACTGCATCCCAGGGAAGACGGAAAAGCCGCCCGCCTGCGGTCCAGGCTCCAGCCCTTGTGCTGGCTACAGCCTGGTAGACTGAGAAGCCGCCCACCCCGCTGGGTGCCAGCACTTGCAGCTGCAGCCCAAGCGAAGCCACCTGCCCACCATCCCCTGCGGCTGCAGCCGGCCTGGGCGCCTATGGCTGACCAGAGGGAGGGAAGCCCAGTTCCCGGGTGCCTGTGGTCGGCTGGAGGAGGGAATCCTGGGTCCCAGATTCAGGGCGGAGGCAGAGGTGGTTAGGGGCAATCAAGCCAGGCAGGGGAGCAGTTAGGGACAATCAGGCTGGCAGGCAGAAGTTAGGGGCAATCAGGCAGACAGGTGAGTGGTTAGGAGCCAACAGTTCTGGATTGTGAGAGGGATGTCTGACTGATGGTTATCCCCTGAGGGGTCCCAGATTGGAGAGGGTGCAGGCCGGGCTGAGGGACACACCTCCTCCCCCCGTGCATGAATTTCATGCACTGGGCCACTGGTCTGAAATATAATACAGAGGTTACATAAAAGCTACCATAATAGTTGAATAAAGACAATCCTTTAAATTCAGTAGGGGCCTTTAATGGGGAAAAACAAAACAAAGCAAAACAACAACTCTGTAGTGCATTTACATTTTGTTTAGAACTTTGTCAAGAACTGGTTTTGGGGACACATTGGTCTCTATTTCTGGATTCTTCATTTGGTACTGTTGTGATATGCACAATCAACTCCTTCCCTTGAGGAGCTTACAGTTAAATGGGGTTTTATGTTTGAACCTATTATTTTCATTTTCAATATTTAAAATTTTGCCTTCGGCAAAGATTCAGAAGAATATATTTTATGTAATTTATTTATATTGTTTTATGCTAATATATTGGATAAATGAAAGAGGTATGCAGATAAAACTTAAGAGTTATTAATAAATATGTGGAAAAATCCAAGTGGACTTATGTGAGAAAAAGGATTCTAAAGCAAAGAAGAAAATATGCAACCATTTTTTCTGATTGAAATATGAAAACAACAGTAACAAATAATGTATAGGGTATTAGATAAATATAAAATTAATGAGTCAGGAATATATTATTGTAATGGATTAGAAATAGGCAATATCATAAAGATTTAATTAAATTTTGAAAAGAAAGAAATTTATATTTTATTGGTGTTTTGATTTTCTTCATTATACTTTACAAATTATCTACACTAATGGTGTGATATTTCTTTAATTGAAAGACAGGTTTAATTAAAAGAAAAACATAGAACATATCACAAAAAATTTTTTTAAATTGAAGTCATTTAGAAGAGAGATTCTTATTCTTTTTTAAAAAATTTTAAATCTTTTTATTGATTTCAGAGAGGAAGTGAGAGGGAGAGAGAGATAGAAACATCAATGATGAGAGAGAATCATTGATTGGCTGCCTCCTGCACGCCCCACACTGGGGATTGGCCCACAACCCAGGCATGTGCCTTTGACTGGAATTGAACCTGGGACCCTTCAGTCCACAGGCCGACGTTCTATGCACTGAGCCAAACCAGCTAGGGCAAGAGATTCTTATTCTTGTTTTGGGGTTCTTTCTTACCATGTGAAGCAGTTGTCATTGTGCATACAGTTCCAAACAAAAGGATATTCAATTGTATTCTCCATATTTGTATATCCTGATGGTTTTCATTTTAAGTAGGGAATGTTTGGCAGCAGATGGTGGGTAAATTTCTTAGGATGGTCATAAAACATGATTAAAGATTACTAATCTTTTTTTCTGGTTGTATTTATTATAGTAATGAATAGCTCCAAAACTATGTATTTCAAGGAAGAGGAGCTTGAGGTCGTAAGAAAGATATTATGAAAGAAAAAGCTGTTTTTTGTGAGAGATAGAACTACAAAGGCAAAAATATTGCATGATATAAAAGTGCATATATATATATAACATACATAGTAATACATCAAATGGAAATTAATTTAAACACCTTAATATATTAAACATTGTTCAGTGGATGGGGAAAATGGATATAGAAAGAGATAACTTTTTTTTAATCCTCACCCCAGGATATTTTTCCTTTTTTTTTTTTTTTCAGAGAGAGAGGAAGAGAGAAGGAAAGACAGAGAGAAATATAATTGTGAGAGAAACACATTGATTGGTTGCCTCCTGCACATGCCCCAACCAGGGTCTAGGCTGGGGAGGAGCCTGCAATCGATTGCCCTTGATCAGAATCAAACCCAGGACCCTTCAGTCCGCAGGCCAACAACTATCCAGAGCCAAACCAGCTAGGGCAGAGATAATAAATTTTTAAAAATAGGAAAACAAAAAAATAAGCAAGAGTAAATGAAAAAGATACAAAGAGGAGGGATTGAGGTGAAAGAGTAAGAGGAGGTTTTATATACAGAGAAATAGAAAGGGAAGATACAAAGAAGGAGGGAAAGAGAAAGTAGGACTCCTTTAGAGATTCTAAGTGGAAGGCACTGTCATACTCTGCTTTTGAAACTGGATGTGAGAGTGTTAACACCTGTTCTTCCTTCATTTGAAATGTAAATTACCTCATTAACCACTGTTCCTGGCTCTCACTGGGGGCACAGGGCATTATCCCTCTGGGCTGACTAGATGCAAGAACAAAACCAGAAGAATGCCCCCAAGGATGCCAAGTAACCTTTCATTTCCAGATTCAATAGCCTCATCTCCTGGGTTGAACATTTACTAATTGGGTTTTCTAGGGCCTGTTCCAAATAACTTTTGTTTTCACTGTAGGTGCTACTTCTGGAACATCCTCAGCAGTGGTCTCACAGGCAGGCTTCTGCTGGCAGGTTCTCATTTCTGTGACTAACTGAACCATTCCACAGGTCCAGTCATGAATACATCCAACCTTCCTGCTAGACCTCAAGCTCCTTGAAGACTGAAACAATGCTGATCTTTCACAGACACAGTGACTGACACAAAGAAGGTGCTTAATACTTATCGGCTATATGAATGAATGACAAGATGGATGGATGTTTAGATTAATATTTTAAATGTCTGCAAGTCTGCTTCCAACTAGATTTTAAGATATTTGAATCAGAGACCAACTACTCATCTATTAATTTACAATACCTGATATTGTGCATTTGGCATATAATTAAGCTTTCAGTTGGGTGAATGAATTAATGGAATTACTGCAAATATTCTCAACAAAATAATTTATAAAATATAATTAGGATAAACATTGCCTGTAAGTAATACAGTGAATGCATATGTGTGTTTGTATGTATGTGATTATGTATGTGTATCTTTTGAAATGCTTTGCAAAAATGTTAGAGTGAGGAAAATTATTTTTTTCTTTTGAATTTTAAAAGTTGAAATCAACACATGATGGTATCAGAAAATTAAGACCACTTTAAAAAGAATCACTTATAGGCCAGAGCAATTTATCACGTAACTATTTAGGGATGGGAACAGATTAAATGAAAAAATAAGGGTAGTAGTGATTACTGGCTTTTTTTGTTACAGTGCTTAAATAGGCTATTCAAAACAAGGAAATGGTTTGCATGTTCAGCCACATGTTACTCAGACTAAAATCTACAACTCTTACTTGACAATTATTTTCTACTCGTGAATATAATGCATTCTAGACAGACTGTCAAGACATAATAATAAAATTCAAGATATTTCATCCCAACTGGGCAAGGTTCAGAACATCAAATTCTAGCATAATCTATAGATATAAAATTGGGAATGGTCCATATCCTCATGTCATCCTTAGTTGCCACATCTGGTTAGAAAAACTTTTAACTAGTTCAGCAAATGACTCTTGAAATATTGTGTAGAAATTGTTGGTGTATTCTGATGCCTACAAATAATGCATTCAGATCAGGAAAGAGCACACAAGAGAGTGGGTTTTATCTATTTCTATGAAGCATTTGATGAGGATACACTTTAGTAATATTGTTCATTCTTGATTTAAAATTATTTTTAATCAAAAGTATAAATGAATTCAGTCCGATTTATTTAGTAGACAAACTTACATTCCACTTCCTTTCCCATCCCAACCAAGGTAATGACAATATGAGTACAGATGATAACAGTTCACTGCAAATTTCAGTAGTATTCCCAATTTATTGCCAAATAAAAAATTTCATTCTCAATTAAAGCCTCTTAAAATGATGATGGCGGGTGACAAGGGATGCATAATCTCAACTTTTACTTTTTATTAAAATGATCAATAAAACACATAAAAAGATGAGGTTATACATGCTAAAAACTCAGTATTAGCTAGTATGTGGTGAAAGACAGAAGAAATCTCTAGTCAGAGACCCAGGGACAGAGCTGTAGGCCCAGGCTTGAGTGTGGGAGGAGGTGTACACGCACCTTGACTACATCCATGACCTCAGACGTTCCTGGTCTTCTCCAACTAGAGAAAGCAAAGACAATTGCTTTTCTCTTTCTATAATGGAATTGCTTCCTATTGCTGTCAGGGCCATTCATTGTCATGTACAGTCATTGTCATTAGTATCCTTTTCTTTCCATTCAAGATTCATGCTTCCCAGTGATGTAATACCACCAGCAGGGAATAGAGATGCAAGGCCAGTACTGGTTAGAACGTTGGCTGCAAGTGAGCAGTAGGAAGGGTAAACTGTTGAAGAACTGTGCTCTTTAAAGAGGAGTGACTTTTCCCTTAACTATTTTTTCAAAAAAAAATTACAAACTAAATTATGTATTAATTAATTTCGTTCTCAATATTTACATGATTAAATAGCAAAAGCAGAGCTTTCTTTTTCAGTTCAGCAAAGTAAACTATATTTTTAAAATGGCTTGACATTAGAAATGTAATATATTACATGCCCCTCAATAGTCTTCAGGCATAAGGTATAGAAGGATTCTAAGAGCAAGCAGGTGGAAAGTGAAGGAGAACAGGAGCATTAGTGGTAGACAAACATTACATCTGGATATACTTCTCCCCGTCACTGAATAGGAAGTCTCCAATTTGGGATATGTAAATGGTTCTGCAGTATGAAGGAAGATTATTGCAGCTTGGGTGCAGAGGAAAAACAAAAGCATATTTTCTAATGAAATGTGAATGAAAGTAATGCATGCTATTTCCAGGCCTGATTTTAACAACTTCCTAGGCAATCCTTGACTTTCTTTCCCTTGGTAAGTCAAATGGAAACAATTCCAGCTTAGGAGCCGTGAGCTGCAGATGGTAGAGATGTGAGATGGAAGGAGTCTGATCTTAGTTATAAACATGAATCTAGGGGCTAGTTATAAACATGGATCTAGTGAACACTTGAAAGAGAGCTGTCAAGCCAGGAACACCTGAATTGTATTATTGCTTAAGCAAGAAATAAATTCTTATTGCGTTAAGCCACTGAGATTCTAGGACATATTTATTATAGCAGCTAGCATTACTTAGCTATAATACTAACATAATCAACTTGTGGAAATGGGGCTGGTGATGTAGTTTAAAAGAGGATGGGGGGGAATTTACTTCATAAAATACTTTAGGAAGATCGATGTTTCTGAATATGGCTCTGCCATTTCTTTAATAGGGCTTGAATAACTCAAAATCAAGGAGCCTCGGGTTCCTTCTTTGTTAAATAAAGTGTGTGCAACAAGTTACCCCTAAATTAGTGGCTGCTTACCAGACTTAAAATTCTCTGATTCCTTTATCATAAGTGAAAACTCTAAGTTAATGTCAGGTACCACTAAATTCTACAATTAAAAAGTGTGAATATAGAGGATAACTTCTTAATGACCCACCTTGAGATGACTTACTAAAAAGATTTTTACCAAAAGACATGAATCAGAACTCAGCTTTCTCAGAATAAAGATAAGCTCATCTTATCCCCCAAAGTTATGAGCGATATAAGCATTTTTAGAAATGATGAAAACAAATCCCCCAAATACATGAATGAACTAAAAATACATCTCCCTGAAAACAGTATCAACCATGAAACAGTGGGATGAAAGACAATGTTAGATTTAAGCTGAATACCTCAAGGAACAGCCAAAATATCTGAAAAGTATTGACTCAATCCCCTTGGGGGAAATTGTAATTGAAGACCTATCATTTGAATCATTTATAATTAGGATCAGTAATATTCTAGACAGTATTGAAGAGCACAATCATATATTGGCAGGAAAGAATCAGATAATAACCTAAAGGTCAGTTTCATTTCTCTTGTCTATGCTAATTGAGTCCTTATGAGGGAGAATTCAGGGGGAGCCAAATGGAGACAATTGCACCTTCTCTCATGAGCCCAAATGCCCTTTATAGAATAAATTACAAAGTGCTTCTGAATAGCAGAGGTCACTGAGCACAGTGCTAGGATAGGAAGCTTACATAACCTGCATCTGACTGGGGAAAACAAACAAACAAAAATAACCACAATAAAAAAAATTAAACATGTGAGTCCCAGCTCAGTTGAACAGCTTTGGAATAAGCTCAGCCCGAGAGGACATTTGATTCCTTCTGATTGAAAAATTGAGGTTGTTTCAATTAGAGCAGGAATCGACCTTAAGAATGAGCTGTTAGACGAATAAATGTAGGAAGAGTCTGCTAGTCAGCCCTCATAAAAGGAAATACTAATTTACCACATAAAATGTCAAAGTTTGAAAAGCACGTTGCATAGCGTCACCACAAGGCAGGGCACAAGAGTCATATGCATGTGATGAAGATGCAAGGTGGACCCAATGCAGTTGTGGTTTAGGGTAGTCATAGCCATCCCCTGAGAAACACTGCTGCTGAGCTGCGTGATTGAGGCAGGGAGCCGGTATGCCCTAAGTACTGCACAGAGCTGGGGCGGAGAGGCAGGGTGGTGATAAAGTGCCTGGCAATGGATGTCTGCCAGACCTTGGCTCAAATTTTGATTCTGTCACCAACTAGCTGTTCTAATGTTTAATGTTAACGGCTTAGCTGTTTAATGGCAAGTTACTTAGCCATTCAATTTCCTTCTCTATAAAATGAAAATAATAATATGTACCTCACTGGGGTTTTGTGAGATTTTAAATGAGACTAAAAATGTGAAGTAAGAGGCCCTGGCTGGGTCTAAGCTGTACCTGTTGCTAGGATTTAAATATATATTTGGAAAAGCCTGAGGACAAGGTGAAGTAGTCTACCCAGGACACTGCTGGCGTGAAGAATAAAGAAGCCTCCAGAAAAAGACCTTTTGAGGGAAGAGCTAACTTGACCCAGTAACGGTCTTGAAGTTGGTGGGAAGGAGTAATTTTGCATATAGCTTGACATCTGCCTTTCAAATCTATTGAAGGTTAGCCCCTACACCCCCATTCATGTTTATAACTAAGGGAGACAGGGCTGTGAATATAACCTGAGATGGCTCTTTCACTACAACCCTGTTTGACTTTGGGACACAGGCAAGCTCAACTTGATATTCATCTAAAAGGGAAAGAGAGAATTTTTTCTCCTCCAATAAGCACTGGACAGCTGAAGGCAATGGTGACTGTATGCAAAAGAACTGCGGTGCCCAGTGAGATATGGTGGCACTTCTTTCAAGGGGTCCTTGGCTGAGAATGTGGTTAAAAGTAGAAGTGACAGCAGCACAGGTGTGCAGGGGAGATGGTGGCACCTGGTGAAAGGAGAAGGGGTGTTCACAACCGGAGGCAATGTGCAGCTGGCAGAGCAGCACCTGTGAAGGGTGGCTGGTGGCTGGAGGTACACAGCAGCTGGCAGACAAATAGCAAAGGCGCTACAAGTGATGACAGGAGTTACCCAGGGGAAGTCACAGAAACATTGTGTGTAGTGGCTGCCATTTAACTGCCTGCATTGGTTTGTGAGCATGGATGTAACACTACCTTAGTGCTGCCAGAAATACTTTGGGAGGGCAATGGGAATGCATGGAGGAAGAAAGACACTGAGTGTGGTTTACCATCTTGCATGATGTGGTAACATCTGATGTTACCATTAACATCATTTGGATCCAGAGAATGATGAGTATGGGAAAATCTAGAACTGAGATTAACATATCCCAGACCAGTGGTCAGCAAACTCATTAGTCAACAGAGCCAAATATCAACAGTACAACGATTGAAATTTCTTTTGAGAGCCAAATTTTTTAAACTTAAACTTCTTCTAACGCCACTTCTTCAAAATAGACTCACCCAGGCCGTGGTATTTTGTGGAAGAGCCACACTCAAGGGGCCAAAGAGCTGCATGTGGCTCGCGAGCCGCGGTTTGCCGACCACTTCCCAGACATTTAGTTAATGGTAATCTTCTGCCCCCTTTACCCTATTCTTTTTTTTCTATTTTAAAGGGATGACCTGGATTCATATACAGGCTCCATCATCAAATCATGTCTGAATGCAGCAGAAGGAACAATCTTGGCCAAATTACTTTGTCTTTCTTGGCTTTTTTCTCTCTCAGCAAAATGGGAATAGTGTAACCTGTTTAGCAGAAAAGAGATAGCATATGTAGTACATCGACCCAACACCTGCACATAGTAAGTACACAGCAATGTTAGTTTTCTCCAACTTTGAACAACTGAAGATTTATAAGCAATTAACATTCCAGAACTGACCTGGGAAGGAACTTGCTCAGCTGAGCTATGATAACGGGAAAAGGAGAGAAGACTGTGGACTCACAAAGGAGTTCTGGCTAAGAGTGTTTTCCCTGTGCATATCCAATAATTTATTTCATTCTTTCAAACAGCTGCAAATCTGGCACTATCATTAACATTTTATTCATCTGAAATATTTTTAATTTTTTAAATTATAGTTGACATACACTATTATATTAGTTCCAGGCACACAACCCAGTTTATGAACATTTTATTTATGAAGAAACCCAGGCTCAAAGTGTTCATATGGGTAAATTCTGATTTAGGCAACAAGGCTGACTGAACTAATGCTGATAATCCCCATGCTCTTTCCTTCTGCCCAGCTTCCACTTTTTAACAATTATGGCAAATATATATAATGTAAAAGTTACCATTTTCACCATTTTAAATATATACCTCAGTGGCATTAAGTATACTCACACATTGTTGTGCAACCATCACCACCATCTGTCTCCAGTACTTTTTCATCTTCCCAAACTGAGACTCGGTACTATTAAACAGTAACTCTCCCTTTTGCCTTCCTCCCAGGCCCTGCTTTCTGTCTATAAATTTGATTCCTCTAGGTACCTCATATGAGTGGAATCACGCAGTATTTTATCCTTTTGTGCCTGGTTTGTTTCACTTAGCATAATGTCTTCAGGGTTCAGCCATATTGTAGCAAATATTAGACTTTCCATTTTAAGCTGTGTAACATTCCATTGTATGCACATAGCTATTTTTTGATCCATTTATCTGTGAAGGGAAACTTGGGTTGCTCCCACCCTTTGGCTACTGTGAATAATGCTGTTTTAAATATGGGCCTACAAATGCCTATTTTCAGCGGTATATCAGGAAGTGGAATTGCTGAATCATACAGTAATACTATTTATAATTTTTTAAGGAAGTGCCATGCCATACTCTTCCATAGTGGCTGCGTCATTTTGCATTCCTATCAATAGTGCACAGTTCTCCACATTCTAATTTCCCCACATTCTTGCCAACACTTGTCATCTCTATTCTTTTTTTAAATAATAACCTTTAAAAAAATAATGGGTGTTCTGGCTAAGAGCTTTTACCAGCACCTAATGAGAGCAATGGTGGGAAGCTAAAAAAAAAAAAAAAAGAATCATATAGTATTTATATCTGTGTGTTATGTGTAAATTGCTTATTATATTTAACTTTGCGATCTAAATGCAATTCATTTTAAAGTGTGGTTCAGTTCTTACTCCCTACCACTATCTATAATTTCCTGTTAAATTCATTTCAGTTATTGTTTTCAAAAAGCATCTGCGGTAGATGTGTTTTCTGGAGTGCATTTGCAAATAAAATTTAGCACCTTTATAAAACCCAACTGAATTTTCCTTGGGTGGGAGGATTCAATCAGTAGATTAAGCTCTAGCCATCTGATTACATTTTATGTACTTACTGGTGTCATGTATCATTCTCCACATTTTGTCTGGATTTCAACTGTGGGCAGCAAATATTTGGCAGTAGCACAAAGGGATCTTCCCCAAACTCAAATCATAAAGATATGGTAAATTCAAAGTAAATTTCTCAACAATATGATAACTCCTTTTTAAAAGTTAAAGGTCCAGAATTGATAACCTATTGATGCATAAAACTATAAGTTTGCATATTAAAATGGGTTTTAATTATATTGGTTGCAGGTGAACAAATATCTATATATATAAAAGCCTAAGTGGCTGAATGATTGAATGACAACAACCGAATGACCAGTTGACCGGTCGCTATGACACACACTGACCACCAGGGGCAGATGCTCAACTCAGGAGCTGCCCCCTGGTGGTCAGTATGCTCCTACAGCCAACCTCCGTGGTCCCGCCCCCACCCCCGGCTGGCCAGCCAACCTCCTGCGGTCTCTGGGTAAGACGGCCCCAATCGGTGCCAATTGCAGGCCAGGCCGAGGGACCCCACCTGTGCACATGCACAGGGCCTCTAATATATATATATATATATATATATATATATATATATATATATATATATATCCTATATAATAAAAGCCTAATATGCAAATCTATGGAAGGGCAAAATGACAGGTCACTATGATGTGCACTGACCACCAGGGGGCAGATGCTCAATGCAGGAGCTGCCCCCTGGTGGTCAGTGAGCTCCGCAGGGGGAGCGCTGCTCATCATCCAGAAGCCGGGCTCATGGCAGTGCTAAGGAGCAGCGAGCAGGTGGGGCAGTAAGGAGCAAGGTCCTGGACTGCGAGAGGGTGCAGGCCAGGCTGAAGGACCCCACCCTCCCAGTGCACAAATTTTGTGCACCGGGCCTCTAGTGTGTGTGTGTGTGTATGAACAAAACTATATATATATATATAAATTATAAGGTAAAAACAGAATGAAGCCTCTTCTGGTATTGTCAGAGTCTGGTGTTCCAATAGTTACTGGCTGTGGGGACACTGGGCAAGAAATCTTTGTGGAACTTTTTAAAAAAGTAAACTGGGGGCTGCAATGCTTATCTTCTAGAAATAAAAGAAAACATTACTGAGAAACATCTAATATTAGGAGTCTCCTATATAGGTGCTCATTTAGTTAGTTCTCTTTTCTCCCCTTCCTACACTTTAATTATCATCTTTGTTATGTGACAATTATCCAGAGGAACATTTTTTTCAATTATTATCTTTCTTCCCTTTTCATTTTCTTTGATACAGAAAAATTAAATGTTTACTTTCAAAGCATGAATTGGTGTGTATGTGTATAAGCTTTCCCCCAAGGAATGAATTTAATTAAATTAATAACTTCAAAATCCCTTGGGTGATATGAGATATGCATAGTTATTACAAGCCAGTGTGTGTGTGTGTGTGTGTGCGTGTGTGTGTGTGTGTGTGTGTGTAGGAGGGAGAGATGACTCACTAGGAGGGAGAAGCAGATAACATTTACGCAAATGGAAGTTAGAATCACAGCAACACTCCAGGAGTGAAGAAGGGTGCTAAGTTAGTTTCCGAACAACTTGCATCACCCAGGTGTACTCAGATCTTGCCAAAAGAAGGTTGTGAGGTAGCTGCAGAGGACTGATTCAGCTTGTATTAGAGCATCTGACTTCCTGTTTCAGGCATTTGGGGGATAGCAACATAGCTGTGCTGGCTGTAAATAAACTTGAGTTTTGAGCAGCCACAGTTATAAGCCAGAATCAACAGGGAGGATTTGCCATAACAAAGCACTTTCCAGTCATCACAGTGTTTCTTTGAACTGGCAAATGTTCCCAGTGCACTCAAAATATGATTTCATTTACAAAGCATTGATTAAAAAGACGGGACTCTGGAGCTGAGAAGTACCTCCAAATTCATCTGGTACAACACCTCATTTTACAAATAAAGAAATGGAGGCTGACAGAGGACAAATGACTTGCCCAACATCCGGAAGCTGAACAAGTTGGATTTGCAGGCCTCCTGACTACTAGGCCTCCTCACTACCAGGCCTTCTGTCTACCAAGACTGGGTTCATCCCATGAGGCCATACCAGTGATTTCTTACAGCAAGATTCCTATGTGCTTAACTCAAAAAGAATTGTTATTTCTCCTAACCCACCTCAGAGCTGTTTCTTGGTAATTTACAAGGTCTGATCCAGAATATTTTGAAGTGGAACCTCAAAAATTCACCAAGCAAGTATTGTTCTAATCTTAATGATAATAATGCTGATTATAATGATAATAATAATAATAATAATAATAATATTTCACAGTTACAAAGTGCTTACTTATTATGTCCCAGGCACTAACCCAGACATCTTACATTAGTTAATTCTCAAAAACCATGATGACAGAGGGATTTTATCCCCATTTTACAGAAGAGCAAATTGAAGATAGAGTGATTAAGCAACTTGTGAGAATGTACCTGGTTGATAAGTGATGGATTTGGGATTTGGGCACAGCTAACATAATTCTAGTTAGAGACTGTGCACTTAGCTACTATGCTATCTTTCCTCTCAAAACCCTTCTACCCTACCCTACCACATCTCTATGATAAGGAAAAGGAGATGTTCCTGGTGGCCACACTGAAATAATCTATTGAATCTAATTCCTGACCCTTTCCTATAGTGAAAGATTGGGAAGGAAAGAACGGAGAGCAAAAGGACACCAGGTGTGATCTAAATTCCACTGTAAGTGCTCCACAAATGAGACCATCCCGAGAAGGCATATGTTAGATTTTCTGCAGTTTTATTACTCTTCAAGAAATATAGCATTCTTCGATTGCTTTAATTATAGGTCTTCAATATGGAAAGAGCAATACAGTCTAAGCAAAACGGAGCAGTTACTTGAAGTCAGGTAAAACAAGCAACCTATTATTTCATAAATGACATTTTAATTATCACCAGGAGACCATTAAAAATACATCATCACAGTTTGCTTGGTTCCTCTTGGAAAGATAATATTGACAAATGGCTATGAAACTGCAGTTCAGAAAACAGTGTAAGTTGAGATTGGTAATAAAATACAAATTCACTTGTGTACCCTAAAGCAACGATGAACAATTTGAAGAGAGAAGACAAAGTTAAAAGCATACTTTTCTTTTTTAGGGCAAGGCGAAAAAGGAAGTCATTTGCAGGAAGATGGTTCCATCTATAGATTTATTGCCTATGTGAATTATGAATTACTTGATGTGTTTAGCAAAGTAATTTGAAGTTCCAGCCATTCAAGCACAAGCCACTGAGTTGCCAAATGCTCCTGAATGCCAATGCTGCCTTCCTTCCCACTGCAGGAATTGTCGTCTTAGTGACCTCTGGTCTAGAGGGTTTCGAGAGAACAGCCTATTCCTAGAGATAGTCCTGGGTTTCATCAAGGAAGTCTGGAATAACTCCAGAAACTTTAGTCATCCTTATGAATTCCACAGCTTCCTCCCTAGGTGCCCACAGGGCAGTAGGAACGTTTTTTCATATTTAGCTTTCCTCTACAAATTGAAGTTCCTATTGCTTATTATAACCGATTTTCCTTATAATTGAACCCAGTGTAAATACTCTTTGCCTGTGTTCTGAGTTTTCACTCCAGAGACCACAGGAAAACCATTCAAACCACTTGCCTTTTATCTCTTTGCTCTATGAAATACTTTTTGTATTGGTCTCCTTGGTTATTAAACCAAAAGGGGAAACCTGTGGTGACTGATTCAATTAGAGGTTAATCCAATAAAATAAATTCTTGAGATATCTTTTAAGGGCAATCCAATTTACTTTTCTTTCCCCAGAATTGTTCCAAAGGTATGGATATTGCTAGGATCATTTGTATCTCTAGGGGAAAAGACTAAGATAAATGGTGCTTATATTGCCATACTCCAGCCAAATAATAGGTTATATCTTTTCTCAAGAGACTCCCGCCCCCGCCACTTCTCCATATTCATTCATTTGTTCCTTCTGTGCATATTATTAGAGAAACTCTACATGCCTAGATTCATCTAATCACCAAAGAGATTATGGTCTTGTGAAGACATAAAATGTGTATAAGTAGAACATAAAAAAGAAAGAAAGAAATGTCATGAGAGCAGAATATAGAAAATGCTTTCTGAGATTTTACGTGACATCAAAGAGAGATCCAACTACTCTATTCCAAGAAAGTTTGTTTAACATGCGTTTACCTCGTCTCCCTCTCAAAACAAAACTCATGTAAAGGCTTGCAAAAGATTTAAAGAAGTTTTAATCTACAACAATAAAGACAAAAATGAGCAAGAGGTCTCATTAAAATTTTGGAAGGCATAATGGAGAGAGCGATAGCTAATATAGTAACATATAGCCACAAAGTAGAACTATATTGAGAAAGGACTGCACCCAAGTACGAGAGTGGCATCTGTGCCCCCACAGAACCCCAGGCAAGCTTGGGTCTGCGGAGACACTGGGTAAATGAGATCAGGATGATATATGAAGCTAAAGTTAGAACTCAAACAATCATTTAGCTTCTAGCCAAAGAAATAATTAAACAGGCCTCTCTCATGAGAATTAGGAAGGTAATCTAGGAGTTGGAGCATGGGTAAATCGCTCTTAAACAAAGCATCTGGGACCTGAAAAAATTAATGCTGGCAGCCTATCCGCTCTCTCTATAATGAAGCTATAAATGTGTGGACAGAGATCACAGTCAGCTTCTCTAGTTCCTCATTCTTAAAATAAACAGGTTCTGAAGAATAAGCCTTCTTTTCAGAAAAGTATAAAACATAAAGTGTAAAGAACAATGACAAGAACGTAAGAACCAGCCAGGAAAATACTAGTATAATGAGTAAGATGTTACAAATAATAAAAAGTAGAAAATATGAAAAGACTCTTGATAATTAAAATAATATGATGAATAAAATTTTAAATTTTTAATTGAAGAGTTGGGTGATAAGAACAAGGAAATTGATCACATCAGAGAGTAAAGGAACAAAGAGAGAAAAAAATAAGATCGATGATTCTGAGGATCAATCCAGGAAGATTACATCTGACTAATAGGGGTTCCAGACAGAATAGCAAACACAAAGAAAGAAATGTGCAAAGAAACATAACAAGAGTATTTGGCAGAGCTGAAAAGCATATCTTCAAATGGAAAAGGTCTGCTGCAGGTACAGATACATTTTTTAAAGTAATATATATAGACCTATTGTTGTGAAATTTTAGAACATCAGGGCCATACTTTAGTCTTTGAAGACCTTACAATGTCTGTCCCAACTACTGAACTCTCTGGTTCTAGCACAAAAACAGCCATAAATAACATGAACT
Organism: Plecotus auritus; assembly: GCF_963455305.1. Taxonomy (NCBI): domain Eukaryota; kingdom Metazoa; phylum Chordata; class Mammalia; order Chiroptera; family Vespertilionidae; genus Plecotus; species Plecotus auritus. The sequence goes on from NC_137775.1 coordinate 153,142,866, forward strand.
GCAAATGGCTGTGTTAAAAACAAACAAACAAACACACACTTAATGTACAACACAGGAGGTGGGCTGAGCTTGGCCCTTGGGACATAGTTTACTGACCCCTGGCCAAAAGCAAAGAGAATAATCCCAAAAACATGGAGGAAAAAAAAAATGAAAACAAACAAACAGGTAATCTAAAGAGGAATAAGTATTGCAATAGTCTGAGCAACACCGACTGATAAGATAGTGCAACAGTGATTCAAAGTTCTGGGAAAAAATAACTTAGAATTATGTACCTAGTAAAGCTATCAAGTATGAGAGCAACACTTCATATTAGGACTCAGAAATTTTACTATGCAAATATCTTTTATTAAGAGTTTACGGGTTATCAGGAGAAAAAATTGATTCATGAGACCTGAGAAAGTGGGCACCCTGAGGGGAATTGAAATTATTTTTCGGTTAATCCTCACCCGAGGATATTTTCTCCGTTAGTTTTTTTTAGAGTAAGTGGAAGCGGGGGAAAAGAGACAGAGAGACATATCGATATAAGAAAGACTCATTGATTGGTTGCCTCCTGCATGCACCCAGACCAGGGCCAGGAATTGAGCCTGCAACCGAGGTACATGCCCTTAACTGGAATCGAACCCACAACCCTTCAGTCCACAGGCCAATGTTTATTTCCACTAAGCCAAACCAGCTAGAGCTGAAACTACTTTTATAATGGCCACAGCACAGGCTGCTCACATTATAAGAGGCTGTAGACATTGTAAGGGCTTCTTCTGTGTCATGCTAAAAATTTCTGATTTTGATTTTTTTTAAAACAATTAAAATCTATTGACAGTGTTAAACACAGAAATAACAAGTTTAGAGATGCATTTCTGACATTAATCTAGAGCAGGGGTGGGCAAACTTTTTGACTCGAGGGCCACAATGGGTTCTTAAACTGGACCGGAGGGCCGAAACTAAAGCATGGATGGAGTGTTTGTGTGAACTAATATAAATTCAAAGTAAAGGAGCGGAGGGGAGAGCAAGAGAACTGGATAGAACAGCCGGATCCGGCCCGTGGGCCATAGTTTGCCCAAGGCTGGAGAGGCAGTAGAGATTGAAGGCAGGGATAACGTACCTGGGACATGCCACTGGGAAATTTTTTTGTTCTTCTGTTTTAGAATGAGAATTGCATGGCAACCAACATCAATACTGTGCATCTTATAGCTCTTCCATGAGCTTTCTTTTGAAGATGACCAATTCTTGTTTTTCTTCCAAATTGGGAGAGGAATGCAGAAGACTTATATTGGGCTTGATGTCTCTCAAAATAATTCTGCATGGAAGATACTTGGAGTAAACAAAAGACAATTTTCAAACTCAAATTCTTATTGTATAGTTCTCAAATTTCCACTATATTAAAGATTGTCCAAGGTCTGAGAACTTCTGTTCTTAACTGTATTCATTGTAGCTTCCGAATAAATGTGTTAAAACTGATAGTTGAAAGTAGCTACTCTTGTTAAAGATATGAATTATCCATTTCAATTTCCAAAGAACATACCAGATTCAGGGGTTTGAGTGGGTGACCACTAAGAATCTGCAATTTTAACACATCCACAGATGTTTGGTAGTTCTGGCTTAAACTATACTAATAGGATTGTATGTATTTAGTTGACATTCTCACTTTTGTACCAATTTACGTACATGTTCCTCTGGCATTTATTAGAATTATTTACTCTGCTATTAGTGTGCATGATGAACCATAAAGCTCAGATATAAGCTCGCCATTTTTAAGATAATGTTCTCAAGTCTACAATATAATTCCTACCCTCTACTATCCTGTGCTATTTAATTTGGCTAGAGATGTTGGACAACATTTCCTGTAATTTTTCTCTACTAATTTAATGCCATGCTGCTTAGAGTTAGAGTAAAAACAAATTAACTTAATGTGAAACTAGATATAATCTGTGGAAAGGCAAATATTTAATTTGTACCTAAAACTAAAGTGATATTTGATTTCGGTATAAAATTAGGTTCAAGAAATTGTACTTTTATGAAATTACTTTTCTTTTTAAACCATCTATGCTAAGATTTGTTTACTCTCTCATCTAACAAGTTTAATTACTGCTTTTAAAAAACAAAGAACTTCATGTTTTGCACTCTGCTACCTAAATTGCTAAGAACAAGTTTCAGAGAGATTATATCAAATGTGAGTTTGACATAGAATATAGGAATTCATTTGATTTCTATGCTGTTTTTCTCAAAAGAAAACTATGCAATCATTTGCCATATATTTTAACACTGAAATCAGTTTAATGAGAATTATTTTTATTTTTACTCACTGTACAGCCAGCAACATTCAATGGAGAACTTAAATGCAAATAGAAGGATCTGTGATGAGGTACGCAAAGCTTGATGATGGATTAGGGAAAAGTTGAATCTTAGGAAGCAGAGGATACCTTGACTATGTGCCCTGACTATGTTGTCAGGCTCTCAGAAGCACATGAGATTCGAGATATGAAGATATTCTCAAGTAGAGGGTCTGGTGAGAGAGTTCATTTGTCCCTAGGACTCTTCAAATCCAGAGGAATTATAACCCAAGAGTGTCTTTGTAATTCAGCTCTCATTTAGTGGATTTTTAATAGATATAAAAAATGTGCATGAATCAGGATCAAAACTAAGAATTTTCCCTATTAAAAAATAAGCTCCATAGGACAGGAACTTTGTCTAGCTCATGGTTATAACATCGGTTCCTAGAACAGAACTATTGCTCAAAAAGTATCTGTATTATGAAGGAAGGAAGGAAAGATAGAAGGGAAGAAAGAAAGAGGGAGAGAGGGAGGGAATGAGGAAGGGAGGGAAGGAACTGAAGGGAAGAAGGAAGGAACTGAGAAGATACCACACTAGTGAGTTAAGGTATTAGAGAAAAGGAATTAGGTCCAGGAAACAAAGTGTAGTTCCTTTCATTTACACATTGGCTGTCCACTCAGCAGTAGATTCTGGGGACACAAGAAGACCATCATCAGTCCTCTGGCCCCGGGAGCTTCCATCCTGAAGGGAAAAACAGACACAAGACGATGGTGGCGAGGGCTGTTTCAAGGATGTGGTCTAAGTACTATGGGAACAGAGAAAGAGAAGTCTTTAGAGTTAGTGATGGGTAAAACTGGGATGAAAATCAACATTTGCTAACTTTGAATCCCATGCTTTTTACATGAAGGGTCAGTATTCTTCAGGTCCACCTTGGCAGGAACACTCTTGGTTTTATCAGTTGTGACTCCCAACTGCTTTAAGTTTTAAAGCCATATTGCAGATGATGTCTAACATGCCTTCTAGAAAGTTACGGGGATAACCTATTGAGGAAGAACAATAAACTAGCATCCTTTATTCTTATTTACCAATTACTTCCAAAGCCCTGATTGTTACCCAAATGTCATCACAAAATCCTGACCTTGACCTGGTGTCCAATATTGTAATAGTGTTCAGCTGAGGCATCACCTGGATCGCTGTATCACGTAACAGAGTTAGAGAAGAGTATAAGCTAGCCCACAGATAATTGTAGAGAGCCTATTTTAATCTATGTCGCAGCCAGAAATTGAAGTGTCCATGTGTGGAGCAATGTGAATATACCTCTTTTGTGTGTAGTATTGAAAAAAAGGTTAGAAAACTACGATATTAGGGAAATGCCTATTTTAAGGTGCAATAAAAGTCTGAGAGAAAATTCTATAAGTAGAAATTTTTCCTGAGTCAATGGTAGCAGAGAGGCACAAAGACACAAACTTGGAAATTGTACTGAAAAAGGAGAAATATGACTTTAATTAGTTATATAAACCCAACAAATTTATTCTGTAGCATTGAGTAATTCCTGGGCATACTCTAGTTGGAGAAGCACACATTTTGCTATTTGTATGTAATATTATGATATGTCCTAAGATTATTGATAATCTGATAGGTTTTTGTAATAATGTTTTACATAAAATAGCTAAATTGAGTTCCTCTGGGGTATCATGATTAATTTTAGATGTGAATCACAATGCTACTGAGTTCTGACTAATTTGAAATACAGTCATAGGCACAAGGTGGCAAACCAATTCAACTTCACATGTAGAACGTTAAAAAATGTGTACTTTTCTTAAGCGATAGAATTTTAAAGAACCCAGGCCATGATATAAATAATAGAGAAATAAAAGAAAAGAAAAAGATCATTCACACATCATTAAATGGTTTAAATATTGGTAGACTCTTGAGATACATAAACTATCCTTACTAGTACACTTCCCATTTGTATTTAACTGGAAATGCAATTGATCTTGTATAACTTGGTCCCTTAATGGTTAAAGTGACATTTATTACAGTAGGAATTTTAGATTAAACTATTTTAGTTTTGCTTAAATATATATTTACAGTGTTGCTTCTAGAATCTTTAATCCAATATTTCTAAAATATTTTTGACATCTGACACCATTTTTCTCCCCCATATAGAATCATCCACTTGGTAAAATTTTCCTAAATCTATTTAATAACCAAAGAAAAATAAATGTGACATTTCTTTCTTTTCATCCCATTTTTACCATATTAACAGACATATAATACAAAAAACAGTAGTCCTAAAAACTACTTCTAAACATTAAATTATTTTGGGCTTAACAGTCTCCCTGGAATTCTCTTCAGAGAAGAATAACATTAAATAACTAAATTTGCTCATACATTAGTTTAAAACATATTTACTGAACATATTTTATGAATAAGGTACATTAAACTCTATGAATATCGTGGCAAATAAAACCAAGTATATGCTTTCAAAGACTGTATAGTCCAGTGGCCATGGCAATAAATTAAGAGCTGTGATAGGTAGAATTCAATGAGAAGTGTAGGGTAGGGAGCTCTGAAAGTATACTGGGCAGTTGGGGAAAGCTGCAGGCCTCTAAGAGGATAAGGTGATAAGGAGATCATTGTGTAAGAAGAGTCTAAGCAGGCAGAATGCTGAGTTATGAGCAGGCATGGCCCATTTGGAGAAATACGGTAGATTTAAACTCAGTATCTGAAGAAGGAGGGGTGGAGAAGAAGACATGATACTGCAGAAGATAGGCAGGCAAAATACACTTTATCAAGGAGTTTGTACTGTATTTGGAAGGCAAGGAGGAACCCTGAAGGATTTTTAAGCAAGGCAGCAAATAATTGCATTATTCCTAGAGAAATATCACTAGATATTTGATTTAGATAAAGATTCTGATAAACTAAATTAGGCCAGATATTGGAAAGTGAGATTGGAAAAGTAGACATGTTAGAGGAATAACTTAGGAAGTAGAAGTGGGCCAGGATATAGTATTTGATTATTTGTAGTAAAGAAGAAGTAAAAACAAAGTTGATAAAGACATTTCTAGCTTGGAAAACTAGGTACCATTCACAGGAAAGGTAAGCACCCCAGCAGAAAGAAAGCAATAAACTACTTTCAAACATAGTGAGTTGAGTTCTCATAATTCTTATGGGGCATTCAAGTGGAGATTTCAGGAATGTACTGGATTCATAGGTCTGGAGTTTAGAAGAGTTCTGGCAGATATTGTAGATTTGGGATAATTAAATGAATATAATAAACTTATATGTAACAGTTAAAATATTGAAGTATTAGTGTTGTATGCACTTCTAGGTTATGAACTTATACTTGATTACCACTCAAATCTATTCAAATAAAAACCAAACCTTGGAAATATAGTCTTTCATATGACTATTCATCTTGAGATTTATATAAAATATGATTTCCTACCTTTTCATTATCTATTTCTACTTTTATATACTTTGAGTACACATTTTTACCTTCATCACAATTATTTCAACATCTGTATAAAAAGCCATTAAAGCTCTTGGAAGTGACATCAGAGGAATGGTTGTATGAGAGATCCCCTTGGTCTCTCCCCTTGAAGATTCAACAATTTGAACAGCTATAATTCAACAAAGGATTCCCTGCTCAGTGCAGAAACATGTCTGAGAGATATGTGCATTAAAACATGTAAAGATGGACAAATAGGAGTGAACCAGAGGGGTGAGAAGGAAGAAAAGCTGAGATGAACTATGAATGCAGCCCTGCAGTTGAGAGCTCAAGGGGGACTCAGCCTGGAGAGTGGAAGAATCAGGTTGTGGCTGGTGCTCCCTACAGAGAAGAGGAGCAAAGAGATTTGGTGGGCATTCCTACAGAAGTGAGTAGTATGAGTTGAGGCTGAGAGCCCAGTGACCTGGGTAGGGATGAAGCACAGACAGCATGGCAATCAACATTCCAGACAGAGGAACAAGCCATGGAGCCTGGTTGCCCTTAACTTCACAAAACTCTTCTCCCTTTGTTCTTTGTATTGGGTTGCAGAGCACATTAGTGGCAAACCCAATAACTGGTACTACAAGATCACTTTGGCCCTGAGTTATAGATGCACACTGTGACCAATCCCAGGTTCAAATGGAAGCACAGGCGAATAATTGTGACAGTCCACTTGTCATTATTGCCTGGAGGGCAAGGCAACAAAAGAGGTGGCTTGGCTCCCCCCATTAACCCCACCACCACTCATTGTGGCTAAATCTGGCTGCAGAGGACAGCACTGGGATTTCATGGATATGGAGCCACATTGCCCACCTTGTACCCCTACAGGGTTGGTCCTCTGAGATGGGGTGAGCAACTAAATCACAGGGGAGGTATCTACTTTCCCAGGGAGCACAGGCCATTTCCCACCACCTCATGGATATCCAAAAAGCCAGAGAAATGCAGAGCTAAAAAAAAAACAACACCAAAAAACTTGTGATTCAGTGCCACCTACTGGAAAACAATATAAACACTTCTTATCAATCTACTATAGATGTGCCACTCATACATAGAAGCCTAGACAGAGAAGGAAAACATTAAACACCATGAATAACCAAGGTAATGAGGTAGCTCAGAAAAAAAACAAAAAACAAACAAAAAAAAACCACCACATGAAGACATAAAAATATGTGACTGGAATGATAGAGAATTCAAGATTGCAGTTCTGAAAACTCTCAACAAGATACACAAGAGGCAATTTAAAGAGTTCAGAAAACAAATGAGTACTGTACCAGAGATTGAAGCTTTATAAAGCAACCAAACAGAAATTCTAGAAATGAAGAAATCAATAAAAAGAGGTCAGGAATGAACTAGCTAGCATAGGGAATACAGTTGACCAGATGAAGAAAAGAATTAGTGTTATCAAAGGTAAAAATCTAGAAAAGATGCAGAGGGAAGAGAAACTTGAGCATTAAAAAAATATGAAAGGGCTCTATGAGAAATATCTGACTCCATCAAAAAGAGCAATATAACAATAATAGGCATACTAGAAGAAGAGAGGGAGAAGAAAATGGAAAGCCTACTCAAACAGTTAATGAGAACTTCCCATGATAGAGAGTGGTAATTTTTGAGCATGCTTACTACTACCATTCCAGAGAGGCCGTGGACTATGCCCCAGATAGAGTTGTCAGGGCTGACACCAGGCCAGGCCTTGAGATACGGTCTCTTGGCCCCTTCCCAGCACGTAGGCCTTCTTTCATAGAACATTGTCAGCTTTCTGAAGAACAGGATGACCCTGTGAATAACATGGTCATCAATGGCATGACTCTGATGTTGCTTGGGAAAAACTGTTTTGTCTTAGGTTGCTTGCTCTGCAAAAACAGGATGTAGTTAATGTGCTTAAAAGTGGTCCTGCACAAAGGGTTGGGGCTGCTCTCTGGACTCCCTGCGTGGAGAAAGGCAGAGCAGTCGCCGGCTAGCTATTAAAGGCTCCCTAAATTTTAATTTGGTCTGGACTCCAGTGATCGTTCACTAGTGTTCACTCCACAACACCCATACCTATCAAAAGAGCTACATTCTCAAATTCAAGCAAATAGAACGCCTAAGTATCTCAATCCAAAAAGGCCTCCTCCAAGGCACATTGTATTAAAACTTGTGTCAAAAATTAATGATAGAAAAAGAATTATCAAGGCAGCCAGAAAATAGAAGAAAGTAACCTTTAAAAGAAAGCCCATTAGATTATCATAGGACTTCTCAGCAGAAACGCTACAACCTATAAGAGAGTGGAACCAAATTTTCAAACTACTGAAAGAGATAAATTACTAACCAAGAATATTATGTCTATATGATAGTATCTAAAGATATCCTTTAGATAGGAAAGATAAAGAGTTTTCCAGACATATAGCTGCTGAGGGAAATTATCGCCAGAAGACCTCCACTGCAGGAAATACTCAAGGGGGCTATTCTACCTAAAACAAAGAACAAAAGGTCACAAAACTATGAGTAAGATAACAGCAAACATACAGCATGAACAGGGATAATTTGTGACAACAAAAACATAAAAGGGAAAGGGATAAAGATCTGAATTTTGAAAGAAAACTGAAGATCAGATGCTCCTCTCTTCCCCTGAAGACGGCCAGGCTATTGGTCAGTCCCCCTGAATGAAGCCCACCAGTCAACAGCCTTCTTCCTTAACATGGAGAGGTAGTAAGGTCTCTAAATACATGTAGATGAGTGGATAAAAAGCTGTGGTACATTTACACCATGGAATACTAGGCAGCAGCAAAAAAGAAGGCACTCTTATCCTCTGAGACAGCATGAAGGGACCTGGAGAGTATCATGCTAAGCGAAATAAGCCAGTCATGGAAAGACAAGTATCACATGATCTCACTCATATGTGGAATCTAATGAACAAAATAAACAGATGAACAAAATGCATCCAGAGACATAGAAGCATGGAACAGTCAAATCTCAGAAGGAAGTCAGGGGTGGGTGGGTGGGTGGGAAGAGATCAAGCAAAGGACTTGTATGCATATATGCATAACCCATGGACACAGCCAGTAGTGTGTTGAAGGCCTGGGGCAGGGGTGGGGATGGCCTAAAAAGGCTCAAAGGGGGGAAATAGGAGACATATGTAATATTGTCAACAATAAAGATTGTTTTAAAATATATACTTCCCACAGCCTCATGCTGGAATATGCACAACCAAAAATCACTTGACCTCTCTAGAAATCTGCAACATCCAGAGACCGAAACAACCAGAAAAGTAGACACTAGGGAAGCAAAAACTGCTCTGTTTTAAAATGATGTTTAGTCATTAAATAAAAACATGATGCCCTACAAAAGAATGAGTGACAGATAAAGTAAGAAGGTGAAAAGGGAACTTATAAATTATCCTATGTGTATGTGTTGAAAATAGTACCTACCAGCACTGAAAAAATTGTTGGTACATTAGGCAATTTAGAAATGCATAATTAGAAAATTAAGCAAATGTTAAAAAGAAGCAACTATTAATTCACTAAAAAAGATATACATATATATTATATATATATATAATCATAGTATATCACTTGTCTCGGGAGTGAATAATATTTACATAATCATAATAAAATAAATGTTGTGAATTTAAAGATTACCCATGAGTGGAAGAGGATTATGTGAGTGTATATATGAAAAATAAAGCTGAAGAATTAATATACTAGATAAGGAATCAAAATGGAACTTCTAAAATTGATAAACCAACAAAGAGCAGTACAAGAATATTATTTTACATATGTAGTCATATATCAGATTAAATTACTAAAGAAGTTGAAAGTGTTTGCCTCCAAGGAGAAGGATGTGGGTTGGTGACAGGTGTAACAGACGTTATTATTAAACATTGGCCTTTTTGTGCTACTTGACTCTGTAAATATGTTCATATATACTTTAAACATTCCTCTCAATGGTCCCAAGATTTGAAAATGTGGGTTTTATGGCAATCATTATCAGTATTTTTTTCCCCACAAGAATATCATTGGCATTCTTTTTGAAAATTCACCTGCTGGGAACCAGCATGTTATATTTCATATAAAAGGTCTTAGAAGTCCTATCCATCTCATCTGGGGAAATGCTGGTTGTTTACTTTGAGATATTATAAAAATCCTATTTTCTTTCAGTATTTAGGAGCATTTTTAAAAGGTATCCAAATTCTGTATTGCTATTGGAGGCTAAAGTAATTTCAACTTCTTAAATTTTTAATGGCTGAATGTTTTGGGCAATGATATCCACCCAGAAAATTATTTTCCCCAAATTTCCTTTTCCAAAGCAAAGAAGTCCAAATCTTTACACTTTGCAATATAACCTATGAGACATAGTAACACACTTTGAAGGATTTACATTAGGGGAACAAAAAAAAATTAATGCAAGCAGAAAATATGAAGCTTTGACAGACCATGTATCATTTGGGCTTGTTCCCATGCACATACAATATAATGGGCACAAAGCATACTTCCTCCTTGGCATAAGGAGGCAGGCAAGCCAGATTCTTATCTAATTGAATCTCCTTAGATGAGGAACTATCAGTAGAATTTACAATTCAAAGCTCCATAGACAGCTCCACTGCCCAAACAGTTGTAGGATTTGAAAGATAACTCTGCTACACTTCAGCTTTGCTAAGCCATACTCCGGAAGCATACAACCGTTTTCTTCTCACTCCCTCTTCTCTATGCATTGTAATTCTCCAAAGATTAAATACCTTTCTCTCCTTTTGGAAGATTTCTTGTCTAAGATACTTTGAAGCAAAGTCTTTGTGACCACTTGATTTAGTCTTCACACTCAAAACTGAGTGGAAACACTATGTCCTTTTATTTAAGGGCTTTACAAAAAAAAAAAAAAAGCATTTCACAAGAATTTTTTTAAAAAGGGAAGGGATGGGAAGTGCAGGCAAAGTGACACAGATACAATTGGCTACATTAGCCAAGAGCCATGTATTATGATTATGTAAAATGGGGGGAAATATCTCCCCATAGAATGTTTTTTATGCTTATTTCAATCACTTAGATAAACTTTTTCTATCAAATACATTAGAAAAAAAATAAAGCTACATATAGGTTAAAATCATCATTTTAAAAGAGAAACTCACATTATCACATAGTTTTTCTTCATCAAATTTCATTTATTCTTTGCTTTCAGCTTTAGAAAAAGAGTTGCAATTAATTGATTAAATAAGAACTACAATAATGGGGGAAATTAATGGTGATTTTTAAAGCAATCTGATCAAAGCTTTAAGCTTCCTGACTTTGAAAAGCCCAATCGCTTCATAATAAGCAATGCCAAGCACTGCTTGCTAGGTGTGGGGACTCATTCTTTCAGTCATCAAAGACCTCCTGTATTTTTTTCCAATTAAAGTGGCAGACACAGTGAAGAGTTCCAAGAAAACTGATAATGAAAAGTACTAAGTCTTTCACAAAATTTTAAGCTGAACAAGGCACAGGATCTAGCTCAACAGCAAAAGAAATATTAATTTTCTGGTACATAATGAACTTAAATGCTCTTCTTAAAGGAACAACTAATGACAAGAGTTGCTCTAATACAGGTTCCTCTCAATGTTAATAAATGAGCTTCAAGTTCCATTAGATGACTATAACAGGAAATCTTATCTAGGTTGGTGACCTTGGTGCCATTTCCAATGGGACAAAGATCTGTAGTAAGACCACTTTGAAAGAAAAGTGACCTTGAAATGGACTAAGAAATTCAAAGGGTGAAGCTTTCTTGACTTGGCAAATTTTGAAATTCTTAAAAGGCTACAAAGAAATGTATAAGAAAAGCCTCATTCATTCACATGCTTAAATGTTTATGGAATAACTATTGTGTGTCAGGTAGTGTGTTAGGCACCGAAGTGTAATAATAATAATCAAAACCAGAAACAGTCCTTGCCTTGTGAAGCTTATAGACTGGTGAGGTAGATTGGTACTAATGAAATAATGTAAAATCAAGTGCATAAGTACATTCCGTATGTAGTTATATAAATATTCAGAAGAAATAAGATTACAGGATTCCATGGCAGCATTAAAGACTAAAGGAGTCTGAGTAGGTTTCTTGAAGAAACCTGAGCTGGTATCTGAAGGATGAGTAGACTTGAACTAGGAGAATTATTGGAGAGAGGGAAGTCTGGGTAGAAAAAGCTGTTTAGACAAAGAGTAGGACAGGTCTGATGAACCTGGGGTGTCAAAGAACATGGTGCAGACTGAGGGTAGATGACTGAAATACAGCGATGGGTAAGGAGAGCACTGGGAGAGATGATGCCCCAGAGACAGATATAAACTAGAACCTGAATAGTTTTGAAGATTATGTCAAGGATTTGTGTCTCCCCACTTATGCTTTTTTTATTGCTTAATTTATGGATTGCTTTTGATCCTCATACTAAATACCATTATCCCACACATACACCATAGACAAATATTCTAATGTACCTAATGAAAATTCATTCACTGGACTAATATTTATTGAGCACCTTCAATACACCACTCTAGGAACTGGGAAAATACCTGTGAACCAAATAGATTTAAATCTCTTATGGAACTTATTTTATACTGAGGAAGACAGAGAAGTAATGACACAAATAAGTAAAACATAAATTGATTAGCTGTTAAGTGCTAAGGGGAAAAAATGAAATAGGAAATGGGAGCAGGCAGTAAAAGAAACACATTTGGGTTTGAATATATTCTTGCTGATATTAATTATTTGCATGAACACATTTAAATTAATTGTAAATGGTATTGTGCTATAGATCTGTCTAGTTTCTCTTTACATTTATTTCACTTATTCTTTTTCAAAAAATTATTTTTAAGTAGAGTTGATGTATGGTATTGTCAGTTTCAAGTGTATAGCAAAATGATTCTACACTTATATACCTTACAAAGTAATCACAATAGGTCTAGTAACCATCTGTCACTGTATATACTTATTACAATATTATTGACTCTATTTCCTATGCTGCACATTACATCCCTGTGACTTATTTTACAACTGAAAGCGTGTATTTCTTAATCCCCTTCTCCTGTCTGCCATTCCCCCACCTCCCTCCCCTCTGGCAACCTATCAGTTTGTCATCTGTATCTATGAGTTTGTTTTTTCTATTTAGAACTATGTTCTTAAGATCCATTCATGTTATTTAAAACACATGTAAATATCTTGCTTCTAGCTGCTGCATAGTATTCCATGTGTTCCTATCACAGTTCATGTATCTGCTAGTATACTCCCAATAAGGAAAAAGCACAATTCTTTATTTATTCTCAAGAGCAAAGCTATTCCTTGGATCCACAAAATTTTATATGTGTGTGTATGGGGGGCTGGGATGACAGTGATAAAAAGTGGGTCTGACTTTGAAGTTTGAAAAAAATAACTCGCAATCATGTGAAAATCGGAGTAGAAAGAGTCCAGAATATATATAAATAGGCTACTTAGGTGATTGCAGCAACCCAGGAAGAAATAATGCACCTTAGCCCAGCTTGATGGTCATTGTGAAATTAAAGAGAAGTGGAAAGATTCAAATGATATTCAGAAGTTAATGTTGATTGGCCTTAGTGGTAGAATGGATGTAGAGGTGAGGGAGAAAGATGTCAAGAGTGGCTCTTAGCATTCTAACTAGGCATATGGATAGATAAACATTTATTTACTAAGATAATAAACATTGGAATATGATCCTTCAAAGAGATGATTACATGGACCTAACACTGGTTAACATAAAATTACACAATGAAAGTCTTTAATATAACCATTCTATGCAGCAAAGTTTTAATGAATAATTACTGTATCCTATTAACTACACTAGACATTTAAAAGTCTGGCAGTGAGACAAAAGAATGACAACCAAAATATTATAATTCTAGAGTTACTATGGTGACTATATAGGGGCATAGAGCACAAGGCACGTTGAAGTCTGGAGATACACTGAATTTCAGCAGCAGACCCTGAAGGAGAGCAGAGAGAATTCCAATCACAGAGGCATGTTGGGATGGGTGAATGTAACATTTCAGGACAACATCAAGAAATCTGTGTTTGCTGGGGAAGAATTAATTGGTGGAGAGGAATGAGGCTGTGAGGAACGAGAAAGGCTATATCATTTTATGGCATTAGAAGAACTTATTGCAGAAGTTGCTGGAAGCTATTTTTAGCAGAGAAGTAACATTATTAAATTTGGGTATTAGATTACTCTAGCACCAAGAGAGGAAAGTCAGGCAGGACACTTCCAATGTTCTCTGAGGTGAAAATATGAACCATGGCAGGAACACTGGGAATAGACCAAAGGGGACACATTGAGGAGATATTTGTTTAGGAATTAGCCTGGTCGGCATGGATCAGTGGTTGAGTGTCGACCTATGAACCAGGAGGTCATGGTTCCATCCCCAATCAGGGAACATGCCCAGGTTGCAAGCTCGATCCCCAGTGTGGGGTGTGCAGGAAGCACAGGAATTAGATTTGGAAGTACCTGATGATTGCTTGAATATTGTGAGGAATCAAGGATGACTCCTAGGTTTCTGACCTGGGCAATCATGTTAGTAGCTATGATATTTACTCGTATTGGAACCACAAGAGGGAGAGATGTTTTGATGAGATGATGTGTTCAGTTAAGAAGAATTTTAGTTTCTGTCTTTTTGAAGAATAATACAGATGGAGGTTATATATAGGACCAGTCCCATGAACCAGGTCTGAGTTGGGGATACAGATTTAAGAATAGGCCAGTCAATTGGTGTACCTGTAGACTGAGAAGAAAAAGAATTAAGACTAAGCAATTTTATGAGTAATAAGTATAAGCAAAGTGAGTGAGTAAGAATGGTCAAAGGGTGTAAGAGGAGAGGAGAACCAGTAATGGGCATGGGGAAAGTGAGAGAGAATTTTATATACATAATTGGCACTATTAGCTCTTAAACATTTTTCATTGTATGCTAGTTTTGAAATGTTTTCTAAAATGCAATTTGACCCGGCCAGTGTGGCTCAGTGCTTGAGGATCGACCCATACAACAAGCAGTCACTGGTTCAATTCCCAGTCAGGCCACATGCTTGGATTGCAGGCTTGAGCCCCCAGCAGAAGGTGTGCAGGTGGCAGCCAATCCATGTTGATGCATTCATGTTTCTCTCTCGCCCTCTCCCTTCTTCTCTCTCTAAAATCAATAATAATATATTTTAAATGAAATGCAATTTGTACAAACATTCTCTAAAATGTTACTCTGGTTTACCACTGATTTGTCTTTTACATTCAATTTATTTTTGCATGTGATACTCTACTTTTGACAAATAATCCAGGTTTATAGTGTTTAGATTTTACGGCATCAATAAAGTTTTAAAATATAATAAAAATGATTGTTCTATAAAATTTCCCCTTGTCTTACAGTTTACATGCTCTTGTATTCTGCTTAACATAACCCTTCCATAATTTCCTTTACAATTTTGCTTTCTTTGTGCTTTTTTTCACATATGTGAAAAGATTTTACCATTTCTAATTTTAAAATTTTAGTCTTTATTTTATTCATTAGATTCCACAAATAAATAAAATAGAAACAGACTCTAGATACAGAGCACAGACTGACAGCTGTTGGAGGGGAGGGGTTGGGATTTGGCCTGGCCAGTGTGGCTCTTTTTAGCAGAGAAGTAACATTATTAAATTTGGGTATTAGATTACTCTAGCACCAAGAGAGAAAAGTCAGGCAGGACACTTCCAATGGGGAGGTAATCACTTTGGGGGATAGGGAGTTAGAAACATTGATGAGAGAGAAACATTTATTTGAGAGAAACATTCTATTTATTAAGAAACTTGCATCCTGGAATAAATCCCACTCGGACGTGGTGTATGATCTTCTTGGGGGAGGCTGGGTGAAAAAGGTGAAGGGATTAAGAAAAAGAAAAAAAAGCGCCTCCAAAACTCATAGACACAGACAACAGTATGGTAATTGCCAGAGGGAAAGGGGATGGGGCAGAGGCAGAAGAGGTTAAAGGGGAGACTAAATGGTGATGGAAGGAGGCGACTTTGGGTAGTGAACATACAATACAATATCTAGATGATGTATTATAGAATTGTACACCTGAAACCTATATAATTTTATTAACCAATGATATCACAATAAATTCAATAAATTTGTTTAAAAAAAAACTTTTATTCCCTTCCCACAAGCCCCTGGATACTAAGAAATTATATTAACAATTAGAGGCCTGGTGCATGATTTCTTGCACCAGTGGGGTCCCTTAACCTGGCCTGTGGGGTTGGGCCAAAACCGGCTCTCCAACATCCCCTGAGGGGTCCCAGATTTTGAGAAGGTGCAAGCCAGGCAGAGGGACCCCACCGGTGCATGATCGGGGCTGGGGAGGGACACAGGAAGTTGGCCAGCCAGGGAGGGACCGTGGGAGGGATCCAGGGCATGTATAGCCTGTCTCGCTCAGTTCTGATCAGTTGGACCCCAGCAGCAAGCTAACCTACCAGTCGGAGCATCTGCCCCCTGGCAGTCAGTGCACATCACATTGACTAGTCAACCAGTCAACTGTCTGCCCCCTGGTGGTCAGTGCACGTCATAGTGAGCAGTTGAGCAGCCTTAGCATATCATTAGCATATTACACTTTGATCGGTTGAACAGATGACCAGACAATTAGCATATTAGGCTTTTATTACATAGGATAATAACCCAAATGTCATTGCTTTTTTAACATGGCTTTTCCAAGGACCTTTGCCATTTGTCTGCCCAGCATTTTAAACCATTCTCTCTGAGAAATCCACCACCATGTGAACATATTGTGAAAAAAGATCTCATCTCCCATTGCAGAGATGTGAAAAAAAGTATCACCCTAAACCCTAACAGGTAGGGTGTGGTCTGAGAGCTACTTTTAGTCAATCATTCGGTGAAGATTTTGAATCGGGAGTGATTGACCTACAAAAGCACAGAAAGCTGAGAAGGTTCTCTAGTGTCCAGTGGCAGTGGCCCATGGTAGGGTTTGGCTTCCCCCGCTGGCAATGCTAGTAGTTGTCAAAAGTCAGAGGTACTCAACAGAGTTCTTCCTTTGTATGAAAAATACATCAGGTATTCCATCTCAATAGTAAACAAATCCACTATGATTGGTTGCATTTAGCATTTTCTCACATACCTTTTGACTATGTGTATGTTTTCTTTGGAGAAATGTGTATTTTTTATGTCCATAGCCCATTTTAAAATTGGGTTATTAGTTTTTTTCTTCTTTTGAGTTATGAGTTCTTTATATATTTTGAAGATTAACCTTTTTTTCTTTCAATATTATTTATTGATTACCATGTGCCAGCAACTGTGGACTCTAGGGCTATAAATATAAATAAACTCCCCCTAAATCAAAGGCCGTAAACTTCAGTTGGAAAGACGTATACACAAATGCTTTTTATGCATCTATTGATATGATCATGTGATTTTTATCTTTCATTTGTTTATGTAACATTATCACATTTTTTGATTTGGTAATATTGTACCAAACTTGCATCCTGGAATAAATCCCACTCGGACGTGGTGTATGATCTTCTTAATGTATTGCTGGATCCGATTTCTTAATATTTTGTTGAGGATTTTAGCATCTATGTTCATCAAGGATATTGGCCTATAATATTCTTTCTTTGTAGTGTCTTTGTCTGGGTTTGGAATTAGGATAATGCTGGCTAAATAGAGAGAATTTGGAAGTCTTCCCTGCTTTTAAAGTTTTTTTAATAGTTTGAGAAGGATACATGTTAGTTCTTTGAGTTTTTGGTAAAATTTGCCTCTGAAGGCATCTGGTCCAAGACTTTTGTTTGCTGGGAGTTTTTTTTATTACTGCTTCAATTTTATTATTTGTTATTGGTCTATTCAGGTTTCCTGATTCTTCCTGATTAAATTTTGGGAGATGGTATGTTTCTAGGAATTTGTCCATTTCACGGAGGTTGTTCAACTCGTTAGCATATAGTTGTTCATAGTATTTACTAACAATCCTTTGTATTTCTGTTATGTCAGATATTACTTATCCTCTTTCATTTCTCATTTTACTTATTTGGATCTTCTCTCTTTGTTTCTTATAGAGTCTGGTTAAAGGTTCATCAATCTTGTTTAACTTTTCTTTTTTAAAAAATATATTTTATTGATTTTTTACAGAGAGGAAGGGAGAGGGAGAGGGATAGAGAGTTAGAAACATGGATGAGAGAGAAACATCGATTCAGCTGCCTCCTGCACACTCCCTACTGGGGATGTGCCCGCAACCAAGGTACATGCCCTTGACCAGAATTGAACCTGTACCCTTCAGTCCGAAGGCTGACGCTCTATCCACTGAGCCAAACAAGTTAGGGCTTGTTTATCTTTTCAAAGAACCAGTTATTTCATTGATCTTTTGTACTTTAATACATGTTTAGAACTTATTTTTCTACTGCAAATGAGGATACATTCTGTTCCAGTATTGTCTGTCAGAAAATACGATGGGAATGGTGGCATGGTTTAGTTGAAATCAAAGAGATTAAAACTTTCTAGAGCACACAGGTGCAGCCTGGGATGCAAACAACTCCATCAGACAATTATCCAGCTCTGAACATTGTAAAATTGTAATTCTATTTAATTTCTTCAAGCACTCTGCCAACAATTCTTATACTTGAAAGTGGATTGTTAAGGTTGCAAATGACTGTTTTAAGACTTGAATCCACTCTGCTTTGGCAAGGCCTATCATAGTCCATTCTCTCTCTAGAAATCTGACCATCCCCTTACACCAGCAGCTTCCCTTTGTAACCCAAACTCCAACTTCCCAACCTGCTATCTCAATATTTTCATTCTCATACTGAATATATGTTTTTACTTAGTCAAGATCTTGATCAATAGTTTGTTATTCTGAGGCAGCAGTCTTGGGAATGTATTTCTAGTCTCCTATGATTTCTACTCTCCTATAATTTCTACTACTCATTATTGTTTCTGAAAGGTAGATGCCATGCAGATGCATTGTATTCACTAAAAGCAGAATTATGCAAAATAAAAACATGAAAAGAAAAGACGTTTTGAGTGAATGCAAACCCACGTTGAAGGAATATAAACAATTTTATTAAATAATATATCGGAGTCAAAATCTGTAATGAGAAATTGTAGGAGTTGACCAAGAAACAAGTGTGGCCTCAAAATGTATACAATAGAATTGAATCAATGATAATTGTAAGGATACTTAAGAATAGAAAATAATAAGCAACAAAAATACAAGGGATGTGATTATCTGAGGTGATACTGAGAGTATTAACAAGGGATGGGTTAGAAATAAAGTAAAATTTTAAATTAAAGAATAAAATAAGAAAAAAGAATAAATGAAAATAAAATACATTTCTTCCTTTGTTACCTCAATATCTTCACATACTCAGACAAACACATTTATTCCTCCTAAAAGCTTTTTAATTACTACTAAGAAGACCTGTTTAAATAACATTATGAGAATTTGAAGATTAAAAGAATAACAAAAAGTAAAATATTAAAATTCTTAGCTACAGAGATATGATTTAATTTAATAAATACTAAAGACAAAAATGAGATAAAACATCAATTGAAATTATTAGTTCTAGTCAGGCAAATATTAAGTATGTAGGACCCATTTGCCAAGAGGGTGAGTTCAATATACCATTGGGCTTGTTGAATAACATGGAAAATGTGGCAAAGCAGAATAAATTACAGGCTTTGAGAATGTACCCTGCCAAACTGCACAACTTTTGCTTGAACAAAACACTATGGGCATGCCCTTTTCTAAGATAGTGTTGCCTCTGATACAGGACAGATACGACATTTAAATTTCTGTTCTGGGAACGTACAAGTAAAAAATGCATTTAAATGTAAAAGCTAGAACCAAGAAATAAAACCAATTAAAGTGTACAATGTAGCATATCTTTACAGGTGAAGATTTTTAGGATATAATATAGGACTGTAGTAATGAATCCACACAGAAGTCTCAATTTTCAGGAGAAAGCAAAAGATAAACAAAGCAAGAATAAAGAAAGCAAATAATGTTGGTGAGCTTTTAGTAAAAAGGTAAGTAAAAAGGAAATATAAATTGGGGGAGAAGTTACATATGATAGGAGCTACACAAAAAACAAGAAGATTACTAAAACGAAGGTTAGTGCAAAATCAGGGCCATGAGCATGAAGGGAAAATATGATAATATAATGGAGCAAGAAAGCTTCCCAATGTAAAATATCTTTAACTTCTAATTAATATGTTTTGCCTAAGATAAGTATATGTAACACTCTAATAATGTAGACTTTTGAAGAAAATAAACCAAGATGATGAAGTATTATTTCCTCCCCAATTATAAAACCAGCTTCGAGAAAGTGGCCTGCAACTATCAGTCCTTAAGATCCTTGGGGAAGAGGTGAATCTCTCAAAAAATGAAGAAAAAAAAATCAACATACTATTATGTTTGGATTAAAAGAATGGATTAAACTTGTAAGTGTGAATTTTATTAATACATTACTTTTAATATTTTGGTAATACACCAATAGTATTATAGATACATTTTAAATCTGGCACATTCATTAGTTGCTTTGCAAATATGCAAAGTACAGCATTTCTGACTAAAAATGACAAACATTGAGGCCAAAGAATATGTAGTTTACAACTTTATTATAATTGGAAACTATCTGGTCATTTTTCTTAAGTATAATTATATATGCTTAGAATGTTTTGGGCATATAAGAACATCAGGTCTGTTTGCATTTACACAATGCACTTATAAATTAATTGTTGAGGAAATTTAACCAAGTATTAATTTGAATCTGAATACATATTATAAATTGCTTTTAGACAGAAGGTAGTTAAAATATTGTATACCAAGAGATGTGTCTCATTTGCTTGGCATTTTCAAAATCCCAAGAAACTAGAAACAGCATGGATGGAACTGGAGAGCATTATGCTAAGTGAAATAAGCCACTCAGAGAAAGATAAATATCACATGATCTAACTCATTTATGGGATATAATGAACAACATAAACTGATGAACAAAACCAGATCTAGAGACAGAGAAGCATTGATCAGATCATCAAACCTCAGAGGGAAGGTAAGGGAGGGTGGGGGTAAGGGGGGGAGATCAACCAAAGGACTGAATGCATGCACATAAGCCTAACCAACGGACACAGACAACAGGGGGGTGAGGGCATGAGTGGGGTGGGTAGGGGGGCAATGGGGGGATAAGGACACATATGTAATCCCTTAATCAATAAAGAAATTTAAACAGAAAAGAAAAAAAAATACTAGTGGTATTCTATTTAGGTGACTATTCTAGCCTTTCTCCCTAAGAAGTTTAAACGTTTAAATTGGAATCATCTTTAAAGGAAATTTATCTCAAATCTTACCTTTCTGCATATAATTTAACTTTTTCTGGATAGCTCGGGGTCATTATTAGGAAAATCAATACCTGTGCTGGATTGCAACACCCCTGGGAGACTGCTGAGTGCTTCCACCATCCTATCTAATAAAAGAGTAATATGCAAATTAACCATCACCCCCCTACACCCACCAGCCACACCCACCAGCCAATCAGGAGCGAATATGCAAATAAACCCAACCAAGATGGCTACGGCCACAGAGAGCAGGAGGGAGGCTTGGGTTTCCCCAGCGATGGAGGAAGCCAAGCTTTCCGCCTGCCCTTGCTGGCCTAGGCCTCCACTCAAGGCTACAAAGTTTCAATGATAGAAGATACATAAACCCAAACAGAAATAGCTGCAGCCACAGAGCTGGAAAGAGCAGGAGGCTAGGGTTGTCCCCGGCGATGGAGGAAGCCAAGCTTTCCACACACCCTGGTCCGCCCAGGCCTCCGCTTAAGGCTACAAAGTTTCAATTATAGAAGATACATAAATCGCAACAGAAATGGCTGCCGCCTCAGAGCAAGCAGAAGGCTTGGCTCCGCTCCAGGCTACAAAGTTTCAAATGTAGAAGATAAATAAACCCCAGATACCAGGGCCTCTGCTTGGGTCGCCGGGGGGCGTGGCCGACCTGCAAACCACCACAGGCTCCTCGCCCAGGCCGCCCCACGCCCCAAGGGAACCCCCACCCTGATCCGGGACACCCTTCAGGGCAAACCAGCTGGCCCCTACCCATGCACCAGGCCTCTATCCTATCTAATAAAAGAGTAATATGCAGATTGACCATCACTCCAACACACAAGATGGCTGCCCCCATGTGGTCAAAGATCCTGCCCCCATGTGGACACAAGATGGCCACCACAAGATGGCCAGCAAGGGAGGGCAGTTGAGAGGGACCAGGCC
The DNA here is from genome assembly GCF_963455305.1 of Plecotus auritus. Classification (NCBI taxonomy): domain Eukaryota; kingdom Metazoa; phylum Chordata; class Mammalia; order Chiroptera; family Vespertilionidae; genus Plecotus; species Plecotus auritus. Next base: position 153,164,841 of record NC_137775.1, read on the forward strand.
TGAAAGGGAGGGCAGTTGTGGGTGATCAGGCCAGCAGGGGAGGGCAGTTGGGGTGTACCCAGGCCTGCAAGGGAGAGCAGTTGGGGGGAACCAGGCCTGCAGGAGAAGGCAGTTGGGGGGGACACAGGCCTGCAGGGGAGGGCAGTTAGGGGTAATCAGGCCTGCAGGGGAGGGCAGTTAGGGGCAAACAGGCTGGCAGGGAGCAGTTAGGCATCAATCAGGCTGGCAGGGGAGTGGTTAGGGGATGATCAGGCTGGCAGGCAGAAGTGGTTAGGGGCAATGAGGAAGGCAGGCAGGCGAGCAGTTGGGAGCCAGCAGTCCTGGATTGTGAGAGGGATGTTCAACTGCCCATTTAAGCCCGATCCCACTGGGATCGGGCTTAAACGGGCAGTCAGACATCCCTCAAGGGGTCCCAGATTGGAGAGGGTGCAGGCTGGGCTGAGCGACACACACCCCCCCCCATGCACAAATTTCGTGCACCGGGCCTCTAGTAACAAATAACCCTGTGTGACTCTGTCTTTAAATTTCTTCTGTATACTTTTTGCACTTTCCCCTGTCCTCAGTCACTGTCAGGCTGTCAGTGTGCCAGCCTCCAGGCGTTTCCTTCCCTCACATAAAGCATTGCACACATCCTCCTCTAATTTGTAGCAACATCTTACTATATGTAAGATTCATTAAATTCATAGAGGATTAGGGAGGAGAGAATAGAGTAGTTAAAGTTACCAAAACTGCAAATGCTGGAACTTGTAAATTCCAAACCTACAAATATTTGGAATGAGTATTCTGGACACCTTTGAAAGTAGAAATGAATAGGAACTGCCTTTGCTGCAATGGGTTACACTTCACTTCAAGTATAATACTTGTTTCATCTCCAGGGACACCAGATAGCTGCATCAGATTTTCCTCTGGAAGGTTATGGAAACAATTTACTCTCACCCTCAGAGAGTGGGAGAAGAAAGTGGAAGTATCTAATCCTGATGGAAATGATCCCCAGGGGCCTGACCTGGAGAAACCATTTTGTAATTGGGAGCTAGCCCAAAGGGAACAGATGCCTTCGGGAAATAGCACCATCCATAAGAGGTCACAGTGCCAAAAAGCAAGGTTCTCTTGCCAAATCCATGCTCCTTGCTATAATATCTTCAGATATAGCAAGGAGGTAGGGGGGAAAAAAGAAAGAAAATTCATTGGAAAATTTTAAGTCAATAAGCAGAATGAGTTTTTCTGATTTATTATGTTAGCCATTCACTACTTAGTGAAAGGAATCAAACTTTTACATATTATAAGAAAATTTAAAGCCACCCTAATGGAAAAAGAGATAAAAAAGAAAAGTGAGGTGGACATAGAAATCTTATTAGCAGTGTATAACTAATACTTAAATAAAATGTTATTTCAATTTCATTTCCATTATTTTTCCTAAAAATACAAGAATGATAAATTCATGTTCCCTTATAGTTTATTGAAAGCCAACCAGAAAATATTAGTAAAATACCTAATAAATTCCAAGTAGCACACGTCCACATTAATTACAACGCCTTGACATTTCTTTAGTGACAGAACACACATACTAATTCCTTCAGTTTAAAAATAACTTGCTGAACTTGCATATTTTGCAAAATATCCCAGGAGCTTTCTATCTCTCCATCGGTTTGGCCTTATTATTTGTGTTTTCAGCTCTCCACTGACTTTCTGTACTAGAGTTAGAGAAATCGAGACATTCTTTGGGTTTATAGGAAAAGGTAATTATCATTAGTCCAATAAGTATTTAGGTGTACAATCAATAAAAGATGGGTGGGAAGGGAGGTTAGTGGGATAGTTTTGTTGACCAAATCTACTAGGTACTGAGTTTGAATAACTTGACACACCATGACTTACTATAGTAGGTGAAGAATGGCTATAGCCAGATAAACACTATATTCTGGAGAAAGTGTTTATAGCTTGTGGGTTACTGAGAGAGAAATACGTATATGAATTTAGAATAGGGACTCATGAGGTTGATCAAGAGAATTAACATTTGAAAAAAATTTTTAAAGCAATGGGAATAAAAGAAAATTAATTCAAGAATAAAATTATTACAATTGTGAAACAAGGTTGGTCTAGGAAAAGATTCTGAGGCCAAATTGATGCTGCAGCTTCAAACCATTGACTTACAATACAGCATTTCAAATTAGGAAGTGGATGTGTCCAAGGATCTTAGGCCAGGCTGAACTTCTATGCAGGAATTAAGGTTTTGAGAAAGGAACATATACGTTCATTCCTTCAGTCAACTCATATTCATTGAGTGCTTCTTAGTTACCAGAGACAACTCTTAACTCAAGAGTTAGCAGTGATCCGAGGAAATTATCTGACCTCTTGAATCTTACATTTGAGTGGGTGGATATTGACAATAACTGAACAAACAAATGGACACAGAATGTATTTTCAGTTATAGTAAGTACAATAAAGATAAATTAGAGGAAAGGAATGGAGAACATCAGCAGGTACAATTTTGGATAAGTTATCAGCTAAGAGTTTCCTAAGACTTTTAGATGAATATCTCAAAGTGAGAAAAAGAAAGATGTGGATATTTGGAAGACAAGTAGTCCAGGAAAATGAAATGAGAAATTTAAGATCCTAGGTGGGCAGGGATGTGCTTGTTCTGCTCTAGGATCAGGAAGGGGGGCAGCATAGCTAATATAAATAGGCTGAAGGTAGTGTAAGTCAAACTTCCATTTTGTTACAACTAATAACTAATACCACTTTGTGTTTTTACTAGTCCCTAAAAGTTCACATTTTTAGTGTCTTTAACAATTAACTTTCATGAAAATAGTCCCATACAGACAAGATATGTTGACCACTTGGTCTAATTTTAACTGGTTGTTACATACATACATAGCCTATAATTGAGCTAAGATAGCTGCCTATTATATCAGAAGAGACTGACTACTTCAGTGTATTACATTTTAATGTAATGTTATAAATGATTTTCCATAATTGACAGAATTTTCAAGCCTTTAACGAAGAAGAGTTCTTATATGGTGAAAATCTTCTAACCATGTTGCGTTTAATCACGGGGCAGCAGGGTATTTTGAGAACTGTTACTTTATAAATTTTTAGCAAAAGCATTGTTTATCTGTCTACTTTGCAGCATGATCAATGGAGGCCTCAAAGTTTCAGATATTGTTTTTGAGTATTGTCTGAATGAAAGTTGCAGTTTATAAAAATATTTCATAAATCCTTCTACACCTGTTGCAACTTTGTTGGAGATAGATATCTATGTTCTGAAATAAAGTACTTAGCAATAAGAATTAGGCACTGCTGTTTCTATTTTTGATTATTTCTTTTCTCTCTGAGAAATATAACAGATCTATGATCAATCAGATTCTAGATTCTTCTGTCCCTCAGATCAGGAGGATAGAAGATATAAGAAAAAATGTCTTAGTTTTATTTTACAGATTTGAAATTTAGATACCAAAATGACTTTTGTAGAATAGGATGTTAGGTTATAGTTTTCAAATCATAGATGTGCAAAACAAGTCTCTGAAAAAGCTTTTACAGGAAGGGCACCAAGAAGAATGACTGGGATATATAGAACTTCTCCTTTAGGAAGAGCTATATGTCTAATCCATGACTAATGTCATGAGCCATTGGTCATTACTATGTTGATGTCATTTCAGAAAAACATGGACTCTCAACAGAAGACAGTTGTAATCAATTTGATGAAGGCTCTCTTGTGTGCCACCTACGCAATGAGTAATTTTACAGTTTCTGAAAGTCACCGAATTGTAAGATCTCATGAATGTATCTCAATATATATTCACAACTGCACAATATGCACAAAAACTATTAAATATTTACTATCAATATTGTGATTTATTTTTTATCCACTCAGAAAAGCAACTCAGAGGGTTTGAAAATATTCACCCAATCAGCAAAGGAGAATAGGTCCTGCTTGTTGAAACAGTGGAGAGATATGTATGTACAAGTTTTAAAATCATTCATTTCTCTTCCCACTAAATAAGTGTCATAATTTATTTTTCAGTTGAAGTGTCTTTTTTTTTAAGATAAAAATGTATAGGAATGTGGAGACAGGAGTTAGAAAATCAATATAATTAAAGACATGAGCTTGAGGGAAATTAATTAAACACCAGATATCACAGTTTTGAAACCCCAGGCTTTACATAATCTTGTTATGGGTTGTGAAAAGTCAAAGAAGTGAGTCTTATGCTCATTAATATTGGTTTTATTTTAATGATATACTCCCCAAAAGTTGTTCTTTTCAGCTGCAACTAAACAAAAACATATAGAACTAATAGTAAATTGGTTAATGTTATACTTCAGGTAATAGCAAAAAAATGTTATTTCATTATCCTTGATTTTGTATTTAAGTTATAATTTATGACATTAAATTAGTTAATTGATTGATTCATTTTCCCTCTAGTCTCTTTCGGGAAATAAAAAAAAAGCACCTTAGAAATAGGTATTTGCATTACATATCTTGAAAACAGCTGGGCTGACAAAAGTCCCAAGTCAAAATAGAATTGTGTTACATTTTAATGTACAATAACACCTCCAGTCCTAGTGCCTTTCACAGGAACAAAGCAGCATGCAAAAACCTATACTCTCTGTCAGTGGTTCTGAACACAAATTGAATCACTTACCAAAAATGGCATTATAAGACCTCAAAGGGATGTAAAACTTCACTAAATGTTCCTCTACTGGTAAAATAAACATTTAGTGAGCTTTATGTGTAAATGTTTAGTGTTCCTAAAATGAACATTCAAATGCATGGCTTAGAATCTTCCACAGTAAGAATGTTGCCAAAAGAAAGGAAAAGAAGCACAGCTAACATTATACTCAATGGACAAAAACTAAAACCATTTCCCCTAAGAACAGGAACAAGACAGGGATGCCCACTCTCACCACTCCTGTTCGACATAGTACTGGAAGTATTAGCCATTGCAATTAGACAAGAAGAAGAAATAAAAGGCATCCAAATTGGAAAAGAAGAAGTAAAGCTGTCCTTATTTGCAGATGACATGATATTGTATATAAAAAACCCAAAAGACTCCATCAAAAAACTAATAGACTTAATAAATGAATTCGGCAATGTAGCAGGATACAAAATTAATGCCAAGAAATCTATGGCATTTCTATACACAAATAGTGAACTTACAGAAAGAGAGACTAAAAAAGCAATCCCATTTACCACCGCACCAAAAAAATTAAGATACCTAGGAATAAACTTAACTAAGGAGGTAAAAGACCTATACGCGGAAAACTACAGGACACTGAAAAAAGAAATAGAGGAAGACATAAACAGATGGAAGAACATACCATGTTCACGGATTGGGAGAATCAACATCATTAAAATGTCCATACTACCCAAAGCAATCTATAAATTGAATGCACTCCCCATTAAAATACCAATGGCACATTTCATAGACCTAGAAAGAACTCTCCAAAAATTCATCTGGAATAAAAAAAGACCTCGAATAGCCACAGCAATCCTGAGAAAGAAGAGCAAAGTAGGTGGGATCTCAATACCAGATTTCAAGCTGTATTACAAAGTCACTGTCCTCAAAACTGCCCGGTACTGGCACAACAACAGACATATAGATCAATGGAATAGAATAGAGAACCCAGAAATTGATCCAAATCACTACGCTCAATTAATACTTGACAAAGGAGGCATGAACATACAATGGAGTCAAGACAGTCTCTTCAATAAATGGTGTTGGGAAAATTGGACAGATACATGCAAAATAATTAAACTAGACCACCAACTTACACCATACACAAAAATAAACTCAAAATGGATCAAGGACTTAAACATACGACGAGAAACCATAAAAATACTAGAGGAATCCACAGTCAGAAAAATCTCTGACATATGCCGAAGCAATTTCTTCACTGATACTGCTCTTAGGGCAATGGAAACTAAAGAGAAAATAAACAAATGGGACTACATCAAAATAAAAAGCTTTTGCACAGCAAAGGAGACCATCAATAAAACAACAAGAAAGCCCACTGCATGGGAGAACATATTTGCCAATGATATCAACGATAAGGGTTTAATCTCCAACATTTACAGGGAACTCATGCAGCTTAACAAAAAGAAGATAAACAACCCAATCAAAAAATGGACAACTGATCTAAACAGACACTTTTCGAAAAGGACAGAAGGAAGGCCAAGAGACATATGAAAACCTGCTCAAAGTCACTAATCATCAGAGAGATGCAAATCAAAACAACAATGCAGTACCATCTCACACCCGTCAGAATGGCTATTATCAACAAATCAACAAATGACAAGTGCTGGCAAAGATGTGGAGAAGAAGGAACCCTCGTGCACTGCTGGTGGGAATGCAGACTAGTGCAGCCACTGTGGAGAACAGTATGGAGTTGCTTCAAAAAATGAAAAATGGCCAAAACCGGTTTGGCTCAGTGGATAGAGTGTCAGCCTGCGGACTGAAAGGTCCCAGGTTCGATTCCGGTCAAGGGGATGTAACTTGGTTGCGGGCACATCCCCAGTGGGAGGTGTGCAGGAGGCAGCTGGTCGATGTTTCTCTCTCATCAATGTTTCTGACTATCTATCACTCTTCCTTCCTCTCTGTAAAAAATCAATAAAAATAAAAAAAAAATGAAAAATGGAACTCCCATTTGACCCGGTGATCCCACTTCTAGGAATATATCCCAAGAAACTAGAAACACAAATCAGAAAGGATATATGCACCCCCATGTTCATAGTGGCACAATTCACCATAGCTAAGATTTTGAAACAGCCTAAGTGTCAATCAGCAGATGAGTGGATTAAAAAACTGTGGTACATCTACACAATGGAATACTACACTGCGGTAAAAAAGGAGTTTTTACCATTTGCAACAACAGGGATGGAGATGGAGAGCATTATGCTAAGTGAAACAAGCCAGGTAGAGAAAGATAAATATCACATGATCTCACTCATTTGTGGAATATAATAAACAACATAAACTGATGAACAAAAATAGATCCAGAGACAGAGAAACATCAATCAGAACGTCAAACCTCAGGGAAGGTAGGGGAGGGTGGGGGTAAGGGGGAGAGATCAACCAAAGGACTTATATGTATGCATGTAAACCTAATCAATGGACACAGACAACAGGGGGGTCATGAATGGGAGATGGGGGGTAATGGGGGAATAAGGACACATATATAATACCTTAATCAATAAAGAAATTAAAAAAAGAGAAAAAGAAGCAAGTATCAAACAAACAAACAAAAAATGTTTCAATCTTGGTATAAAGTAACAGCTGGACCCTTTTAACTACAAACTCCAATAGTCTACTGTTGTTATGGAGGTTATTACTTACATAGTAAAAATGTTCTCTTCTAATAGGGCATAAGGAGAAGGCAATAAAGGAAATGTTATTTCATTTTGGCTTCCTACAATGACAACTTTAACATCAGTGAAAGCATTGATCTGCCCTTCAGGAAGTATTATTTACATTCCAGTGGTAGAAACTTGGACTGATAGAAGAATGGTTTTCCTCACGGATATTTATAGGATCAGTAATGATTTCTCTTTGGATTGAATATCTCTTTATCACTCAAGCTTGATTGGGAATAGATTCAAAATTTTAATAAATGTGTCAAGTTCATGTTGGAAAAAAAAGCTGGTATTAAATGTAGTTATTAAAATAAAATAATTTTTTGTAAAATTTGTTATATCTCTTCTCTCATCATAAAGGTGTCTGGCTTGTTTTTTGAGAAAATTATTTGTACTTGATAGTTAAATTTTTATAAAAATGTATGTGCTATCTCAGGTAGAACAGCACACTTTTATGTACAGATATGAAAAAACTTGAATTTCACAGTCCTTGTAATAAAATTTTTTAAGACACTAAGGTATGCTGTTTGCAGTAGGCTGGAGTCCATAGATATTAGCATCCATGAGTAGGAGAAACCACAGCAATTGAGATATTTTCACTATCTTCTGTCAGATGCCAAAATAACTTGCTGGTCTTGATTTGGTTCTCTTAAAAGTTGGAGCAGTGTTACAAGTGAGCTTATATCCATTTAAAGAGAACATTTAACTTTAGGGTTAGTAACTTCCTTAACAGAAAAACTACAGAAGTACTACTCTGAAACATGATTGTGGATGATCTTAGTATATGAATTAAAAGAAATGAGAGTCCAGGCACACTCATGGGACCTGAGGTTAGTCCATGATAACATTCAGAACACAGGTTGAGGCAGACAACTGGTACGAGTGGTCAGTGAAACCATGAATTAGCATTCCAGATAATTGGACTCACTGATTTAAACCCTGGTAAATTCAGAACTTTGGACAGTTCCTAAAGACATGCATACTTCCAGGTAGAGTACTTAACCTTTAGGTAACCAGACCTACTCATTTAATGCTACCTCTTGGTGTCTCACTAATCCCAAAGGAATTATCTCATTCATCCAAAGAACTCTGTGATCTGTGTTTCACTTGTGTTTACAACTTCAGTCCTGGCATGACGATTCATAATGTTCATGTTACCTGGGATTATGACAGGCTTGCCACTGGGCCTTGTTCTATTAACTTACATTTAAAATTGACTGAATATAAAAAGGTGAAAAAGTGATCATCCAACTTATGGAAAAGAGTCTCTTTACCAATACCTGATGGTCCTTCAGAGCCAAGGCCTCTGGGCCGTTTACATGCCAGAACATTCAGCAGCTGTTTTATAGCAAGCTGAAATGAAGTGTTCAGCCTGGGTCAGGGGTTGGTGGTGCAGAAAAAGGCTTTAAGAATCTGCACAAGTTCTGCCTAGGGCCACGTGGCATAACTGTAGATGGTAACTCACGCACATTAAGGTCTTCCCTGCAGCCTCTGGTAAGTAACGGAATGGCTCCTTTGGAGCGAGGACTTTGAGTCAATTTCTACGAGGGATAACTGCAATTCAGGACAGTCCATCTGATTTCTAATCAAAGAACAAATGCCATTTTAGCTACATCTGTTCACCAAGATTAAAATTAGAATTATCAACAATGCGACAAAATGTATACATATGAAAAGTGCTTAAAAGAATATATTCTTCTTCATAACTACTTTTCTGATGAGTGTTTTCTGTTCTGAAACTGAATGGTGAGGTGAAGCACAGAAAAATCATAAGAATGGTTTTCTCAGTTATGAGCAACTTAACCAGACATTTTATATAGGTCTTTCTTTACCTTTGCTAATGAAAAATGAATGGGTGCCCAGTTCCCAAAAAGAAATACTCCAAGTTGGCAAGCATTATAGGCAAGAAGAAGCAGGGGATTTCTTCCTACCTCCAGTTGCATTAGCAGCTTTGCTGTTTTTTGTTTGTGGGTTGGAATCAGTCTTAAGGGCCCCACATGGTTCACAAGTCTGTTACTCTGATGCTTAGAGTAATTCAATACCTTCTTGATTATTTTTTTGGTGGATTCACAGATATTACAGACTGATTTTCTTGTCTTTTGGAGGGCTTTAAAGAGTACTAAGAAGGCATGAGAATATTCCAGTAGTAGGAGAGAAGGGAGCAATAGCCCTACCACTGCAGAAGGAAGAACATAGAACATAGAACAACTGGGATTTTATTGAAGAAATCTTATGAAAGATTGATATCATGAAGGGGTAACAAATATTAAAGTTCTAGGGTATTTGTTTACTTGAGTAACACATGATTGTTATTCTTTAAAGTCTGAGAGCACCAAAGTAGATAAGGTATTCCCTAGTTTTCCTTGAAAAATAATACATTAAGGGTTAGCCCTGAATATAGAGCTCAGGATCAATTCTGAATGAATACCAGTAATTTTTATTAGAATGTCAATTCCACTAGTTGCTCAACTATAATTGTAGGAAAATGTGGAGATTCTGAGATTGGAGAATGCGCCCTAGGTGTCCATCCAGCGCCCTAGGTGTCCATCCAGATAGTTATGTGACCTGAGAAAAGAGCTTTTTATTTATCCAAGTACATAATGTGTAAATAATGATATTGATTCCCCAAAGTCATGTATATAACTCAGCCTTGTTACTTAATGATCAGCTCTGTGCACACTGGGGTAATTCACATTGGCACCAAACTGAGCAAAGTACTGTCAATGCTGAAAAGAACTCTGAAGATTTAGGATAACCCACTCTGGGGCTCACAAATTGGTTATGTTTGTGTGGTTTCAGGATATGTCTCCAAAAATTCAACTGGAACCTAAAATTTAAGCTAGATTATATATTTAAATATATTGATATTAAATTTCATGACACCTAATTCATCATGAGAATATTAGAATGAATTTAAAATAAATATTTCATTTAATATTTTCACCTTTTATACAGTTAATACAGTTTTTATTTTTAAAACCAGAGAAAAGGTCATATTGTTAATAATTCTACTCTTGGCATGCTTCTGTTTGTTAAGACATCAGTTCTTTGCTATGTAAATATTATATTTAGATAATTAAATGTAATACATTAAAATTGCAAATATGCAGCCTAATGAATGCCACTAAATAATGTTGCAAACCCCATAGGAAAATACACTATAAAATTTACTGTTTATTACTGACTTCTTCATATAATGATTTTCTGTAAGTTAGACCATTATTTTTCAGACATAATTTAAGGCAGGCTTATATGATTAACACAACTTCTTTATTTAAAATATTTAAAATATTTTCAATCAGTCTCCACTATCATTTATTTTTGACAATCTGAAGAAGAAACAAGACTCATGTATAAAACCATTTTCTCTCTATTGGTATTTTTGCCTATATCATGTAATTTGGCAATAAACAACTAAATGTCTCAGCCTAAACTGTCTGAGGAGTGTGAAGTAAAAAAAAAAAAAAAAAAAAAAAAAAAGAGGTTTTAATACTTTTAGCAACTTAAAAATATTGAGTTCTTAAATAACTATAGTCTATAGGACATCTGCAGGAACATGAAGGAGGTAGTGGAGACCCTAACTATTCACAAATGCAGCTTATTTGCTGATGGTATACCTCAGATATTTTATGGGCTAAGCAGCAGTGCACATGTTATGAGTTTTGTTTATAATATCACTCACTATTAATTGCAGTTCAGTAAACCAGATTCATCTTTAGACTTAATAATACATACAAATATAATTTACACATATAAGAACTGTAAAGATGGAATGAAATTATTATTTTTCCACTGTTTTGTTTTATTATTTTAAAATCTCATTATACATACACAGACACATAATTTCATTAGACATAAACTGCATGCATGCAGGTGTTACTTAAATGTATAAATTTGTTACGTGTTATTTATTTGTATGTTTCGATTCTATTGTTCCCCTTTACATCTAAGACTCCTGAGGGCCGGAGATACTAACTAGGTTACATAATTCTATAGTGGGTAAATAATAAGGCAGATTGTGGCTCGTGTTACAGTGCTCTTTCCATGGAAACCTACTTCCCACATTCAAGGTTTCATTTTCATACGTTGTTCATGTTTGACTCAGCTACACAAGGGCACCTGCGATTGTGCTAGAGCTTTAGAGTGGATCCACAGGATCATATTTTCCCCACTCCATCATTGTGCATGGGAGGGAAGTGAAGACCAGTGAAGTGAAGTAACTGGAGAGGTCATGACAGGACTTGAACCCAAGCCCTGTGCTATTTTAGTTGCTACCTAGATATGAAGATAATTTATCTGCAAGATCACAGCGTAGCCTCAGGAGGAAATCACAGATACTTCAGTGGATATATACATATACATCGCTCTTGGCATCTTAAGAGTAGCATTAATTCAGATGTAATTTAGCCTTCCTTTAGGAAACAGATTTTTAAAATGACCTTATTAAAGCTTTTAATCCCACAACAGTAGCACATTGGTAACCTGATGTTTTAATGAATTTGAGAGGAAAAACTGATGCAACAAGGAATAGATATAGCAGTAGAGTTGTGCTTACCTTCGTAAGTCCCGCTTTCTAGGAGAGCACCACTTTTCTCTAATTCCATAAAATCTTCAACAGTGATGAAGATATAGTCCACTCCAGGGACCTCACCCTCCTTATGTGGCCTTGTAGTGCCTGAATAAGGAAGATTAAAAATGAAAGACTTTAAGTGGTGTATTGTTGAACTTTAGAAATACCAGTGTACTTCTGAATATTCAATAACACTTGTTTGTACATCCTGCCAGTTTGCAATTTGCATTGTGTCCTTCTGTTTGTTTGAAAACAGAAAAGATCAGGGGTTAAAGATTAAAGTAAATATAAAAAGCATTTTTCTTCATACATGTATAAAGAGTCCATTGCCTTGAAATGTGGCTGCAAGGATTTTTCAGTGAAAAAAATGCAGACCATTGTGGTTTTTTTGAAGAGGTGGTTTGAATGCTGGGCCAGGAGCCTGCTAGCTCTGGAATTTACATATCTCATTTCCATGAATGGACCTCCATTGTTCAGTAAACTGCTTTGCTATGATATAAAATACAATAGAAAACAGAAATGTAAGCAAAATGTCAATTTTCAGGAAGTGGGACTGATTTCTCTTGTTAATTTTGCACCAAATAACTTATATGTGATCTAAAGAATCACAAAATTGTTGTTACTTAAAATTAAATAATAATTAGAATTGAGTCATAATTATAATTGGGTTAGTGTTTTAATGCTCATAACACAATTTCCTTTCTTCCTTCCTTTTTTCCTTCCTTCCTTCATTATTGCCTTTAATTCTGACTGAATTGAGAGGTGACATGCTCCCAGAGGTTACTGCATGGGTCCAATACCCCTGTCTCTGCGTCACCGATAAAGTGAATGGAGCATATGTGGCCAGCCTGATGGGACGGACAGCCTGTGGTAGCTCAGGACAGCTGCACTGGGGAACACAGGCTTCCAGACCTGCTGTCCAGTTCAAGAGGCAGGAACCAAAATGCAGACATAGTAAAGGCTGTGGGTTTGTTTCCCGGCACACTTCCTTCCTTAAACATTCCCCATGCTTCTTCTTTTCTTGTTCTATGCCACCTACATAAGACATTTTGCATGGTTAGACTGGAATTTGCATAACATATACCTGAGAATAGTATGCAGAAGGAAAATATATAAGCAAGGTAATAGTACATTGGCAGTATTTTACTAAAATCTCTGCCATTTTCTCTATATACTAAACAAAAAGCAATTCAAACCCTTAATTTTTAGTTCCATTCTCCAAAACCTTTATCAATTAAACCATGAAAATAACCAGTAAGTTCTCCTTTTGCTCTGTTAGAATCAAATCTGAACTGCAATTGAGAGGCATTAACTAATGTCAGAATATGCAATGTGCTAAGGAAAATTGATTCATGGTAAAAATTAATAATTTTCATTGAAAACTGGTTTTTAAAGATTTGAAGGCGTTTTCTTTTTTCCATAATCATGTTTAATGACTTTCCCCTGAATCTGTTTTTTAATTTGTTTAACTGAGTCACATTTTGCAACATTCCCTACTGTTTTCATGCTATTAAATATAAACCTCCCACACTGAGTATGCATAATGTTGTCAAATTAATGTTTCTATGAGAACCTTCACTTTTAATATCCTGACTTTTATGTGCTTAACCCTTGTGAATTAAAAGCGCTTATCGTGGTTTTGGGCAATCAATTTGTTTTTCTCTTTATTTAGAACACACTCTAATCATTAAGAAAAATCACATAGCAAAGTTTCAATTTTCCTTCCTAATTTATCTGCATATTCAGAAGCTGCATGCTTTGATTAATTAACTTCTTGCAGTGCGGTAACGCATTCCCAGCACAATGTAAGCACAGGACCACGTGCTTGAGGGCAGTTTCCAGGCTTGCTGACTGAACCGGAGTTATTCCTGGTGCTAAATTCTAGGGAACACATTTGTGATTGTGCTCTTTCTGGGAGGACCATCAGTACTGTGGCTCACTGGGTGGTTTTCCATCTTTACCTTGTACCTCGAGGCCACGTGACTGAGTTCTTGCATTGGAGATGGACTCCTAGTGGTTGTATCAGTGTCACCTGTGACTGTTGACCTGCTTGATGTTGGCTGCCTATTTGACCTATTTCATTATTGCTTGAAGAACTTCTACACTATAATCTAAAATGCTGCAATTATTAGCTTTAATATCCATCTTTCATCCTCTTTTCTCATTTTGTTCTTCTTTCTATTTAAAACCTCCAGTCTCAAACTCTCCAGATATTCCCCAAAGTTGGCTTCCTTTGCCTCTCTAACTACTAAGGGACTGAGAACAACCTAGAATCTCTTCTTTCTATTAGTTCACCTTTGCCATTTCCAGACTCTTAATAAGGCCCCATGTTTGTTAGCTATTTCATTCATAGACTGTAGTTGCTGCAGAAAACCATAAACTTTCACTGACATGTAACCTACAAATTCAGATTATCTACTATCAGTCCGATTCTACTAATGCATGGTAATCCTTTTGTATGTCTTCTTCCTTCTGTGTCACGATGCCAATGGCTTTCTAATATTCAACTTCTTCAACTTTCAGCAGGAGATAATAGTTCATTTTCTTTTTGGTAGAGTAGAATATAATATGAAATCAAATTTCCTAAATTTTCCTAAGTTTTGCCTCTATTATCTTCATTATCTCACCCTTAATTGGAAACATTCATCCATCTTGCTAAAACAAATCTCTTCTCATTTCAAAGTTTAAATTTTTTTCTTAATCCTCAACTGAGGAGATTTTTTTCCTTTGATTTTTAGAGAGAGTGGAAAAGGGGGTGGGGGAAGAGAGAGAGAGAGAGAGAGAGAGAGAGAGAGAGAGAGAGAGAGAGAGAAACATCAATGTGAGAGAGACATGTTGATTGGTTGCTTCCCGCACCTGCTCCAACCCAGGTGGGGATCAAACCTACAACCTAGGCATGTGCCTTTGACCAGGAATTGAACCCTCAACCTTTCTGTACTTGGGCCAGTGCTCTAACCACTATGCACCACCAGCCAGGGCTAATTTTTCTTTTTCATCAAAGTTACATATTCAGATATTTAAAAGATTCTACAATTCTACAAGCTTAGTTATTAAAACTAAACTGCAAGCTTACACACACACACACACACACACACACACACACACACATTTTCTTTTTATCCAGAGACAAACACTTTCAACTCTTCTAGTTGATTCTCTTGATTTACCTGCACACAAACCCCCATTTTTAAAGGAAGAAGGTACAGCAGAAAGATTCTTAGAATTGAAATTCAGAACATCTGCATTCTTTTTGTTTGAACATTTTAAGTATGCGGTCACGAATTTAGTTGATCACCAGCTTTCTTATCATGCAATGAGGTAAATAATATATCTGAAATGTTTTTATGAAAAGTGAAAACATGAACACTATGGCTTTATCTCCTGTTGCTTCATTCCTCTTTAATAATATTAATAGCACTACTAATAATAATACAGTAACATTGTTGATAGCACTAGTACTAATAATACAATAACTTGGAAATGTATTATAATCAAAGTTTTAAATGAATTCATTTCCATTTAGGCTAACACTTCTTAAAAAGAAAAAAAAATTATGATCAAAGACAGAGTACTCCTTTTATTGTCTGGGTGTAAAGAAATATAAGTTGAGATATAAATGTTTTCCCTTGAATTACATACTATGTGGGACACCTGTTTTATACTTACAAGGGTCCTTTGTGTTTTGTTAGACTGATACTTAAGACCAGGAGAGCCTATGGACTAGGTTGCAAGGCTGGGTTTTTACCATTTGCGCAATCATTTGAAAAGTATGAAAGTGCTCACAAAACCTGACCACCGGGTCAATTAATTTTAGCCAAAGACACCAGACCTTCAACAACAAAAGTCAAAAAGCTTATTTTAGACTTATGTGTCCAAGAAAAATATATATTAGTTGGTGTTAATTCAATTGGCACCAGAAAGAAAAGGCAATTGGCTAAAGAAGAAAGCAATTAGTGATCTATGACCATTCCTTTGAAAAGAAATATGATTCTAAAAATCAGGCAAATAATCTAAAATGTAATGAAGTGCTCACAATGGTTAATATGTAGCTAAAGGTAATTAATATCTAGACTGCAGAAATTGTTCAGCCGAATTTCCTGAAGCAGGTACTGACCTCAGTTTTATGCTAAAATAAGTATAGTTACTTTCCCAATTCAAAAGATTATGAATAGGGAAGTGACTATAAAGTAAGAGTCAACAGTAATAACAAGTAATCACCCAGCATTAGAAATAGGGTGGAAGCTGGAGAGGATAAAAGAGGAAATACAGAGGATTCATCCACAGCTACAGTTGAAGC
Source organism: Plecotus auritus (assembly GCF_963455305.1). Taxonomy (NCBI): domain Eukaryota; kingdom Metazoa; phylum Chordata; class Mammalia; order Chiroptera; family Vespertilionidae; genus Plecotus; species Plecotus auritus. The sequence continues at coordinate 153,181,053 of NC_137775.1, forward strand.
TCACCTTTTATTGTCCTTCTAAATTTGGCTGAGACTTTCCTCAATGGTGTTTAGAAAAGTCCAATAAATTTTATTATTCAAATTATGGTTTATGTACTTCATTCTTTATGTCTTCTGGACCACTCTTCTAAAGGAAAACTTAATAGAGCAGAAATACAGGAAATGCTACTAAATCGAGTCTTTGCTTTATCTCCTCTTGCTTCATTTCTTTAAAAAACCAAATTCATTTAATAATTGTTATTTAATAATTAGTAGTGCATGAATAGCACCTCCTTCATGAGTTAATAAAAACATACAGTATTTCTGCTCAAAAGACAAGTCTGGAGAGAATGAATTTGCTCCCAAATGGTTAGTTTATTACTGATACATCGTGAAAGCACATGAAGGCCATTTGTCATTTTATTACCATAGCAACCGAGGATGCCAATGAAATTTTTTATTCTACTATTTTTTTAAATGAAGGACTATTGCCTCTATTACCTTAGAAAGAAAAGAGTATGATGTTTGTGGTAAATGTAATTCTAAGCACATTTTCCCTGGGCCTTCTAATATTTCCTAATCTTAACAATAAAAACAGTCGCTGACTTACAGGGAAGTATTGCTACCTGGATGATGGTCAGTGCAGCCATCTATTCTCATCTCTGTTGATGTGCTGACAGTTCTACAGTGCCCACTGCTTTGCAGGCACACAGCACATATTTGCTAAAGTAATGGAGTGGGAAGTGCTTGTTAATAGTCAATGTGTTCCAAGCAGATGGGTCATTGTTTGAAAATCTGAGAAACTGCATTCTTTTCTTGTGCATGTTTCTGAATATATTCTCTCTTTATTCCTGCTGTTTCTCAGCTGCAAGCTGGAGGAAATACATCTTGACAGCTACAGTGACTTCCTCTGAATTCGACCTTTAATTAACTTACTCGTGGATTTCTGAAGACACTTCTTTAGTTTGTCACTTACTCATTAGCAAGTGTGATCATCACCAGATTCTTGTGTGTACTTCAAATAAAAACAGTCAGGAGACTCCTTGGCCAAAGCCTCCAATCAATATTTACATAATCAGCCTAAGCCTTGAGTTTTATCACATTCATTTTCAATCATATAAAATCCAGAAATATAACTTTATAGGTAGAGCTAAAGCAAGCAAAGCAAATAATACAGTTTGGGCTATTGAATCCTATGTGATAGACAGATTATAAAGCTATCTGAGCTTTACAGATTTCTTATCATCTGATGGGGTGGACTGGGTTAAGGTCAGAAAAAAAAACTTCAAATTTGATTCCATCAAACATCTATTCTGTATAAAGAATTATTTCTTGCCACAATAAAACATTATGTATATTTTATAAAACACTTACAATTTTACATATACATCTGTAAAATATCAGTAGTAACTTTGACTTATTTTCTTTTTAAATATTTTCATTGATTTTAGAGAGAGAGAAAGGGAGGGGAGGGGAGAGAGAGAGAGAGACAGACAGACAGATAGACAGACATGGATGGTTGCCTCCCTACCAGAGATTGAACGCAACCTGGGTGCATGCCCTGAACACAAGTCAAACCAGAGACCTTGAGATTTATGAGAGGACACTTCAATCAACTGAACCACAAGGGCCAGGGTGTGACTTATTATCTTAATAGTGTATTGTTCTAAACCTCAGTAAGTACTTAAAAACTCTTATTCCCTAAAAGAGTGTTCTGTCACTTACTGTTTAAAGTTACATTGACATACCAGTGATTTTTAACTGGTGTACCACAGAAATTTTAAAACGTGTAATACCTATTTAGTCAGGGGCACTGACCTCTTTTCCCTTAGATTGTCAAATAAAAAAATGACAACAGCCCTAGCTGGTTTGGCTCAGTGGATAGAGCATTGGTCTTAGGACTGAAGGGTCCTGGCTTGATTCTGCTCAAGGGTACATGCCTGGGTTTCGGGCCAGATCCCCAGTAGACGGTGTGCAGGAGGCTGCCGATCAATGATTCTCTCTCATCATTGATGTTTCTATATCTCTCTCCCTCTCCCTTCCTCTCTGAAATCAATACAAATATATATATATTTTAAATGACAACAGCCAATACAACAATAGCCATCTGGTGTGAATGAATCAAAATTATACCTATTTTTTGTCAGATAAGCAAACATTACAACATTTATAACATTTTTTGGTGTGCCACAGAATTTTAGTCATTAGTTTATATGTGCCATGAGATGAAAAAGATTGAAAATTGCTGACATATACTAATAATGTTATGCATCTTTCAGACACAGAGAAGTTTTTGAAGGACAAAACCTCTTCTTGACTGTCTCTGTATATAAAAGTTCAGACTAATATCCCATATGGCACCAATTACTCTTTCACATCTTAACAGTTTGGACTGAGGCAGCATCATACCCAAAGGAGTGATTCTGAAAAGGTAGGATGCACCAAAATTACATGGAGGATTTGTTTGCTGAGTGTCACACCCAGAGTTCCTGTTCAATAATTCTTGGGAGGGGCCTGAGAATTTGCATTTCTAACAAGTTCCCAAGTGATGTTAATGCTGCTAGCCTAGGGACAATAATGTGGGAACCAGTGCTCTAACCTCAATCACATCTCTGGAAACCCAAACTAAAAGCAATGTTAAGTTTCATCATTCACTTAATCAAAACAACTCATAAAGCATGTAGTTTGTGATTTTGGCATTGGTCCTAAAATAATCCATTGTTATGTGCTGGGTTCAGAGGGAACAAGCCATTCTTCCATTGCAGGTATATAGGTGAAGAGAGTGATGAGAGATAAACTGTATCACCATAGCGCTCAGTTCCGTACCACACATTGCTTTTTCATCATTCTTTTAGAAGTTAATTGAATTTGGGAAATAATGGACTGATCTCCACATATGCTTGCTTAAAAAGAACTTTCCTTATTATTTGAAGTAATTCAAACTATCCTGGTCCTATGTGTACAACAATATGACTTACATTCTGAAGGACATGGGAGGCTTTGATATAGCTTGCCAGGAGTGATAAATGATAATATAGCAAGACAATCCAAGTGTCTAATGCAGAAGATCTCTTACACTGAGGAGAAAAAACTATAGTGAATACAAAAAATAGAAGGTACAAATGAAAAACCTGTGTATCTCTAACAAGCAAGAAGAAAATAGTCTTGTTATTTCCCTCTGTCAAGGTATCTGATTGTTAAATGTTGAATTACAGTTTGTTTACAACTATTCTAATCAAACTAAATCAGGGGGTGGGCAGCATGCATTGTAAAATAAAGGTCTCTGTTGGAACGAATTATTTAGGCAAACATATCTTTTGATCAACTGCATGATTTCACTTGCACAATTATGTCCCTGATGCAAACACTAGCAAACAAGGTATAGAGGTGAGAAATGTCATTCGCAAGTCAGTTTATTTTATCATCATTTGTGGCTTGAATTCAGAAGCCATGATACTGAGTAAGAAAGATAGGCAATGTTTGGGGTGATCATTTTTTTAAATATATTTTATTGCTTTTTTACAGAGAGGAAGGGAGAGGGAGAGAGAGTTAGAAACATCAATGAGAGAGAAACATCGATCAGCTGCCTCCTGCACACCTCCTACTGGGGATGTGCCCACAACCAAGGTACATGCCCTTGACCGGAATCGAACCTGGGACCTTTCAGTCCGCAGGCCAACGCTCTATCTACTGAGCCAAACCGGTTAGGGCTGGGGTGATCATTTTTTAAGTTTACACATGGGTACACATTTTCAATTTTAAGGCCTACACTAAATAACCATAATTATTGACAGAACCAAGACATTGTTGACCACTGACACCAAGCACCCACACACTGAAGAAAAGCCAAGACAAAGTGATTGAATTAATAATTGCTATATAGCATCTGAATCAACACTACTTTGGAGACAATGAATTAGTAACCTAAATCTTATCCATTCCTCTACCTATGGGATTGTTGAGAAAATGTTAGCTGTGTACATTCCTTTTCTCATGAAAATTCACAGTCCAGAATAATCCACTGCTCATGCACATGACTAGATAAAATGACTCAAGCAAAACCAAATTTCTAGATAGCTATATTACTGGCTTTTTTATCCATTGTCACAATATCTAATAAACCTAACTCCAAGATAAAGGAACACTGCACTTTTACTGATAAAATAGGGTAGAAAACCAAAATCTCAGGGTTCCTGAGTTGACTATTAATTTCCTAACTTTTTAAAGAGAAAATAAGATGAATTCCCCTTTTGTTACCAATTAATTCCATTTTATACGTTTGATTTTAATTCTTCATATTTAATTTAGGTATGTTCTATATCTGACATTCTATAGGATTAATAGAAAGAGGTTTTGACTCATTAACAGATAATGTTTCAAGATTACATACTGGATTAAAAGAGAGAAAGATTAGTTCATTTTTATAAACACAATAGATATTTGAAGCTTTTATATTCTCCTCATGTAAACTTAACCTGGGCCAGAACTAAACTGCACAGATACCACCAGCCCTCTGAGCAATGCAGAGACATTCTACTCTTTGACCTTCCTTGCATAGAAGATTTAGTGGATCATAACTTTATCATTTTATCTCTATTAGAATCTTGCAATGACATTAAATTTCAGTATCACCATATGTCTCTATGGCATTATATATTCTGAAATGCCCAAGGTAAATCATAGAATACAGAGGTTACAGAATACTAGAAAGTTCAAATGAAGGTAAGAAGGCAGCTAACTATTCAAGAATTTCAAAATACTGAAATGCCTGTCATATTATATGGCACAAATCATCTACTTAGTGACCAACTTGTACCCATTTAAGTTCTCGAGTACTGTATACAGATGTCAAATGATCATAGAGGGAAGAAAAGAAAAAAGAAAGTTGGGAAATGGTATTAATGGGTACCCACTAGATGCTATATAGATTTCAAATGCATTTTACATGTCATCAAATATGTAAATCAAATGATGGTGTTTTTTATTACAAAAAAAATCTAGACTTCTGCTGAATTATTATAAGCAAAACAATATCCAAAGGAAAGGAAAGAAAAGAAAAAGATGTGGCTGATGAATACAGCAAAGTATTATATGAGACGTTTCCTTGTGTAAATAGTAATATTAATAAGCATTAATAATAATTCAGTTCTAACCTTGTGTGAGGCACTGTATTATGCACTTTACTCTTTTACTCCTGCATTAGTTCTTCTACTTATTTTAATAGTTTCATAAGGTGGGTAGCATTCTACTCATTTTACAGCTTGAATAACTTGCCCAAATCACAGGACTGGTAAGTGGCAAAAGTCAGGATTCAAACCCAGTTAGTCTGGCTGCAGAGGCCAGGCCCCTATTTAATAGGGCACTCCACTCTCACCCGTGAACTGCCCTATATAGATTCTGTTGTCTGCCCTAAGAGAATAATAAAACTAGGAGTCAAATATCCTATGGAGAAGCAGTGAGAACTCAGCCATCATCTAAACTGTTTCTGAGTTAGGATAGAGATATCCAGGAGCATAAGTCAGGACTATAAAGAACATAGCAGGTAAACACAAAGGAGAGACAGTTTTGCAATGAAAAGCCCAAACTTGTAAATCTGTGAACCTACAGATATTTTAAAGGATATATAACAGAGCTCTGAACAGCAGAAAAGTTAACTCCTCACAATAGAGAAATTACAAAATATTAAGAATTAGATGAAGTTTTAAATATGCAGATCATGTTTCCCTTTTACAAATCACATTATAGAAATGTGACTTCTAGCCCGACTGGCATGGCTCAGTGGTTGAATGTTGACCTATGAACTCTATAAGGTCATGGTTCGATTCCTGGTCAGGGCACATGTCTAGGTTGCAGGCTCTGTCCCCAGTGGGGAGCATGAGGGAGGCAGTCAATCAATGATTCTCTCTCATCATTGATGTCTCTCTCTCTCTCTCTCTCCTTTTCTCTCTGAAATCAATATATATATATATATATATATATATATATATATATATACATATATATATGTATATATATTAGTATATATATATTTTTAAATGTGACTTCTAGACATGTCAACAAATATTTATTTGGTGCCTACACTGGCTTCTAGAAAAAAATTTTTTTAAATTTTTTAAATTAGTCTATCATCGGGAGGCATCAAGTTATGAAGATACATACAACTGCAGCCACATGTATACTAATTATTTCAAAATAGTACTGAAAATGAAAAATACAAAATATATTTTTAAATATTTTAGAAAGATAAGTGATAGTTTAAAACAAATACAACAATATATAATGAGATTTATAACATACAGTGAATTAAAATGAATGACAATAGCACAAAGGCTGGGGAGGGGAATGGAAGTGGACTATGGTAAACTTCTGATAATGTATGTGAAGTGGCATATTACTTCATGGCTGACATGGTAAGTTTAAGGTGCAGAATATAAAGCTTAAAGCAACCTCTAAAATGCACATGCAATTAAAAGACAAAGATCACCAGATTAGAATAAAAAAGCAAGTCCTAACTCGATGCTATAAGCCTTATAGTATAAGTAATACATTTCAAATACAACAACAAAAATAAGGTAAAATTGAAAGAACAGAAAAAGATATGCCACACTAAGATGAATTGAAAGCTGGCATGCTATAATAACATCAGATAAAGTAGACTTCAGAGCAAAGAATATTAAGAAATAGAGGGTCATCTCATAATGATAAAGGTGTCAATTTATCAAGAGGACATACAAATCTTAAAATACATTCAACAAAAAACATAGAACTTCAAAGAGAAACTGACAATTCCACAATTATACTCAGAGATGGCAATACTCCACTTTCAATAATTGATAAAATAAGTAGACAGAAAATTAGTAAAGATGTGAACTTGAACAACACTATCTACCAACTTAACCTGACATTTATGGAATACTCCACTCTACTGCAGCATGACATACATTTTTTAAGTGCATATAGAAAATTTACCACGCTAGCCAGTTTGGCTTAGTGGATAGAGTGTCGGCCTGCCAACCGAAGGGTCCCAGGTTTGATTCCGGTCAAGGGCATGTACCTTGGTTGCAAGCTCCTCCTGGCCCAGGCCCTGGTTGGAGCTCCTGCAGGAGGCAACCAATTGATGTGTTTCTCTCACATTGATATTTTTCCTCTCTCTTCCACTCTCTCAAAAAATCAATGGAAAAATGTCCTCGAGTAAGAATTAAAAAATAATAATAATAATAAAGAAAAAAAGAAAGAAAATTTACCAAGATAGGCCATATCTGGATCATAATACAAGTTTTAATACTTTAGTATGGAAGAAACAAAAAAAATTTGTTTTCCGACCACAATAAAATTAAATTAGTGACCAATAAAAGAAAGAAATCTGGAAAAGTCCCAAATGTATTGAAGCTAAACAACACATTGCCATATAGCCCATAGGTCAAAGAAAAAATCAAAAAGGTAATTAGAAATTATTTTGAACTAAGTAAAAATGAATACATAGTATAACAAAATGTGTAAGATGGTAATAAATCAATAATTGGAAAGTTATAATTCAATATATCTATATTAGAACATATAAAAAGTCTCAAATCTGGAACTAGAAAAGACGAGCAAATGCTGGTTTGCAAACTGGTCCCCTACACAGAGGACAAGGAAAGATGGAAGAAAGAGGCAGACCACTCTGGATTGGTAGGTGGCAGATTTAATAATCAAGTAAATTTACATATGAGGTTTATGATGGGTGGTCCCAAGATAAGTAGATCTCCATGCCTGCCAGCCACAATCTTAGAAGTTTATATAGAGGCCTTATTGGGTTAGGTTACATATACCATCCAGATGGTCTTAACAACACACTGCTGGCTCAAGGGAGCATCCTTGTAAATGCTCCTCCTGTGGGAACAGTGGACAGAACATACATTACAAGAGTAGGTGAGGAGGGGCAGAGGAGAGGAGCCTCCAAGTAAGGCTTACAGGTCAAAAGGTGATCATATCCTCTCCATGACCTCTTTCAAATTAAACCCAAAGCAGAAGAAAGGGAATAATAAAGATCAGAGTAACAGACAATAAAATAAAGAGCAAGTAATAGAGAAACAATAAAACCAATAGCTGGTTCTTGGAGAAGATCAATAAAATTGATAAAGTTAGCCAGACTGACCTCAAGAAACAAGAAAAAACACAAATTACCAACATTAGAAATGAAAGAAGTGAAATCACTACAGATTTAACAGATATTAAAATCTTATCAATGGCATAATATTGACACATTTATGCCAATAAAATTGACAACTTAGATTAAATGAACAAATTTCTTGACATAATTAAAGCACATTTAAGAATGCATGCATATGCGACAGGGGGTAGGGGAGGCTGGGGGGAGGTCAATGGGGGGAAAAAAGGAGATATATGTACTACTACATGTAATAATTTAAACAATAAAAAAAAGAATCCATGCATAGCCTAAATAGTATAAAAGTGTGTGTGTGTGTGTGTGTGTGTGTGTGTGTGTGTGTGTGTGTCTTATGATTTTGTAGTTAAAAACTATCCATCCATGAAAACTCCAGGGCTAGATGGCTTTGCTGGTGAATTCTACCAAACATTTGAGGAAGATATAATACCAATTCTACACTAACTCCAGAAAACTGAAGAGGCAACGATATCCAATTCATTTAGCAGGCCAGTATTATCTTATTACCAAAACAAGGCCAAAATTACAAGAAAATAAAATTATAGACTAACATCTCTTATCAACATTTTTATATGTATAAAAACTGTTACAATATTTTAGCAAATAAATGCAGCAATATGTAAAAAAGATAATGCATAATGACCAAGTGAAGTTTGTAGCAGGCATGCAAAGTTGCTTTAACATTAAAAATCAATCAATACATTTTACCAGATTAATAAACACATATATAATCCATTTAATCAGAAACATATGAAAATAATATTTGACAAAATAAAAAATCAACTTCTGATAAAAACTCAGCAAACTAGGTTGCAAATATATGTATATAAACATATATGTTAAAATAGCATTTACATAGTTTTTAAATGTGCACAAGTTGTACACATACAGCAAAATTATGGAAAAAATGTGTGATTATAAGTACGAAATCCAGTATTATGGTATCTTTGAAGGACGATAGAGGAAAATGGGTCAAGAAGAGAATTTAAAGCAGGGTATAATGGAGGAGATTCAACTGTATCTGCAATGTTTTATTAAAAATAAGAAGATCTGAGCAAAGACAGAAAAATATTAAAATTTATTAAATTTTGGGATATTCTCAGGTGATTGTTGTAATCTTTCTCCACTCTGGAGGCTTAAAGTAAAGGATGATACATAAATAAAATGAAATACTAAGTACCATTAAAATAACATTTATAATTATGTTATGGTGTGAAAATGCTTATGATGAGTAATGCTACATTAATACAAGTCAAATTATATAGGAAGACAGCAATTTTGTAAATGTATATATGTATGTGCATAATAGCCTACCATATATTTACCACAATCTATTTATCTGCTACTAATGAGCATCAACAACATTTGTTTCCAAATTTCACTATTACAAAGAATGCTACAATAAATATTTTTATATGTCTCCTGTGCACATGTTTTTCTGTTGAATATGCTTAGTAACATAATCATTACTATAACCATAGTTTTCCTTTATTAAACTATGTAAGAATATAATGGAAGGTCCCAAATATAATGTTGAAAAAGATAGTTGAATCTAACTCCTTTTCCATGCCTACAGAAAACAGCCAACTTCGACTTGGAAGAAAATCTGACAATTTATGACAGGCTCAAAGCAACTTGAAGCACTGCCCAACAATCACACTTATATAACCTCATTTCTTTTCCCTATTTTTTTTCAAAACTATTACTTTCTCTTCAAACCTTCTCCCTTCTTCTTAAAGTCATATATTCCTGGTAATTTCCTGTCTCTATTGTATAGTCAATCCCACCCTTATAATTAGACACAGGTTGACATTGATGTTACTTGGGTATATATTACCAGAACCTCATTGATGGGCAGTTGACAATAAAGAAATATTTACATTTAAAATGTATAAATATTTTGATCAAATAATTCTACCTCTAGGAATTTATCACACAGATATTCTCTCAAGGACTCCAATGTGTGTATACAAAGGTGTCCACTGCAGCATCCTTGCAATAGCAAAAACTAAATATAAAATAATTGCTTCCTCACTATCTTCAATTGCTAATTGAAAATGCTCAGTGCATCAGAGTAGTGGAAAAAGAAGAGCTCTCTATACACCACGCTTACATTCTAGGTCTTGTTAGTCTTACTTCCAAAGATACAATAGCTATTACCTGAAATATGTTCAATCCTTAATATTTTCTTTCAGCAACTTGTATCTTCCTTCACTAGTCTATCACTCATTTCAGCATCTAGGGTAGGAGCTCTCAATTATGGTTGTACATTAGAATCGCCTGGGGAGATTAGAAAATCAGCAGCTACACCTCAATGAATCAAATCAGAATTGGGGGGTTAGTACCCAGTCATTGCTTCCCAGGTGATTGTAATGTCCATCAGCCAGAGTTGTATACCACTGATCTCTGGATATCATCAGTAATTTTGATTTATCATCAGAAAGTGAAATGCTTTAATTGAATTCCAATTGATTCCTGTCTACTCTGAAAATTTAGAAACATAGTGAAATTTATTTTGTTTTCAGGAATCCTGATGGTTGCCTCTATAGTTTTTATATAGTTTTAAGTCTGTTGATGTCAGTCAAAACATTTTGCTATTGAAATTTGATACATTGCAGGTTTACACAGTTTTTACCCTGGGTGACGAGTCTCATGACTTCAAGAGTCTGGCAAACTCATTCTCTTACACATTTCATTGTTCTACGTAAGAGGCTTTCAGGCCAGGCCCAATGTGGTGATTCATTTCCCTTAGCTGGAACATTCTGACTGGTTGCCCTTTGCTGCTCTTGAGCACCCTGTTAAACTTGGTGTCAGATAGGTAGTGGCACTTGTTCTATTTCCCTCAAAGACTTGTTGAAAAAAAACATTAATCTCTACTGTTTCATGTCTGGTCCTTTTCCTTGGGAATGTATGAGTTGTGATCAAAAAGTAAAAAGACACTTTTTAAAAGTTTTATATTTTTAAAAGATTTCTTAAAATAAAACTGTGAAATTTGAGCACGGAAATGAGTATTTACATCATAGGAGTCAATACACTTATTCCAACATACCACTAAAGTAAAACTTTCTTTCACAACTCCACTTTTGGAATTGCTTTTGGATTCAGTGGCACCTTTTTGGAACATCTACTACCATAGCAAAATTTCAATGTCGGAGGCTGAATCTGGCTTGTGAAGATAGCAGCTAGAAGTTGCTCAGATAGAAATCTAAGTGAATTTTTTAAATTGCAAATTAAAGAAGGTAATACCATTGGGTTCAAAACAGAAGTGTGACTAAAAATAATGAAACTATTTTCTTTATTACTAAACCTGGCTAGGAGCGTAATTGTCAATTATTTTTTATTTTTTTATTTATTTTTGTCACAGTAAGTCAGAGTGACCCAGCTGTCAAATTATCCAGAGGTTATTAAAGGCCTGTACTTTGGCATGGCCATCACTATTGTTACTGGGATAAAGTCACACAGATGGGGACGGTGGCATACAGAAAAGAAGTCAGTTAGCCTCTGGGATGGAGTAAATTATTTATTCTCTGTAGACCTGATAGTTCTCATTTGTAGAATGGAAATAATAATGCCAACCCTGTTAAAGTGCTATGAGGATTAAATGAGAAAGTATTTTTAAATGCTTTATGCCAACACTTTTCTCATTCGGATATGCACAGGAGACTCCTTAGGATCTCATTAAGTTGAAGTTTTTCATCAGTAGATCTGGGCATGGCCTAAGGTTGTGTGTTTCTAACAAGCTCTCAGGTGATGCTGAGGCCCTAACCCATGAACCACACACAGAGTTAGAAGGCCCTAGCCTGGCTGAAGCAGGTAAGTCGGTAACTCAGTGAGGGTTAAATTTCATTCCTTCTTGAATGCCAGGTCTCCATCTTTTTTCTTTTAGGGGCTTGGATTTTGACCAACAATTGTAAGCATTAATTCTATTGTATGAGAGATCCTGGGTATTAGCCCAAGAAAAGTGACTCAGGTGCACATACTAAAAAAAGATGATAATAAAAATGACTTACGTTCCTATTGTCTGAACTATCATTTCAGAGAAGGGGTAGACAACCATTTGGTGCTACAAGTAAGAAACAAAACATCATTTTGGAAGGGTCTCCAAAAGCAAATGTCCCATGTGTCATTTCCATGGGAGTTGGCAAAGAAAACCAATCAAAAGAACTGAAACCAGGATAAAATAGGCTTTCGGAGTCAGGCAATTTAACCTGGGAATACCTCTTGAGTGAATAGTAACAGGAGAAAGAGCCTTTAATAAAATACCTACAGGGGAGTACATAGGTGGAGAGGACGTTGTTTTTCGTTAAAATATTTATGGGCAGTTATAATGAAAACATATCGTTGTCATTCCAAGTCAATGATGATATTCTGCAGGAGTCTTTGTGCTCCCTTCACTAAGGATGGCTGCTGGCTATTAATCATTTCAAACGTAACAAAAAGATATAAGCAATATAGGCATACTGAAATAAAATTAAACCCTGCTCAGCTCTAAATACTATTCTGTTTGAGGTGACATGATGATGTCTGGCTAACAAGCACAAAACACACACAATAGTCACTTCGTTTCTTTAAAGTACCCAGATAGTGTCACCTCACACTGCCAAGCAGCTTCTCAAACACAGTCAAGAAACAGATGCATTCTCAGTGGTGATTGAGGGAGTTCTTGGGAGCAGGCTTTTAGCAATCCTTGACAAGGCACCTTTATCATATTTCGTGAAGCTTAGAAGACACTCTATCATCTTTTAAGATTCTTAGTGGTATCTATCACATCATGTTATTTCAAATATCCTGGAAACAGCATCCCCTGAGGCTGTGAAGTAGTTTTGATGCAGTAGTAGTATTTTTACCCTTAAATAGACTGATGATGCAAACCCTCCAGACTCTTCCTGTGCACTTTAAGTTGTTTTCAGATAATTCAAGCAACAACACAAAATGTAAAAATAAACACAGATAGACACACATATATACACACCCATATAAACTTTCTGCCTTTGCACTTGGCTCACTTAGGTAATAGAAACAAAAAAAAAGATTTTTTTTTTTCTTGCTAAGTGAATTGCTTCGATGCCTACATTGTTCTGATTCATTGGACGTGTATCACTCCCTATTTCAGATTATTCACTGTAAACCATCTATATGCTTTGTTTTAAACTCTCTTTTTGTTAAATACAGTTTGGGTGTGTACTGTTATTTTAAAGTATAGCCATAGATGACTTTATGTTAAACATATTATTTTATAACATGGTTTAGAGCCATTGATTTTTAAAGTCAACCAAAAGTCTGGGTTCTTTTATCTTTTGATATTTGCATCAATGAAATGTCACAAGAATGACAAAAAGAGACTACTTTTGCTAACCAGATAAGCAAGCTCATTTTTTTTATTAACCCATACAGACATGAACATGTATGCAAGCATTCTTATAGGAGTATATAGCTGGAATCCCAAGCACAGAATGCTTAACTAGCATGTACATTGCTTTTGTAGGCTACTTTTCCAAAGTAGAGAACTCATAAATATGAGGGTTATTATCAGAAACCCAACCAAGAAAAGTAGCTCCCATTAATATGATTCTTTCAATAGTTAGATATATCAAGAGTTGGGGTTCTATCCTAAAAATGGAATAGATTATGTTCACTCTATATATGTACATTTATTGTATTTAATTAGGATAAAATAAAGACTTGAGGCAGTGAGATATCCTAAAATACCCTAAATCAAGGTAATGTTATAATTGTTCTATGTACTTTTAAGGTCAAATATATCTTGAGTATGAGGGTCCTTGTGAAAGTGGCAATTTATATATTTATTCCAGATTTCTGGTAACAACTGCCTTACTGTGAAATTAGTAATAAAGGAGAAAACAGCAAAGAACTCAGAGCCCAAAAAGGAAAAAAAAAAACAAAAAACACTTGTGCTCTGAATAGACCAGACAATAACCACTACTGGATGAGGGTTTTGCCAAGAAAGGGGCTTCTGAAAAATCAGAACTATATACTCTATGCAGTTTGTGTATGTATACACTTCTTTATATGAAGAGTACTTAGAGTCCTTTTCATTTCATAGTGACTGCAAATATTTTTTAATATATTTTATTGATTTTTTACAGAGAGGAAGGGAGAGGGATAGAGAGTTAGAAATATCAATGAGAAAGAAACATTGATTCAGCTGCCTCCTGCATACTCCCTACTGGGATGTGCCTGCAACCAAGGTACATGCCCTTGACCAGAATCGAACCTGGGACCTTTCAGTCTGCAGGCCGATGTGCTATCCACTGAGCCAAACTGGTTAGGGCGTGACTACAAATATTAATACAAACTTTGAGTCGCCTTTATAGAATCTCTATCTTTCAACAAACAACTATTCATTTTATAAGCTTGTTGTTGTTCCAAAGCAATGGGAGATTCCTACCCTCAACCAGTGGGAAAAAAACAGGCAAACAGACATTTCTGCAGGTTAGTATCCAATACCTACATTTAATCTCTCCTATAGATCCCTAGTCTCAACTGGACTCTTAACTTGGACCCATTGCAACAACCAAACTTTTTTCCTTCACATTACTTTTTAATTTATTTTTATTCCCATTCCCTTAATATCCACCACCTAATATATTCTGCCCTGTTTTTTAATACTCACCTGAGATATATTTTTGTTGATTTTAGAGAAAGAGAGAAACATAGATCAGAAACAGCCTAGGTCGGAAAACACAGATAGCGGCGTAGGCGAACACCTGTATTCGCTGCCTCCCACAAACACATCAAAATTACAACTAAAATACAGAACAACCATCATCCAGAACCACTGGAAAGCTGGCTGAATGGAAGCCCTACAACTAGAGAAGTAAAGAAGAAAGCACACTGAGACTGGTAGGAGGTGCGGAGGTGCTGAATGGGCTGGTCTTTGGAGGCCACCTGGAGGAGCAGGGGGTCCCAGCCTCACACCAGACCCCAAGCCCAGGGTCCCAGAGCTTGGAAAAGAAGTCCCTACAGGCTGGGAAAAGAACTACAGGCTGAAAAACCAGTGGGGATTGAGGCTCAATGACACAGAGTCTGCTGGAGACCCAGCTGCTCCTCGTAAAAGGCCGCACCATGAACTGAACTTACAAGCTCCCACTTCCTCTGAGCTCCAGTGCCGGGTGAGGCTCTGGAGAAAACAGACACATACGAGGAGAAACTGGACTGTCTGGCATCGGGGCAGGTACACAGGAGTGGTCACAGTGGTCACTGTTTCCATGCTGGGACTTCCCCAGTTGCAGGGCTGACTGGCAGCCATTTCTGTTTGCTCCCTGAGACCTCACCCCATCCAATTTATAACACCACCCAAGCTGTGCACAGCTGCTTTTGCTTATAAATGTCCTGTTCTTTCTCAGGCCCAAACCTGTCAAACAAGCTGCAACTGGGTCATGAAGCCCCAAACCTATCAATAAAAGGCCCAAGACCTGGCACCAGCCTGCCTTGCTTCATACCTGGGCCTCATCTAGGCACTTCCAAACCCAAATACAAAGAGGAGAAATATTCAGATCTCTCTGTAGCTCCTGCTGCATGGCCCTGGGCAGTGGCTGACGTTGCACTTCCCTGGAGACCCAAGAGCCAGTGTACCCAGTGGTCAGTGTCAGACCATACAAGATCACAACTCTTCATGTACATAAGCGACACACTCAAGGGGCAGACTCAGTGAGCACCAAAGCCCCACTGTATCAAGTCCTGCTCTATACAGGTGTCTCCTGCACAGCAGCTCTCCCACTGTAGTCCCTGCTGGTCCCCATAGCCAATTGGCCGGGAGATCAATTCCTCCCAGTGACACGTACAGCAATCAAGGCTCAACTACAAGACTGTGCACACAGCCCACAAAGGGGTGCACCTAGAGTCACCACCTCAGGTGACTGGGGAGGCTGAACCACTGGGCCCTATTGAACACCTATTACACAAGGCTACTCTATCAACTCAAGGAGACTTAGCAGCTCTACCCAATACAAATACACAGGGAAGCAGCCAAAGTGTGCAGACAAGGAAACATGTCACAAATGAAAGAAATGGAATAAAGCAAACTACTGGATATAGAGTTCAAAACCACAGTTATAAGGTTACTCAAGAATCTTCTAGAAACCTCAAAGGGACTTAGTGAGTCTTTCAAGGATCTGAGTGAGAATGCCCTCAAAATGGAAAAAGTTCAGTCAAAAATTAAGCATACACTGACCAAAATGAAGAATAATATACAGGGATTCAACAGTTGAGTAGAGGATTCTGAGAATCAAATCAACTATTTTAAATATGAGGAAGCAAAAAACACCCAACCAGAAAAGCAAAAAGAAAAACTAATCCAAAAATATGAAGGTAGTGTAAGGATCCTCTGAGACAACTTCAAGCATACCAACATCTGAATTACTATATTTTTCCATGTATAACATGCCCTCATGTATAAGACACCCCCAACTTTTCCAACCCCAAATTAAGAAATCAATATTTTAAACATAAAACAGAACACATTTTTATTTAGTAATCACTGCAAGTAATGTTTACATACCAGTACTATGATATTATGCAGTATATCAATTTATTCAGCCTCTGTTGCATTACTGCTCTCTTCTTCATCACTATTAGTTCCAGACATATCAATTTCTTCAACTTCTATTGTATCACTGCTGTCTTTTGAGTCAATGTTTATATATGTGAGATCATCCTCATAAACTGGGGGCATTTTCTGAGCTAACTTTGTTTGTGTTCTCATGGCCAACTCTTCTCTCCTCATGAAACTGAAGCACCATTTTGCCTTCCTGTAAAATCAACAATGCTCATTTCGCTTGCAAACATTCATGCCTGACATTGAATAAGCTTGGTGGACACATATAAGCCACTCTGGCACTGCTCCAAGTTTGCCCATTTTACTGGTTTTCCTCTTAAGGCCTTCTTTTTTGGCATCTTAAGTTGTTCTTCCTGTTTCCTCCACTGTCTGACAATACACTCATTGGGAGGAGGTCCAAATTCTCTCTATTTCCATGTTCTTTTGCATAGCTAATTACATTCACTTTGAATTTTGCAGAGTAAGACAATCGCTTACCGGTATTTATCTTTTTATTTTTTGACATCTTGATGGGCTCAGAACACTCCAGTCCCTGTTGCATCGGCGCACTCTTCACCTCCACCTCCAAGTACTGCATCAGCTGATGTCAGTAACAATAAGGCTCATGATTGGCAGAAGCCTGTTTGACAAGGTATGGGTGACTACACACCCATGCGGCTCCCTCCTTGGCTGACTTCCATGTATAAGACACACTTCGATTTTCACTCTAATCATTTTAGAAAAAAATAGCACCTTATACACGGAAAAGATATGAGGGTGCCAGAAGAAGAGAGAGAGTAAGATATTGAAAACTTATTTGAAGAAAGAATGACAGAGAACTTCCCCTACCTGGTGAAAGAAATAGACATACAAATCCAGAAAGTACAGAGAACCCAAAACAAGAGGAACCCAAAGAGGACCACACCAAGACATATCTCAATTAAAATGCCAAGGGCAAAAGAAGACAAAGAGAGAATCTTAAAAGCAGCAAGAAAAAAGCAGTTAGTTACCTACAAGGAAGTGCCCATACAACCATCAGCTGATTTCTCAACAGAAACTATGAGGCCAGAGGGATTGGCAAGTCATATTCAAAGTGATGAATAGCAAGAACCTACAATCAAGATTACTCCATCTAGCAAAGCTATCATTTAGAATTGAAGGTCAAATAAAGAGCTTCACAGACAAGAAAAAGCTAAAGGAATTCATCACCACCAAACCAGTATTATATGAAATGCTGAAGGGTATTCTTTAAGAAGAGGAAAAAGAAGGAAAAGATAAAGATAAAAAATATAAACAACAAAGTGGCAACAAATACATATCTATCAACAATTGGATCGAAAAATCAAACGAATAAAAAAATCTGATGAATAGAATAAACTGGTGAATGGAATAGAATCAGGGGCATGGAAATGGAACAGACTGATGATTCTCAGAGGGAAAGGGGTGTTGGGGGGGTTGCAGGAAGAGATTAGACAAATATCTTACATGCATGTATGCATTACCTATGGACACAGACAATAGGGTGGTGAGGGCCTGGGGTGGGGTGGGAACTGGGTGGAGGAGAGCTATGGGGGAAAAAATGAGGGACATCTGTAATAATCTCAACAATAAAGATTAAAAATAAATTGAAAAAAAGAAAAATAGATCAATTACCTCAGCATGATGTGCCCCAGCTGGGGATAGAACTCAAAACCTTTCTGGTATATGGGAGGATGCTCTAACCAACTGAATCACCTTTTAAAACTATATATTTGGAGATTATATATATATGCCCAAATTCATCAACTTCTTTAAATTCTATAAATACATATCATGAATTTATCTTCATTCTTAGCTAATGTGTTCTATGATCACTACCGATTCACTGAAATTGTCAATTAACCAAATTTATTTATATTGAGCTTGACTTTAGGTGGCAAACGTAAGACAAAAATTTATTCAATGGAGTACTGTCAAAGATACAGAATGTCCAATCCAGCTCAGTCTCTGAATCTTTCCCCATCAACTGGCCATCCTCACTTAGCACTTTGAGGTCAAAATTTTCTTCTTATTCATTTTTATACTCCTAGCATTTTTGTACTCCTAGCATCTATTAGAGCATGTTCAATAAATAGTTATAAAATAACTGAGGAAGTACTAGATAATGAATATTGTTCTTCACAATGATCGCTGAAAATTATAAGAAACTATTCAGCTGAGAAAGCAAACTAATAGTTTTTAGCAACAAGGTCAAAACTAGAAAGAACTAATTGGTCAACCAGAAAGTTTAAGATCCCAAATCAATTATATAGAAAAGATTCCTTTATTAACTTTTGGTCAAGAATATGTTTGTATATTTTCAGAAAACAACTCCAAGACCATGTGGATTCCTGCAACAGAGAGGAATTGACAGGTCTGCTCCAACCACGAAGACAAGAGGAGAAACAGTCCAGAGATGGAAGACACTGACAACACCTTGCCACGCTAGCAGTCAGCAGCTGTGCAACGCAGCAGGTTGCCTAGGACCAAACCAGAGAGGGTCGGACCTGCATTGCCACCATGTGCCCACCATCCAGATATCATTGCTGACATGAACACATAAGGAACTGTTTGACATTGAAACGGGGACTCAGAACTGTTGGACATTGAAATTGGGACTCAAACATTTTTTGTTATTATATGTTTACTTCTAGTCTGCAGAGGCAAAATTTTTTAAAGGAATGAAATGGGGAAAAAAATAGATACAGAGGCAAAGAAGCATTGAACAGTCAAACTATAGCAGGAAGGCAGAGGAGGTTGGGGGGGGCACTGTAAGAGATCAACCGAAGGACTTGTACGCATGCATATAAGCATAACCAGTGGATAAAAAACACTGGTGGGGGGGGGGGGTCATGTAAAGGCATGTACTGGGGGGAAGGCGAGGCCAGGGGAAGGTCAATGGGGGAAAAAAAAGGAGACATATGTACTAATATTTGTAATACTTCAAACAATTAAAAAAAAATGAATCTCTAGAATTAGAATCAATAGTAGTTACTTTGCATGTTGTCACAGAGTGAAGAACGTGAACTCTTGAGCCAGACTACATGAGTACAAATCCTGGCTTTGTCACTTATTATTTGAGTGACTTGGAAAGTTACTTAATCTTTATGTGCTTCAGTTTTTTCACCTGTACAACTGTCATAACAACATATCACTATCCTCATAGTATTATGAAGATTAAATGGGGTAATAAATTTAAATTGCCTAAAATAATTTCTGGCACTTATTAAACACTCTATAATACTGATACATAGATAGATAATAGTGACACCTCATAATCCAATGTTTTGAATAAACATGGTCCCACAAGATGCTTTATGCAATTACATATCCAGTAAGTTTGGGGAATGTTGTGTTTTCTGAAGAGTCATAATATCAATTTGTCAACTCAAAACTTTGAAACATTTTGTGACCAAAATTTTTGTTTAAATATATTCACACTAGCCCTAACTGGTTTGGCTCAGTGGATAGAGTGTCGGCCTGTGGACTGAAGGGTCCCAGGTTCGATTCCGGTCAAGGGCATGTACCTTGGTTGCAGGCACATCCCCAGTGGGAGGTATGCAGGAGGCAGCTGATCGAGGTTTCTCTCTTATCAACGTTTCTCTCTATCCCTCTCCCTTCCTCTCTGTAAAAATCAATAAAATATTAAAAATATATATATATATATATTCACACTAACACTTCCCAAGTGTATTTCAGTACCTCCTTCTTCCCTACAGAGCAGATGATACTAACCCATGGCACTAATTCTAGTTAACACATTTTGGGAAACTAAGTGTGCACATATTCCTGCTTTGGTTTGTAATTATTTGTATACTAGAGGCCGGGTGCACGAATCACTACACGGGTGGGGTCTGGCCAGGGGGTGGGAGGGGAGGGGATGTTGGTGGTTGGCCCGCTGGCCCCACCCCTGATCGGGGCCGAATGGGGGGCTGGGCCGGCTGGGGCAGAGGTGCCGTGAGAGGTTGGCCGGCCTCACCCCTGATTGGGATGGGGGTGCAGATTAGGGGCCGGCCAGCATGGGGGAGGGGCTGCAGGAGGTTGGCCAGCAGTCCCCCTCCCTGATCAGGCTGGTTGGCCGGCCACAGTGTGCTATTGGTTGATCTGGTCATTCCGGTTGCTTGGCTTTTATATATATAGGTGCTTGTATATAGATGTATATATTTTGAGTCACAACTACAATGAGGATATACATTTTGGTTTTAATATCATTTATTTTAATTCTTCTACTGCTCTTTTTCAAGACAGTGAGTGATAAGAATGTCTCTTCTTTCACATACAGACTCCAATATGTATTGTAATTTAAACAAGATAAAGGGAGCACAAATATGCCCAACTGGTTTCTGACAAAGGCACAGATGCAATTACATGGAAGAAAGACAGCTTTTCAACAAGTGGTACTTGAGCAATAAGTCATACACATGCATAAATAAATAAAATTGATTCTCAACCTAAACCTCACACATTTTACAAAAATTAACTCAAAATGGATTGTAGACTTAAATGTAAAGTGAAACTATGAACCTATTAGGAGAAAACCTTTGACATCTAGGGCTAGCCAAAGAGTTCTTAGACTTCACACGAAAAACAACCCATAGAAGGGAAAAAATGATAAACTAGACTTCAAAAATGAGAAGCAGTTGCTCCATGAAAGACCCTGTTAAGAGCATGAAAGGACAAAGTACAGACTGAGAAAATATTTGCAAACCACATAGATGACAAAGGACTAGCTTCTAGAAAAAATAAAGAATTCAAGACTTACAGGTAAAAATAAATCAAATAATTCAATTATACAATGGGCCACTGAGAGAAAGAGAAATTTTATCCTAAAAGATATACAGATGGCAACTAAGTACATGAAAAGATGTTCAAAGTCATTAGCAATTACACAAATGCAAATGAATACCACAATAAAATGTCACTGCTCACCTATCACAGTGGCTATAATAAAACATAGCAACAACACAAAATTGTGGTGAGGATGTTGAAAAACTAGATCACTCACTCATATGTTGATGGTAGAATGTAAAATGGTACAGCCCCCCTGGAAAATAATTTGGCAGTTTCTTTAAAAGCTAAACAAACAACTACCATACAATTCAACAATTGCAATCCTGGGCATTTATCCCAGAGAAATGAAAAGTTGTGTTCACTCAAAGGCCTGCACATGAATGTTTATAGCAACTTAACTTGTAATAGTCCCAAACTAGAAGCAACCCAGATGTCTGTCCTTAAATAGTGAATGGCTAAACAAACAATGGAACAGCCATACCATGAAATACTAATTAGCAACGAAAAGAATAAGCTACTAAAACATGCAACAAACTGGAGGAATTGCCAAAGAATTATGCTGAGTGAAAAAAGTCCATCCCAAAAGGTTACATACTCTGATTCCATTTACATGACATTCTTGAAAAGACAAAATTATAGAAATGGAGAACAGATTACTGGTTGCCAAGGGTAAAGAAGGGGATGTAGGTGGGAGGGAAATGTGGTGGCTACAAAATGCATCTTTGTGGTGAAGGAAATGTCCCTTTCTTGACTTTGACAATATCAATATACTGGTTGTGATACTGTATTACTGTTTTACTAGATGTTCTCTTTGTGGGACTGAGTATAAGGTAAATGGAAGCTCTATGTATTATGTCTTAAAACTGTATATGAATCTAAATGATGTCAAAATAGAAAGTTTAATTGAAAAAATGTTAACTGGATGCCATATTCAACAACTCCTCTGCATTTGTGTCAAGTATACCTCTTCAATTTGCCAATATTGACTTATTTGAAAATTATAATTTTTTTAAAAATGGGGGTTACTCATGAACTCATTTGAACTAATTTATAGTGCTTCTCATGGGAATATTAACAAATTATAGAAGATTTTAAAAGGAAAGAAAGCAACTGATATCAGAAAAAAATGAAGTGCTAAAAGCTCAATTAACTTAAATATTAAATAATGTTCACAGGAGATTATGGATTCAAAAGTAAGCAACTGTATCAAAAAGAAGAAAAGAAAACAAGGAGTTTAAGTAGTAATGAGGTAATATGTACAAATGATGATAATATTGGAAGCAGTTTTTCTAACCTATCTAAGAAAAACGAGTGTATTCAATATCCAAATATTGGATGAAATTGAATAGTTTGGTTATCTAAAATATTTTCCCATGATAACTTTACTTAAAATATATTAATTTCCCACACACACACACTGTAATTCTCTCTCATCATATGCATATATGCAGATATGTATTTTTGAAAATATCTACTATTTCCATTTTCTAATTACCTGCTCATTTTTTTTTCAACCTGAGATCTAGATAACTAAGTTAAGTGTTTATTGAAGTAGCACTCACAGAGGAGACCAATGACTTGCAAATTTAACACCCAAAGGTGCTGACACTCATTTCTTGAGACTCTTTTTTTTTTATGGAGTCTGTGACAGTGTCCAATCCTTTCTTCTCTCTCTTTCTTAACCTCTAATCTCACTATATCTTCTTCCTTCTCCTCAGTAGCAATAAAACAGTACTTATGAAGCACTTTATACATTATTTCATTTGTATTTGTGAAGAAAGTTTACCATCACATGTTTTTACAGGTGTGTAAAAAAAGACACAGGTAAGTGATCTGCCCAAGATTATACTGTGAGTGAAATAAATCCTGACCTTTACCTCTTTTCCTGTTATTTCTGTTCTTCCATCAATCTTATCTACCGCTGTGACTTTTGGTATAACCGTACTGAGATATCTTTAAACTATATCAGGGATAAAGTTATTTCACCTGTGATGTGGATGGTACAGGTATTTTCCAAGTCCCACATTTTTTACTGCTTGTGAGATAGCGTGGCATGGATGTCTCTTGGCATGAGAATCATCAGGTACGCAACAGCGTTGCCCACAGGAATCAGCAATTTTTCTTAATTTCTTATTTTTACTGGCCTGACCATTTCTCTGGTCATCGAGGTATGAAGCTGAATGTTAACTCTTCCCTCTTTCACATCTAGTCCATTGTGAAGTCTATGGATTCTATGTTTCTCAACCTTGATCCTTTCCATCCCGCTCTCTGCACTCCAGGATGGACCCTCACCTTGCCCTCACATAGACCATTGTGATGCCCTCATTACATTTTAATCTTAGATCACTGTCCAATTAATATTCCTCATTTGTTGCCTTCTGCTTAAACATAATAACTCCAAATACTGTTCTGCTGCCTGCTTTTTCTGCCAACACATATGTGCTTGATGTCAAAAGTCAAAGGAAAACTCAAAGTGATTAAAACATATTTTAAAGTATTTTTATATGCAATGTTTTAAAGGGAACCTATACTTCAGACGAACTAGGCTTCCTGTCTGAAAGACAGAGCAGGTATGTAAAGAAAAGAAACAACAACAACATAGGTCACCAAATTAGAGCGAGGCTGTTTGGGGTAGGAAGGCCCACATGACTATCTGCAAAAGTCATCACAAACCTGTAGACATTAGTATCACAAAAAATCTGAGTTGAAGTTTTTGCTTTAAGTGTTTATCAACTTAAAGGGCCCGAGGCTTTATTTTAGGGACTATACAGTACTTTTTAAAAATTATATTTATAGTGTACATAGACATAAAGTACCAAGGTAAAAGATTGGTGTTGCTTTCTCATCTTCAATAGGGACCCCTCCTACCTTTTCATTCTTATCTATAACTCTTTCCCTCTATAGTCAAACTAGTAACAAGGAAGTGTAGTGTGGTCCAAAAAATATGGTGCTTTCTTGCTTCTATGTTGCTTCTGCCTCAAATACTTTACCAGTAATCAAAATAAGCAATTCTTTATGGTATATATAAGTTCCATCTTAATTTTCCTCATACTTCTCCACCAAAATGAGTAGCATCATTCCTCTTTAGTAAAATCCACCAACCTTTTTTTTTTTACCTTTTCTGAATATGTGCATTTCACCTTGCATTGTACTGTGCATTATTGTCTAACTAGAGGCCCGGTGCACGAAATTCATGCACGGGGGTGTGTGTCCCTCAGCCCAGCCTGCACCCTCTCCAATCTGGGACCCCTCAAGGGATGTCCGACTGCCCGTTTAGGCCCGATCCCTTCTGCCTGCCAGCCTGATCACCCCCTAACCACTCCCCTGCCAGCCTGATTGATGCCTAACTGCTCCCCTGCCAGCCTGTTTTCCCCTAACTGCCCTCCCCTGCAGGCCTGGTCACCCCTAACTGCCCTCCCCTGCAGGCCTGGTCACCCCTAACTGCTCTCCCCTACAGGCCTGGGTCCCTCCCAACTGCCTTTCCCTGCAGGCCCGGTTGCCCCCAACTTCCCTCTTCTGCCGGCCGGGTCACCCCTAACTGCCCTCCCCTGCAGGCTTGATTGCCCCCAACTGCCCTCCCTTGCAGGCCTGGTCCCTCCCAACTGCCCTCCCCTGCTGGCCTGATCGCCCACAACTGCCCTCCCTTGCAGGCCTGGTTCCTCCCAACTGCCCTCCCTTGCTGGCCATCTTGTGGTGGCCATCTTGTGTCCACATGGGGGCAGGATCTTTGACCACATGGGGGCAGCCATCTTGTGTGTTGGAGTGATGGTCAATCTGCATATTACTCTTTTATTAGATAGGCTAGAGGCCTGGTGCACGGGTGGGGGCCAGCTGGTTTGCCCTGAAGAGTGTCCTGGATCAGGGTGGGGGTTTCCTTGGGGTGTGGGGTGGCCTGGGCGAGGGGCCTGTGGTGGTTTGCAGGCCGGCCACGCTCCCTGGCGACCCAAGCAGAGGCCCTGGTATCTGGGATTTATTTATCTTCTACAATTGAAACTTTGTAGCCTGGAGCAGAGCCAAGCCTTCTGCTTGCTCCATGGTGGCAGTCATTTCTCTTGGGATTTATGTATCTTCTATAATTGAAACTTTGTAGCCCTAAGCAGAGGCCTGGGCCGGCCAGGGTGCGTGGAAAGCTTGGCTTCCTCCATCACCAGGGGCAACCCTAGCCTCCTGCTCTTTCCACCTCCGTGGCTGCCGCCATTTCTGTTTGGTTTTATGTATCTTCTATCATTGAAACTTTGTAGCCTTCAGTGGAGGCCTAGGCCGACAAGGGCAGGCGGAAAGCTTGGCTTCCTCCATTGCTGGGGAAACCCAAGCCTCCCTCCTGCTGTGGCCGTAGCCATCTTGGTTGGGTGTATTTGCATATTCACTCCTGATTGGCTTGTGGGCGTGGCTTGTGGGCATGGCTTGTGGGTGTAGCAGAGTGGTGGTTAATTTGCATATTACTCTTTGATTAGATAGGATTACCATATCTAGAGTATGTGAAATGTGCTGTATCTGCCTGCCAGAAAATTATAATAATGACTAGAGGCCTGGTGCATGAAATTTGTGCACTGGGGGGTGGGGGTGGGGGGAGGGTTCCTTCCGCCCAGCCTGTGCCCTCTTGCAGTCTGGGAGCCCCACCACTGATTGCCCTCAGAGGGAGGCCCCTCTCACTGCTGCCAGCCAGGTAGCCTGGGCCTCCCTCTTTGGGGTGATCGGGGAGCCCCCCAGCTGGTTTCCTGGGCCTCCCTCTGCGGGGCGATCGTGGGGCGATGGCGGGGCCCCCCGACCAATCTCATTGCACCTGCCTTGGCGGTGGCAGTCAGTACTGGGTCACCGAGGTGCCTACAACCCAGGAGGGACTGAGAGGTCAGCAGTTCAGCCTGCTTGCCAGTCCCCACCCACCCAAGAATGCTGCGCGCGCAGTCTGGCATTTGGTTGTCCGTTCGGTCGTTTTGTATATTACGGACCCTGGCTCTTTATATATTAGGATAAGAGGTGCTTAATAAAGGTCTGCAATACTACTCCCGCTACCACCTACTCCTAATACATGCTCACATTTACTAAATGCCTACTATGTACCTGGTATGCATTAAGTAATTTAATTCTCAAAACCGCCCTACAGATTAGGACTCTAGACACTAAGAGTAACTGGCACAGGCTACAGATACAGAATTAGAAAAGCTGGCCATCTGGCTTGAGAGCTTTAACTGTTAAGCAATACTACATTTGAATGCAACTAAACAAGCACACATTCTGAACATACATGCTCACAAGTATTTAGTCTCTTTTTACTTTCTTGCATAGTCACTGCCATTTGGCTATGAAGGATCATGGATACCTCCTCTATCTTCAATGAAAGCCAAGCTTTTTATTGTACTAACTCTTTCTGCCTTCCCATAACGCCAGGGTCCTTTGCTTAATTTGGAACGATAGATATAAGACATAAATGAGATGATCTTAAACCATTTCCTAATGAAAATTGATGCTTTACTTCCTTGAGGTTTCACTGTTAAATAAGTAACAAAGAGACCTTATAGCAATTACCCAATTCATAGACCACAACTTAATAAATTGATTTAGTGGTTGCAGTTTACTGACTCAATTGAAGGAAAGCATTAACACTATTACCAACAGAATCAGTGGGTAATGTCAATTGCAGAAAGAAATAGCATGTGTTTCCAAAAGCTACATAATTTGAATGAACCACTTTATTTAAATGTAAGGAATCATGACTAATTTCCCTTTTAATGCTTATTACGCTACAAAATTTCTTCTGATATTTTTCAGGTTTCTTTCAAAAGGAGTACAAAAAGTGTGTAATAGCAAAGCTACCAATAGCAAACATAATAGACACATTTCAACATTTTCCTGGCACATTCAGGAAACTGATATGGCAGTAGTCTCAGGAGCTACCTTAAGAAGAGCAGTGTACTTCAGAGCTTATATTTCAGAGGCTTCAATTTGTAACACATAAAGAATAAAATATGCCATGACAACCTCAGAGTGTCTATTTAACCACTGAGCCTACCAGTTCATTGTCCCTCATTCCAAACCATGAATATTGATAAATTATTGAGAAACCACATTTATATAGTCATTACATATATATGCACACATGTCAATACACATATATACACAGGCAAAAACCAGCCATTCTTCTCTTTATCAGTAGTTGCCAACCCCTTAGTACACAGTACTGACATTTGATTTTATGAATCTCAATTTTACCATTTTCTTTTCATCTTTGCCTATGCATAAATTTTACTGAATTATAATACTCATTCATATAAATTATAAAATTAAAAACATTATTCATATTGCTAGTAGCTATAACTGCTATTGTCATTGAGTATATGTGAATTTTATTTTAGATATTCAGCCATAATTTAAGGGGTTGTTACTTTCAGAGATAATAGGATAAAGAGATTTATACAATAATTTTTCTCTATATCTGAATAATTTTCTTGATATATATATAGAGAGAATGTGATTGTTAACATTTTTAATTATTTTGAAATAATATATGCACTATTTTAAAAAACAAACTTTTGCTCTGAATTATTAATGCTAGTGTCCTAATGTCTACATTTTTTTATTTTATTTTTTAAAATAAATCTTTATTCAGATTATTACAATTATTTCTCCTTTTTCCCCCCATAGCTCCCCTCCACCCATTTCCCACCCCACCTTCTGCCCTTACCTCCCCCACACTGTCCTCATCCATAGGTGTATGATTTTTGTCCATTCTCTTCATGAACCCCCCATACCCCTTTCCCCCTGAGAATTATCAGTCCACTCCCTTTCTATGCCCCTGATTCTATTATATTCACCAGATTATTCTGCTCCTCAGGTTTTTAATTCACTTGATTTTTAGGTTCACTTGTTGATAGATATGTATTTGTTGTTCATAATTTTTCTCTTTACTTTTTTCTTCTTCCTCTTCTTTAAGAATACCTTTCAGCATTTCATATAATACTGGTTTGGTGGTGATGAACTCCTTCAGCTTTTTCTTATCTGTGAAGCTCTTTATCTGACCTTCAATTCTGAATGATAGCTTTGCTGGGTAGAGTAATCTTGGTTGTAGGTTCTTGCTATTCATCACATTGAAAATTTCTTGCCACTCCCGTCTGGCCTGCATAGTTTCTGTTGAGAAGTCAGCTGACAGTCGTATGGGTGCTCCCTTGTAGGTAATTAACTGTTTTTCTCTTGCTGCTTTTAATATTCTCTCTTTGTCTTTTGCTCTTGGCATTTTAATTATGATGTGTCTTGGTGTGGTCCTCTTTGGATTCCTTTTGTTTGGGGTTCTGTGGGCTTCCTGGACTTGTAAGTCTATTTCTTTCACCAGGTGGGGGAAGTTTTCGGTCATTATTTCTTCAAATAGGTTTTCAGTATCTTGCTCTCTGTCTTCTTCTGGCACCCCCATAATTCTGATGTTGGTACGCTTGAAGTTGTCCCAGAGTCTTCTTACATTATCTTCAACTTTTTGGATTTTTTTTTTTTGCTTTTTGCTTTTTCGGTTGAGTGTTTTTTGCTTCTTTGTATTTCAATTCTTTGACTTGATTCTTGTGTTCCTCTATTCTGTTTCTGGGTCTCTGTATAATATTTTTTATTTCAGTCAGTGTATGTTTAATTTCTAGTTGGTCCTTTTTCATATCTTCGAGGGTCTCGTTATATTTATCGGCCTTTTCTAGGATATTCTTAAAAAGTCTTATAACCGTGGTTTTGAATTCTATATCCAGTCGTTTGTTTTCCTCCATTTCTTTCGTTTGTGATCTGATTCTTTGACCCCGCATTTTCACTGATTCCCTGAGTTGGTAAGGTAGATATTTGTGCTAGGTTTCCAATATGGCCCAGTGGGTCTGCCTCCCCAGTTAACCTGAGGTGGACACTCTTGGTGCACCCCTTTGTGGACTGTGTGTACAGCCTTGTTGTAATTAAGTCTTTATTGTTGTTGGTATCACTGGGAAGAATTGACCTCCAGGCCAGTTGGCTGTAAGGATCAGCTGTGTCTATGCTGGGAGAAGTTCGGTGCTGGAGACAGCCTTATAGGATTAGACTTGCCAAATTGCAATAGCCTCTGTGCTCAGCTTGGATGGGGTGGAGTCTCAGTCTTGGCTTCCTGTCAGCCTTGCCCTTGCACGCAAGTGCGCTTTCAGTCCTCCGCCTTCCCCAGCTCGAGTCTACACCTGAGAGTCCAGACTCCCCCCACAAGAGCGTGGGTCCCCAGGGGCTCGCCTGGAACTGGGGTTCACTGCAGTCAGAACTGGGGCTCAGTGCCGTCAGGAGCCTCTGACTCCCTTCCACTAGGGAAAGCCTGTGGCAACCTCCGCAGCCTTTGTGCGCACTGGTCCGCGTGCGCCTTCAGACTTCTGCCTTTCCCAGCTCGAGTCTCTGCCCGAGAGTCCAGACTCCCCCCGTAAGAGCGTGGGTCCCCAGGGGTTCGCCTGGAACTGGGGTTCAGTGCAGTCAGAACTGGGGTTCAGTGCGGTCGGAGGCTTCCTTCCCCCTTCCACCAGAGAAAGTCAGCCAGGCTCTCAGCCGCCCTTCCTCTCTGCGCGCACAAAGCCCCTTTGCCGTACCTCCAATTCTCTGTGAGCTTTTCTCTTTCCTTCTAGTTGTAGAATTTTCACTCAGCCAGCTTTCCTGTGGTTCTGGATGGTGTCCGTTCTGTCTTTTAGTTGTAGTTTTGAAATTGTTGTGCGAGGCAGCAGTTTAGGTGTTTACCTATGCCGCCATCTTGGTTTCTCAATGTCTACATTTTTTAATGAGACATATTAGCTGTTTGTTTCTTCTAGTTTATTCTTTCTAACAATTGTCAATAAATGCCTAAGTAAAAAATAAGCATATGCTAGTATGTCCTAAGGAAAAGAAAGGTATACTGAATTAAGCTATGCTTAAAACTTAAAGCATTTTTATTTAAAGTATTTTTTATAATTTGAAGAATACTCTAGCTTCATAATGAAAAATATCAAGAGGAATACGATCCTCTATGATTCATTCTTCTATCCTTTTTCTATGAATATAATTTGATATTTAGATATGATCAAACTATATATAAATTCCTCTGAAGCATAAAATCTCTTCATAAGCATGATTTTGAGCACTGCAGACTACTAAATATATCCTACTTAATCATTTTTCTCTTAGTATTCATTTCAGTGTAGTGTTGCAATGAACTTGGTAAAATTTTTGTCCATATTTCTGAATATTTCCTTAAATTCCTAGAAGTGAAATTAATCACTAAAAGTAGTTTTAAGGTTTTTAATACATAGCATCAAATTATCTTTTTCTAAAGCTTATTAAAGCAAAAAATATATCATTTTTAAATATGAGGTAAAACCATGACTTGGAATATGTCACCAATAGCCTGATGACATTATACATATGTGAGGTAGTTACTCTTTAACAGTGGATAACAAAGTCCAGAAATGGGAAAGAAGTCAAAGGCAGCAAAGCAATGAAAGAAGGTAGGTGGGACAGAGGGTGAAGAAACACTTCAAGCTTTATTAATATACTTCATGCTATTCCATTGTGCATTGATGATCTGGCTGTGGAATGGAGCCAGAGTGGTCCAAACTTTTAGAGCCTTCAGAACCTTTATGGACATCTAAAGGTAGGTAGGTTTGGAGTTAAACGATTACTTGAAACCTATATTGTTGTGCTTATATAGAGATATACAGCTCTTGAAAACAAATGCAAAATCTGCTTGAGAATTTGAGTGGCCTTACAATTGACATTTTTGACAACTGTTAGAAAGAATAAACTAGAAGAAACAAACAGCTAATATGTCTCATTAAAATCTTATTATCAAAGTAATAGGAGAGGAAAAAAGGAACCCCATATCTGGGGTTAAATACCAAGAAATACAGGTATCACCAAAAATGTAGACACTGTTTAACAGCTGATAGCTCAATTTTGAAAATAAAATATTTTAATAAACACTGCCTTTATAATTATTCAAAGTGTGTGTATACATTTTTGGAACACCCTGTATATGCAAAGAGTCATTTTCTTCTACTAAGTCATGTGTTTACTCCTTCATTTATTCCTTCAACCAATATTTATTGAGCACCTATCATATGCCAGGCATTGCTCTAAATGCTGGGGACATAATAATGAATTACAGAGATATGATCTATGTCCTCTTGGAACTTACAGTTTAGTGAGAAAGGCTGACATCTAACCAGGCAAGTTGCAGTACAGGGTGACGACAAGTTTAGTGGGATAGAGAAAACAAAACAGGGTCAACCAACCCTGTAAGGGTGATTTTCTAAAGAATCTGAAACTGCTTTTCAATTGAAACTAAAAGCTAGTTGATGCAACTGAGTGAACTGAAGAATCAATATAATGAAATGCCTTGCCCAGGGTCACCCATCTAATAACTAAGTCATGACTAGGAGTGAGGTCTTCAGAGTGCACTGATAGTGATATTCCACTAACACGAGTTCCCTTAACACTTCTGACCTGTCATTCTTTATGGAACATGAATGATCAGACAGATCCACTATACATGGAATAAACTCTTGAAGACCATGGAGACAATTCTTTACACCAGAGCATATTTTAGGGATAAAGCTGTATCCTTAAGACATGTTTGGAAAAAAAAAGTGCTCTGTCTGCTATCTAACCATTCAGTAAAAGACTTATCAAATAGCAAAAGTCTGTGACCAAGCCAATCCATCATTAAAAACTATCAAACGCTTACTTAGGTCAGCGGGGTTCCAAATATGTATTCAACTGTTTTAAGTAGCACAGAATGGATGAAGACAAAGGCAAGCAGTAAGTGCTTTCCTTTTTATTTCTATGACACCAGCACTTTCTAATACATTTTAATGTTGATCAATTGATTCTGATTACATTTAAGGAACATTACATGAAAGAAAAAAAACAAGCCAAAGGGCATTTGTAGAGGAGGATTATCAAGTGTATTACCAATGTCATCTTCATGCACTTGACCAATTTGTTCTCTGTCATAATAATTTCCAAATTTGCTTATGTTCCCTCTCCGGAAATGGGACAGCACTTTTTTTTTAATCTATGCTTTGCTTCTTCCACAGGCTTGTACAACAATATTGAGTTATGTCTCCTTTCTTTGAAAATAATCAATAACTTGACTTTTTTCTCTCCAAGGATATATTCTGCGTCTCGGAACAACAAGAAAAAAATGTATACTGCATAAAATAATTACAATCACCTCTTAATTTTCTATGGTAGAGAAAGTCAGACTACTATGTGTGACTGAAATGCATGGACATGCCCCCCAAATATCATTTCAATCAGCAATTTCAACTAATCATTTAACAAACTTGTTATGAGCTTTGCTTTTGTTTGTTTGTTTATTTGTTTGTTTGTAGCCAGCCAAGGTGTAAAGGAGGAAACACAGAATAGAAGTACCCTTAAACTCGATGATCAATCTCCAAAGAAATGAATGCTAACAAAAATCATTTGGCATTGCATAAAGAAAGAATCTACAGGAAATGTAAATACAGCTAAAACCATATGATGCTTACTGTTTTTCAGATTCTAAATTCCCTGTTTAGAACTAATATACAAAAAGAATGATTGGATTTTCTTTACCAAGACTGTGATTATTTAAAACCAAATTGTGAACAAACCCATTTAGAAGTACCTCTAGGAGATATAAAAATGAAGACATCATGCTTTACCTCTATATTTCTACATGATGACATTAATTGGGAGGATAAACTGAAGTTGTGAATAAAAAGCGGCTTCTCTATTTATGAACAGATTACAAAAAGTGATTCATAATTCTAATTATTTTTAAGTGCAAAGTGACTAAGCTTGCAATTCCCAGATGCATTTTCACTCTGTAGAAACATCTGATATAGTAGGCAGTTAGGCAGACCTGAGCAGAGTAGGAACAATAGGCCAGATAGAAAAGGTCACCAGGGTGGAACGTTTCTAATGCCTAGCAATGGGCAAACTGGACTGGGACCTCACCCCCAAGGGAACCTTCCCTCCCTTCCCATATAGCTCATCACACAGTTTAGATCACCTGATCTTTCATATATCTGGTCATGCTGTTTGGACCCTCCTCTGACCTTTCCTCTCCTGGCATGTTGTTAGTCATGTGGTAGAAATTAGAGAAGGAAACAGGAGGGCCAGAGAACAGCCTCATTAAACTCCCATACAAGCCCTTGCACAACCACTCTCTTAAGCCCTCAAGACAATGAAGTTCTGACCCACATCAAATAATCTTAAGAAAGGCCTGGGTTTGGGCCCATTGACCACAGAGACAGAATTTTGGTTAAACTAGAGATAATGTCTAGGCCTCAGTTCTGTTTCAGCTCCAGGCCCAGAAAAGCCGCAAGGCCAGACAGGCCAACGCCATGGCTGACATCAGGACCAGCTAAGATGAATAATGATCCCCTGCCCTGATGCCAACAAGTTAGTGAAAACCATGACCCTGTCATTCTTTATGGAACACACGTGGAAATCGGATAAGCTGATGAGTAGTCTATTGTGATCCTCCCGAGACCTGCAGATAAAAACCCCAAAGATGAGGGACACAGTGTGCGCTCTTGTTCTGCTCTCGCTCTCACTCAGAACATCCACACTTACCCCCACCCACTTCTTTCCCCAGGCTCACTGCCTCTGGAGTATGCAGGAGGGCCTAACCTCCTCTTCTTCGCCTGGGTGCATTTTCTTTGCTTTACTTTCTCCTAATCTCCAAGAGCCCTTCTTTTGCCTCTGTAATTTGTTTCCTGAGTCCATGCAGCCTCCCGGCTATTTCCCTTCTTCTACCTCTGTAACTTTCTAAATAAATTTTCACTTGTATTTGAATCTTGGCTCTGAATTGTTTCTGAGCCCAAACTCAGGGACTAAGGTCTAACATCTGGTGCCATTTCACCATTAACAATATCCGTTGTTCTTTCAAACCTTTACATGTTTAAAGAAGTCAAGAAGAAAGAAACATCAGACAGCATGGTCTTCTGTCTGTGGATACCCATTCAGCCAAGGATCTTTTTCCAAAATATTACTTTCATCTCTCTAAATATAACCTGTTGAGGCATGTAACAACATGATTGATAAGAAAGTTGTACTAGGAAATACTTTAAATTGAACAGTGGCTTTCAAAGTGTGGTTCTCATAGACCAGGCATGCAAAATGTTGGGCCCCACCCCAGCACTACTGAATCAGGAACTCTGAGTTGGGGCCAAACAAATGGCATTTTAAAATTTTATTCAGCCCTGGCCAGTGTGGCTCAGTTGGTTGAGCATCATCTCATGCACCAAAAAACTACCAGTTTGATTCCCAGTCAGGGCACATGCAGGAAGTATGCAGGAGGCAGCTGATTAAAAATTTTTTTAAATTATTCAGATGATTCTGATGCATGCCACAGTTTGTAAAGTCTGTCTGACCCCTCACTAATAAATGGAAGTTGTGAGAGTCTAACAAAACCAGAACCATTGGAAAGATCTAGGGGTTTGCAACAATTTTCATCAATTACTTTTACCATGGTTAGTAATCTTGAAAAGTTTTCCTTTTCAATTTTTACCAATCACTTTGCTTCACCATTCATCACCATCAGTTATACAGAGTGCAAATTTCACATATTGTGTTTTTCATTTTTGATCATTTATAGAAACTATTACAAATTGAGAATTAATTAATAAATTAGTTTGTTTATTATAAGGAATGGGTTCACATAATTATGGAGACAGAGAGGTCCCAGAATCTGCAGTTGTCAAGCTGGAGATCCAGTAGAGAGAATATGTAGTTCTAGCCCAAGTCTACAAACTAGGAGAACCAAGTGTAAGTTCCGGTCTGAAAGCCAACAGACTGGAGACCCAAGAAGACCTTTTACTTCAGCTCAGGTCCAAAGGCAGGAAAAGACTGATGTCCCAGAGTTCCAAACAGTCAGGCAGGAGGAGTTTCCTCTTACTTGAGAGAGAGTTAGCTTGTTAAATTCTTTTCAGATATTTAACTGATTGGATGAGGGCCACCCACATTAGGGAGGACAATCTGCTTTACTGAAGCTGCCAATGCAAATGTTAATCTTATCCAAAAAGATCCTCACAGACACACCCAGAATAATGTTTGACCAAATATCTGGATACCCCATAGCCCAATCAAGTTGACACATAAAATGGCATCATAGTCATTTTGAAATTTATATTTTGATTTTCCACCAGAATTATATAAATATTCTTACTAATAGTTTTAATTGCTCATCATTTTGTTCTTGCTGGACATGATGTGGTTAATACCATCCATTTAAAAAACCCTATAACTGAAGTACAAACACAGTACTTTGGAGACACTAGAAAGTACATGCTGGTTTAAATGAAAATAGCCAATCATCACCATATATTGATCAGTCAATGTTGTTTTGCTGTACTATGTACATTGTATTTATTTTTTCTTTTTTTTTTAAATAAATAATGGGTGATGGTAAGTATGTGGAGAAATTGGAACCTATGTGCACTATTATTATTATCATTATTGTTGATATTAGAGAGGAAGGAGAGAGGGAGAGAAACATTGATGTGACAGAAATACATTGGTAGGTTGCCTCCTTGACTAGGGTTGAATCCAAAACCTAGGTATGTACTCTGACAGGGAATTAACTGGTGACCTTTTGATGCATGGGAGAACACTCCAACCAATTGAGACATATCATCCAGGGCTGTCCATTTTATATATCAACATAAGTTTATGAGTTAAAAGTTCATAAGAGAGCACTTTTTTTGCATAGCACCAATTCAACTGGAAATAAACGAAAAATCCATCCAAACAATAAAGCATGTTTATTATACATAGTAGTGCAGCAGAGTGTTTAGTAAATAGACCATTTTAGCATCAAGTAGAAAGATCCTAAATCAGAAAAGAACAGGATTTTCTCTAGGTGGAAGGAACTTCAAATAATCAATAGCAAAAACAAATATTTATGGCATGCATATTATGTATGAGGTGCTAGGGTTAGGTCCCAGTTTTTCCCAAATTAATGCTCTACAAAACTAAACATTCCAAATTCGGTAACTAAAAGCATGGTAAATACATGTATTCTATACCTTAAAATGTGTCTACCTCATTAGACAACAGATCAATGATTTAATCAATGTAAGTAAAAAATCCTTTTGTTTCACCTTTGCAATTTATGACTCTGGGATGATGAAGAGAGGTTAGAAGTAATCATAACAAGAAAAAGGCTGGAGTGTCTATGTTTTTGTACAATGTAATAATTACAGTAATAGAAAACACATACATAGTGTGTCTAATGTGCCAGGCATAAAGTACTATGCTGTATGCTTCAAAGTTCACTTCTTTATCTTCACAACAAGCTTAAAAGGAAGTTTGTGATAATATTCCAGTGTACAAATGAAGCAACTATGGCAGAGTTGGGTAAGTTTTCTGAGGTCACACAGCTAGGATGCAAAAGAAGAAGGATTTGTACCCTGCAACTTTGGCTCCCAGCTCATGGCACAGTAGCAAAGCTTGGCCAAGACTTGGTAAACTGGGAATAAGTGAGTATACCTCATATAAAAGCAAACAAAATTCATTTTTGTTAAAAATACAATTAAGTTTGAGATAGTAGAATGGATTCCCTTTTTCTATTATACCAAATCACAATGATATTTTGTTTGTTTTGCTTCATAGATATAAAAACTTACGAGTCTTGCAATGGCAATTGCTTTCTATAGGCGCACCTTTAGAAAGTGTCTTTACCTACTTAATATAATTAGATTATGACACCAGTTCTGTGAAGCACCACACCCATTTTAGAGGTGAAAAATGATGCGTGGGTAGGTTAAAAAACTAGCTAAGATGGGAGTTATATCTCTCTCTCTGCTCGAAATAGCCAGAATTCCTTCCTCCACACTGTCTCACCAATAAATATTTTCTGTTGTGTCACATTGAATGCACAATTTTATCTTCAATATCCTGGAAGTTAAACATATTTAATGAACTAACTAAACTGTTAAATATAGCAATAGGAAGTAAAAATCAACAAAATCAGAAAAGAGATTATATGCAACCACTTGATGCAAAAGTCCAAGGGGGAAATTTTTAAAAGATCATTGGCACTTAACAGAGTTTATCCAATGTGATTCTTATAAGTTCAGAACTGTGTCTTAAATATGTACATGGAAATGTCTGGAGGAATAAAGTAAATGATTTGGCATGTTCCTGACATATGAATAGCTTCTTAGGCAATAAAGTAATCATGTTTACAATTTGAATAAGAATGAAAAAAAAATAGGGCAAAGTTTGCTCTCCCCAAATAGATTGAATTGACACATCATTATCTTAATCTTTCATAGAAATTTATTTTTAGCAAGTATCCAAGTCGGGTCAAAAAGCCCTAAAACTTTAGATGGCTGTCAGTCAGTACATTTGACCTAGTAGTTAAATTCAGAATTGCTGGAAAGACACACTCATTATTTTTGTAACTAGTTCCTTCAAGTCAAATTTACCCATGGAATTGATTCTACTTCCAGATTATGAAAACAGCCAGTGACATTTTTCAAGCCAATGCAAAAGTTAGAGCTATGGTGATATTCTTGAGGATATGTGATTCTGCATAGTGAAAAAGGATAAGAAAGTAAGAAATTAAATGAGCCCAGCCCATGTGGCTCAGTGGCTGAGCATGGACCTATGAACCAGGAGGTCACAGTTCAATTCCTGGTCAGGGCACATGTCCAGGTTGCAAGCTTAATCCCCAGTAGGGAGCATGCAGGAGACAACAGATCAATGATTCTCATCATTGATGTTTCTATCTTTCTCTCCCTCTCCCTTCCTCTCTGAAATCAATAAAAATATATATATTTTAAAAAGTGAAGTACAAGCTAATGTATGCAAGCAGATTGGAGGAAGAAAAAAGGAAGGAGGGAGTGAAGAAAGACTATTGGGTTAGATTTTACACATGTTTATTTCATCAAGATGCAGAAATTAAAAGTATCAAAGAAAATTTAGAGTAGGTTTGCTCCAATGTTGCAGACATATATGAAATCTTACCTAAGAATTCCTATAGTGCCTTCCCATAGATGAGGTAATACATGTAAAATTCCTTGATAAATTGTAAGGTACTGGATATACATGACAAGCATTAAATAAATCATGACCCCAATAGGTTGTAAAGAACCCTAGGTTTATAACCATCATCATTCTTATTTTCCAAATGGAAATGAAGTTTAATTAGAGGTGCAGAATATGTCAATGGTGTACCTGAGGACAGCAGTATAGGATTCATCCGTAAGTCAACTAGAATTATATACACATTGACCTAGTTCCCTCTTCAAATTATAGATTATTTTATACACCACATCTGTTTTTATGAATCAAGAACATGGTGTATTATAGAACACTAGTTAGTAGTTTTAAGGATATTGTTCTCACTGAATCTAAGTGACCTGCTGGCTATCGGCAAGGGCAATGAATGTCACTAACAATGTCATATATTTGGTAATAAGAAGTATATGTAATAGAATTTTAAAAAATTAGAAAACAAAAGTAATATTCTCACAAAATCCTATTATAAAGAATGAGGTAATTTCTCCTCCAAATTATTCTAAGGTCACAAAAGGTATAATGCCATTATAGAAACACATTAAGACAAACATAAAGCTAAATGAACTCATAATACGCTGCTTCTGCTAAGGCAGAATGGTACAAAAGCAGAATGAAAACAAACCAAAACAAAATAAAACCAATGCTCAAGACTTGAACAAATACGACTGTTTAAATTCTCACACTACTTTCTTGGTGATGCAGGTCTTTTGTAATTTCGGAAGCCACCTCATTTATAGAGTGCTTGTTATTCTGTATATACTCCAGGAATTACTCTTTTCATTTTGAAGTACTGTTTTATTGGAAAAGCCAACTTGCAAAATTAATTATTCTCTAAGACCATCTTTTAATTTGTAAAGTGTGTATATGTGTGGTCATTGATGCTAAATGCTAGAGACGATTTGAAGGGAAACAACAGAAATTACTTTGTCCCAATCCTGTGTACAGGTCTTTTTCTTTCCCTCCCTCCCTCCCTCCCTCCCTCCCTCCCTCCCTCCCTCCCTCCCTCCCTCCCTCCCTCCCTTCCTTCCTTCCTTCCTTCCTTCCTTCCTTCCTTCCTTCCTTCCTTTAAAGGCAGGCATATTACATTCTTCCTGATCATGCCTAGTAAGTATCCTTAGAGAAATGTGGTTCTGTGATGAACATGGATATTATACAAGTGTTAAAATTGGTGCATTTAAAATTATTTATTTATTTACATACTTACTTATTTGAGGGGGGGAGGAGAAGAGAGAAAGAAAGAGAGAGGGAAGGAGGGAGAGGGAGAGGGAGAGGGAGAGGGAGAGGGAGAGGGAGAGGGAGAGAGAGAGAGAGAGAGAGAGAGAGAGAGAGAGAGAGAGAGATCATTTGTAAAAAAGGAGAATTGGAATAGATGATATCATATGTGACAAGATCTATGTGAATAAATAAGTTGTTCCACTTATTTATTCATTCATTGGTTGCATCTTGTATGTGCCCTGACCTGGGATAGAATCCCCAATCTTGGTGTATGGGGAGGATGCTCTTAACTAACTGAGCTCCTCAGCCACGGTAGAGTCAGTGCATTTTAATTTTATGTTAGTCTGTTTAGAATAATGACAACCACTGCAATAATGAATATGTAAGTAACAGCTGCTTTCTTGCCAAGTACATTGAGGCATTTTCTTACTAAACAAATAAAACATTCTCTTGCTTCAAAGTTTTATGCTCTGTAGTACTCAAAATACGGGACCAAATGGAGTAATAGGCTTTTATTTTAAATGCTTTAATATAATTTCTCCAGGTTTAAGGCAACAAAACTGGAATTAGAGAAAATTTCTCAACTTCTATTCAACTTCTTATTAATCTTTCCCTTCTCTCCCATTTTCATCTTTTCTTTAAAAGTAGCAGATTAACAGAAAAACATAGAGTGACCTTTATGAAAAAATATTATTCCTCCCTCTCCCAACCCTAAATAAAACATTTTTCAGTATAGTTATAAATATTAAAGTCATGTCATTTTGCTATCCATGTGTGCTATTCTTTATCAGTTGTATTGACCTGGCTCTACTGTGTTTCTTCATACATTATACACTGAGTGGCCAGGTTATTATGACCACCTCATCAGTACTTTGTTGGGCCACCTTTTGCCTTCAATACTGCAGCGATTCTTCTTGGCATTGACTCCACGAGATGTTGAAATGTGATGCGAGGAATCGGACACCATGCCTGATGAATAGCACTGTCCAGTTCTGTGAGATTTGATGGTTGTGGAACCAGCTGCCTGGTGGCTCTTTTAACTTCGTCCCACAAATGCTCAATTGGATTGAGATCTGGTGATTGTGGGGACCACCTAAGCAAGGTAAAGTCTCCCTCATGTTCTTGAAACCACTCCCGCACAATACGAGCACCATGGCATGGCGCATTGTCTTGTTGGAAGAAGCCATCTCCTTTGGGATATGCCATCAACATAATAGGATGAACTTGATCAGCAATGATATTTAGGTATGTTGTGCTATTCAGACGTTGTTTCACATGAATTAAAAGGCCCAAATCATGCCAGGAAAACATGCCCCAAACCATAACACTGCCCCCACCAGCTTGAAGCGTTGTACTCATGCATGTGGGGTGCATGCTTTCATGCTGTTTCTGCCAAATTATCACTCTGCCTTCTGCATGATGCAACTGGAAACGTGATTCATCGGACCACATGACTTTTTGCCAATGCTCAACTGTCCAATCCTTGTGTTCCTGTGCGAATTGGAGACGTTTTATCTTGGTAACTGCAGACAGCAAAGGTGTTCGAACAGGCCTTCGGCTTCCATATCCCATACGATGCAGTGTATGGCTAATTTGCCTACAAACGTCAGGTGGTCATAATAATCTGGCCACTCACTGTAGTGTAAGTCATATGCATGTGTAAAAAACATATGTAAATGTCTGGATGGCTATCTATTTGTCTATATTTTATAGTAACAAGTTATATTTACAAATAAATTTTAAATGGCAAATGTTAAAGTGACTTTTATATGCTTTCTAACTTTTCAATTAAAGAAAGATTTTTTTAATGAAAGCATCATTTAATAAGTGCAGTGTTTAAGAAAATTAGTATAAATGAGTTAGGCACGTAGTTATGTGGAATTTAGCATCTTGTCACTCAATAATCAATAGAAAAAACTCAAGCATCCACTATATGCAATATAGCTTGCTCCTTATTCAAATGCCATGGTTTGTATAAGTTATATTTGTTTCATCAATAAAATAGGCATTTATCAACCAATTACTATGTCTAACACATTACATACATGACTGCATGTTTGGTGGTTAACACTTGTATCTTCACATGTTTTTATTTGAGATAGGAAATCTTTCTGTAGGAGTTATTATAGATTTACTGGGGATTCTTCTATTAGAAAGTGAGAGTCTTGTCACATATGACATCATCTATTCCAATTCTCCTTTTTTACAAATGAGAAATATGACATCTAGAGATGTTAATTGAGTTGTCTAAAGTTAACACTGTCAGATTATCCCTCACAGTCAAGGAGAGGGACTAGTACTGTGTCTGGTACAGAGTCAAGGGACCTGGGGGTATGTTAGGAGGCAGGGCTGGTCTGTGACGTCAGGACACAGGCATCAAAGGCAAAACCAAAGTCTGAGTCCTGGCCATGGGCAGGCCTGGAAGCATGTGAAACTTCCAAGAAAGGAGCAAAAGAAAAAGTCATATTCAAGTTCAGGTCTTGGAAAATGAACTGATCTAAAGTAGCCTGGGGAGGCAATATTGACCATTTTTTTGCTCATGATACCAATTGTGCATGAAAGGTTTCCTCATCCTTTAGCCAATCAACATTTTACCCAGTCTACACTCAGTGGTCTTTCCTTTTTCCAAGAGTTTTTATTTTGTGTCATTCATTTGCAAGTAGACTATAGATGATGAGGTTTGCATAAGATAGCCTTGGATTATTCCTCTTGTTTTTGTGTAATTATTAATATACCATCTCCTCCCAAATGCCATAGTTTTGATAATAAATTATATGGTCACCCAATTTGCATATGATTTATTCTTTATTGCCTTGCCCTTCTAGTAATTCCTTCATGTCTATACCTAATAATGGCAAATGTAATTTATAAACTTCCTGAAGAGACTGATGTGAATAGCATGATTAGGTTAGATTGGTTAGGACTGTACTAATTTAAGATTTTAACTGCTTTTACATATAATATAACATTATATATATACATATATATATATATATATATACACTAATACACACACACATATACACACACACACACACACATATATACATATATATACATATATATATATATATATATATATATATATATATCCTAAAGTAACCCATATCTGTTTTTAGTACCTAAACACTGATTAGATATAGTAGATGCTGGATTTTTTTCTATTGATTCTTGAGTGATAAAATGCCAAAGTCCTCATCAATAAGAAGTCCTAGCCAATTGGGACAGTTCTTAAGATTATAGTGTTTACGTGGATTCATTACATGGATTTTAACCATGTTACCAGAATGACTATAAAAATAATAATTAAATGGCTGGAGCATTTGAGTTATCTCCTTGGTATATTTTTGGAATCTATAATTCTAAATTATAGAGAACATTGCAAAAAAAAATACAAAGGAGGAACTTTATTCCACTTTTTAAAAGATCCCTCTCCCTCCCACCAAAATAAATAATCCAAGTGAATTATTTCCCCAATCTAATAAAATAACTACTAAATTTTCAAGCTAAAGTAATTTACATTAAACAACATTTCATCCACTTATTCCTGCTTAATGTTTTAAAAAATTATTTTTGTTTATTGATGTTAGAAAGAGAAAGGAAGAGAGAGAGAGAGATTTGTTCTTCTACTTTATGCATTCATTGGTTGTTTCTTGTATGTGTCCTGACCTGAGATTGAACCCGAAACCTTGAAGTATCGGGACAATGTTCCAACCAAGTGAGCTACCCAGCCAGGGCTCCTGCTTAATTTCTAAACAAAAATATGTTAAGACTAATAACGAGGAGTTAAATGTATTTACATTGACCTTACTTTACCCTCAACCATGAAATTCTACTCTTCAAATTTTAGTACAGATTTTATCTCCTTTGTGCACCCTTCCCTTTTGACTCTTTTCTCCTCTCCACCCCCTCTTTCCAGGAAAGACAGGGTCCCTACTTCTGTATTCTCTAGTACCTTTTACAGATTGATATGATAGCACTCACCACACTGTACTCTAATTGTTTACATGCCTATCTGCCCCAATAAACTGATCTTTTAGGATTCAGGAACCAAATCTTTCTCATCTGTCAATTCCCAGCATCTAGCCCAATGCTTGGAACATACCATGCTTTTAGTAAATATTTGTTAGATGGATGAATCAGTGATTCATACAGTCAGAGATTTATATGTCAATATTAAGTAAGTTCTACATATGAAAGAAATTACAAT
Organism: Plecotus auritus; assembly: GCF_963455305.1. Taxonomy (NCBI): domain Eukaryota; kingdom Metazoa; phylum Chordata; class Mammalia; order Chiroptera; family Vespertilionidae; genus Plecotus; species Plecotus auritus. Next base: position 153,225,006 of record NC_137775.1, read on the forward strand.
CTTAATGAGCACAGCACTACCTAACAGGCACACACTTTTTACAATTTGTATTAAAGAGAGATCCTTTCAAATACATACAGCGCTCCCAATCACAAAGTCATTATGATAAAGTGAAGGGCAAATAATTTCCAAACAGTATCCTATTCTTTTATTAGTGCTTACAAAAGACAAGCAGGAGGTAGCACAGCCAGCAGTTGGAAGCAATGCAGTGAAACTGTTAAAAACTGGGTAGAAATACCGATGATGGGAAACTGTGCTCAGAGATAAGGTGCTTTCATTTTAATAAAACCAGAAGGGAGTTGGGCCCTGATTCAGATCTGTCAGTTCTGTCTATATGTTGCTGACCCCAGAAGCAATCAACCAAGCAAACAACTAAACAATGTCAGCATGGTCAGCTTCGTTCAGCAACCAGTGAGAAAATCAATCAAACTGATGATTAGACATTAAACAAACCAAATCAAAAGAAAACATTTGGACTGAGATTTCCTTTCATCTATCTTTGTATTTTACACAAACACAGACATAAAGCGAAAAATAACTAGAATGTGTCATTTCATTAGTTTTCAAACCATAAGTTATCACAGTCCTTTCTGGATGACTGTTCCATACCACCTGAAAAATAATGAGGTGATTACAGTTCCTTGGGGCTTTCCAACTGCCAGAAATAGCCTAGGAACCATTAACATGGATTAATGTTTACATAAATAATCTTCCATGTATACACAATTTGTAATATTATTTGGCTATATAACAGCATGTACTGAAATGTAATGAGTTATCATTATATTCTTTCTCACTAATTGGAGCTAGGATTCTTTAGAGGAAGTATATAATAAGTGTGGTCATCTCAAGAGCAAAGTGGGCTCTCTTAGGTCCAGGGCTTGTAAAGGGAGAGGTGGGAGTGATGAAGGGACAATAGCAAGAGGCAGATGATATTTTTCCCACAATGCTCGATAGCCCCTTGGTGTTTATATATCAGCACTAGAAGGGGCCATTTGAGACTACCTTCTTATCTCCTTTCTGCTTCTAGACAGGATTATATCCACAACATTTCCAATATGAGGGGTAATCTGGTTCTTAATATCCTCCAAAGGAGATTTAAACCCTTTCATTTGTAACCTATGCCTGAGTTTTGACAACATTCATAATCAAGTCATTCTTTGTAGAGCTGACCTAAATCCCTCTTAACCCAGTAGGAATTTATTTCCTCTGTGTGCTCCTTAGAAGAGCCAGCTTATCACATTCTTCCACATACTCTTTCAGAGATTTGGCTAATAAGTCCTGGGTCTAGAGAAGGCCTGAGAGGGCTGGGATAAGCACTAAGCTAGCTCAATGGATCTTGATGCAAGTTTATGCTTGGAGGGTGGTCCTAAAAGTCACTCTTCATTCTCTGGGCCCTCACACTGACAGGCCATGGCTGAGGGAGTGGGAGTTCATGGGATTATCTCCTTGGGGGTGCTACTGGTATTTTTAGTTGGTGAGATTATCCTCATTGCAGAACGTGCCTACCCCCACTCCCAGACAGTCCTCATGAGATGCATTCTCCATCTCCATATTTCAGGTGTCCCATACTGAAGTGAAACTGCCTCTGTTAGAGACTTACAAATCAATAACACCTAAGATCTATACTAGTCAATTGGGCCAGAATCCAACAATTTGTCAATACACAAAAAGAAAAGTCAATAGTTTTCCTTGGTAAGTTTCAAATAGATTCCTACTTCTTTCTCTCTATATTCTAGGTCTAAGTCACAAAGTTAATAACAACAATCACTGTGACCTACTAATTATCTATTGTCCATCAGATTTACTGTTGGACAATTCCCATGTGTTACATTATCTAATATATAACCAAACCATATTTAGGTAAGAAGTAATAGCCTCACTTTAAATAAGAAGAAAATGATGAGAGAGCACAAACCTGTTTAAAGTCGCCCAGGTGAGAATTAATAGAACAAAACAAACATCTTCCTAACTCCAAAACCCTTTTTATTTTCCGAAGCACAGTCTGCCATATATGGTTTCCATGCACAGGAAGAAGATCTGGGTGGAAGATAACAGTACACATGTGACAGGGCATGTAAAACATGGAATGGCTAAAGTCACTTAGTCTTGACTGAATGAGGAGAGAAGGTAGCCAGGGACAGTGCCCCAGAAAAATAGCAAAGAGAGTGGAGTCATGGAAAGAAAGAGAAGAGGAATTTTCATAAATGTATTTCTGGTAAAAACTTTAGGTATTCATTGAGAAATTTCAGAATCACAACCTTCATAAGACTGCCTAATTACACTGACATCCTACTGCAGTAGTAAAAATGTTTAAAGGGATAGTCTGTAGATCAAGGATAAAAATGTAATGCCCAAGTAAATGTTTTAAAAATCTCTGTAATCATAACAAGTTCTTCTTGACTTAAAACATAACATTTGTTTACTAACACAAAATTAATATATTAATTCTAAAATGAAGATAGAAATTGTATACACTATAAATGTAGAGAGCGCCTGGGAAGGCACATGGGCATTCTTTAATTATTGTCAGCTGAACCCAAGGCAACAGGCAAAGCCACCCCCCCCCCCCCCCCCCCCCCCCCCCCGGGGAACATGCTTTGCCAAAAAGGCAGATGTGTTATCAGCACTGACTCTTACCTTTGCCCAGGTGTCCGGGAGTGGGCTTTGATATGTAAATCCAGTCAAGCACCAGGAATGCTCTGGCCTACTCAAGAATGCAAATAATCTCCTTTGTCTTGACTTTTGGTGAAACTTCCTGGTATTTGGGGGTATAAAATAAACATGCTGTATCGGCTCTGGGTCACTGTCTCTCCCTCAGAAGAGGACAGCGGTCCACCCGGTTCCCAGCTTTTTCCTTCTATCTCTGTGTCTTGTTTCTTTCTTCTTTTTCTCAGTCCCCAGCTCCTCTACTCAAAGAACTGGATCATCTCTCTTTCCATGCTGGATGCAGAAAAGAGAGACCCTGCCATATATAAATGCTAGTGTTGCCAGTGAAAAATGAGTTCTTTTGCGGTATTGTGAGAAAAGAATTTCAAAGGCACGTGCATGAAGTTTAAATGTGATGGAAATATTTTATTGTTAGTTAAGAGGAATAATAAATCTCAGGGATGTGGTGGGTGTGCAGGCACTAAAGCACTGCCACGAGGCATTTGTTAATCCTCCATATATCTTCTAGGTTCAGGTAAAGAACAAAGCACCATTCAAACTATCAAACCCAAATTTCTAATTTTTCCCCAACCTGGACTGGGCCCTCCTCCCAACAAATTCTCCTGGGTTTTCATGCCCTCTATCCAATCCAAATATTTTAATGATTGTTCCCAGGCTAGGCCCTGCCCCTCTATTTCAGCACCCTGACTCTCACTGCGCATGTCCAAAAGTTCCGTTACGTCATCTAGTTTCTATTGTGCATGTGCCCAGCAAAGAAATTTCTTCCTCCCTCCAGGATAAAGAATCCTCTGCTGCAGTTTCCTGGAGTGTGCGAATGAATCTGTTTACCAGTAAACTAGATGGAATGCTGTTCTGCTACCTGCTTTGGCTTCCCAGTTTATTAAGATTCTTTGGTTCCTTTTTGCTCTTCCTTATGTTAATAACTAGCTACCTACACTGACACTTCTTCGTCCCAAGAATTATTTTATTTTAGGAAATCAAATTTTAGAGTCAAGATATACATGAAACTGTTACCTTTGTAACTAGCTAGGTAATATTAATAATAGGAGGAGAACCACTGGTCTCAATCCACAAGTAACCACCAGTCCATGCCCTGCAAATCACTGGGAAATGTGGACACATGTGCAGTGAAGTTGGAGTGACATAGGGAAGGTGCCTGTCAGGCTAGCCTGGGGAGCCATAGATTGGCTAGGAGGGTGGAGCCACTGCAAGCAAGCGAAATCCTGAAGGATTCATTGGATAAGATCCTAGTTAAAATCCCAAACAAAGAATTATCTCTCTCGCTTGTTCCCTTTGCTTGCTTGCCCTGTACTCACTTGTTCCATGACCTGCACCAGCCTCCCATGTGGCCCTAGAAGTCATATAGCCCATGGCCATGCGGACCCCACATGCAATGGACTGCAGTTGGGAACATAAGCTAATATAGCCAAAGGCTAGACTGGATTGGACCTTAATATGGAGCAGAAACTCTGGGCATTGGCTTTAATTCTAGCCCTGCTGAAGACAAAATAGGACTTTTCCATGGTGGGATGGAAGGAGATGGAACCCTGAAGGGGAAACTCCCTTAATGCTGCCTCATCAATAAAGCTTTCCAAAATACCTCATCTTCCTGTGGGGGCTTCCAGAAATTCTTATTCCCATGGCACCCCAAGAAGCCCACTTCCACTGGCAACAGGTGGGGATGCAGAGGGCACCCCGCTGATGACAAAACTGCTCAGTGTTTTAGATTTGTCAACATGAATGTTTTAACTTTTTTTCTTTGAGAAAACTTGGGTTTTTGAGTTTATTTCATTGAGGAACTCTTCAAAGGGGCTTTTACTTTTCCACACATAAAATGAGAAAGATAAAAACTAACCTAGATTTTTGAATTTTTAAACTTTTGTTTTATTGTGTGGTTACTACTGTTTTCATCCCTAAATCTTTTGTGGCTGATTATTATAAGTAAATCAAGAAAGAAAAATAGTAAGTAAATTATTGGAGGATACTGATAACATTTGAAAGAACTTGCAGTAAATTTAAGAGTGAATATGTGGAAGAAAACATGGACAGAAAGTACCAATGAATGTGGGTAGACAAGGATTCATGAAAAAAGGCAATGGTGTAAAAAGTTGGTTGTGGAGGACTTAACACCTGAGTCCTGGGTCCTTCCAGGAGGGCCACTGAAGCTTTGTGAGCAGAGCAGAGTCTGAATGGTCTGGTCCATAGTAAAGGCCATATCAACCAGCAGGACCTATTTGGAAGCTACTGTGAAAGTGTTACAAGTGGACAGTAGGGTGAAAAGAGAACAGAGAGTTTGCATAATCAGGATACTCGGTGCCTTCCATAGCAAAGGAAAAGTATCTTTTCCTTTGAAGATGAAAAAAGAAGAAAGTTCCAAGAGTGGAGTGTGGAAAAATCAGAAGTGGAGGAACAGTCACTGGGTTATTGAGTAGGGGGCTAGTAGTGAGCTTTGAGAAAGTACAAAAGTCCTTTATACCTTAGAAAAAAGGTACAACTTTAGATCATTGTCCAGCCACCTTGGTTTCTTAATGCTGTTTTAATGAACTTAGCATTGATTCTATGTGCTAAAATCTGCAAGCATGGACTGTTCTACAAATAATACAGTTATTTCTCATTGTCCTCATGTTTTCCTTGTCCTACATTCCAGGCACTAAGGTTTTTTTCAACTTTTTGTCTACTAAAAATCCATTATCTCATCCCTAATCATGAGATCACTCATTTTTAACATAAGACTATTGCTTTGCAAATAGGGTCCTTGCTGGGGCTGTTATTGAATACTAATATTTCATTCTCTTTTGTGGAAAATAGTACATCCTAACTTTAAAACTAATACAAGCAATAACATACTAGTGATTCCTTGGCTCTTGTTTGGGGAAAAATATTTGAGGTCTTTAAGAGTTAAACTTACTAATAATTTTAAGTGCTTAATAAGAATAATGGAATTTCTCCCATTGATATAATAGAAGGGGCAGAGTTCAAAGCTCTGAATCCACTAATCATGTAAGAATTTGTTTTTCGCCGAAACCGGTTTGGCTCAGTGGATAGAGCGTCGGCCTGCGGACTGAAGGGTCCCGGTTCGATTCCGGTCAAGGACATGTACCTTGATTGCGGGCACATCCCCAGTGGGAGGTGTGCAGGAGGCAGCTGATCGATGTTTCTCTCTCATCGGTGTTTCTAGCTCTCTATCCCTCTCCCTTCCTCTCTGTAAAATATCAATAAAATATATTAAAAAAAAAAAAAAAGAATTTGTTTTTCACAGCCTCCATGCCAGATGATCTTTCTGGGCTGGCTAATTTCAATACAGGACGTGGATAATAAGAATCCATTATGTCATCCTTAGAATACTAAACATTGGCAAAAAACAGCACAACAACAAAGCAAACATAAAAACAAAAAACAAAAAAAAATAATCATGAGTTTACTCATTATCAATAGATATTCTCCAAAAACATTTCATCCCATGCATTTGACCTTGTATTTTTTAAGGCATATTAATTATTGTCACCCTTCTAGGAAAGTATCAAATAAGAGAAAATTAGTGACTTTTAGGCTTGCTGTGGGAAGTTAGGCATCACGGCCCATGATCTCTCAACAAACACTCAGTTGCAATGGATAAAGCCCAAATATAAAACACCCATTGCTTTGGGTAACAACAAATTTCCGTTGAGGACTAAGTGGGAAGCAGGTGCTTTAATCTCTACAGAGAGCCAATGACATATCCTAAATAAGAGCTCTTTTGAACCATTTATTTTCATAGTTTTACTTAAATTGTCTAGGTCTATAAAAGTAACACTTAGGAATACAATGTGTTTGTTAGTGACAAGGTAAAATTCAGATTATTCCAGAAAAGGTAAAATGCAAGTTACCCCAAGGTCTCTGGTTCATATTTACTTCTGTGTTATGAAAATGAGTTGAATGGTTAGCCAGGAGATAGAATGAAAATGAAATAGATATGTATAAACAAGAGTCAGCTTTCTAGTTGCTTTCAGGAAAAAGAGAATTGTTATTTTTGTCTTTTGCTGAAACTTTAAAGATGTAGCTCTTATATGCTCTGCATAACTATCTCCAGTATCTATGTTCCACACATATGTAGGATTATTGAGTGATTCTACCTTGGCTGGACAAAGAAATTTCAGAACAATGGCAAATTTTTCTTGTGAACACAAGGCAGATAATTAGTGCAAGCAAAAGCCATTAATGATACCCTATTTTCAACATACAGAAGCATCTTTCGTAGTGATAACAGGCATAATTTATATTCACATGATTACTCATATTACATTTATGAGACTGCACATAGCAGGGTTGATTTTACATACAAAGCATCATGTCTCATGGATATCCCATCTCAGCCTTAAATGTTTCTGTCAAAGGAGTTTTCACAATGGTGTCCCTTAATATCTGTTTGTAATACCTCCTCCTATCTGCTTTTCTTATATAACAGGTTTTAAAAATTTTTAGGCCTTTTCTAATGTTAAATCTCATTCACATCCTGTATTCCAGGCACAGTTAAGCTGTCACCCAAGATCTGTCCTTTTTGTTAATGAGAATAACTGATTTCTGTCCCAGGGTATATCTCATTGTGTATTTTGAATCATTTTTAAGTGTCCCTTGGGTTTCTTTCTTTTGCTTCAGAATGAACATATCTAGTTAAGTTCACCTTTTCTGACAAACCTTGTTTTCTAAACATTTTATCACTTCATTTCTCTGGACTCTCTTCAATTTGTCATTGTCCTTTTTTTTTTTTTTTAACAACCCCACATGAGTGAAATCCTCTAGAGGGCATTTTAGCAGGAGCCTGAGAAGTACAAGAACACAATTTTTAAACTCATTCCCAATTTTTCTGCTTAAACAACTAAACAGAAGCACAAGTTTTCTTTTGAAGTGAAAGCAGTCATATACAGAGACTATCACATAGGATGTGCTCAACAAAGGCATAATTTTAAATATATATAATAGAGGCCTGGTGAACAAAATTCGTGCAAGGGGAGGGGGGTGTCCCTCAGCCCAGCCTGTACCCTCTCCAATCTGGGACCCCTCAAGGGATGTCTGACTGCCCATTTAGGCCTGATCCTACTTAGATCAGGCCTAAATGGCAGTCAGACATCCCTCTCACAATCCAGGACTGCTGGCTCCCAACTGCTCACCTGCCTGCCTTCCTGATTGCCCCTAACTGCTTCTGCCTGCCAGACTGATCACCACCTAACCACTCCCCTGACAGCCTGATTGATGCCTAACTGCTCCCCTGCCAGCCTGTTTGCTCCTAACTGCCCTCCCCTGCAAGCCTGGTCACCCTAACTGCCCTCCCCTGCAGGCCTGGTCACCCCTAACTGCTCTCCCCTGCAGGCCTGGTCCCCCCCCAACTGCTCTCCCCTGCAGGCGTGGTCACCCCTAACTGCCCTCCCCTGCAGGCTTGATCACCCCAACTGTCCTCTCTTGCAAGCCTGGTCCCTCCCAACTGCCCTCCCCTGCTGGCCTGATCGCCCACAACTGCCCTCCCTTGCAGACCTGGTCTCTCCCAACTGTTCTACCCTGCTGACCATCTTGTGGTGGCCATTTTGTGTCCACATGGGGGCAGTCATCTTTGACCATGTGGGAGCAGCCATCTTGTGTGTTGGAGTGATGGTCAATCTGCATATTATTCTTTTATTAGATAGCATAGAGGTCTGGTACATGGGTGGGAGCTGGCTGGTTTGCCCTGAAGGGTGTCCCGGATCAGGGTGGGGGTTCACTTGGGGCGTGGGGCGGCCTGGGTTGAGGGGCCTGTGGTGAATTGCAGGAATACCAAGATGGCAGCATAGGTAAACACCTAAACTGCTGCCTTGTACAACAATATCAAAACTATAACTAAAACACAAAACGGACACCATCCAGAACCACAGGAAAGCTGGATGAGTGGAAATTCTACAACTAGAAGGAAAGAAGAAAGCACATTGAGACTCAGAGGAGCTGCAAAAGTCTGAGGTATGAAGACGCACGCGCGGAGAGGACCGGTGGCTGAGTGCACAGGTGGCCGAGTGTGTGCCTGGCTCTCACAGCAGGAGGGAAACAGAAGCTCCTGACTGCGCTGAACTCCAGTCCCAGGCGAGACTCTGGGAATCCAGACTCATTCGGGGGGAATTTGGACTGTCAGGAAAAGAGAAAGCACACTGAGACTCAGAGGAGCTGCGGAAGGCTAGGTCCGGAGGCGCGCACATGCAGAGAGAACTGACTGCTGAGTGCACGGGCGGCTGAGTGTGTGGCTGGCTTTCTAAAGTGGGAGGGAGACACAAGCTCCTGACTGTGCTGAACTCCAGTTCCGGACGACTTTCTGGGAACCCAGACTCATTCGGGGAGAAACTGGACTGTCTGGCAGTGGGCAAAACCTGAAGGCAGCTTTCTCTCAGAGATGCTTGCAGAGATTACCGAGGGACACTGAGACCCAGGAACCTCATAGGGCAGGGCTGATGGAAAGCCAAGGCTGTCTGCTCCGCCCTGAGACTCCACCCCATCCAAGCTGAGCACCGAGGCTTTTGCAATTTTGCAAGTATTGTCTCATAAGGCTGTCTCCAACACAGAAGTTCTCCCAGCATAGACACAGCTGATCCTCACAGCCAACTGGCCTGAAGGTCAATTCCTCCCAGTGATACCAACAACAATCAAGACTTAACTACAACAAGGCTGTGCACACAGTCCACAAAGGGGTGCAACAAAAGTGTCTACCTCAGGTAACTGGGGTAGGCTGAGCCACTGTGCCCTATAGGAAACCTACCACACAAAGCTACTCTACCAACTCAGGGAAGCAACGAAAATGCAGAGACAAAGAAACAGGTCACAAATGAAAGAAATGGAGGAAAGCAAATGACTGGCTATAGAGTTCAAAACCACGGTTATAAGGTTTTTCAAGAATTTCCTAGAAAAGGCCGATAAATTTAGCGAGACCCTCGAGGATATGAAAAAGGACCAACTAGAAATTAAACATACACTGAATGAAATAAAAAATATAATACAGAGACCTAACAGCAGACTAGAGGACCACAAGAATCAAGTCAAAGATTTGAAATACAAAGAAGCAAAAAACACTCAACCGGAAAAGCAAAAAGAAAAAAGAATCCAAAAACTTGAAGATAATGTAAGGAGCCTCTGGGACAACCTCAAGCTTACCAACATCAGAATTATGGGGTGCCAGAAGAAGAGAGAGAGAGCAAGATACTGAAAACCTATTTGAAGAAATAATGACCGAAAACTTCCCCCACCTGGTGAAAGAAACAGACTTACAAGTCCAGGAAGCACACAGAACCCCAAACAAAAGGAATCCAAAGAGGACCATACCAAGACACATCATAATTAAAATGCCAAGAGCAAAAGACAAAGAGAGAATATTAAAAGCAGCAAGAGAAAAACAGTTAATTACCTACAAGGGAGAACCCATAGGATTGTCAGCTGATTTCTCAACAGAAACTATGCAGGCCAGACGGGAGTGACAAGAAATATTCAAAGTGATGAATAGCAAGAACCTACAACCAAGATTACTCTACCCAGCAAAGCTATTATTCAGAATGGAAGGTCAGATAAAGAGCTTCACAGATAAGAAAAAGCTAAAGGAGTTCATCAACACCAAACCAGTATTATATGAAATGTTGAAAGGTATTCTTTAAGAAGAGGAAGAAGAAGAAAAAGGTAAAGATAAAAATTATGAACAACAAATACATGTCTATCAACAAGTGAATCTAAAAATCAAGTGAATAAAAAATCTGATGAACAGAATAAACTGGTGAATATAATAGAATCAGGGGCATAGAAAGGGAATGGACTGACAATTCTCAGGGGAAAAGGGGTGTGCGGGGTGTGGGAAGAGACTGGACAAATATTGTACACCTATAGATGAGGACAGTGTGGGGGGGTTAAGGGCAGGGGTTGTAGTGGGAACCGGGTGGAGGGGAGCTATGGGGGGAAAAAAGAGGAACAATTGTAATAATCTGAACAATAAAGATTTGTTAAATTAAAAAAAAAAAAAACAAAGAAAACATAGATAGGAGATATATATATATTTCAGAGAGGAAGGGAGAGGGAGAGAGAGAGAAAAACATCAATGATGAGAGAAAATCATTGATAGGCTGCCTCCTGCATGCCCCCTACTGGTGGCCGAGCCTGCTACCGAGGAATCGAATCGTGACCTCCTGGTTCATAGGCTGATGCTCAACCACTGAGCACACCAGCCACGCCAAAGGTATAATGTTTAATGACACTACTTTAACTGATAGATGAGAGGGAAACAAAGGCAACTTAAAAAGGCAGGAAGAGAGAGAGATCGGGCTAACTCGTGATTTCCAAATGTTGGTATTCAGTCCAACTGTATCACCCATGTGCTCAGTTAAAAAATAAGTAATGAATCCCGCTTACCCACCCCCCACTCCCAACTGCCCTCCAACTACTGACTCAGAGTCCTTGAACATGAGCCTGGGGAAATGATATTTAACATGTGCCCCCAATGAATCCCTGAGCACAGCCAGGATTGCCACTCACTCTAAGTAGAGAGGACTCTGAGGCCCCCATCTAACCAGAGCTGCTACTGTTGGTCTGATTGTACTATTAGCAGTTGAAAGTAGCATTTGACTTAATTCTGCTTTGATTCTTGTTATGCCGTCTACTTTGGTCCCATCCCCCCTCATGTTAAGGAGCTAAAATATGGTTTAAGCCCTAACCGGTTTGGCTCAGTGGATAGTCAGCCTGCGGACTGAAAAGTCCCAGGTTCGATTCCGGTCAAGGGCATGTACCTGGGTTGCGAGCACATCCCCAGTAGGGAGTGTGCAGGAGGCAGCTGATCGATGTTTCTCTCTCATCGATGTTTCTAACTCTCTATCCCTCTCCCTTCTTCTCTGTAAAAAATCAATAAAATATATATTTTTTAAAAAATATATATGGTTTAAAATACATGTGTAAAATACTGTTAGAGAATTTTCAGTTACAAATAGTTAATTCTTGAAAATTAGAAATTTTAGGAATGATTTGTAAACACGTGGAAAATGGAACTCACAAGGGAAACTCAACTCCACCAGGACTGGGCCCATTCCTACATCATTTACAGCACCTTATCCAATGTGTAACATAAAGGTATTCAGTCCAATAAATATATGTTGAACACATTAATAAGCAATTTAATTTAAAAGGTTACTATTACACCCATGTGCTCTGGATGACTACAGCAGCAAAAACTGCGAATACCTAAAGTGCAAAATGGACTTATATTCACGTAGTAAAACAGGTGTGAGTCTTATAAGTAAAAACAATGTGTTCACCATATTTAGCACACCAAAGAGCATGTAGCTCTGAAAAACTTCATATTTATTCGGCCTCTTGCAGATCGATTTATATCCAACCTCATTTTATAAAGGCTTTGAGGCAGAAATAAAAATTATGCAATGTAATAATATAATGAGATAACACCTATTTTTTAGCGTCTGGCCAAAAGATCAAGGTGTCATTTAAAAATACATTACCATCCTGGCCAGTGTGGCTCAGTTGGTTGAGTGTCATCCCACACCAAGTGGTCACCGGTTCAGTTTCTGGTCAGGGCACATGCCCAGGTTGTGGGCTCGATCCCCAGTAGGAGGTGGGCAGGAGGCAGCCGATGGATGTTTCTCTCTCTCTCTCCCTTTTCCTTCCCCTTTCTCTAAAATCAATAACAACATACTTTTTAAAAAAATACATTAACAATCTCATTTAGCTATTGGCTGAGGGATTCTGTCTGGCTTCATTATGAGAAAGAGCAACAAGTAATTTTCTTTCTACCAAAAATAGACTCAAGTTTGTATTAAGTATTATATATCAACTTGTTTACCTATGGAAGATTTAATATTTTCTTTCTTTTTTATGGAGACAAAATACTGATCCTAGATAATATTTCTGAAATATATTGCAAAGCTTTTAAAAGGAAAAAGAAATACGCATTAGAAGATAGGCCCATAAATTCTTGACCTTTCATCTCTACTGGAAGAATCATTTAAATTCACTTAATCCTTGTGGCTCACAGAGGTGTGAGAATGTACAACTAAAAGCAGGAATAGTTTTTATCAGTGAGGAGTAGAATAGAACATGAAGAATAAGCACAGGCTCCTTTGAAGTGGGAGGTGAAACGACATTTCATATCCCCAACATGTCTATTTCTCAGAAAAAGGTTCAATAGACATAAATGCTGGTTCAAGATATACAAGATCTTTTGCTTCATGATTTCTAGAACTGCACAGGACAACTGACAAATATGTCTCAACGACAGAAAAAATATAAAGAAAGAAAGAATGATGTCAATAGTTTATTGTGGTGATTGCCTGTTTTTGTAATATGCTTAGAGCTTGCCAAGGGAAGTTTATGAAAATAGTCTAGGCAAGTTAGAACTGTTTTTCAGTGTTCTCTTTAAAAAGAAGTGAAGAGATCAAAATTGCTTTGACACTATCAGTCACAGTTTTCTATCTAGAAATATCTTTGGAATTAAGCCAGTATTCTTTGAGTTTGGTCTTTCACAATAGAGAACAATGACAACCCTTTTCATGGAATTAGGGATTGAAGTTGAAATAAGGCATTAAGCTGTGAGAAATTTTGCAGACGTTTACATATTACATTTTAGTAAATTTTTAAAATTACTGATGCTATCGCAGTTTGTCCACTCTAGTTAACAGATTATAACCAGAGTATAATCTAATAATCCCCAAATCTTGCAATATTATCAAAATTGAATGTTACTTTAAATTTTTTTCTGTAAGGTTATCTTTCATAATTATCACTCCAAATACTGTAAGCTGATATTGCCAGAGAAAACATTAATGATGTATTATTTAAAATTATAAATCAAGGTGCAATTTAAATACCATAAAATGCTCCAAATTTGATAAGATTTTTCAAATGTATGCATCTATGCAACCACCATTCTAATCAAGATTTAGAACATTTACATCAACCCACACATTCTGTGTCCCTTTTCACACAACCTTCCCCATCTCCCAACTCTTCCATATAACCCTCAGGCAACTACTAATCTGCTTTCTGTTAGTATAGATTAGTGTGTCTGTTCCAAGATCTCATATAAATGATATACATACACAATGTGTATCCCCTTTGGGGTCTGGCTTATATTTTATGATCATGTTTTAATATTTGTACATGCTGTTGAGTTGTATTGCCAAATAGCATTCCATTATAAATACACAATTTATGTGTTCATTTCCCTGTTGTATTTGGTTTGTTTCCAGTGTTTGGCTCTTATGATTATGGCTATTATGAACATTATGGATAAGCCTTGTTGTATTTCTCTTGGTTAAACCAGTTATACAATCTTAACTACATGTTTATCTTTCTAATAATTTAAAAGATATGCATATGGTATAAAGATTTCATATGCCAGTAACATAATAGGATATGAGATCATTTTCTGCAAGAATTGTTAAATAAGAAATTTTCCTCTCTCATGACCTTTTATTTGGTTTTAGATTTTTTACTTTTCTTCAAAAAATTCCCAAATATTTAAAGAAATTGAATTATATCTTGTAATTTTTGTTCTCTTATCCTTTCATTATTGACAATTTTCTGTACAATTTTAATATACATTAAAATATGTAATTTATCCCCAGTCACATTTAGTAAATGTGCTATCATAACCACATGGTTCATAATTTGGTGAACTTGAGGGAGGCATGATGCTTACATATAAATCACAGGGAGCATGTGAGTTTTTCATAATATCAAGAATCCTGCCCTAACCGGTTTGGCTCAGTGGATAGAGCGTTGGCTTGTGGACTGAAAGGTCCCAGGTTCAATTCTGGTCAAGGGCATGTACCTTGGTTGTGGGCACATTCCCAGTAGGAGGTGTGCAGGAGGCAGCTGATGGATGTTTCTCTCTCATCGATGTTTCTAACTCTCTATCCCTCTCCCTTCCTCGCTGTAAAAAAGCAATAAAATATATATATATATTTAAAAAGAATCCTATGTAATAAAAGGGTGATATGCAAATAGACTGAACGGCAGAACTACTAATCAAAGAGTAATATGCTAATGATATGCTCAGGCTACTCAACTGTTCGCTATGATGTGCACTGACCACCAGGGGGCAGATGCTCCAACCGGTAGGTTAGCTTGCTGCTGGGGTACTGAGCAAGATGGGCCAGACATGCCCTGGAGCCCTCCCACGGTCCCTCCCTGGCTTGATAGTGCACTGGTGGGGTCCCTCAGCCTGGCCTGCGCCATCTTGCAATCCAGGACCCCTGAGGGGATGTTGGAGAGCCGGTTTCAGCCTGAACCTGCAGGCCACTCCCCTTGGGAGGGCGCCAGATGCAGGGCTCATGGCTGGCGAGTGCTGCTGTGGCAGCGCAAGCCTCTCCTGATGGGACCAATTGGGCGTGAGCCCGCAGCAGGCACAGTGGGGCCAGGATGAGCAGGAGCAGCAGGTAGGAAGGAGCTGGACTGCGGGTTTCGGCCTGATCCCTGTAGGCTACCCAGAGGGACCCCACCCATGCACGAATTAGTGCACCAGGCCTCTAATATTTTATAACGAAGAAGGCAGACATTTTTAGCAAATTCCCATTCCTTTCTGACCACTGCTGCCTGCCTGGCCAACTTCCACCATGGTAATAAGAATGTTACATATATAACATTCAGTGGCTAGTAGACCTTAGCTTGGAAATATGCTAACCAGTAGATATATTCTTGTCTTCCTTAAATATTCTAATACATGTCTTAGTGATAGAGAGTCCTTCTAATTACACATTGGGTCAACTATGTTTGTTTATCTTGGTATAAGAGAGAACACACACACAAGAAACTGAAATTAGGAATCACTCATGTTTTGTTTGTATCAGTGCCTTAGCTCTAAACTCTTGTCTTATGAAAGTCCCATTATTTCATTGACTACAAAAAAAAATTTCCTAATGATCTCTGAGGAAAGTGGAGGAGAGATAAAAACTTTAATGATTGGTTAAATGCAGGTCAGTAAAATGTTTCCTGAACAACCACTTTAAATGGAGCTTGGCAATATAAGCAATTAAAATAGAAGAGAACATGGTCTCTGAATTCCTCCTGGATCTTAAATCCTGGGGAGTCACATAACTGTAAAGCAACCGTGCATACAAAGCTGCACTAAACATGTACAAATTAATAGAGCACAATACTTTACCACAGCTTGCAAGGCTCTTTATGAGGGCCCTCCCTTTCCTTTATCATATCCTTTGTAAATCAGGAACTCATATCCTGCGTTCCATTCATTTTATATGATTCCTAAATCCTTTCCTCTGCGAATCTACACATGCTGTTTCTCTGCCTGGAACTCATTTCCACCTTGCTAACCTTTTTTTCCTTTTCATGCTTCTGTATACACTTCATCTTATCCAAGAAGACTTATCTGAAGCCCCGAGTGTGGTTAGGTACCACTCTTACATGCTTCCATAAACCCTCTTTGGCTGCTGTTTATTTTACTCTACTATCATTTCTCTTGACTTCTTAACATTCCCCACTAGTTGCAAGCTCTGTGAATGCAAGAACCATGCATGTCTCAATCTCTCCTGTATCCCTGCGGTTTATTACAGAACTTGGCCCATAGAGGTTAACTCATAAATATTTGTGAGATAATGAATGAATAAATGAGGTGGAATACAAACTGCTGAAGGAATGGAAATAAGAGAATGATGCTGAGCTTAGAAGAATTAAGGCAGGTTTCTTAAAATAGGTGAGCCTTGGTCCAGATATTGAAGTGACTAAAATCTAATAGCTGTCAGAGAACAGATTGGTGTACCAGGTTGTATAAAAGGTAGGTACAAAAGTCATATTCTAGGAATTAAAAAAAAAAGAGTAGCTTTACAATAAAAGAAAGAAATAGGCTGTAAGTGGAAAACTAATGAGGAATGGAGTTGAAAAAAAAATTAGTTATCACTGGTAAATGATTTTAAGAGTTACAAGCTAAAAATTTTATATTAAAAACAATCAGTAAACTCATCTTAAAGAGATGGATATCACAATGAAAATAATATTTGAAAAAAATATTGATATGTAATCATGATTGTAACAGAAAATGTTAATGATAGATAAACAGGTGTGTATCAACTGTAGGTCATTTTTAAAAAAGGATGATGCCATATACACTTCAGAAGGGAGAGAATTATTAAGCCCTGTTTTCCACAGTTTACCTCTAGCTGGAAGCGTGTGAAGCCTTGGGGAGCATATTTAGGGTGCCACTGAGATACTTCATAGCAACACGGTGTCAGTTTAAATGGACACCGGTAAAGCATGGCCTGGTGGTCTGGAAAGAAACATTCTGTTCATTCAATAAACCTGCTCTCAGCTCCTTTGCTTAAGGCTTTAGGATTCGATTAAGTGTTAAGAGCTGCACAGGGAGAAACCTGGGTTCTGATTAGACAATAACCGGGTCATTAATTTTTTATACTTACATCAATGTTTCTCATACTACAAAACTAGTTTTCAAAAGCTCTGGAAAACATAATGTATTTCAGTATCACATAGTGTATCACTGATTTATCCTTTGTGATCAAATAAATCTGGAACAAAGAAATGCACATACCAATCACTGAATTAAATAGCCCTTGTATGAAGTGTGTGGCTGTCTTGTCTAAATAACTAACTGCTACTCAGTGATTATGCTACCTAACCATACTAGAGCAGACAGATTAATGAAGACTTTGCTTACAATTTGGAAGCTTCCCTATCAACAGTTTCTTTTGTTGAATTAAAAAAGGATCTTTGCAATTTTTATATTAACAATCTCAATTTGGGAACATCTGGATCCTCTCTGTCTCTGATGTTTGTGAAGGATTAATATGTGGTGAGCATGATGTACCGTGAACATTTGAAAAGACGGAAAACCAAGCAGGCCAGGAAGGCAGCATGCTATGGCAGACAAGTGGCCGCCGTGGGGAGTTAAAGGGCTGGGTGTTCATCTCGTCTTGGCCATTTGCTAGCTGTCTAATTTGGGCAAGGTCTTTAACTTCTACGAATCTCAGTCTTCTCATCTAAAAAGGATGGAGAATAATACCTATCTCAAAATGCTCTGTGTAGAGTATATAATACAGTGCTGGGGGCAAGGTAGGTGCTCAATTAATACTTACTATTAGATATTAGTGGCATTTGGATCATTATTAAAGATATCATTTCACTAGTCCCTTTGAACAAAAATATACCTTGGAACTTTGCATCATGCTGTATAAAGCATTCCTATGACACATCACACACTCCAGGTATCAGCATGTCTGCATCATGGGCCACTCAGAATCAAAAAGTTCTAGAGCTGGATGAAAGCAACTAAAACATTTGTTTTTCTCTTTTGCAACCACAAAGACGTTTTCCTCCCAGTCTAGAATTATTTCCAACTCTCCACTACTTGCTTCTCCCCAAATGCAAACTTGCAGAGGCTTAGAAAGGAAAAGTGGCAAAATATTACTCTCCTTTGGATAGATGAGATCCGCTCATTCTGCCTTTGGGTTGTTTCTCCTAATAATCGGCGGGCTAGGAGGCTGTAGTAGTGCCCAAGCGGGCTGACCTCACTCGTCCCCGAGGTGATTCTTTCTCCCATTACACTCTGTCTAATTACACTCATTACCACGTTTCCACCCATCTTTTCAGGGAGTTGGGCACTGCCCCACCCACGGCTGGATCTGTGGTAAATTTGGCTGCTTGGTCCCTCCTCTACCTTGAATATTCTTAGAAAAATGTCCTGCTGCCGTGATTCTGCTGGCCAGGATCAAGGCTGTCTTATTCCCGAAGACAAATGTTTATTGAAAGGAGACAATTGAGCACAGTGGAGAAAGCTTTAGATCCAGACAGAAGGAAGGTCAGATTCTTGTTCTCCCATGTACTGGCTGTGTGACCACTGACAGAATCCTGGAGCCTTCGTGTCCCACGCCTAATAGAACTATTTTGCAGCACTGTCATGAGGAAAAACTAAAATCACATGCCTAACACCTAGCATAATACTTTTTCTCCCTGTTCTTACACACCCAGATTCTCCCAAAAATCATTTTTAGTTTTTGTTAGCAAATTTATGAAGTCCCTTTAAGCCAAATTCCCATTCTCTCTGTCTCTTGGTTTCTCTCTCTCTCTCTCTCTCTCTATCTCTCTCTCTCTCTCTGTCTCTCTCTCTCTCTCTCTCTCTCACACACACACACACACACAAAGGTAAATCATCCTAATGTTTTAAAATTTTATGCTAAACCTGGTAAAAACCTTCAGTAAAAGCTCTCTTGAGTCCTATTTCTCATTAAAATACTTCTAGAGTTAGAGTTAAGGATTTTCTTTTCCTCTAATTAAGAAATACACTCTAAAACATTTCTCAAATGATGGATCAGAGAAAGTGAGTCAGCAGTACACATACACACACATGCAGGATTTGAGTTCTCCCAGTCTCTGAGCTTAACTAGAGTGCCCACAATTTACTTCAGTTTCATCTCTTAAGTGTACATTTTAATGAAGAACTCCTCTCTTAATAATGGAAGCAACATAATAATATATCAAAAATTAATCAATTACACCTGATTTTAAATTCCCAATGATTTACTAACTGCGAAATTTTGAGATATAGCTAGTAAATGTCAAAACCACTTTGTATGTAAAAAATAAGTACTATCTACCTGTTGCTACATTTAATTGGTTCTTTATACATTATTTAATACAGTGCCTGGAACACAGTAGGTGCTCAAAGCATCTTTTTTTAAAAGATTTTTAAGGGACTACTTCTCTTTTTTACTGTCTGCATTGCCCTTCTCCTGTCTTCTTATCCTCAAATAGTAATTATCATTAAGAAGCCTCGTCCCCCTAAATAGTGCCCTAAGTTATTCATAAATACATATAGCCTGCCCTCCCCATGCCTTTTTCTACTGATGAGCAGGCACAAACAGTTACATAAACCATCTTCCAAGACACAATTGTACTACACTAAAATCTTCCTCCTTGTTCTGGGCCTGATGTCCAACAGAGCGCAAGGAAGCATTTTCAACATCCAAAGGCAGCCTTCAGGTACACCTATGGCTTTTCTCCAGGCTAAATATTCTCAATTCTTTCAATATTACTCATATTTCAGGCTTTCTTAGACATTTCACCACTGGTCATCCTTCTATGTAGGAACAATTTTTAAAACTAAGAAGTAGGAACAGTTAAAGCCCTGTTAGCTTGTGTCTGCTGCCCTCCTGCTGCCCAAAGATGCTGCCAGGAGCAAGATTTTCAGCCTCCTCCTGTCCTAGTTTTTAAACTACTTTTCAGTCTTCTCTGTGTATACTGCAAGCTATTTCTTTCCTGTTTGGTACCACATAACCACTCACTTTTTGCAAATTAATTCTTTAAGCAAGATGACTTCTTAAAAGCAAATTTAAGCTCAACAGAATTAATGTTGCTCATCTTACATAGTTTGGAAATGATTAAATGTAGCCTAACTCTCCTACTGTGGCAAAATGTAATATCCTGGCTGACCAATAAATAAGGAGCATATTGCTGAAACCGGTTTGGCTCAGTGGATAGAGCGTTGGCCTGCGGACTGAAGGGTCCCAGGTTCGATTCCGGTCAAGGGCACGTACCTTGGTTGCGGGCACATCCCCAGTGGGGGGTGTGCAGGAGGCAGCTGATTGATGCTTCTCTCTCATCGATGTTTCTAGCTCTCTATCCCTCTCCCTTCCTCTCTGTAAAATATCAATAAAATATATTTTAAAAAAAAATAAGGAGCATATTAATCCTAAATTACTGCTTTATATAGATAGTATATATTTGGGTTAATCAGCAAGTATGTGCCGTAATTGCTCTTTTTCTTCCTCTTTAAGTAAAGGACAAATATGTTGGTTAGGCCAGGTTAAGTGACATGGGTCTTGGATCATGTCTTTTCCCAAGCCTTTATCATTGTATACCTTTTAGCAAAAAGTAAAATGTTTCCTAGGACAAGCACTGCTTGCTGCCATGCACATTGGTGAAACAAAGAAAAAAATTTCAGATTTTCAATACTTAGACTGATTAATGAGTTAATACTTTCCATATTCACTTTAAAAGCCAAATAACCTTCCATTCATGATGTGTTGAGTGATTTGATATTTTCACTATTTTATTCTTTTTTTAGATTTGTTTTCATCTACTTTAGGTAGTGATCGAACCAAGAAGATCAGTGTTAGATGGTATGCACGGGAGAAAAATGCAGCTCTAAAGACACCATGCACAACTGGTCCTTAGCGACAGCACTGCTCTCAGCCTCATCCTATTCTGCATTCACCAGTCAATGCTTTTCAAACAGTTTGCACAGCTACAATGTGTACCATGTGGAACATGTATTTTTAATACCACATCCCAAAATTAAACTTTTCCTTGTCAACAGGATCTCTACTCCCTTTCTTTCACTTCTACGTTCTCCCTGACATTTTAATCTCTTTAACATTTTTTTACATTTAATGTTTACCTCTTTTTTAACATTATTCCCCCGTTTCATTCAAGGAGAGCTTTGGGTGTTTCTCCTGTACATTGCTGAGCTGATATGTCTGCCCTTGTTAGATATGTGGAAATAGGAGCCTGTGTTTCATTGCCTGTGCTTATTGAAGCTTAGTCCATTTTTACTTCATCCTGTCCCTCAGTCTGCTTTCTCATTCCAATAGGAAGCTGTATAAAACACGTTTTAAGTGCTTTAGACTTTTGAGACTTGAGTGCCAGAATTTTGACACTAACTATGCTACTTACAATTTCTTTCTCTTGGCCAAATTATTAAATTTCTGAAAGCCTCAGTTTTATCATCTTTAAAATGGGGATACCACTAATATTTATCCAAGGGCTGTTATAAAAATTAAATGACATTGTGCATCTATTATACTGAGATGTCTAAAACATAATACCAAAAAAAGACTGCCATGAATATAAAGAAATCCCCATCCTCATCTCATAGAGAAAATGTCTTTTTAAACCTCCCTGTAAAAATAAAATGAACATTTTCTAAAATGCTCTGCCATTTCCTTTAATAATTTTGTCTGCCTTGCATTTTTTAAAGGTTTTTAAGGTACTACTTCTCTCCTTTTTACTATGTCTGCATTGCCCTGCTCCTGTCCGCCTCTCCTTAAAAGTTTGAACTGGGAGATGTAGTTATTGTTCTCCAGCTGTAAAAACCTATACCTCTCCACCCCTTCTGATAGGACTGGTCTAAGATTTCATCTTGCTTATGGGTGTAAGTTCATTTCTTTAGGAAGTTAGGCGAGGAACTGGTAAGATTCACTATCATCTTAACCCAGAAATGCTTTCCATGATTATCAAGTGCCTTTAACTTTATCTCCAGAAAATCTTAGCACTTATATACACATTAGGAATGCTTTCCATTACAGTGAAGTCATAGGAAATTAATTTCATGTTTCTAATAAACTTCATCAGTGAGACCAGACAAGTTTGTCAGAAATGGGACAGCATAATAAAATCTTCCTTTGATATTTGTATATTGGGTTCATTCTTGTATTTGGAGTCTTACTTTACATTTAATTACTTCATTCAGCCAATACATATCAGGGTTTCTCATAGAACAGGAAGTCAGAACTATATATTATTTCTAATATATAACACTTGGGTACCTATTAAATTTCTTTTGTCTGAATGTAAAAAAAAGTCCTCAATAATGAGGCCATTAAAGACTATAGTCCCAGGATATTAATTAAACTTATTAAAATAACAACATAACTGTTACATTAAAATAGTTAAAGTTGAGAAAATTAGGCCACATGGAAATGAACATAAGGCCCCTATTTGGGGAGAGAAATCATAAAAGAAAAATTATTAATTTCTCTGTAAACAAGGAATTGATTTTAGCTAAATGGAAATTATATGAGATATCATCTCACACCTGTCAGAATGGCTATCATTAAAATATCAACAAATAAGTGCTGGCCAGGATATGGAGAAAAGGGAACCCTTGTGCCTGCTGGTGGGAATGCAGATTGGTGCAGCCACTATTGAAAGCAGTATAGAGGTTCCTCAAAAATTAAAAAGAGCTGCCATATGACTCAGCAATTCCACTTCTAGGTATTTATTGGAAGAAAACAAAAACCCTAATTTGAAAAGATATATGCATTCTTCTGTTTATTGTAGCATTATTTACAATAGCCAAGATATGGAAGCAACCTAGGTGTTCATTGATAATGAATGGATCAAGATACACACACACACCCCCACACACTGGAACATTACTCAGTTATTTTTAAAAAAGGATAACATCTTGCCATTTGCGACACCATGAATGGAAGGAGTATTATGCTAAGTGAAATAAGTCAGACAGAAGTGGACAAGTAGTGTCCATTTGGAATCTAACAAAACAAAACAAAAGAATTAGAAAACAAAACAGAAACAGACCCATAGATATAGAGAAAAAGTTGATGGATGTCAAAGTGTAGGGTTGTGGGGGTTAGAAAAAATTAGAACAAAAAAAGGACTACATGATTTTAAAGTTATCATGTACTGTACCATGAAAAAAATTATGAAGCAAATCACTTGGACATAAAATTATTTCATTTATATACTGTGCAATAAATCGTCTGCTCTTGCTGAGAATAAAAGCCAGGCAATAAAAAATATTTATGACTCAGTGAGCTAAGCAAAGAACCTATTTGTTTTGCCATCTAATGCAGGTGACAGAACGGTTTCAAGTCAAATTACGTTTGACTATGCTCTGTTTTTATTACATTTCTATCACATTTGCCTCTTAATGTGAAGAGATAAAGATTCTCTTGTTGATAAATTGTTCCACTCTTGAGTCTGTTTTTGCCCAGCTGAATTGTTATGAAGCATAACTCCAATATTTGTGGAAAGTCATAAAACATGGTCAAGTGTAGGAGATAGTTCACAAATTATACTTATTATTAATCAATTCAAATATGAATCAAATACAATGAATTTAGACACTTCTTGTTTATTTCCTTCCTGCCTAGAACTAAGCTCTTTATTTTCCAAGTCCATGAAAATCTTAGGAAAATCACTGGTGTTTGAAGAGAGAGGGTCAATCTGCTAACTCTCTTTCATTAAGGTTTTAGTAAAATTCCATCTATGTGACAGTGTCTTAACCTAAAATAGGATTTAAAACATTGTTTCTTCCAGTCAATTCTGCTCTACTAATATGAATAAACTAGAGGTCTGGTGCATGAAATTCGTGCATGGGGTGGGGGGGGTGTGTCCCTCAGCCCAGCCTGCACCCTCTCCAATCTGGAACCCCTCAAGGGATGTCCGACTGCCCGTTTAGGCCCGATCCCGGTAGAGTCAGGCCTAAACGGGCAGTCGGACATCCCTCTCACAATCCAGGACTGCTGGCTCCCAACTGCTCGCCTGCCTGCCTTCCTGATTGCCCCTAACTGCTTCTGCCTGCCAGCCTGATCACCCCCTAACCACTCCCCTGCCAGCCTGATTGATGCCTAACTGCTCCCCTGCCAGCCTGTTTGCCCCTAACTGCTCCCCTGCAGGTCTGGTCACCCCTAACTGCCCTCCCTGCAGGCCTGGTCACCCCTAACTGCCCTCCCCTGCAGGTCTGGGTTCCCCCCTCAACTGCCCTTCCCTGCAGGCCTGGTCGCCCCAACTTCCCTCCTCTGCCAGCCTGGTCACCCCTAACTGCCCTCCCCTGCATGCTTGATCGCCCCCAACTGCCCTCCCTTGCAGGCCTGGTCCCTTCCAACTGCCCTCCCCTGCTGGCCATCTTGTGGCGGCCATCTTGTGTCCACATGGGGGCAGCCATCTTTGACCACATGGGGGCAGCCATCTTGTGTGTTGGAGTGATGGTCAATTTGCATATTACTCTTTTATTAGATAGGATCAGTGCATCTATTAATAATATATATTGGCCATGTCCTGTTTGATCAAACAATTGAAGATATCTAATCATTCAGAATATATGTGTGTGATTATGAAACAAGATAAAAAATATAAGATAATTATGAAAGGAGTTGCAGTCACCCTAAAATCATAAGTCATGTCATTAATTTGAAGTTTGTCTCTTTCCCTGGCTCTTTTCTGTATATTCCTGTGATACCTTTGCTTAGACTTCATTTTCTCTCAGATCCACTTTGTTTGTCAAATGAATATGATCTTGATTAAAGAAATGGGAAAAAATTAAAGCTTCACAAATAATCCTCCATGAAGTATGTAATATATTTCGTTTATATAACACTGAAACATAAACTGATAAAAAATACAAATATTTTTGTTTTTCCATTATAAAAAAATTTATGGTGAGAAAAACTGAACCTTAATTATAAATTAGCATTTATAAGTAGAGGCTGACTCTATTTTCACTTGATGACATCTATTTCTGGGGCCTTAATTGGTATGTATATATGTCCATTGCATTACATCTGGTTGGTTTGATAAGTATTCTGCCATTTTGATTGAAAATAAGACTTCAGGAGGTGAATTATTGTACTGGGTATATTTGGTATGGGTTTTCCTTTTAAAGAAAATCAGATAAATTTTTTAAATAATACTGTTTTTAAAAGATATGGAACAAATATGTGGTTCATATTTGTAATAAGATAAGTTGGAATATCTATAGGACCACAGGTCTTCATATATTTTGATGATGATTCTCTTTCCTTTGCTCTTTGGATGTTGAATTCATGTTTGTAATCTTAAGTAGGGTGTGGACACATTGTCAGAGGTCAGAGATGAAGTACCTAAAACTTCTTTGACCAAGGTTAGTTAATGGGAATCAAAAATATATATTACTTTGGGTAGAAGTCTGAATTAGGATTCTTCAAATAATAAAAGGACAATTGTGTTAAAAAAAAGAATGAGGGGGTTCTTTCCTTCCTCCCTTCCTTTTCCTCCCTCTCTCCCCCTTTCCCTTCCTTCCTTTCTTCCTTCATAAACCTTATTACCTTTTCTGAATTCACCTGGGCCTCATATAGGTTAATAAAATGTCAATTTAGAAATAGCTATGCTTTGCCCTGGCCAGGTGGTTTGATTGGTTAGAGTATTGTTTCATACACCAAAAGGTTTTGAGTTCAATTCCTAGTCAGGGCACACACCAAGTTGCAAATTCAATCCCCAGTTGGGGTGCATACAGAAGGCAATCAGTTGATGTTTCTCTTTCATTGATGCTTCTCTCTATCTCCCTTCTGTTTTTTTTTTTCTAAAATAAATAAAAACATATCCTTGAGGTGAGGATTCAAATGAATAAATAATTAAATAAATAAAATAGCTATGCTTTCTTTATTGCTCCAAACATCTCTAATTGAAAGGCTTTCTCACAATCATGTATTAGCTTTTCCCTAAAACATACTAAATTTGATTGCTTATATACCCAATAAGGTGCTAGCTCTTTTGGAATTTCCCTGAAGTTTACATGAGCAATAAATGCCATCAAGAGAACATGATGTATAATATCTACTTTTAACTTCCCAGGACTCTCCTGTTGATGAATGTTTATAAAACATGCATCAAAGTTAATGGAAGGAGGGAATTCCCCTTGAGAAGAGAATAAATGTTGGGGAGCCCACTGAGCACAAATGGCATGGAGCTGCAGTGCAGTTCAGGCCGGAGGACTCTGTTGGACAGCTGAACCACATCTGCCATGGGGTATTCCACAGCCATGGACAGTCTCCGTGGTTGTTCTGAGGGGAAACAAATTATTCATTTGCCAAAGTTTGATTACCACTTGAAATGATATTCTAAAAATCTCCTATGTGCATTGAAAAAATAAAAATAAAAAAACAAGCAAGAGAACAAGGTAAAAATGCAAGATGAATTTTTCTGTAAAAATAATTTATGCTGTTTCTTATTATTTGAATAATACCTCTCAAGAGCAATAATTTATTAACATACTAGTAAAACTTTTAACAAGATTAAGGATTCCTAACAGTTCCGTTTATTTAGTTAAAAGTTATTCTTATCTTAGTTATTAACACTCAATTGAGTAACATCTCAGATACCTTCACTATGAAATAAGATGAATAATATGAAAATCAAGTGATTTAATACATGTCAAATAATTAAACCATCCTGGACATATTAACTGTTTGGTAAATAAAAACAATAAAACTATTGTTATCTGCTATGGTCATTAAGGCTGTTCATAAAAATACAATTCTCTATTCTTTCCAGACAAGGTAGAGGATTGTACTTGCTCATTCTCTTGATATTAGGTGATAAGATTTGGAGGTGGAAAAGAAGTACCAATTATAAATTCCAGGATGATTTCTTAGATGACAGGATGGATTATAAAAAACTGTTTTCTGACTGTGAACAACCAGGTGTGAATGCCTACCATGAAAGTGGATAAATAAGTCTGGGCAGGAGGCAGATTTTGAGTCACTAGTTTATAAGTGACTGTTGGAATTCTGGGGCTAAAGGAATCACCCAGGAAAGGTTTGTAGAAAAATCTTGACAAGTAATGTGTTAGGATCAAAGTCTGAGAACTTCAGAATGTGAAAGGTAAACTAAGAAAGGATAGAAAAAAAGACTGAGAAAACTGAGAAATATTTTTGGCACAGCCAAAAGATAGAAAGAAAACCAGAAGAAAGGGATATCATATAAGTCAGTACAGAAAATAAAGTGTTAAAATATCCCACAGCCATAGAAAAACCTCAGTTACTGCTTAGGAAAATAGGACCTTTCAATAAATATGCCTACTGTTCATTTCATTGTTGCAAATGCTTCTATTTCTTAAATTCATCCATAAGAAAACACTGTGACAAAATATTTTGCTCTTTAGTACATCAACCCCTGACTGGATTCCAATTCCAATTTGATTCTGGTTGTAGAAACAGACAGTAACACAAAGAGGGTTAAAGAAAGAAATTAGTGGTACAATTTGCTGCAGACATTTTGAAACTGGATGTGTGAAGCTCTCAGGCATCTCCTATGCTACCTGAAGAGGCTAAACCGTTTTGTGTTGAATGAGTACAGATGCAGCTTTCCATCTGAATAAACTCTGACTGTGAAGATGATATGACTGCTCTAGATGCAACAGTGGGTTGTTCATGAAGCAGTGCTCCAAAGGACACTTCTCTTAGGTACGAACCAAGCACCTCAAGCATGAGGATGAGGAAAAACAAATGCATAAACTGTCCATTTAATATGCCCTTTGGGGGTCATTTATAACTCTTGTGTTGTGTTGCCTGAAAAACTACTTTGTTTGCCATGAGTTTGTTTGGTCTTTCACTCAAATAAAATGGAATATCTGGTTTTCATGACACTGAATGAATATACTTTTTCTTCAATGAGTAGTTCAGAACAAGAGAAGCACAATTAATTAATTAATTATATTGTTTATAAATGTACTAAATTGCTCATCTTATTGACTAATATACAACCATGACTGGAAAACACTGGTGTTTACTGATATATGAAACTGTGTTATGATTCCACGTGTATGCATATGTTAGAAATATTAAGTATGTGAAATTAATGATCAAACTGACCCCAATTGCTAGGGCTGAGACCAGAAACCCGGTTAAGTGACTTTCAGATTAATAAATGAGACTTAAGTTAGGCAACTTGTTCAAATTCATCTTACTAAGAAACCTCGGAAGAAAGATTCAAAGATCAGAAACTATGAAATTCATTTAAAAAGAGGTATTTTAAAATGCTTTGTCCACATTTTCAATAATAACTTATTTCATAGAATTAATAGTGTGACAAACAGGTCACAAAATAACCATTCATTTAATTAACATGCTTTAATATGTATTTTTTTTTATTTGACAGTATTACAGATGTTCCCCATTTTCTCCCCTTTGCCACCCTCCACCCAGGCCCTAGCACATCCCAGACCTTCATAGGCTATGCATATATGCATATAAATTCTTTGGTTAATCTCTGGCCATCACTCATAGCCCACTCTCTTCTGAGATCTGTCAGTCTGTTCCATGCCTCTGGACCTATTTTGTTGGTCAGTTTACTTTTTTCATTAGATTCCACAAATAAGTGAGATCATGTGATATTTGTCTTCCTCTGACTGGCTGTCTCAAAGGGTAAGAGATCATTCTAAGTGAACTGCAAAGTATTCCATGGTACAAAGGTACCACTGCCTTTTTAACCACTCATATACTTTTGGACACTTGGGTTGTTTCCAGATCTTAGCTATTGTAAATAATGCTGCTGTGAACATAGGGGTGCATGTATTATTTATGATTGATGTTTTGGGATTCTTAAGAAGTATTCCTAGAAGTGATCACTGGGTCAAACAGCAGTTCCATTTTTAATTTTTTGAGGAAACTCCATACTGTTATCCATAGTGGCTGTACCAGTCTGCATTCCCACCAGCAGTGAGGCACTTATTGTTTGTTGATTTACTGATGGTATCCTATCTTTCAGGTATGAGGTGCTACCTCATTGTAGTTTTAATTTGCATCTCTCTAATGATAAATAATGTTGAGCTTTTCTCTATTGGACATCTTTATGTACTCTTTGGAAAGTTTAATTCAGGTTTTTTTGCCCATTTTTTTTTACTTGAATTGTTTGTTTTCTTTTTGTTGAATGGTATTAGTTCTTTATATATTTTGGAAATTAACCCCTTCTCAGATGTATCATTGGCAAATATGTTCTCCCATACATTGAGTTCCTTTTTCATTTTGATGCTTGTTTCTTTTGCTGTGCAGAAGCTTTTTCGTTTGATGTAGTCCCATTTGTTTATTTTTTCCTTTGTTTCTCTTGTCCTGGGAGATATATCAGTGAAAATTCTGGTGCATGAGATGTTTGAGTAATTGATATTTTTGAGATCATACACGAGCCAGGCATTGGGTTACAAAGATGAAAACAATGTAAATATTATCTCTATTAGGAGATGAAGATGTACACAATGAAAACAGGTGTTTTACTTTCCATATGTTCAAAGTAATTTTTCTTTTTGAGTCAGGGTTATTTAATCTAACCTAATGGAGAGTATAGAGGGAAGAATAAAATACTGACTCTGATTTTTGCTAAAGCCCCCAGAAAACTTTTCAAACTTGTCCAGTATTAAAAGTCCAGGCGTAAGCTAAAGCGGATTTGAATTGACTTCTGACTCAACTGTTAAAAATTCAGGAATTTTACACACTGGATATTATACCTAGTGATGGCTTGAAATCAGACATAGTGGGCATATTTGCAAACACTGCAAATTAGAGCTTCCTTTTCTTTCTTGAAGGGATCAAAACACTGGTTTACCAGTGCATCTAGCTTCTAACACATGGCTAACGCTAAAGTCAGACAACCACTAGTTTTTTTTCTCATGAGTCATTTGTAAGGACTTTTCAAATGATGATGACAAGCTTCTCTACAATGGTCTGTGAATAAATTGATTCTCATATTATTTGTAAACCTGGTATTTGGGGTGACTAACAGCTGGAGATGTGAGCCAACATTTTCTGGGAGAATAAAGGAGAGAACTGAAGCAAGGTAATTTTTCCCCCATATTTGAAACAAAGCTGATTGAATTCACCTTCTTTATCTAAGCATGTCCAGGCAGTGTAAAGTGCCTGAAAACCCAATTTTCTCAAGTAAATGCTTAGAGTAATGCCTTAAATAATTTGCTTCTGGTTTTTAATAAGTGAGAGTTTCTTTCTTCTGTTCTCTTTGGTAGATACTGCCAAGCCTAGCAAGTAATGTCCAGTAATTTCTCAAATGGGCAACAAGCACAGATGGCTGAGTTCTAGTTGAAACTTACCATTGAGTCATTATGTGATGTTAAGAAATGGATTTAAAGTTCCTAGTTCAAGGTGTAAACTCAGTATTTTCAAGTCATTTAAATAGACCTTGGGGCATTATGCTAATTGAAATAAGTCAGACAGAAAGATAAAATACTGTATGAGTTCCCTTATATGTGGAACAAAAAAAACAACAAGCTAATAGATACAGATAACAAATTGGTGATTGTCAGAGGTGGGAGGGGTTGGAAAGAGCAAAAATAGGTGAAGGTGGTCAAAAGGTGGAAATTTCCAGTTATAAAAGAAAAAGGTCAAGGGATGTAATATACAGCATGGTGACTACAGTTAATATACTGCATTGAATATTTGAACATTGCTAAGAGAGTATATCTTAAAAGTCCTAATAATAAGAAAAAATATTTTTTGTAACTGTATGGTGACGGATGTCAAGTCAACTAGATTTAGTGCAACAATCACTTTGCAATATATACAAATATACATCATTATGTTGTACACCTGAAATTAATATAATGCTATATGTCACTTATACCTCAATAAAAAATTTAAAGACATTAAAATTGTCTACCTCTATTTTGCACAAATATATTTATATCTATACTAAATAGATACCCTTAAAGAATTTATATTAACTTGGGAAGGCAAAGATTAGAGAGCACAGAACAATTAGGCAACAATATCAGTCAATAATACACTCAGGAAGTAAGGGATCGATATAAGAGGCAAATGCGGGTGATAGGAGACAGCTTGGTGAAGGTAGTAGTATGGGAGTCAGTTTTGTTTTGCTTTTTTCTTGAAGGTCAAGGTAAGGGAATTTTAAGAGGGAAAACAGCTGCTATCGACTAAAATTTTGTTCATACCCATGGCTTTCTTTGAACAATGTGTCCATACCCATGGCTTTCTTTGAACAAACTGAAAACCATTTCTGAAACTCAGACAGAAAGCATGCAATAAAAAGAAATCTTGCAGTCCACATCCACTTCACAGTTTATGCCATGATAAGCCAACTTTCTGATAGGTTTAGGTGGCCAATGAAATTCTCTCTAATTTTGGAGCCATTATCTTTCGAGAAGAATCAGAGCTTTTTCTGACTTCTCAACATGACAGAGTAACTGGCAATACACCATAAATGACTTGATATTTATTTAGTTTGTTATTTAAGTTAATGAGTACATAGTGCTTATTATAGGCCAAGCATTTTAAGTGTTTTACACATTAATTAATTTTGTACTAGATGGCACATAACCTCCTTGGGACATAATTGGAGAATATGTTCAGAAAAAGAAATCTCACAAAGTGTCTCTGAATCTGAGCCCTCTATTTTAAGTGCATTTTAATGATACTAGCAATATCTGCTGCTTATTGAGTGCCTCCTAGGTGGTGAACAGTATTTATATATGTTAGCTTACCTTCACATCAGCCATTTAAGATGTGTATTATTAACTTCATTTTATGAATGGGTAAACCCTATGTCTCATAAATAGTAATTACCAGAGCCAGGATAAAAACCCAGATGTAGATGTCTCCACGGCATGTACATATGCTTTTACTCTCTTCTAATGCTCACTCTTGTAGGGTACTTTAGAATGCATTATTTTTTTTTTTTGGTTCCATGCTCTACTTTCATGAAGTTACTGGGTCAAACTCTTTCCTATTATAAATATATCTGCCACCTGTCTCTTGCTCTCTATCCCTGCTGTCTGTGCACCAGTTAAGTCCTCATCACATCTTACTTATACTTTTGCAAAATGCTATTAAGCCTCTTTCATTCAGTTCACTCTCCATACCACCAGGAGGTTGATCTTCATCATGATACTATCCTGCTTAATACCTCTCAAAAGTTCCTTACTGTTTTCATACTAAAATCTCACATCGTAACCATAACATACAACGCCTTTGATGCGATGGACTCTACTTGTCACTGCAGCCTCATTTCTCCCCACAATACTCCAAGCCTCCCTTTCCCCCACCTGCAACACACACACACACACACACACACACACACACACACACACACACACACACGCCTCAAGTAGATGAATTTCTTGCCATTTTGCTTAGTGGATGAATTTCTTTGTGCCTCTGAAAGGTATAATTTCTGTGCTAGAATGCTCTTTATCCCCGTTTTCTAAGCTCCTACATGTCCTTCAACACTGACATGAAATGTCTTCTTCCATAGAATGTCTTCTCACACATCTCTGAGCCTACATCCCCATTAGAGCATCCCTCATACTTTCCCCATGTCCACGGCTACCACTTCTGTTCACATTAATTTTCCAATTATTTTGACACCAAAACAAGCTACAGCACACAGTACCAGTTACATTTAGTATTCCAGTCCTCAATGAGTTGTATGTTCTCAGGTGCTCAGTTAAAAATAGGCGTGGAGCCCTAACCGGTTTGGCTCAGTGGACAGAGCGTCGGCCTGTGGACTGAAGGGTCCCAGGTTTGATTCCAGTCAAGGGCATGTACCTCAGTTGCGGGAACATCCCCAGTGGGGTTGTGCAGGAGGCAGCGGATCGATGTTTCTCTCTTATTGATGTTTGTAACTCTCTATCCCTCTCCCTTCCTCTCTGTTAAAATATCAATAAAATATATTTTAAAAAATAGGCATGAAAAAAGATGGTTATCCAGCAGAATTCGTATAAGATTATACCCTAGCTATTTCCTGATTCCTCATTTTTGGATGCTGTTTTCAATGATATATGTCCTGGTATCTTCTGTGTGTGGCTTCTGATGTTTACACGTGATCTTTTGGTGTTGACTTTTTGCCCCCAGTCTTAGTATCTTAGTTCAGATTACAGACAAATGCCCTGTTCACTCATTACTTCCCAGCGTTGACCCTGCAAAACAAGTTTCTCTTAGGTCAGTTCTATATCCAGCTAGATGAACACAAACCAAGGACATGAACTATGATGTAACAAGGAGGAAGCAAATTTAATTTCTTGGTGAATTTGGAGTTTTAGCTGTTAGTGATAAGCTAATGCCAACCAAACTCCTCAAGGGAGCATTGCAAGAGGGGCTACAACATCATATTGATAAACCATAGCAAACTAAGGATGATGGGAGTTGGGAGCAAAAATAAAGCTTACTCAGTTGAGAGAACTACTCATACATTATAAATATTGTCGAAGTAATTGCTGAAATATTGCCACTTGACTCGAAAACATTTGCTGCTCTTGAAAGTCAAGAGAGAAAAAATTTTCTGAGAAAAACTTCTGTACCTGCAATTTCAAAGAGTCTCATCCATGCTACGCAAAGTTGATGACTATTACCAAAGGAATCTGGGTCTAAGCCTGGCAACTAAATCAAAACTATCATCTAGAAAGTAGTTAAACCAAAGCTTTAAAGCTAAATCAATAAATGTTTCACAGGTAAGCTCTAAGGGTATAATAAATTGAACGATTGAAATTCCAGCTAAATTTTTATAAGTTCTATGTGATCTAATGCGTTTTGCTAATAATATCAAATAAGTGTAAAACTTTGCATAGATAAAGGGCCAAAACATGATCACATTTAGTGGTATTAAGTTCACAGGAAATATGTGTGTTGAACATTCATTTCATTGAAGGTTATGCAGGCAATTAAATTAGACTCAAAACCAGGAAGCATTCATTTTTCTATTGTGTGCCAGGACTGTGCTAGTGCTGAGGGTAATCAGAGTGAGAACCTACTTGGTTTTAAACTGCAAGAGGTGTCGGAGACTAACTGATAGTTACAGAAGTGTGCAAATCACAGCAATATTAGAAATATGAGCAAGGTATAGAAGTCACATAGAGAAAAAGGGTTGTTATTACTAGGGAGGGTGTTTTACGATGTCTTAGTTTCCTCGTTTATAAAAAATGAGGGCTGGAGGAGAATGGGTGTATTATCTTTATAACTTATTTCTGCCTTATAATTTTGTCTATGCATTACCAGATTATTTCCCTTTTGTTCTTCATTTTTTCTTCTAAGGCCATATTTTCTGATATGGCCTTTGGAAATGTTCAGTTGAAAACTTTCATGATCAAGGACTGATACAGAATCTTCATTATCCAGGTCCCAGCTTCTCTTCTTCCCCGCTTCCTAAATGCTTTGCAGGATGTTACTGCTTTTGAATATCTCCTCCAGAGACTGAGTAGAGAAAGGAGGTGGAATTATAATCAGTCTGCTTTACTTATTAAAGTTCTTGTGAAAGTTTGATAGAAGAGAGGGTCAGCATGTAAGGGAATACTTTTTAATATCAGAAAGCTCTTAATTACCAGTAATGGGAGCAGTGGTGTGTATAATCCAAAGGGGCGGATAATCCAAACACCATTTATATTTGACTTTGAAATGTATTTTTGAACTTGCATTTCAATAGAAATAGGGGACCTGCAGACTTGAAGAGTCCTAAGCTTTCTATCTTTCTTATACAGGCCCGTCTCTAGAGAGAATAAGCAATTGCATGTTTCAGTTTTAAGACCGTCTTCCATTAGATTGCAAGTCAAATCAGAGTCAGGAGAAACAGAAATGAGACAATGTGAACCAAAATGGCTAAGCAGGACATCCCCAAAATAAATCAAAACAAGATTTAATTTAGGATAGAGAGCATGGCTAAATATTGCTGAGTTGTACATGGCTGCCCATGAGCCATATTTCCACTTAACAGTGGACATCGTTGAAGTTGCATGTGACGCACATCATGTCAGGCTGATGGGAAGGAGACTAGCTAAACTTGCTCCAAGTGTCTGACTCCCCCACTGAATTCCAGCCTGGCACTTGAGGAAGCCACAGCAGGGTGTCTTCAGAAGCTATTTCCAAACAAATTTAGATTTGTCTTATACATGATGAGAGCTATTTATAAGGATTGTATAACAAATAGCTTATAATAGACACCTCTGTCAATTGCATTTATAATGAAAAGATCTAACAAGAAGGCGTTGATTCCCAGTGCCAGCTAAGGCTGCAGTACCATCCCTTTTTTCATCAGCTATGCAAACTGGGGAGGGGAGTCAGTGACAAAACTCAGTCCCTCAGTTCATTGAAATTTGAATTGAGACCTTAACAAGAATTACAGTTTTCATCAAGATATACATTTTAGCCAGAAAAAGCCAAATCCAGAAATCATATTGAATAAGATCTACATTCAGAAATAATGAGCGTCATTACCCAGGCATTTTTAATAGTTTCTACTGTGATCTGTGTAATTGATAAACAAAAGAAAAGAAGAGAGATTAAAAGAATTGAAAGAATAGCAGAAGTGTAAAAAACAACAAAACTAAAAATAATTTAAGTTCTTCCATCTCCTGTAAGACAAATAGAAAGCAAAAATAAATAAATGACAAAACAAAAAAATCTAAAAGTTTTTAGTATGAGTGCTTTAAAATGGTTCAACCTGTGTTGACCTAAAGAAGATGGGTCATAAAAAAGGAATATAAATTAGGCCATATCCCCAGGGCAGGTGAAATTAGCATGTTGTAATTGTGCAGTCAAATAGAGAGTTTAGCATTGCAGCAATGAAAGACTAGAGTTTACAAAGGAAAAGAAAAATATTAAACTAGAATCAAAAAGAATTTTAAAAAATCAAAATTATTTTCTCATAATTTTTTTGCAATTTTGAAACATAATTTTCTTATTTCAAATGTTTTCCTTTTTCAGTATTGCCACATTTTATTTTTAGAATATCTAAAAACATGAAATGTGCTCAATGATTACTGTGACAAAGCAATTCAAAATCTTAAATTTCATCTCCTAATGTACTCCAATTTGTAATGCTATCTTGTGCATAATAGTTATTACTTTGGGCTAAAGTTGTGCTTCATTCATTTATTCTTTTTTTTTTTCAGTACACATTTTGTGGACCAAAAAGGGGCCAGATACTAAACCTGATAAGCTCAGGGGAGGATTGCATGGCAGCTCTTACAAAGTCAGAGACCTAAAGTAACCACATACAATGGTCTAAAATTAACTTTTAACTAAAGCCAGTCATGGAAGGTGGTCATGTCCTAGGCCAGTATCTTCCTTGACAAGGTCAGTTTTTACCTTAACTGAACTTTTCTTCTGCATCTATGATGACATGCCACTGGAATGTCAGGGTAATTTTCTTTTTCCAGACTCATAATAACTGCATTAGAGCACAGACCACGGAGCCCCTTATTGTTATTATCATCACATTAATTGCTAACTGGTAACTATCCTGTATCCAACTATGTAAAAGAAGCATGTCTATCCATTTTACTTTTCAACCAATCTCAGAGATTTCTCTTCTCACTTCCCTCTATCCAGCTTTGGTTTCTCCCACCTCCCTAATCTATCACCAATGGATTTTTTTCTTTTAAGATTTTTAAATTGACTTTTAGAGAAAGAGAAACACAGTGTGAGAACACATCAATCTGCATGCCCACTACTGGGGTCTGGGCCCACAACCTGGGCATGTGCCCTGATCAGGAATTGAATCAGCTACCTTTCAGTGCATGGGATGAGCCCAAACAACTAAGCCCCACGGGCCACAGCACAAATGGATTTCTTGTAACCCCCTTATGTCTTCTCCTTTGATTCCAATGTATAAAATAAGGTACAAAATTGCCGTTTTCTGGAGCATTTACTCAATCCATTAGAATCTGCTTCCCAGCAATTATCATCAGTTTGGCTCAAATAAACTCATAACAATTCTTATAGGTTGGGATGTTTCTTATATCACCAATTTCTTGTGTACTTATTATGTACAGGCTCTATCCTTAGCACAAGACATATTGTTAGCATCGGTAGGTAGGTAGATAGTAATGAAGGAAGGGAGCAAAAGGAATCAGACATTAAGAAGCCTAATAAACTAGGGAGCTGAATCGGATAATAAGCCTGCTTCATTAGGAAATTGCAGCAGTCATAGGCTCCTCAGGGATCTCTGCATACTCCACTCTCAGGACCTAAGTGGGCAGCAGCATAGCACCAGCCAGAGTGCAGCTGAGAATCGAGGCTAAGCTACCTGGATGGAGACAGAGACTGGACTAAGCTTGGGCATGGACTAAGAACCAATGGCACAGAATGCCTGGACCCTGGTCCTTCTGAGCTTGGTGAAGACAATGTTGGACTTCCTCCACAGGCCTGGAACAGTCCTTTGTGTTTGCTCCAGCTTCAGTAAATCTTACCACCGCACTTTACCCTTCCATGTGTGGTCCCTGAATGCTGTTCTCATGACACCGCAAAGATCCCATTCCCACTGGCAGCAATGTGACTAAAAATGGCATAGCCACTATGATGAAAGCTTTGTACAAGCAGAGACAACACAAAACAGAGAGTTGCCATTTCTACATGGGGTGAGATATATCAAGGAATTCATTAATGAATACTCAGTCTTACAAAATTTCTGTATATCAAAGGGGAAAAAAAAGATATTTTGTCAATTATCTCTCTTCCAAAAAGACAAGAAGTTAAAAAATTTTTCTTATTGACAACTTTAATACAGGTAAATTTAAAATAAAAATAGCCCTGGTTGGTTTGTCTCAGTGGTTTGAGTGTCTGCCTGCAGACCAAAGTGTCATGGGGTTGGTTCCCAATCAAGGGCATGTACCTTGGTTGCAGGCTCCATCCCTGGCCTGGATCAGGGCATGTGTAGGTGGCAACCAATCAATGTCTCTTTCACATCAATGTTTCTCTCTCCTTCTTCCCTCCTCCCTCCCTTCCACTCTCTCTAAATATCAATGGAAAAATATCATTGGGTGAGGATTAAAAAAAATAGTGATAAAAAATAAAAATATAAGAAAATAATTAAAAATAAATCTTACAAAATATAAAATAGTTCTTTTCAGAGCTGTTATAAATAAATAAATTTATTTATTTATTCAAAGATAGAATCCATATATATTTTGTGGGAAGATGTATGGGGAACTGAGTGTTTAGAACATTTCGTCTGTACATTCTTAACTGATTTTCTAACATTGATGCTTAGAAAGCATCCTTCATAAAAAAAATTCCAAGTGTTATATAAACAAGTCTACGGTGCTCTATGGTGCTTCCTCAATTTCTGTCACTTTTCTCAGCTTTGGTGAACGAACGATGTTATTCCCATAGTCATTCCTTCCCCATGCCCCCTGAGAAAAGTTACCCATGTGTTAAACACACCTCAGTTATGTGATGTGATGTGATGTGTGTGTGTGTGTGTGTGTGTAGGGGGAAGGGAGGAAGAGAAAGAAGGGCAAACATCAAGAGCATTCAAAATAAACATACATATGCATAATGTAGGTAAACATATATGAAAATGTGGTCTTTTAAACAGAATCAAAGAAATAGAAATCAAGATGAGGCATAGAAACACATGTGTAATCAGATGGATCAGCCATCTTAGAGACAAGGTGTTTCAAAGCCCAGTATACAAAATCATCTAATTAAAAGAACATTTTAATACTTCATCCTGCTTTTCTTTATAAGCATTTTCTCCCTTCTGTTTGTGTTCTTTACTAAAGTCATATCAAGAGCTGTGCTGAGCCTCCAGTTGATCTAAGTTGCTCGGTGCATGCCCAGACAGCAAGAAAATGGTTTCTCTGGCAACAGGAATTATGTGAAATCTCTGTGTGTCCTCCCCCACCCTCCATCTGATTCCTATTCACTTAAGCTGTTCACATATAGGCAACAATGAGGCATTGGAACTCTAATGAGCAATTCAAATTTATTGAGCTAACTCATAGAGGCAGGCACTGTGAGCATCCTCATTTTTTGTGTACCAAGGAGCAGGGCACATTTGTTGTATGTTATCTGTGTTATTCAAGAACCATGCTCTGTCAGCAAATAGCCCAAACCAGATAAAATCAGATAAATATCTAAAACATGAAGTATATATGAAATTTATTTCTATCACGCTAGAAGGGAAATACAAAGGTTTTCAGGAGCTAAATACTCAGCTTCAAATTTTCCAAAGACGCTGAGATATGGAGGTCACAGTGATTTAAAACAGTCTCACATTATATTGTGTCTGGAATCAAGGAGGGAATGGCAAGAGCTTTGATTAAATTGCTTTAAATGTCAGCCTTTTTTATTTCTAGGAAATCATACTGTGTTTCCATGACTAAAACTCTAGAGTTTTGAATTTGGGTTTTGTTAATATTCTTTAATAATAGTTCATGATTATATCTCCTCTACATGCTTAGTTTTTCTGTGAAGCCTTTGTTTAGGAGAGAGTCCTGCATCCAGCAATGATGCTAAGGTTAATATTTGCTAGGAGAGTTTAATCAAAAGGGGAATTGATTTGCTTGGAGAAATGAGGGTTGAGAGGCAAATTAGCCTGGTCTTTTGGCATTGGGAGAATGTGGAGGGGGGGTTAGGAAATCCATTTTTCTTTTAATAAGGATAAAATTATAGCAAATAATGTACTCAGTCATATAAATCAGAAAACACAGTGAATATCGAATGAACCCCTGTACAGGTTTTAGAATTATGCCCTAGAAATTGGTTAGGAAAAAATTGCCTCTTAGCTGTTTGGAATATCTTAGTACAATTTACCTGGAATGGGGTGGATTCTCAAACTTTCTTGTTATCATGATCATATATTTAACCTACTAAAAATTAAAGACTTTACGCCACCAAAAACCATAGGAAATGCTTCTTTATAACTCACTGAAGACTTTTAAAAAATATTTAAACTTTAACTTCATGTTAAAGCTCTGAGAAAACAGAACGATTAGCTTACTGACACCAATATAATGGTTATTTAACGAAAAAACATAGGAGAGTGATGATGCCAAAGGACAAAGGTGAAAGTGAAATAATAATAAAAAAAGTGAAAGTAGAATAATAATAGTAATAGCAATTACTTCATTTTAACAATCCATCCTTAAATAAGAACACAGAGTCTGAGATAATAAGATGATTTAAAAATCTTAAATAACCACCATTTACCAGGATATATATATCAAATAAACACAAAAAATAAGCTCTACACAGAAAAAACTGCTTGTTGAAGCCATAATATTTGGAATTTTGAAACCTGTCACAGAGCTTTCAGGAACTGAACATTTTGAAATAAAAATTTTATTCCAATTGTAACAAAGAATCAACACTTCTACATAAAAACAAATTGCCCTTTAGAGGAT
The DNA here is from genome assembly GCF_963455305.1 of Plecotus auritus. Taxonomy (NCBI): domain Eukaryota; kingdom Metazoa; phylum Chordata; class Mammalia; order Chiroptera; family Vespertilionidae; genus Plecotus; species Plecotus auritus. The sequence goes on from NC_137775.1 coordinate 153,265,318, forward strand.
AAATCAAATACTCTGAGACTAGGGCTTTGTGTATTTAACGACTGCTTGCTTCAAGAAAAAGGAAATTGCTCCTGTGTTTCTAACTGTGGCGCCCCTCTGAGAGCAGCGTGTAGGGTAATAATACATCAGAAGTTACACATGTTTTCAAAGAACTTCTGAGCTCTGATTTGGAGAGCCCTTTTGCCACATGAACATTTTTCAATTGTGAGTTTTGTTTTCTTAATTTTATTTATTCAATTCCATATCTCATTATTCCCAGAAGAGTTGAAGATGGCTTGCAATTATAGTGTATAGTGGGTTAATCTCTGGCAAATGTTCCTTATAAGGGAAACTTCTCTAAAAGTTGAAAGATATTTTGTTAAGGTGCTTGTGGTAGAATAGACAAGTCTGAGAAAACGTGTTAGTAGGAGAGAAAGCAGTAGAAGACATAAAAATTGTTCCCTTGTATGAAATTAATGAGATTTAGTGGGTGGTGGGGATTAAAGGAGAAAAGAACAAGGCAGAATGGCTTGTAAGATAGATGAAAAAATGTAAAACTGGGACATCTGATATTCTGTTTTAAGTTGTTGGTGTTTCTGCATCTTCCCCCATATTTATGAAAGTGTGCTGCATTCACATTGCTGAGCACATTTATTTTTATGGACTGTGCATGTGGATATGCTCAAGAAAGAGACTGATTTCCCAAGTTAGTACATATCATAGCAGAGAGACAAAGCAGAGAACAAAAAGTTGCAGAGTTGCTGGAGACAAAGGTGACCATGAGGATGCAAGACCCATTAAGAGTAGAGAAATCTTGAGAAGAGTATAGGGCATTTCATTGGGGGATGGAATAGGAGTTCAAGCTAATCTTGTTTAGAGCTTAATAGACAAGAAGACTTCAGGGTTATCTCACAGTACACTCACACACACACACACACACACACACACACACACACACACACACTGAAATGGTAAAATATCACAATTTTAAAAATTAGAAATAGGAAAAATACACAGTTGAACGGGGGAAGAAAATCTGGGGAAGAAAAATGCCATTTGTATCCATGGACTCTGAACATTTGAATAATGTAAAATTAGTGGCCCAGTTTCAGGCCGTCATCATGGTGAATTTCTATTACCAGTTTCTATAATCTTTTCAAATTCTTTTCACTTTGATATGAATCATGTACTTGCTGAAACTTTCCACATACTAGCTGTGCATGACTTTAGTCTAGGGGAAGAAACTACCTGATCCCCAACATTCTTCTTTCCTGAAAATAAGAATAGTAGTATTTATTTCAAACATGTATAATAATAAAAGGATAATATGCTAATTAGACTGGCCATCTTCGGGACGTCATTCTGGACGTCCTTCCTGTCGAAGCTGGGGCCGGAGGAAAGCCAGACCGGGTCCCGGGTGCCTGCGGGCGGCTGGAGGAGGGAAGTAGCCCAGGTCCTGGGTACCTGCTGGCAGCCAGAGGAGGGACGCCTGGGTCCCAGGTGCTAGAGGGAAGCCGGTGCTGGCAGCCGGAGGAAGGAAGGTCTACTCTTGCATAAATTTTCGTGCATCAGGCCTCTAGTAAATAATAATGGGTAATTTTGTCAAGCCCAATTTTACTGCTATTATTTGCTTTAATTCTTAATATAATCTTTTGAGATATTTTTACTCTCATTGTATGAGCCAGGAAATTAAGGTTACTGGTAAATGACTTTCCTGAGCACAGAAAAGGTAAATAACTTTTCTGAGCAGGAGCTTATGAGAAGTAGAGCCATTAGTGTAACACAATGGTACTGACAGCAGTAATATTGGTAAATAGAGTGGAAGTCAGTTTCAGCTTTAAATTTTCTATTATTGACTTGCTATTCCACAATGGGCAAGTCCAAGATAAGTCTGTAATAATGAATCCTCTATAAAAGTTAATTCTAGTCACTCTTCGTATTTCTTTCAAAATGTCCTTATTTCATTTGACAAGAGCAGAATGCCTTTCTCATTTATCATCATTACTTTAATCCTTAATCAGAGCATCAGTTAATCCACTCTTGTTAATGAATATAAGAGCGATAGGAACCTGATGGCTGTTCACGCATAAGCCTATTCCTAAAATAAAAACTTGTAAACATTGTTTCAGATGGACTACGGACTGTGTATGCCTAATGTGAGGTGAGATTATGTTTCCAACTTAATTAGCCACACCAAGTAGCAGTACATGCAGCCGATCTCAGCGCCCAGCTGGGAGCACTGAGCTGCCAGTGACACAGTCCAAGGATGGTAGGATTTCACCAAATCTGGAAAACTCAACGCTTGCTATGCCACTCTCTTTTTATACTCTGAGTTTATGTCACCATTTGAAAAAGTGCAGCCTAACAATTTAATTAAGTTTATGTTCATGTACTAGGAAGCTGATTCAGCATCAGATATACCATATCCTTGTTTCTGTGAAGCAAAAGGAATAAATATCTAGATTTATCTGAAAAATATCTCTTCCAGCTTTCCAGTATTTTGGAGAGCCAATTTCCCTGCACCTACTACATGAACCAATTATTAAGAAAATGTTAAAACCAAAGGTAAGATGTTGTATATATTCCATGAATCTGACATACAGACTCAGTGAGTTCTAAATTCTAATATATTAAACACTTGAAATCTTGCAATTACTATATATCTAAATAGAATAATACCAAAGTACTTTTTCTAGCTTAAGAACCTCAAGCTTAACTGCTTTTATTAAGTTTGGATGGAAAAAATAAAGAAAAGCAACTGGTCTTCAAATCACATAAGCAGTGTGCTGTCAGCGATTGTGTGACCATGCTCTCCAAAGGTTTATGAAAGCTAAATTGTCATCAGTTACCTATTATGGAAAAGAAGGAGTAAGTGATAGAAAGCATTAAATTAAACAAAATAATTTAAATAGAATTCCTACAGTGCATTGTGTTTCTCACAGGATCTTGCATGAGGAAAATAACCAATGTGCAATATTCCTTTTTTACCCTACATTCAAAACAAAGGTTGTGCCAAGGGTTTAGGATCGTTGTTGCTAACAGTAGCTCTTACTATGCATTAGACTTGTCTCACCGAAGCAATGCAATATGAGGCCTGTCCGCAGTACTATCAATAGCTCCATTATAGGAGACTTATTTTCTCTTATGAACAGAATTTAATTTGGATTATCTTTTCTAGATAGTATATATCTGGGACTATTGTCTCAAAATAAATAAAAGAGGTTAAACAAAAGTGATAAGAAAGTCCAATTTAATATATGCACTATAAGTTCACTTCATATAATTTATCAGTAATAATTTTAATTATGATAAACATTTTATTAAACCTACTCAGTTTTCTGTTAATAAGCAATAACCCATACTCCTAACAAAATATATCAAGAGGTTTCATTTTCACATTTTCAAGAATCATATGTCATTTTGGTACTGTGGTTAGATGAGATTCCTTAAAATGGAGGCAATTCTTATGAAAATAAGTAAAAAATATCTAATTAACTGTACATAAAGTCATAAATAAATTATGCCTTCTTTGGTGAGATAAAGTAATAGGTCACATTTTGAGAAACACAGTAGTGATAGCTGATGACTTTATTTTTCCTATTAAATTATAAATGGTAATAGCTAACATTGATTGGGTACTTGTTGTGCACCAGTCACAGACACGTTATGTGTATTAACTCATTTAATCCTCATAAAAAACCCTATGATATTGGAACTATTGTTTTCTTCATTTTATGTATGAGGTACAGAAAGGTTCGTTAACTTGCTCCTGGACACATTTAGAGAGTGCTGAAACTGGGATTTAAATCGAGGTGGTCCTGTTCTAGAATCAGTCCTTTTAACCACTATTTGTAATTATATATATATGTGTGTATATATATATATATATATATATATATATATATATATATAATTTGTAATAAGATATATATATATCTTATAATGTATAGAATGTTATTCATGATATATCATAATAATCTTTCCCTTTTAAATAATGGAGACCGCGGGAAATTCTTCAGTTTGTTTAATAGGACGTTAAATGCAACACAGCTACTAATGTGCACTGTCCAGGGAAAAGAAGAGGTTTCTGAATCACCTGTGCCCTGGGGACACTGCATGCTATTTTATTCACAGTCCAAGGAGCTTAATTTCTAAAGAATAAGCTGAGAAAAAAAATCATCTCTTCCCTCATCAGAAAAACAAGCCATCAACTGTTATTTCTTAAAAGTAAGGAAGATCAAATAGATGCCCCTTGGATCAAACCTGTGATTCTAGAAAGGACAGAAAACTAGCAAGTGTGATGATTAGATCATTAAACTGCTCCTCTGGGAAACCAGTGATTTAATGTAAGACAATATGTATACAATGTTTGCTGGCAGGAAATCTGAAATGGAAATGCAGTGTCTAACAATTTTTCTATTATAATTTAATTAAAATTCTTTGGAAGAAAGAGTTAGACCTAATGTTTAAAAAGCTAACATTTGACTTTACCCCTTATTAAGTAATTACATGATTGCTTAAACCAATATTACATTAATATAAAATCTACATGTTCTATTTACATTTTTACTCTTGTCCACACTGCTCCAGATTGTCCCCATTGCTGAGTTCTCTCTGATAATAAAATGAGTTTTTGCATGATCTCTTTTAGTTCACCTAAGCAGTGATGCAAAAAATTGTTTACCCATGGCTGAGAGAAATAATGTCCCCCAATATCTAGCTGGTTACCAGACAGTAACTAAGTTTCCATAAAAATTAATCTGAATTAATCCTAATGATATTTGTAGATCATTGTTTAAAAATGACTAATACACCTATACCTTTAGTTACCTTGTAAAGAGTATACACTGAGTGGCCAGATTATTATGATCTCTGAACACATATAATCTGGCCCCTCCGTGTATATCCTATATAATAAAAGGCTAATATGCAAATTGTCCCCTCGACCAGGAGTTTGACCAGCAGGCAGGCCGGCCAACCGCCCATGCATGAATTCATGCACCAGGCCTCTAAACACACATACACACACACACACACACACACACACACACACACACACACACACTGACTAGCCAGATTATTATGTGTTCAGAGATCATAATAATCTGGCCACTCAGTGTATATGCCACATATTTGAGTTAGCTGCTACTTTAATTTTTACCAAGAAAAAAAAAGATAAATATCCCCATATCACAGAGGTAGATCCCAGCAAGATGTAGGATTTGAAATGAACATTTAAAAATAGTAAAACGAAATATATTCTGTCTTCCATTCATTCTCATTTTTCCAAGTTCTTGAATTATGAGAAATCTGTAAAGAATGTATAAAGAAAGTGCTCGAAGGAAGTCACTAACATGATAGCTTTTACTAAAGAACTGATTTTATTAAGACTAAAGAGTTAAACTTGTCCTAGACAAGTTTTCTTATCTAGCACCCTCTGAGTATTAAAATGTCCAGGTCTAACTCATAAATGCACATTGGGATAGATGGACATAATTTTTATTTCTATTCAAAACAAGAGAAAAATGTGAGATTGAAATAATATTCTTAAATCAGAATCAAGAAATTTAAATCGAATAATTGACATAAAAAAACAAAGCTAGATTGTTTACATTTTAATAAAATGTATTATATAATACATTACTACTTTTAAATAATAAGGAAGTCCATTAGAAAACCTTTATTTTATTTTTAAAATAAATCTTGGTCTAAGGAAATATTTATAAATAATTAACTCCACTACAATTACAACTCTTTAATGTTTCCAATAAAGATTTTATATATTCCCTTTAACAAATATTGCTCATTCTTTTTTTAAAATATATAATTGATCACCTCATTTGAATGTATTGTGTAATCTAGTAAGTGTATAATAAGTAACAGTAATAATATAGGCATAAAACAATGTGGTTTTACTCTCATAACTAATTATCCCCTAGTAATTCTAAAATTTGAACTGCATTGAGGTGATATGTCTAGTCATGACAATAACAGGAGATAGCCCAACACTTTTCATCCATTGTTTGTCATATTTTCAAATTAAAATGTATTTTAAAATAAGGTGGGCCCAATATATAAAGACCTACTATATAAAGAACAATTTTACAAACTATTTTGAGAGTGTATTCAAAGTTGCCTTTCTGTGTTCAAATGGTGTAAAATAAAGAACTTGTGTCAAATACTATTTTCATTCTCACTGCAGTTATTTGGCTAAGACTATAACCATAGAAATATATATCTTAGGTCCCAGCATCAGAAAAACCCAGAATTTTGGCTTAATTTGCAGGCACAAAACACTATCACAATGGCAAAACATCGGTCTTAAAAGTCAATTTAGTTTGTTGGTTAATAATGTAGGCAATAAGACATAGCCTGAATTTAACACATATTTAAGACAGTCTCTGTTAAATGACTTCAGTTAACGTGATAATATAATAAACATTTAAATATATTTTTTCTTACACAATTTGTCTACGAGTTTTGAACTCTGTTCTTTTAGAATCCCTGGGGGAAGCTGAAAGCAGGTGCTTTTGTGCAATAGGACTAGCCAGGGGTAGTCTGAAATCAGAAGTTGTAGCCCCGCTTAAGCCACATAGCTTAATCATAGAATAATATAATCATAGGATTCCTTATAGTTGGCTTATCTAGTTGAGCCATCTTATATTACAGGAAAGGAAAGAAAGAACCAGAAACATGGAAAGAATTTTACCAAAGAGCACTCAGTAAAGTAGCAAAGAGAAAATTTTAAATAAAGCCCAGACTTCCTGACTAGCAGGTTTCCATTAAGCACTGCAGCAATCGAGGAAGTAGCTATACTTAGAAATGCATATTAATCTTGTAAATGACTTCCTATTGTTCCCACCTCACATTTTCACTTGTTTTGAGAAAAATCAAGTTCTTATTGTCATCTGTCAATATATATGTTTATAAGTTAGACATTAATTTTAATCCTTACTGGGTACTAGCTAATAAAAATGCATTCATTCATTTTCTTTTAATCAACCAATATTGAAGATAAATTCAAGGAACATTTGTGATGCAGAAGCGTATATTTAGATGTTAAAGTTATATACCCAGAAAGGTTCACATGAAGTATATACACAAATAATGATGATGAGGAGGAAAAATTAAATATACCTAAAGAAACATTAAGTGTAACTTGTGAATTCAAAACATAGAACTATAGTTTAAAAAGCTCAATGTGCCTAAGATTCGTGTGGGAAGTTTGTAAAAAAAAAATGCAGGTAGCTTGTCTACATCTTTAGTAAATCAGATATAGTAAGCCTGGACTGAAGCCTGGGTATTTGCATATTTAATGAGAACCAAAAGTGATATTACACAGGTAGGCTTCTTACCACACAAATGTTGATGAGGGGCTTCTTCAAGTGGGAGAAGCAGTGACACTATCATAAAGGATGTAGTATTTGAGGCGTTTCTTGAAAAATGGATAAAATGTGGGCATGTGGAGATGGAGGGAAGGGCAATTAAGAAGGAGAAAGAGGAGTAATGGCACAAGAGCAAGAAGACGCAGAGGGAGTTAGGAAATAGCGGCTAACACTAAGATGTGAGAGAGTAATGTAAGAGAGGGCAGTAGGTCAGGGGGAAATTGATTAGGGTCAGGAGTGTCAAACCAAGGAATATTGATTCTTTCTAATAAGTTCCTAAAGGTTTCCGAGCAGATAAGCTGAATTCACACTGTAGAAATAATTTCCACTATGTATATGTGTATCAAATCAGGTGTTGTACACCTTAAATTATACCACTTTTATTAAAAATAAAACAAAATTTTAAAAAAGTGGGGGAGGGAGGATAAGTGGGCAAAACGGAGGTAAAGCCACGGGAGGAAATAAGGTAAAGCAAAGTAGAACAGGTAAAGGGGGCAAGGAGAGAACACTGAGGAATGTCTATATTTTGCTTAGAGAAAAACTAGACAAAGACAGAAAACAGCAGGGTGGTGAGATAATTAGAAGGATAATGAGGAGCAAGTACATCGAAGAACAAAGGGCTGGGTCAGGGCATGGAATAGTAGACGCAGGAGAAGACGTTAGACTCATTACATTGTCCAGGGGCATCACTTATCCTCTCCAGACCACTGGTTGTAAGATTCAGAAAAGAGGTATTATTGCCATATTCCTATTTTGTACAGACTGAAGGCTGAAAAAAAGCAACAGGGTTTTACTAAAGGATGGATATTTGATGAGAGTGAGAAGAAAGAGCATGAGGGTAATGACCACCTGTGATGGTATCAGAATCGCCGATGGCAGGACAGCAGGGTGGAAGATTTCAAATGCAGTGCCCAGTTAAATTAGAAATGAGAAGGGGCAGGAAATTGATGAAGGAGTTTACAGAACTCAAGAATCTAAGAATTTGTGTGAAAATAAGGGAGCCCTCGTTTAGGTTTTCAGTCCCCCTTTCTGGTTCTTGGCTCTGTTCCTCCTTTGGAGAGGAGTGAGAAGAAAGGTAAGTTTCTTTGAGGCGCCAGGTGACTGCTCTCAAATGCCCTCCTAGCACGTAAGTGTCTTGTAAAGCCATTCCAGCACTTTGACATTCACCCTAATACCTGACACACTCCCAGCTGGTCCAGGGCAGGTCACTCAACTTTTGACTTTCAACTTATGCACCTATGTAAAATGTGGATCATGGCACTTGCCCCTTAGGCCATCTTCCTTCAGGAGATTTCACAGGAATCAGTGACTCTAGAGAACTTTGAGCCAGTTGGGAGGAGTGATCTAAGTACCAAATAATTTCTTGCTTTTCAAATTCAACTATGTATCTTGAAAGGTTAAAAGAAAAGAAAAATCAGAGAATTTAGGATAAAAAATGGCTAGTAGGACACCTTTATTGGGACAAAAGAATGTGACAAAATTATTTTCTCAATTATAATTTTTACATGAATACACACTTTTTTTTTGATTTATAGATAAAATGTCTTCTATAAAGAAAGGCTGACTAAATTTCCTGAAAAGTATGGCAGAGTTAGTTAACAATTTACCAGTTTTTCATATTGTTAATTCTGGTGGCTCTTAGGCCCCAAGTTACTAAATTAATCTGTATGTGAACCCAAAGATTAATTACTAGACCTAAAAATGGCTCGTTCTTGGGAATAGGCATTGAGCAGTAAAAATTACTTTAAGACCATTCTGACCTTATCTTCTGAACAAATCAGGATTATATGTTGCTCCCATTCTAGACCTCCCATTGCTCTTTTTGAAAAAGTGCCTGTCATGGCACTGATAACATTCATTCCCCAACTGTCTACTGGTCACTAACCATGTGCCAGGCACTATAGTGAATGTTGGAGATAAAGGTTAAGCAAGACATTGTCTTCTTTTGGAGACTTATGATACAGCCCCTTGATTAGCTGTGGTCCTTACTGGAGAGGCTGTTAGACTCCAAGCCCCCTTACACAGGATTCTGTCCATGTCTTTACATGTTTATATCTGAGGCTTTTGAAATTGGTATTAAAAATGATACTGAATTCATGTTAATATAATAGGTATGAGATAATTTGAATAGAGATGTGCCTTATCATGTTCACCTTTGTGTAAGGTAGAAAACACAATATATTTTCTCATTATCTAACTAAATTTTTATTTCACATTGGTTAATTCTTAGATTCTAATTATGAAATTTTGCTTCTAATAGCAGTTAATTGCTTCAACAGTGCATAAAACAGTCACTTTGATTTTCAAAGAGGCAATTTTATCAAGATATAACTTCTGAAAATTCTGATTTTACAATGTACCCTGGGCCTTAGGAATGATTTCGCAACAACCTCTCTAACCTTTTAGAGAAATAACCGACGGGATATGATGGAGTACTAGTTCATATTTTCTGTTGCTATTTCAGGTTTTTTTAGTGTTTGTTAGATGAAATGTTATCAAAAGGTTTGGAATGGGTTTAAAACTTTTGAGTATTATGAAATTATTATATCTATAAATGTTACATTACAATATATTTTTGTTTCCATCTGATTTGAGCTGAAAAATGGGAAGTGGTTAGATTCCTAAATCTTTCCTATAGCAACTGTATTTGACAAAACAATAATTCAAATGAAAATAAGAGGTACAATAAGAACATAAGCCAAATTAGTAACAACTCAGTATCATTTTCCTTACATTAAAAATAGAAAAAAAAAGAGAAGGGCAGGAACAAAATGATTGTTGATAATTGCCATCACTAAAGTCACATTTTAACGTATAAAATGGTTTCTACATTAAGTAATATAAAGGAAAATGTTTCTCTCAAGTAATGAAGCAATCTAGAATGCAGTTCTTAAAATAATTCAGCATAATATGCTAGTTCAGCTCAAATATGAATTTCAACTAATGTATAGTTGTGTAACATTGCTGTAAATTATGAGTTGAATAAAAATGTAAAGATCTACATTACATGTAGTAACAATAGATAATGAGAAGTACATCTTTTTAGGCATACTTTTAAAAATTCCAGTTTTTATTTTAACCTCTCTTAGATGATTTTTTTGGAAGTGTATGTGTTAACATTATAATAATTCCTCTATTTTAAACAAATGAAGTGCATTTTTAAGCACAATCCATGAGACATAATCAGTGCTTTTTGTATCAGCATGTGCTAGTGTACTCATGTATCAGCACCTTTTTCTTTTCAGCCTGACATTGACTTACCTTGGCTCAAATAAATTGATGTTCTGACAAATCTGGCAGAAACAGCAGTGTGACAAGCCAGTGGGAGTAGGGGAGAGAAAGCAATAGGAGGAAATAGAAGAAGATAGAATGCATCTTATAGTTTATAAAGATATGAGTTGCCTGATTCAGTGTTTATGCACGTGTGGGGGAAAGGGTGGATGAGCACCTTAAGCTCTGTGATGGGACTAGAACTCTCTTATGTTGCAACTATTACCTGAACACACAACACTTGATCCTCAGGATATGCACGTTTATGATACTTGAGAGCAGACTTTACTACACTGCAAGTGCCCAAAGAGATACCACAAAATGTGGTTTGGTCCTATTCATTACAGTTTGCTGTGACTATAAGATCTTTTGGGGCAATTGTGTAGCTCTTTGATAATGAAGAATTTTCATGAATGAAATTGCACAAATCACAGTATGAAAAAAAAAGAAGTAAACTGGATTTTTATTTTAAGACTAGAGGCCTGGTGCACAAAATTTGTGCATGGGGGGGGGAGGGGTAGGTTGTCCCTCAGCCCAGCCTGCACCCTCTCCAATCTGGGACCCCTCGAGGGATGTTTGACTACCCGTTTAGACCCGATCCTGGTAAGATCGGGTCTAAACGGGCAGTCGGACATCCCTCTCACAATCCAGGATTGCTGGCTCCCAACTGCTCACCTGCCTACCTTCCTAATTGCCTGTAACCGCTTGTGCCTGCCAGCCTGATCACCCCCTAACCACTCCCCTGCTATCCTGATTGCCCCTAACTGCCCTCCCCTGCAGGCCTGGTCACCCCCAACTGCCCTCCCCTGCAGGCCTGGTCCCCCACAACTGCTCTCCCCTGCAGGCCTGGGTCCCTCCCAACTGCCTTTCCCTGCAGGCCTGGTCGCCCCCAACTGCCCTCCCCTGCTGGCTTGGTCACTCCTAACTGCCCTCCCTTGCAGGCCTGGTCCCTCCCAACTGCCCTCCCCTGCTGGCCTGATCGCCCACAACTGCCCTCCCTTGCAGGCCTGGTCCCTCCCAACTGCCCTCCCTTGCTGGCCATCTTGTGGTGGCCATCTTGTGTCCACATGGGGGCAGGATCTTTGACCACATGGGGGCAACCATCTTGTTGGAGTAATGGTCAATCTGCATATTACTCTTTTATTAGATAGAATAGAGGCCTGGTGCACGGGAGGGGGCCAGCTGGTTTGCCCTGAAGGGTGTCCCGGATTAGGGTGGGGGTTCCCTTGGGGTGTGGGGCGGCCTTGGGGAGGGGCCTGTGGTGGTTTGCAGGCCGGCCATGCCCCCTGGTGACCCAAGCGGAGGCCCTGGTATCTGGGGTTTATTTATCTTCAATTGAAACTTTGTATCCTGGAGTGGAGCCAAGCCTTCTGCTTGCTCCGTGGCGGCAGCCATTTCTGTTGGGATTTATGTATCTTCTATAATTGAAACTTTGTAGCCTTAAGCAGAGGCCTGGGCTGGCAAGGGCAGGCGGAAAGCTTGGCTTCCTCCATCGCCGGGGAAACCCAAGCTTCCCTCCTGCTCTCTGTGGCTGTAGCCATCTTGGTTGGGTTTATTTGCATATTCACTCCTGATTGGCTGGTGGGCATGGCTTTTGGGCGTGGCTGGTGGTGTAGTGGAGTGGTGCTTAATTTGCATATTACTCTTTTATTAGATAGGATGCAATTAAAGTATACATAGAAAGTATGGAAGTCATAATATAAATGATATTCTGGATAGAGCATCAGCCTGCTACTGAAGGGTCCCTGGTTCAATTGCTTTGAAGGGCACATATTTCAGTATCAGGATCCATCCCCAGTCCTGGATGGGGTTTGATGTCTCTCTCTCACACTGATGTTTCTCTCTCTGTCTCTCCTCTTCTCTTCCACTCTCTCTTAAAAAAAAAAAAAATCAATGGAAAAATATTGTCAGGTGAGGAATTAAAAAAAAAAGAAGAAGAAAGAAAAGGTAACTGCCTTATGACCCAGTGATTCCACACCTGGAGATATATCCAAAGAAACACAAAACACTGATTTAAAAGAATATATGCAGCCCTGTGTTCAATATAGTGTTATTTGCAATAGCCAAGATTTGGAAGCAGTCCAAGTACCCATGAATAGATGAGTGGAGAAAACAGCTGCGGTACATTGACACAATGGAGTACTAATCAACTGTAAAAAGGAAGGAAATCTTATGTTTTGGACAGCATAGATGGACCTGGAGAGTATTATGCTAAATGAAATGTCAGTCAGAGAAAGGCAAATACCCTATGATCTCACTTATCTGTGGAATCTAATGAACAAAACAAACAAATAAAATATAAACAGACTCATAAGTACAGAAAACAGATTGAGAGCTGTTTTAGGGGTGGAGGGGTGTGGGGTTGATAAAAAAGATTAAGGGATTAAGCCCTAACTGGTTTGGCTCAGTGGATAGAGTGTCGGCCTGAAGGGTTCCAGGTTCGATTCCGGTCAAGGGCATGTACCTTGGTTGCGGGCACATCCCCAGTGGGGAGTGTGCAGGAGGCAGCTGATCGATGTTTCTCTCTCATCAATGTTTCTAACTCTCTATCCCTCTCCCTTCCTCTCTGTAAAAAATTAATAAAATACATTTTTTTAAAAAAGATTAAGGGATTAAGAAAAAAAAAACACTTCATAGGCACAAACAACAGTATGGTGAATAAAAGAAGGAAATGGGGTGGGGTGAGGTAGTAGAGTGTAAAGGAATAAATGTTGACAGAAGGAGACTTGCCTTTGGGTGGCAAACACACAATACAATGTATAGATGATGTATTATAGAATTATACACCTAAAATATATATAATTTTATTAACCAATGTCACCCAATAAATTCAATACAAATTTTAAAAAATTAAAAATAAAATAAGCATAGAATTTAAAGATTTAAAATGTTTATTATTCAAAATAATTTATAATTATCTGATTGAAAATATTAACAACCTCCTATTTTAAAAAGTATTCTGTGCATTCAAAATAATTTTTTTATTGATTTCAGAGAGAAGGGAGAGGTAGAGAGAGATAGAAACATCAATGATAAAAGAGAATCATTGATTGGCTGCCTCCTGCATGCCCCGCACTAGGGAGCGAACCCAATCCGGGCACGCACCTCTACCAGGAATCTAACCATGATCCATGACCTCCTGGTCCATGGGTCGACTCTCAATCACTGAGCCACACTGGCTGGGCCAAAATGATTTTTTAAATGTAGATCTAGGGTTTTTATCCCCATTGGTACCATTTTATGTGATATGAACCATGATAAATAGATTTCTCCCTATTTTGATGTCCTCCAATAACTCGAAGTAAGTTAATACTTTTCTAGCCAAACTGCTCAACAAGAACTAATTCCACAAATATGTAATGTTAAATGGGCCCCATTACCTTTCTTCCAAGCCACTAATACTAAACCATAAAAAAGGGGGCTTCACTGGAATCATAATCAAGAGGCTTTACATCTGTATTTATTATTCATTAATAATCTGTCTATGACTGCTTCTATTTTTAGTGCTACACACCTGAGAAAGGAAACTTTTAATAAATTGAACTTTAGAAATCATTGAGATAGTCAAGATATGTACTATAAGTGTATGCTATAAGTATATAACAAATGTTGACATAAATGGGATCACAAGTATTTCATAGTAGAGTCCATTATTTTTTTACTTTTTTATTGAATTTATTGGGTGACATTGTTAATAAAATTATATAGGTTTCAGTTGTATAATTCTATAATACATCATCTGTATATTTACTCTATGTTCACCACCCCAAGTAAAGTCTCCTTCCATCACCATTTATTCCCCCTTTACCTTCTTCTACTTCTCACTGCCCCCCCCCTTAAATGCATACATTAAAACAAACATAATTATGTAGTGCCATTTAGTTATTATGTGGTGGTTTCTGTACTGAAACATAGACAAATATAAATATGCATTAACTAATGTTGAGATGCAGAAGTAATAAGTAAAGGACCTATAAATAAGATAACAAGGTCTTAAGTTTATTAACTGTTTGGCTTCCTCCCTGTCCAGATTGTAGAAACATGGAGTCTACTAAAGGTTTTAAGTAGACAAAGCTTTATAAATCCCCACTGAATACTACCTCAAAATCTTTACTTACACCTCAGCTTCCTCAGCAAAATAGCTTTCTGTTTAATAAATATCTTCTTAAAGTTTCATAAGTCAACCAATTTTTCTCTGTAAGAAAAAATCTTTTTTAAAAAAGCTCTTTACAATGTTCCACAATCCATTTTCTCTTTAAGCTCAACCTCCCAATTCAGAACAAATTACTCCCTTTTAGTGAATCAGAAGTGCTGTTGTAATCTTTTTATGTGGCCTATTTTTTGAGCACTTACAAATCAAATAAGAGTGTATTTATAGAGAATGAATAATAAGAGGAAGAATTAGTTCAGGTAAACATGACATTAGAAACAGTAAGAGAATTAGAATTGTATAAATTGCTTTTGAAAACTACTGCTGTATGTATCTTACACCATCTGTGTCTACTTTGTTGATCATCAAAAGCTTATCTCTGTTTGGTTTCTCTACTCTGAAATGCAGCCTGAGAATAATTTTGAATAGGAAAGAACACTCTGAAAACAAATAAAGGGTTACATTCATTACCAAACATTTGAAGGAATGAATGAAATGGTGTCACAAAATTGACCAGTGACTGAAGAACATTATAATCCCCAAATCCCTAATAGATACTAGCTGGATGAAGGAGTAAGAGGATCCCATTGAAATAATATTTTCAGTGAAAGTACTTTCTATCAAACTGGCATTAACAGAGACTATGGAGGACATACATTTTCTAGCTTTCATATCAAAGATTGTACTTCAGAAATAATCAAAAGCACAGCTCTTGTGCCCTTATTATAATTTCTTACTATTACCAGCCTCCAATATTTGCTCCCAGAAAAATGTCAAGAAGACCACAGTGTACCTCTAAACACTGGCTCTGTTTTATTTGACTGTGCTTTTCATGTGGTTATGGATATAAGTTGTCCTCCCAGTCTTTTGGGTTAGATATCCATTTCGATCTGGTAAAAACTATACATCTTCTCGTCCATACACATATTCACACACAAAGTTTGTCATAAAATTTTAGGCGATTCATAGCTCTTTAGAAGCTACTCCATGCCCTCCAGGTCAAGAGCGCTTGCTTGAAGTGAAAAGGTAAAGGAGTGATAGATATTTTGTATTGCTGAATTTAAAAATACATTAAAAGGCAAGCAATAACACAAACAGCCCAAAAAAATCTTGAAAGTGTTGTGTGTTTTGTAGGCAGAGCACCACAATAATCTTGTTCTCGCTGTCACTTATACTGTCATCACCTAAGGGTAGGTGGATCATTGTGAAAGGATCATTGGGATACAGATTGACTCAAAGAATGGCCTACATTCCATCACCTAGCTTTTAAGAACTCTGAGTCCCAGATATGTCCTATTGGGACTGATTTTTAAACTAAAACTTAAAACATGTAGCCTGACACCTTAACTGTATTTAGGGAAACATCAGTTTCTAGGAATGCTATGTAGGAAAGCAAGGGATGTCAGTTAGATGTGTCCCTTCTCTGTTGGGTCTCCTCATTTCACCTGAAACTCCTAACTAACTCATAATCCTTAGCAATTATGTGTTCTTATGTCTGCAATTTATTTTAAAATGCATCAAGAACAAAGGGATTGATGGATGATACAGAAAGAATAGGTTTTGGGTATGTGATGAAGCAAATACAGTAAAATGTTAATGGTAGAATCCAGGTAGATAGATGTTCAATGTAAAATTCTTGCATCTTTTCAAGATGTTTAAATATTCTTATAATAAAAATTTGGGAAAATATAATGAAAAGGAAGAGATAAAAATATCACAAAAGAAATAATACAAATTATTAACAGTGGTTATAGCTTAATGAGAGAACTATTAAGATTTATCTGTAATCTTTACTTTTCTACAAATACATTTTCAGGTAAGAAATAAAAACATGTTTTATTAAGGACTTAGAAATCAGACTACTATATATTAGGCTGCTGGAGCTGAGTTTTCAGGTTGGGGATTGATACTGGATAAGCTTAAAGAGTAGGTGTGGGGCTATATCTTTCTAGGGATTAGATTTATCTTCAAGGTAACTGAGTGGGGGAAGAGAATGAGCCTAAAGGGGCTGTGCAAAGTAATGGTATGATAATATTCCAGTGTTTTTTTTATGAATTCTAAAAGCAATAGAATGAGTTGGGATGGCAGAAGAGATACAGTGTATATGAGGCTGATGAGGAAACCTTGTAACCTACCTACCAAAACCTTCAGTAACTTTGGCCAGTTATATAGCACAAGCCCACAGCACACACACAGCCACAGTTGCTTTACTTCAGCCTTTTAAACACCCATTAACAGTAAAAATACTGTAATAGAATCATTCTAATAATTATGTATCTGAGCTTCATGTCACCTTCCCCTTAAACAAAACCAGTAAAATCCATCATTTTTTAAGGAAAACAGAACATTATCATCCTATATAATAAAAGGCTAATGTGCAAATCACCCAAATGGCAGAATGACAGGTCATTATGATGCCCACTGACCACCAGGGGGCAGACGCTCAATGCAGGAGCTGCTCCCTGGTGGTCAGTGTGTTCCCACAGGGAGAGCGGCACTCAGCTAGAAGCCGGGCTCACAGCTTGCGAGCGCAGTGGCAGTGGTGGGAGCCTTTCCCGCCTCCGCGGCAGCGCTAAGGATGTCCGACTGCCTTCGGACAGACATACCCCAAGGGCTCCCAGAATGTGAGAGGGCGCAGGCCAGGCTGAGGGACCAACCTGAGTGCATGAATTTCATGCACCGGCCTCTAGTTAGAAAATAATATATGTATAATTTTTGCATTACAGTAAGAATTTTGCCCTTAAAATATTGTAATATGGTTGTTAGTAGGAGACCCAAAGATAAAATATTTATATTATAAATGTCAAACCACCATCAAGACAGTGATCACTTGTCATGTTTTGAGTAGCAGACTCTGGGTATCTGTAACTATAAGATCAACTTCTTACCATTAAATAAGAAAAGTTATCTCTTTCCTACTGAAGTGCAAGTATTGAGGAACATCCTTAAAATATGAGGAAATGACATATTTTTATTTAATATAACGTTTCAACTGCTGAAGTCTTAATATCCTAAAATGGTAATTGACTGATAAGCAAAAAAGTCACAACAAACACCAGTATTTGTATTCTACATTCATATACTGTCTCAGTAAATGTAAAATGCATCATCAATTGTAAACATAATGTAATGACATAAATGGATTGGGCCTATTTTTCTCATATCTTCTAAGAACAATAGATGACATCATCTATTACTTATGACTGAGAATTTGGACAGTGATCAGAAGCATTAAGATAAAGACAAAATATGTCTGACAGACTACGATCTCTCAATACAGCAACAAATAAAGCAACATGTGATCACTGTGGCTGCAAGCTGCAAACGGAAGTGGGTACCATCATCTGAATCTAGTTTCCTTTGTCCTTACAATAGGTAGAAACTGGAAAGTAAATTCAGACATTCAAATACCACCAAAAAAGCCTCTGATTGGCCAAGTTAGAAAGAACACTAAAACCTAAGGAACCAGGAATAAAGCAGCTTCCTGAAGAGGCCTATGTCTTTGACCCACCTCAGCTAGCCATTATTTGTAGGAACAAGGCAAAATAATATGGCATATTAATTTCCTTTGTGGCTTCAATTACTCATTCTCTGTCTATTCATTGCCCTTGTCCAGAGAATCCTGAGTTCTTCCTGTAAGGGTAAAGTGCACTTGACCACCCTCTGTAACTTGCTTATGTAACAGCATGAATCACAAAGTGACAGTTGCAAACCTAGTCTCAAAGGTGTGTTTACACTTTCCTTCTTGCACTTTTGCCATAGCCCTGAGGACATGCCCAGATTAGACTGTTGGTTCTAAGCAAAGGATGAGAAACGGGTAGGGCGGGTAGGGCGGAGTCCTCTTGGCTAAGGCATGTCAACCAAGCCCCGTGAAGAACCAAGCCCAGGGTCACCCTGCAATTAGGTGAGTGCTTCCGGCAGTTCCAGCAGAACCAACGAACCAAGCCCAGCCTCCTTCAACTGAACCCTTCACAGACGTTCTTTGTTGTATGCCACAGAGGTTTCATCATTGTTACACAGCAAAATCTAACTGATAACATAACTTAACATCTCTGTTCTTAGCTGCCCTACGTTCCTAAGTAGGTGGTAATGTTTTTAATGGCCTGTCATAAGAGCTATACAAATCTGTAATGCATAAAACATCCCAAACTTGCACTACCTATTTCAACATGATTAGCAAACAAATTCTTATCCTTTGATCTGTGTGCATCAGTTCTATGACTTTTTTTTACTGATATTTTAATTGTGGTAAAAATCACATTATAATATAGATCAAAATAAGATATTTCCTTGTTAAAGAAAGTCAAGCCTCTACATTATTGATGGCACCACATATGAGCAATCTTGATGAAAGACTTTCATAAAAGTGAATGTCTGCAAAGCTCCCCTTAAATTTTATGCTCTTTTCAAGTATTGTTTAATAGCAATAACAATAACCATGATATAGGAGAAAAAACTTAAATACACTATCATTTTAATTTCTTTATGCAAAATATTCAACACAGTCTAAATAACCTGCTTGTTTTCTACTGTGTTGGTCCAAGTTGTCTTTTTTTAAATATTCCAAGCCATACATTTCTTGATACACTTTGTAAAACCATTCATTCATTACGTAACTTATTAGAATGCATTGGTTTTCTTAGTTCCATCTTACAAATAATGCTTCAGAATTATTCAACAGAGAGGATACAATTTTGGATGACTCACACTCTCACAGAACAAATCTTTGTAAAACATGTGGTCACTGATGATTGCCTTTATGTGAACTGCTAAGTAAATGCAGATATATTTAAATGAACTCTGCTTTCTTCATAATTTTAAAATTATTTATGGGAAATATTTGAGGGGAATAGCCTTTTTGAAAACACCATTTCACTTATCTTAATATTAGAAAATTTCTTTCTAGTGTATATAGCCAACAAATTGCAGGAAAAAGTGGACCAAATATGTGTGAGGAAGCAGGGAGAAGAAAGGTTCTTTTTAAAATAGAAAGAAGTACAAAGAGAGGTAGGATTATACATTGATATACAATCCCATATACCCAACATGTATCAAATGTACTAATACCTAAATAGTATCACATATAAAGTTAAATTTATACTCTGAATACATTCCCTAGAGCAGTGGTTCTCAACCTTCCTAATGCCGCGACCCTTTAATACAGTCCCTCAAGTTGTGGTGACCCCCAACCATAAAATTATTTTCATTGCTACTTCATAACTGTAATTTTGCTACTGTTATGAATTATAATGTAAATATCTGTGTTTTCTGATGGTCTTGGGCTCTACAGCAGCGGTTCTCAACCTGTGGGTCGCGACAATTTCCCCTATTTCCCTGAAATGTGCTACTTGGAAGACCATATGATTTTTTAAAATACTGAGAATGTAATATTGGAGCAAAGTGAATCATGCGTTAAGAATTTGTTCAATTAAGTTAAGAATTGCCATATCCTTAAAACTTGCTTTTCTAATATTTGATGGAATATTTTAAGTTTTTTTCCTGGTAAAACATACACAATCTTAATTCTTTAAATATACTTCTAAGCAGGGCAGTTTTTATCTTTTTAGGTAAACACATCTGACTTGTTAAATAAGTCACAGTATAGCATTTATGCCCATTTTCCCATTATCAAGAATATCTGTCCACTTAATTAGTCTTTCTGTCTCAATAAAACTGCCAACTATTATCAAATTTCAAAGGCTCACTTTATGATATTGCTACGATGGTGTGATGATTTTAAAAATAAATTGCTCAAGCTTCATACACAGTGATATCTAAAGGGATCTTCATGATGGAAAAAGAATAGTTCAAGTGGAAAGTTGTCTTTAACTTCATCAGATATACAATAGAACTTTAATACTTATCTGACCAATAACTTAAATATTGAGAATAAAATGGATGAGCAAAATGTGTTACTGAAGAATGTTTCATATAACTTAAAACTCAATGAAGCTTAGAGGAAAAATCATGTATTTTTTGGAGGGGAAAAAGGAAAGAAAAACAGTAAGAAAGGAGAGAGAAATAATATGCTGCTACAGCAAAAGTGAGTAAATAAGAAATGAGAAACTACATAAAAGTACAAAAAGAAAAATAAATAAACCATTAAAAGATCTACTGCATGTCCATAAGTCCGCTTACAGATAAAAACAAGAAGAAATTTAGATATTACAAACATAAAGAATCCAGGAAATAGAAAACAAATTTGGACAACGTATGAAGAGATATATAATCAGCTTAGCTGATTAGTCAATATCTAGACCTCAAAGGGATCCGAGAGAGCATTGATTTTGCTTTTCAAGCATTAATTTTTTAAAGCAAGTGAACGCTTTTTTCCTCAATGTAATTGTATATGAAATCATAATCCATATAACAGAAAGAAGTATAGCTTGACAGATTTCACACAAGTCATAGAGAAAGTAAGAGTTATTAAAATCCAGGTGACATATCTTCCATTTTGGTGATCTGAGAAGCTTAATGGAAGAGGCAGCATTTGAATGGGTTGAAACAATAGAAAGAATTTGATGGGTGTGGGGTGACAATTTCACGTAAAAGAGACAGTTTTTCACAAAGGCATGGGGATTGCCTATTTTGGCTAAAGAAATGGTGTGTTTTAGAGGAACTGGAAAAAAACAAGTTAAAGTAATAAAAGAACTATTAATAAAATTAGGCCAGATTATAAACAGCCTTGCAGGCCAGATAAAAGAGCACGTGGGCTATAATTTAATGACATTGAAGGACTCTGATTTATAAAGTCCAGACAGTGATTTTATTCACAAATACAGTCTAATTTTTTTTAAATGATAGTGAATACTCATTCCATTGCCTTTCAATAATAAACAGTATAGAACCTTTTTAATTAGTAAGTCTCCAGTTAACATAAATAGGTTCAAATCTTAGCTTTGCTTCTTAACCTCAGAAAAGTTGCTTAACTTCTATGTACCTCAATTTCATCATCTCTAAAGTAGAAATACTCATTGTATACGAGAGTTGTTTAGAATGAAATCAGATAATGCAGGAAAAGCAAAATACTTGGCACCACACAAGCTGTGATATATACATCTTGACACCAACACACTTATACACACAAAGTATTACCTATAATTTGTTACTTATCTTGACAGCCATGACAAACAAGGACCCACAGATGTTATCTTATCACAAAGTGGGGTTTTTTCCTAATTACTGATCCAAGGATTGTAACTAGTACCTGGAAAAAAAATCTGTGGCAAATGCATGGGTGAGAAAAACATACATAGAAATGTGAATGCTTTTTATGAGACACAGAATTCAAAATAAATAAATGAATGATTAATAAATAAGTAAAATAAAACAAGCCCTTGCATTGACCAAAAGCCTTTTCCAAGGTGACTGAAACAATTTCTTTATATCTGATTAGTTAGTGGATACCGAAGCCACTGAAAGAGGTCTAAAAAGCTGGCCCAATCCATCTCTCCTCCAGCTGGAACCATACTGACACAAGAAAGACTCTCGGAATCCCTTGACCATCAATTTTTAAAAACTACAAAAAAATTGATTTTTCAGTTTCCCATGTAACCTTTTTCATGGTTCAATGGCCTGCTCTGTGAGAAAATCCTCATTGCCTATTAAATCCGGATCTCTTATCTGTCCTATCATGTTCTGATCTTAATGTCATTAGAAGTCATCCAGTACTAAAATTTTAAAAAATCAATTTAACAAACATTAGGAAAGATTTAGTAATTTCCCTTCATCTTGAATAATTTTCTGATAAGACTCCAATAAGATTCCAATAATTTGCTTATTCAAAGCTTGAGTGAGAATGTAGTTAAAGACTATATTTTCTAAAGATGACCACAAAAGTATCTCTCATCTTAGATGTTCTAGAACAGTGGTCGGAAAACTGCGGCTCGCGAGCCACATGTGGCTCTTTGGCCCCTTGAGTGTGGCTCTTCCACAAAATACCACGTGCGGGCACGCACATACAGTGCAATTGAAACTTCATGGCCCGTGCGCAGAAGTCGGTTTTCGGCTCTCAAAAGAAATTTCAATCGTTGTACTGTTGATATTTGGCTCTGTTGACTAATGAGTTTGCCGACCACTGCTCTAGAATCTTGCCTCTCATCCATCACGAGGTTAAGTATATTTCCCTTCCTTTTAAGTTTGTAGCTTGTTTGTAAGTGATGCAGTGTGATTTCCAAAGTAGGGTCAGAAAAAGCCATTCAGCTTCCTTCTTGTGGATAAGGGACCCTGAGCCAGCACGTGAGTAATGTGGGTGTCCTGAAACTTCCACGCTATGAGGGTGCCCAGGGTAGCCCATGTAATGAGACCACATGGGGCAGCTATGAGACTACATGCCCAACCAGCCTCCTGCTATTCTAGCTCGTCACCTTGGGGCTGCACCTACCTAAGCTCCCCATATCTGAACTCTCCAGCCAAGCCCTTCTCAAAATCTTGACCCACAGAAATCATAAGAAAGAGTAACACGATTATTATTATTTAAAATCACTGATGTTTTACGCAGTCATAGTACCTAGAACAATCCTTTTATTAGAACACTGTAGAGATATACATATAAGCCAGCGATTTCCAACTGGTGTGCCACAAGAATTTTTAAAGCATGCAATACCCATTTAGTCAGGGGCACTGACCTCTTTTTCCCTTAGATTGTCAAATTAAAAAATGACAACCGCCAATACAATAGCTGCCCAATGTGAATGAATCAAGATTATACCTTTTTTTTCAGATCGGCAAAAAATATAACATATTTTTTTGTTGTGCTGCAGAAATTTAGCAATCAGATTATGTGCTCTATGAGTTTTTTGGGTTTTTTTTAAGTTTGAAAAAATCACTGATCTAAGCTATCGGTCCAGTATTAGTAAAGAAAAATAAAGTTGATAAGCTACATGCAAAAGGGGGCCCTACTATTTTGTTTTATTTTGGTTTTAATTGAGTTTATTGGGGTGACACTGATTTTAAAAATTATACTGGTTTCAGGCACACAATTCTGCATCATCTGTGCAGTTATTGTGTTCACCACCCCAAGTCAAGTCTCCGTCCATCATCGTTTATCCTTCCTATATACCCTCCTCTTCTTTCTACCCCTCCTCCCAGCAAACCACTGTTGTCCATGCACATGAGAGTTTTGGGGTTTTTTTGTGTGTTTTTTTTTACTCAATTCCCCAACGCACCCCAACCAGTCCCCCTGCCTCCTGACAGCTGTCAGCCTGCTCTCTACCTATGAGTCTGTTTCTATTTTGCTTATTAGTTCATTTTATTCATTAGATTCCACATATTAGTGAGAAGATATGGTACTTTTCTTTCTCTTACTAGTTTGTTTCACTTAGCATAATGCTTTCCAGGCCCATCCATGCTGTTGCGAAGGGTAAGATTTCCTTTTTTTGTTTTGTTTTTACAGCAGAGTAATATTCCATTGTGTAAATGTACCACAGCTACTTTATCCACTCATCTTCTGATGGACACACTGATTGCTTCAAATCTTGTCTATCGTAAATAAGGCTGCTATGAACATAGGGGTGCATAAATTCTTTGCAATTAGTGTTTCAGGTTTCTTCTGATATGTTCCAAGAAATGGAATCATTGGGACATGAGGCAGTTCCATTTTTCATTTTTTGAGGACACTCCATACATGTTCCACAGTGGCTGCACCAATCTGCATCCCATAAGTGCACGAAGGTTCCCTTTACTCCACTGAAATTTTAAAAATCAATTTAACAAACATTAGGAAAGATTTTCCACATCCTCGGCAACACTTGTTTGTTCACTGATTGACGATAGCCATTCTGACAGGTATGAGGTGATATCTCTTTGTGGTTTTAATTTTCATTTCTTTGGTGATTAGTGATGTTGAGGATCTTTTCATATATCCATTGGCCATCTGTATGTCCTCTTTGGAGAAGTGTCTATTCAAGTCCTTTGTCCATTTTTTAATTCCATTGTTTGATTCTTTGGTGTTGAGTTTTATCAGGTCTTTATAAATTTGGGATATTAACCTTGACAAATATGTTATCTCATTCAGTGGGTAGTCTTTTCAGTTTGTTGATGGTTTCCTTTGCTGTGCAAAAGCTTTTTAGTTTAATGTAGTGCTATTTGTTCATTTTTTTTCTTTCTCTTATATTTTTTGGGGGGTCACCTTTTATTTTATTTTTTTCTTTATTGATTAAGGTATTACATATGTGTCCTTATCTCCCCCATTGCCCCCCACCCCTCGCTCATGTCCTCACCCACCTGGTGTCTGTGTCCATTGGTTAGCCTTATATGCATGCATACAAGTCTTTTGGTTGATCTCTCCCCCTTACCCCCACCCTGCCCAACCTTCCCTCTGAGGTTTGATGGTCTGATCGATGCTTCTCTGTCTCTGGATCTGTTTTTGTTCATCAGTTTCAGTTTATGTTGTTCATTATATGCCATAAATGAGTGAGATCATGTGATATTTATCTTTCTCTGACTGGCTTATTTCGCTTAGCATAATGCTCTCCAGTTCCATCCATGCTGTTGCAAATGGTAAGAATTCCTTCTTTTTTTACTGCAGCATAGTACTCCATTGTGTAGATGTACCACAGTTTTCTAATCTACTCATCTGCTGATGGGCACTTAGGCTGTTTCCAAATCTTAGCTATGGTGAATTGTGCTGCTCTGAATATACGGGTGCATATATCCTTTCTGATTGGTGTTTCTAGTTTTTTGGGATATATTCCTAGAAGTGGGATCACTGGGTCAAATGGGAGTTCCATTTTTCATTTTTTGAGGAAACTCCATACTGTTCTCCACAGTGGCTGCACCAGTCTGCATTCCCTCCAGCAGTGCACGAGGGTTCCTTTTTCTCCGCATCCTCGCCAGCACTTGTCATTTGTTGATTTGTTGATGATAGCCATTCTGACAGCTGTGAGATGGCATCTCATTGTCGTTTTGATTTGCATCTCTAAGATGATTAGTGACTTTGAGCATGTTTTCATATGTCTCTTGGCCTTCCTTCTGTCTTCTTTCAAAAAGTGTCTATTTAGGTCCGTAGCCCATTTTTTGATTGGGTTGTTTATCTTCCTTTGGTTAAGATGTATGAGTTCACTGTAAATGTTAGAGATTAAACCCTTATTGGTGATAACATTGGCAAATATGTTCTCCCATGTAGTGGGCTTTCTTGTTGTTTTGTTAATGGTTTCTTTTCCTATGCAAAAGCTTTTTATTTTGATGTAGTCCCATTTGTTTATTTTCTCTTTAGTTTCCATTGCCCTAGGAGCGGTATCGGTGAAGAAATTGCTTCGGCATATGTCTGAGATTTTGCTGCCTGTGGATTCCTCTAGTACTTTTATGGTTTCCCGTTTTATGTTTAAGTCTTTTATCCATTTTGAGTTTATTTTTGTGTATGGTGTAAGTTGGTGATCTAGTTTTATATTTTTGCATGTATCTGTTCAATTTTCCCAACACCATTTATTAAAGAGACTGTCTTGACTCCATTGTATGTTCTTGCCTCCTTTGTCAAATATCAATTGAGCATAGTGGTTTGGGTCAATTTCTGGGTTCTCTATTTTATTCCATTGATCTATATTATTCGCAGATGACATGATACTGTACATAGAAAACCCTAAAGATTCCATCAAAAATTTTTTAGACTTAATAAATGAATTCAGCAATGTAGCAGGATACAAAATTAACGCCAAGAAATCTATGGCATTTCTATACATCAATAGTGAACTTACAGAAAGAGAGACTAAAAATCAATCCTATTTACCATCACACCAAAAAAATTAAGATACCTGGGAATATACTTAACTAAGGAGGTAAAAGACCTGTACGCCGAAAACTACAGGACGCTGAAAAAAGAGGTAGAGGAAGAAATAAACAGATGGAAGAACATGCCATGTTCATGGATTGGGAGAATCAACATCAATAAAATGTCCATACTACCCCGAAGCAATCTATAAAGTCAATGCACTCCCTATTAAAATACCAACAGCATATTTCGCAGACCTAGAACGAACTCTCCAAAAATTCATCTGGAATAAAAAAAGACCCTGAATAGCTGCAGCAATCCTGATAAAGAACACAGTAGGTGGGATCTCAATACCAGATATCAAGCCGTATTACAAAGCCACTGTTCTCAAAACAGCCTGGTACTGGCACATGTGTTCATTTTTGTTTCTCTTGCCAGAGGAGACATATCAGAAAAAAATAATGCTATAAGAAATGTCTGAGATTTTACTGCCTATGTTTTCTTCAAGGGTTTTTATGGTTTCTGGTCTGACTTTCGTTTTTAATCTATTTTGAATTTATTTTTGTGTGTGGTGTAAAAAGGTGACCTAATTTCTCTCTTTCTTTCTTTCTTTCTTTCTTTCTTTCTTTCTTTCTTTCTTTCTTTCTTTCTCTCTTTCTTTTTTTTTTTTTTTTTTTTTGTATGTATCTGTCCAAGATTGCCAACACCATACAGGGGCCCTACTATTTTTAAAAAATGTACTTTATGAGTTGTAAAGCATCTGAATGTGATTTATAATCTGTAAATCACTACATAAATGCTAAATGGTTTGGTTAATTGATGTCATGATTTCTACAATATAAATATAGAGCTTATGAAAAAGAACTTTCCACATTCCACATTGGGCAAATATCTTCTTTTAATATCTTCCCTGATACTCCTAGAAAGTGTTAACTATTCCCTCTTCTGTGCCTTCATTTCTACTACTTGCATTTCTTGCATTTCTACTACTTCAGTTACGAGATACTAGAGGCCTAGTGCACAAAATTCTGCACTGGGTGGGCGGGGCGGGGGGGCGGGGAGGCTTTAGCCCGGCCTGCGCCTCTCGCAGTCCAGGAGCCCTCGGGGGATGTCCAACTGTGGGAGCACACTGACCACCAGGGGGCAGTTCCTGCATTGAGTGTCTGCTCCCTAGTGGTCAATGCGCATCGTAGCGACCGGTTGTTCCGCCGTTTGGTCGATTTGCGTATTAGCCTTTTATTATATAGGATAATTCTTGGTTTATTTTTTCAGCCTATCTCCCATTCTAAACAGTAACTTCCTTGAATACAGTTTTATGTATTATCTTTCTGCCTCTAGATCATAACACAATACTGTTACATAGTAAGCACTAATACACATGGGGTAAATGAACAAATGGACAAACAAATGAATAAATATTTTCTGGCAATGTATTTTGGTGTGGCTATGTGCCAAAAACTCTTTAAGTATAGGTGAACAATTTGATTTCAGCTTTCAAAGGACTTAGTAGCTTCGAAAAGACAATGAAAAGAAAGTCTGCCTTCCCCTTTAATGTCCACACTGAATAGTTCCATCCCAATGAATCATTTCTGGGAAGTATTTTCTCGCTATTCATTTACTTTTTTTTCTATTGAAAAAAATCTCTGAAACTCTGCAACCCTCACCTTCCTCTGATTACACATGTTTATTTTTTGTCAATCCAAAATTTGGGATATTAGAAAATTATTTCATTTTGTATACAGGAATGAAGAAATGCCAGAACTCAATGTTCTTTTTTTCCCCTTTAAGTCACAAAATTTTATGTACATATTTTAACATGACTAAACATATAATAATTGAAATGTTTTCAAACAGGTCTTAAAACCTAATAATATCCTTTTTTTTGGTTAGGAAATTGCTTTACATATGAGTCATATTTTCTCCCATGCCAATTTTAAAGGGAAAATATTGTTAGTCACTACTACATTTTCTCTTATTTGAATAGCAGTCACATCCTTGTTTAATACCTTTAAATTAAATCTCATTTGAAATGTATTGTCTCATCTCCTCTTTTTATTCTTACCTCACAGGCTAATTCCTGTTTTTATTGGCATTTCACAGGCATTCCATATTTAGTGTCATTTGAAATTATCTTGTTAATCTGTCTGACTCATCTTGCAGAATATGAATTAAGATGTTTCAATATTACAACATAACATTAGTTCCTTCATTACCTACTGATCCCACCTATCATAAAGAATGTTCTTATTAATTTGGCTTTTTTTTACATTATGATTTATATAAAATGATGGCTGCTAGTAATTTTGCATAAGTCTAATTGTATGAAAAAAAACTCTTCCATTATGCATTTGTACTTAATTAGTAGAATGTGTTATTTTAAGTAATTTTTGCATCTTCTAGGAGAGAATGCCCTTTCCTACACTTTTTAAAACTTAGGAATGAACTGGATTTAAAACTCTAAAACAATTTAGTGATATAAGCAGTCCTAGATAGGAACTAATAGTAAAAATACCTATAATAAAGTAGCCTCCTTTTATTGTGAACTTACAACGTGTTAAGTATTTTCCCAGAAACTTTCATACTGATAATTATAGTTAATTTAGCTTATCATGTACCAGGACCACTCTGGTGCTTGTGCATTAACACATTTAATCACCACTATGACTCAGAAGCTAGATACTTGCTGTCCACATGTTACCCAGGAGGAAACAAAGTCAACCAACTTGTAAGAAGTTGAGCCAAGATTAAAACCCAGACTCTTATCCTAGCTGGGTGGCTCAGTTGGTTGGAGAGTTGTCCCATACACCAAAAGGTTGTGGGTTTGATTCCCAGTTGGGATGTGTATGGGAGACGACCAATCAATGTTTCTCTCTCTCTTTCTCCCTCCCTCTCTCGCTCTCACTCTTTCTAAAAAAAAAAAAAACCTGGACTCTCAAAACTCAGGGTTTTAACTATGCTCTTTTTCTTCTCATGCATGCTGCATAACAACCCCATTAGTTTGTTACTTCAGCCCCATTTTACATCAGTAAAATGAGAACAGAGTAAATGATAGCTCCAAAATTCCTGTGGCTGCTGAGTGCTGGAGCTCAGACTTGAACCTCTCCGTGTTTGATTGCAAAGCCTAGGTATTCTCCACAGTATTATGAAAAGATCCAATGATAAAACATGAGAGGAGAGGGCTAGCTCTTGGGACCTTGCAGATGAGAAAAGCCTTCTGTTCCCTATTTTCCACTCTTCCTCTTCTGTGGCACAGCTTCAATGTGACACATTCTCCACACATCACAGCAGTGAAGGTGTGTGTATCTGATTAATTAATATATAGCTGATCTTGATATAAAGAAACTTTCTTTCTGGAGGATATGGAAATCTGTGTCTCATTCAATATTCTGCTCCTAAGGCCTGTATCCGTAAGAGTTGAATCAGTCTCAGAATTAGTAGTTAATCATAATCAATCAGAACATTGGTAATAAGAACATGCTGTCCACTTAATTGGTACTATCTCTTTCTGTCTATATTCATTTTATTATTAAGTAGAGGCCCAGTGCACAAAATTCCATACATGGGTAAGGCCCCTAGAGGTTGCCAGCCACCAGCCGGGGCCTCCCTTCCTGGGCTGCCAGCTGCCAGCTGGGGCCTTCCTTCATTCCCCGCCACCCCCTGGTGGTCAGCACATGTCATAGCAAGCAATTGAACACACAATCTCCATGTCGAACTCCCTGGGGACACTTTGCATATTAGGCTTTTAAATACTTTCTTGTTAAGAGTAATTCCTTGTAGCTCCTAAGTTCATATCCATTATATCAGCAGTTTCCTCCACATACCATCTGGGCTGAGCTAGCCTGTAGAAACCAGCCATCATCTCATCCCTGTCACATCATTCAGATCTGTCGGAGTAATTTTAAAAACTATGAGCTTCACTCTGTCATCGTTAAATGATCCCTTTTACCCACTGCTAAAAATATTACATGCCTTCTGACTTTGTTTAATTGTTCTCAGAGAGCAATTTTGTAGACTGTCATTGTCACTTAAAGTTTTTGAAGAGCCAGCTCTCAAGCAGAAACTGAAATGATGAAGCTCAAAAGATTAGTGTACCACCCCAAAGAGGGTAATACTAATATAGTCAAAGCCCCATAGTGCATTATTGGCTTCATATCCAGCTGCGAGAGTCAAACTCTAAGTTCCCTCCCCCAAGCTCCACCCTTTCTGAGAATCTTCTTTCAGGACAAATTATCAACTTCTTACATGCTCAGTTACAGGAGCTTACAGACCCTGAGGTTAATTTCCGCCTAGATCACGCTCCATGGCTTTACTCAGTCTGAAATTTGGTGCCAAAGAATGCTTAATGAGCTCCAAAGAGGCAATCACCAGCACAGAAGTGAATTTAAATTTCACACTAATGCCAGCTAGTGCTTCATGGGCAGAACGGCAGCCAACCAACCTACATTTTATAGCTGTCTTTTCCTCATTTGCATTTGGATTTTCTTCTATACAACTAGCACCTCAATTTGTTTTTAACGCACGTTGTTCTAAAGTACAGGTTTTAATGTTCTCTACAGATATTTCGTTTTGATTTAGTCTGATGGTTTTCTGATTTTATATAAGGCACATTAATTCTCTGCCTCTTTTCTCCCTACTCCCCACTCCCAATTCTCTCCATTTTCACTACAGAATGAAAAAGAAGACACAATTGGATAAATTATAATGTGGCGTGGAACAACCTCATGTTTTCTGATAACAATAAAAGATAAAAGAAGAATCATATAACCGTTTTGTGTTTTATTTTGCCACTGGTGATCATGATAGTTTGAGGACCAGTAATCAATTCCTAAGACCTTCCAAATGTCAAAAAGGGAATCCAAATGATAGATTAGAGGAAATGTACCGAAGCCTCACAGTCAGGCATGTCAGGGTCAGGTTGATGATAATGTTCACTGTGCTCAAACTGGGCGGTTTTCCTCATTTTCAAAAGAATTCCTGTGGCTTATAAATGGCTGGTACCATGGCCAAGGTGGTAACAATGAAAAAAAAAAAAAAAAAAAAAAAAAAACACACTATCTTTTAATCCTGACCTGGTGCTATTGATTTCTAAGAAAATCAAATAATTAGATTTTATACAGTGATTCCCTGAGGCCTAAGCTAAACTGGAAAACAGTATCATTTTACTACCAGTTTGATTCTATAGTACAAGGAGTCATATAGGACATTCATCATTTGAATCATTTATTCATTTTTTTTCAGACACCCAATAAATATTTACTGAAAACCCCTGTGTGCCAGTCATTATGGAAATCAGGTGAGGTGATAGCACCCTTAGGAACTGAGTCAATTAACAAGAGGTTGGCAATAGTAGGGATAGAGGACTAAACCAGAGGAAAGAGCATTCTCTAATAAAGGGTACTTCAGGGATATCTAGTTTTCTGCTTGTAAAATTTCTAATACTGGTCCTCAGTAGGTTTGGGAATCAAGGAGTCCACAAGCCTAGGAGCTGCTCCATCTGGCAGTCTCTCCATCAGACCCGCTAGTAGGTTTGGTCTGCTCTAAGCATAGCTGCATCTGTGGTGGCTGAGCTGCGCTGGGCACAGAGCTGAAGGAAGCAAGAATGAGTATGTGTCACTGAAAGTTAGCACAGGGCCTGGTTTCCTGCCAAAGGCTTTCAGCAACATGGGAACAGGTGGGAAGGCAGTAAACTCCTGTTCTAAGCCAAGATTTTAAGATTTTACATGAAAAGTTTGAAAAGTGCATTTTACTGCATCTCACCATATGGCTACTCAACTGGCACACTTTAAAATTTCATGATGCTATCGGTATTCAATATCAATCATTTCTCTGAGACACATTTCATTTGAGACTTTGAGCATAATTCCATCAGAGTTTTAAGTTCTTTTAACATTAGCTTTCAACTAGCCTCAAGAAATAGAATATACCAGCTATTAGTTTCCCAGTGAGTAAGGCCCAGTTTTAGTTACTTTGAAAATACTCTTCCCTTGAATATTTAGAGGAGCAGGAGGAGGAGAAGAGGAGAAGAAAGAAAAGAAAAAAGGGGGAGGCAGGAAAGGATGTAGAGGAGGAAATGGGGGGGAGGAGGAGGAGAAGGTGAAAGAGGGGAAGAGAGTGGGAAGGTGGGGAGTAAATACTTCTTTAAAAACAAGTATTAAAAATTACCCCTCCTTAAAACCCGAATTTTTTAGTTCATTGACAGAATATGTAAGGCAAATGATGGTAAAAGAAAGCTTTGAAGTCAAATATAATCCAGTGATAGAGGCTTTTGTTTGGAATTTGAGAATAAAGAGATGTAAGAACTTCCTCAAATTTGTTTTCAGTCCTACGACCTTTTGTAGCACTGCCCTAGCATTGCTCCCAATCCTACTGAATGTAAAATAATTAATTAATGTCAAGATATATTCTAGAAAAATAAAGCACTCAAATGATAATAAATCTACGTATATTGTTTGATATCAATCCTATGTTCTTTGTGTCTTTAATTATGTTTTTGTTAATTCTATTAGAAATTATATTACGAATCTTAATTCTATTTCAGGCAACTTGACAGGGCATTAGTTGGTGAATAAACAATTTGTAAGGCACAGATGCTTAGAAGATAGAAATTTCTGTGACATGAAAAAAGCCAATGACAGAACTTAGTCTGGGCTCTGAATATGAAATAAAATATGTCAATATACTTTTTTTTTTCTTATTGGATATTTTCAGTCCATTGAGTTTAAAACATAATTAGATTTCCCCCCAAAATAAGCTTAAAATCAAAATCTTTTTTCATAGAGGTTTTGCCTTATTCAAATCATCCTATATAATAAAAAGGTAATATGCAAATAGACTGAATGGCAGAACAACCCAACAACCAATCAAAGCGTAATATGCTAATAATATGCTAAGGCTGCTCAACCGTTCGCTATGACGTGCACTGACCACCAGGGGGCAGATGCTCCAACCAGTAGGTTAGCTTGCTACTGGGGTCTGGCTGATCAGGACTGAGAGAGATGGTCCAGACACACCCTGAAGCCCTCCCGTGATCCCTCCCTGGCCCGATTATGCACCAGTGGGGTCCCTCAGCCTGGCCTGTGCCCTCTCACAATCCAGGACCCCTTGAAGGATGTCGGAGAGCTGGTTTCAGCCCAATCCCGCAAGCCACTTCCCTTGGGAGGGCGCCAGATGCAGGGCTCATGGCTGGTGAGCGCTGCTGCGGCAGCGTGAGCCTCTCCCGATCGGGACTAATTGGGCGCGAGCCCATGGCAGGCACAGTGGGGCAGGGATAAGCGGGAGCAGCAGGTAGGAACTGCAGGCGGCGTTGGACTGCAGGCCACCCAGAGGGACTCCACCCGTGCACGAATTCTAATTGTTTCTATATTTTGCTAGAAAGTGTTGTGATAAACATATTCATGCAGCTATTTATTCAACACATATTTATCAAGTATTTTTTATGTACACAGAACTAGGTATTACTGAGATTGTGAAGATGTTAGTGATGAAA
The DNA here is from genome assembly GCF_963455305.1 of Plecotus auritus. Lineage (NCBI taxonomy): Eukaryota > Metazoa > Chordata > Mammalia > Chiroptera > Vespertilionidae > Plecotus > Plecotus auritus. Next base: position 153,299,295 of record NC_137775.1, read on the forward strand.
CCTGTTAAGACACACTTGTAAGAAAAATAAGACATGTACATAAAATTCCAAAATACAAGCAATATAAAAGTAGGTTTAGGTTAAATGCTATCGATATTCAGAGGAGAGATTATATTCACCTGAGATCAGGACAGCAGGAAATCTTTTCAGAAGAGCTGGTATTAAAGCAAGGCCTTGGCAAATAGATAGGGAAATCTAAGTGGAGAGGGAAAGATGGTCATCCTATAGAGGTAGGGCACTATACTAAACACTGGTGATATTACAGAGAACTTAACAAGTACAAAGCTTTGTTCTCACAGAGCTTATGTTCTGGAGAGACAACGGAAAATAAATATAGCAAGTAGGTAAATTATACGGTATATTGGAAGGTGTTACGTGCAATGGAGAAAAATAAAACTTAGTAATGAGGATGGGGAATGTGGTCCCATTTTAAATGACGTAATCAGGTAGGCCATAGCACAAAGACAACATTTAAATGAAGCGACGAAAAAACACGCCCAAAGATCCATCAAGAAAAACTGAAGCACAAGGGGAGTGTTGATTGATGAAGTTGTTGGCAGAATAAGGATAGATTACAGAAGGCCTCAAATGCCAAGTTAGGGAGCTTGGATTTCATTTTGAAGACACTGGGGAGATGTTAACAAATTTTGGAAGGAAGATTTAAAAAGATCTGGTTGTACTTTATGTAGATGACTCTGGCAGATAGTTTAAGTGGAAGGGACAAGAAGGAGGCAGGGAGATCTTCTACTACATCCTTCAAATTAGAATGTGAAAGGACTATATTAAAAGTCCAGAAATATTTGACTTTATATAAACTATTTCTTTTTATTCATTCATTTAATATATGGAGAGGAACTTTTACATGTCAACTATGACTCTAGATTCACGAGATGACTTTAGTAAACAAAACAGGCAAATATCCCTACCTAGGTGGACCCTGCATTCTAGTAGGAGGAGTTAGACAATACACATAAGCATAACATAAACAATGAATGTAAGTAAATACAGTACAAATATGCAGTGTGGGAGAAAGCAATATATCTTCTGAAATAAGGACAGAGTAGGCTAAGAGGACCATGAGAGTACTGGGGGTGGGGCAGGAGGGCTACAAGGCAGGTGTAATATTGTTAGACTTTACAATATTCTCACAAAAAAGGGAATATTCAGACTTCCAAAAACTGTTATAAAAATGTCTAAGCTGACATAAGGCAGATATAATGTAAATAATCATTTACTTTTTTAAAGTATGTTTTTAGTGATTTCAGAGACAGGAGGGAGAGGGAAAATGAGATAGCGAAATTAATGATGAAAGAGAATCATTGATTGGCTGCCTCCTGCATGTCCTCCACTGGGGATCAAGCCTGCAACCAAGGCATGTGTCCTGACCGGGAATTGAACAGTGACCTTATGGTTCATAGGTTGACGAACAACCACTGAGCCATACTGGCCGGGCAAAAGAATTGTTTACACTTTAAAACACATCAATATGTGCAATGGCCAAAGAAACATAAAAGTATCTCTAAATCTCATGTATTAATCAACATGAATAATGATGTATATTTCCCACAACTTACACTAGGAGAAACTCTAAAAGTAAATAATGTTCGCTTTGTCTTTCCAGACAGAACCCAAACAAATATATCCCACAGGAGAACACACTGGACTTTAAATGATAAAGAAAAAGAATGTGCTTCTAGAGGCCTTGATTCCCATTAAAAATAAAACAGTGACTTGTTTTCTGATATATAACAGTTAAGTACAAAGCTTTGTAAAAAGTTTGAGAAAATTAATGCTCACATCCAGTTCAATTTCAAGATATCGTTTTGTTCTAGTGACAAATCGTTTTCCCAAAAGCACTGGTTATAAGTTTTGTCAATGATATTTTCTAGTAACATATTTGTGGGTCAGCTCAATATACTTATTATAATGATAATTTTAAATAATTCTAAAATTAGACCTGGAAACTCTTAGAATTGAACTGTTTGAATAAATCTTTTGATTCCTACCCAACAGAAGGATGGTGAAAGTCCAGCAAATCTCACACTAAATGATATATTTGGCCCTCTTAAGTTTCCAAATTACTCATTTAGCAACTATAACTCTATGCCTACTCACTACAATGACATATAATGGGTACTACTAAGTTGTGTTATTATAATGAGTTTGCCTATGTAGGAATAGCTTACAAAACACAAAGTAATATTTTCTAATAACAAAAAAAAGTATTCTTTAATAAAAGTAAATTCATATAAGAACAACCTCTTGGAGATAACATTATAAATACTGGGAAAACTACAGTAAAAGACTTTCTGAAGGCACTAGGAACCAACCACAAGTAGGCAGAAATTGGAAAAAAAAGAATGGTACTGATGAGTTTCTTAGGACTCTTAATTGCTTTTTACCTCAAGAAAGAACACACATGAGAGTGTAGAGTGACTAGAAGTTATATAGCTTAAGTGACTTGAAAAATCAGAGGTCAATTTAGGGAGTACTAGTTCCTGAGAAATTAAAGAGGACATTCTGTGCCATAATCCTTTAACCAAAGATTAAGGAAAACACCTGGTGACCAAAATTGGGTTTATTGAATGAGAAATGAGAACACATACCATGAGGAACAATGGGTTATCATCTCACATATTCTAGAATTTGGGCTTGTACTATGTTCTTTTGGGGACTGTTCAAGGAGCTGGGTTTTGCTCTACATTTGATGGTATTAGGAAGAAGTAAAGGTAATTCTAGGTTTGAGAATCTTAATATTTCTTAAGATTGCTAATGAAGCAGCAGTCATATTAGCCACAGAGGGGGGCTGTTAGTCATTTTTATGGATTTGGACAATGTTCTTGTTTTTGGATATGATTATAGAGTGATCTTATTTTTGTCTTGATTCATCATGGCCACAGACTGGCCCTATCTGATATTTGTATTCTGAGATTTTCTTTTTATCTTAAGTAATAGAATACTACAGCCTATTGTGAGTGCCTGGTTAACACCTAGCCACAGAAAGTTGACCTGTTACTTCTAGGCCAGTTGTTAGTTGTCAAGGTCTTCTTTCCTCTTTCTCATCTAGAAAGGAAACAGTCACACAAGAAAGCTTCAAATTCTGCTCAAATATCTGGCTTATTCGTGAACTACATGTATAAATGCAGAGTCCAAGCAGCCTGTTTAAAGCTAAAAAGAATAAACATTTCAGCAGCTATTTACATAAGACAAGAGTGAGAACAAGTCTGGTTTTGAACATATAATACAGTTTGGAACTTCAGCATGATTAACAACCTACTAAAACAAAAATAAACACTTTTCAGAAGAACATAGCAGAAGACAGAGTAATGTTCAGTATACAACTAGAGACATGAAGAAACAAGAAAATGTCACACAAAGTCAAGAATAAAAAGAATCAATGAATATCACCACAAGATGGCCCATATGATGGAATTAGCTGATAAAGTGCCCATTATAATTATGTATAAGGACATAAAGTAAAATAATAACAAGGAGCAGATAGGAAATCTCAGCAGAGAAATAAAAACTAAAAATTTTTAAAAATTTTAAATTTGGTATCTGAAAGAAAAAATTTGAAAAAACCAAGATGGCGGCATAGGTAAACACCTATACTGCTGCCTCGCACAACAATTTCAAAACTACAACTAAAAGACAAAACGGACATCATCCAGAACCACCGGAAAGCTGGCTGAGTGGAAATTCTACAACTAGAAGGAAAGAGAAAAGGACACTGAGACTCAGAGGAGCTGCGGAGAGCAGAGGTGCGGAGACACCGAGAAGTGGAGACGTGCAGACGCACGCAGAAAGGGAGGGCGGATGAATACGCGGCTGGCTTTCTTGAATGGGAGGGAGACAAAGGCTCCCGACTGCGCTGAACTCCAGTTCCAGGTGAGACTTTGGGTACCCAGACTCATTCGGGGAGAAACTGGACTGTCAGGCAGCGGGCAAAACTTGAGGGCAGCTTTCTCTCAGAGGTGCGTGCAGCCATTGTTGTGGGACACTGAGACCCAGGGGTCTCTTAGGGTGGGGCTGATGGGAAACCAAGGCTGTCTGCTCCACCCTGAGACTGAGCACAGAAAAATAAAACTTGTCTGCTCCCCATCCAAGCTGAGCACAGAAGCTTTTGCAAGTCTTCTCCCATAAGGGTGTCTCCAGCACAGAACTTCTCCCAGCATAGACACAGCTGATCCTCACAGCCAATTGGCCTGGAGGTCAACTCCTCCCAGTGATACCAACAACAATCTAGGCTTAACTACAACAAGACTGTGCACACAGCCCATAAAGGGGTGCACCAAGAGTGTCCACCTCAGGTAACTGCGGAGGCTGAGCCACTGGGCCCTATAGGACACCTCACACACAAAGCCACATCAACTCAGGGAAGCAGCTAAAATGTGGAGACCAAGAGGCAGGTCATAAATGAAAGAAATGGAGAAAAGCAAACGATTGGATATAGAGTTCAAAACCATGGTTATAAGGTTTTTCAAGAATTTTCTACAAAAGGCTGATAAATTTAGCGAGACCTTCAAGGATATGAAAAAGGATCAACTAGAAATTAAACATACACTGACTGAAATAAAAAATATTATACAGAGACCTAAAAGCAGACTAGAGGACCTCAAGAATCAAGTCAAAGATTTGAAATACAAAGAAGCAAAAAACACTCAACCAGAAAAGCAAAAAGAAAAAAAAAATCCAAAAAGTTGAAGATAGTGTAAGAAGACTCTGGGACAACTTCAAGCGTACCAACATCCGAATTACGGGGGTGCCAGAAGAAGAGAGAGAGCAAGATACTGAAAACCTATTTGAAGAAATAGTGACCGAAAACTTCCCCCACCTGGTGAAAGAAATAGACTTACAAGTCCAGGAAGCGCACAGAACCCCAAACAAAAGGAATCCAAAGAGGACCACACCAAGACATCATAATTAAAATGACAAGAGCAAACGACAAAGAGGGAATATTAAAAGCAGCAAGAGAAAAACAGTTAATTACCTACAAGGGAGCACCCATATGATTGTCAGCTGATTTCTCAATAGAAACTATGCAGGCCAGACAGGAGTGGCAAGAAATATTCAAAGTGATGAATAGCAAGAACCTACAACCAAGATTACTCTACCCAGCAAAGCTAACATTCAGAATTGAAGGTCAGATAAAGAGCTTCACAGATAAGAAAAAGCTAAAGAAGTTCATCACCACCAAACCAGTATTATATGAAATGCTGAAAGGCATTCATTGAGAAGAGGAAGAAGAAGAAAAAGATAAAGATAAAAATTATGAACAACAAATACATATCTATCAACAAGTGAATCTAAAAACCAAGTGAATAAAAAATCTGATGAACAGAATAAACTGGTGAATATAATAGAATCAGGGGCATAGAAAGGGAGTGGACTGACAATTCTCAGGGGGAAAGTTTCGGTGTGGGGGGTGTGGGAAGAGACTGGACAAAAATCGTACACCTATGGAGGAGGACAGTGGGGGGGAGGTAAGGGCAGAGGGTGAGGTGGGAACTGGGTGGAGGGGAGCTAAGGGGGGAAAAAAGAGGAACAATTGTAATAATCTGAACAATAAAGATACATTTAAAAAAAAAAAGAAAAAAAATTCCCTGGCTGTGCTTAAGAGCAGATTAGAGAAAACAGACCAAAGAATCAATATCAGCAAAACTGGTAGAAATGATCCAGTTTGAAGTTACAAGAATAAAAATATTAAAGAAACAGAACCCTGTGATTTGTGGTACAACATTGAAAAGTATAACATATGTATCCTTTGATATAGGTGGGGGGAAAAAAGAGCGGGAGGAAAAATATTTTAAATATTAAAATAATGGACAAAGTTTCCCCAAATTTATAAGAATCATAAATTTACAGATGTAAGCAGTTGAGAAAACATCAAGAATAATTTTTAAAATAGTTGAACCCCCTAAAATAAGAGAAACAATTTGGAAACAGTCAAATAAAATGACACATCCTATATAATAAAAGCCTAATATGCTAAGTGTCTGGTCTTCTGGTCGTCTGTTCAACCAATCAAAGCATAATATGCTAATGATATGCTAAGGACGCTCAACCGCTCGCTGTGACATGCATTGACCAGCAGGGGCAGACAGGTGATCAGTTGCTATGATGTGCACTGACCACCAGGGAGCAGACACTCTGACTGGTAGTTTAGCTTGCTGCTGAGGTCTGGCCTATCAGGACTGAGGACAGGCTGAACACACCCTGGAGCCCTCCCATGGTCCCTCCCCAGTTGGCCAACATCCTGTGTCCCTCCCCAGCCCCGATCGTGCACCAGTGGGGTCCCTCGGCCTGGCCTGGGCCCTCACACAATCCGGGACCCCTCAGGGGATGTCGGAGAGCCGGTTTCAGCCCGATCTCCCAAGCCAGGCCGGGGGACCCAACTGGTGCACAAATTCGTACACCGGTCCTCTAGTTAATACATAATAGAATGTGGTTACAATGACAGCTAAGTTGTCCTTAGAAAAAATGGAGGTTAAAAATGAAAGGAAAAACAAAATGGTCCAATGAGAATTTTATATCTAATAAAAATATCCTTTAAGACTGAAGATGAAATAAAGATGTTTCAGATAAACAAAAACTAAGTGAAACTGTCACTGTAGTGTGCAGAGCCATACTACAAGAAATAGTAAAGGAAGTTCCTCAGCCGAAGAAAACTGATGGAAATTTGGGTATTTGGAAATATGAAAATAGTGAATAGAGGTGAATATAAAAATAAAAGAAAACAGAAAGTTTACAATAAAATAGTTGGTGATAATTAAGTTAAAGAAAACAAATTATACTTCCAATGTCCACTGTGAAGAACATGGACTTGTTGAACATTTTCATATTAAGTTAAAATCATTTTAGTAGTTCCTGTTGAACTACTCTGAATCCTTAGATGCTCAAAATCCTTAGATGTGTCAAGTTTAGCAGCAAGCACTAATTTTAAGGGAACTGCTTGTTAGCATCACCCTTGTTAGATATTCCTGACACAAACAGTGAGACCACTTGGGCAATCAATATAAAAAGCATCTCTTGTGAAATTAATTGGAAAATTAGATTTCATGTTTAAATATGAATTCTAAGTGATTCGCTAAAACAGATTAAAATAGTTTTCAAACTAACCATGGCCCATGTCAGCTTCCTTCACTACATGCATCCTCTTTTTTAAACAAATTTAAACAAACGAAATAATGAAGGAAAATATCCTGACATTTCAGATCAGCTTACGTTAAGTGAGGATGTTCATTTCTATTGGAGTTACTAAGTTATTTGCTTTAATGCCCCTCATTGCTCTAACATGCCTTTATGCACCTTGACAAATGGTCTCTATTATGAAAGATGTATTATAAGGCTCAGGATTTGCTTTTACATGTACTAAAATTCAACCTTTGCAGGCCAAGGTAATATCATTTGTACTATGTTTGACACCTTATTACTTAAGTTAGCAGAGCATTTGAAGACTGGATGTTTAATAATGCACTTTTATAAAAGGATAAGAATTTATCATAGTGGGGGTGATGCTAAATGATTCTGAGCTTAAGAATAACTTTCTGCCCCTGTCGAGTAGCTCAGTTGGTTTGAGCATCATCAAGTACACTAAAAAGGTTGTGGGTTTTACCATATTCCAAGTTGGGGCACATACCTAGTCAGGCTTAATCCCCAATCAGGGCTCATATGAGAGACAACTAATAAGTTTCTCTCTCACATAGATGTTTCTCTATCTCTCTAAAATCAATAAATATACCCTCAAGTGAGGATTTAAAAAAATAATAACTTTCTGTAATTGTGTGAGAGAAGCATATTAAACAAGAAATTAGGAGTTCTGGATTCTAGTTCTTGCCTTGGTGGTAACCTAGATATGGCAGCTTCTGAAAATCACCTCGTCTCATTTGTTTTTGTAAAAACATGTACTGGAATGTTTCAAATATTCCTTTATATAAAGGGATAGTTTAATGTTTGCTATATTTGTAATGGGAAGGTTGAATTATATGAAAATGTTTGTTTGGTTTTCTTTTAAGCATGTTTCAAAGAGTTTATAAGCTATAGGTTTTAATATTCATTTCACTGAAGATAAGAAAGCATCCAGAATATGTGATAACAAAAAAATCGTAATTTGGGGCCTATTGTGTATCTTCATGATAAAAGGCCTATACATCTACACAATGCACAAAACACCTCTGAAGATCTGTTTCATATCTGATTCGACAAAATTTCAAGCATCAGTTGATGATATGTTTGGTGGAATATGTTAATACCTAGTTCTGCCATGAATATAAGTAGCATATTACAAAAGTCTATAGTTTGAAGTAAAGTTTTGAAGTGTAACTACCTTTCTTTGGTCATCCAAATGTGTCTATTATCCAGCTCAGCAAACAAGTCTGACCTTAGCAAAAACCAAAGAATTGTGTAAAGTGTGCTACTTTGTATTATAGGCAAATTTTTGTACTGTGGATATCACAGGATTCTGGCTTGTTCCATTTTACACTCACAATTCTACAATATATCTGACTAAACATGCGGTATTTATTTTTTAGCTCAAAATCCAGTTAATCTGATTGGAGAAATATGAGTGTCTGTCATAAAAAAATGATGGATGACATTTTTCATAGTATCGTATTTCTTTTTCATTTTGTTTATTACCTGAAACACCATATTAGTACCAGTTATAATCTTAAGAGTCTTAGAAACAAATGTTATCCACTGGAGAGTGCCTCAAGGCTCTTTAGGAAGAATATGGTCCAGCTGCTTGGGGTCACTTACACTCAGCTTCAGGCAGAAGAGAAACAGGTCTCCCAATAAGATCTGTCAGACGTATGTGCTTGCTAGCCAAAGGAGGGTGTGAGAAGCAAGCCCAACTACCCCAAAGGAAAAGACTGGAAAGAATCAGGCAGAAGATCAGAGCTAAACAGCCAAATAGAAATCCAGTTCTGGGATCCAGAAATTATTCCCCACTATAGTTATTATAAAGACTAGAGTGCTTCTATCAATGCAAAAGTAAACTCAAGCATCAGTCTGGTAATATCAATGATATGGATTCATAACGACACACTGTCAACAACTGTTTATTCTTCCATTAACTTGTAAAGTTTTTTTTTAGGGACTTTTTTCTCTCCTGAGTCAATTGGGAACAGAGGAGCAGCTGCAGCATCAGCACATGCGTTTTGCCAGTTGTTCAGAGAATAGACCAGATAATGACAATGGGTAGTAATACATGCATTTGGCAGTCATGTTTGCACAAAATGAGGGTAATCTTTAAAATAAGACAATTTTAATGGAACATTATGGCACCTGAGAGTATTGTGGAAGAATCTGACATCAGATACTTCTCAAGAGACAACTATGGGATTCCTCTCCTCTACAATAGCCACCCTTGGATCCAGTGGCAATCTTCAATCTGCTGATCCCACCCAGATTCCACGGTCTCTCTCTTCACTCCTGGCACCTAATTCTCTACCCAACTTAAATTCTCTTATCATTGTAGTCACTTTAATGCATTCACTTTGACTTCCTTGCTCCTCTGTTCATACACACAACAATAATTAAATCCAACTCTCTGTCTTTTGAATGTCTTACTTGTACTGCTCAATGTGGGTAGAGAAAAATGACCACAAATTTTAAGTGGGCCCTTAACACTACCCATCAGTCATTCTATATTTCTTTAGACCACACCTTTCCCACTCTCCTAGACTTGCTGACTTCTCATTTCTTCTCAAAATCTGATACCTCCTCCACCATAATCTTGCTTCCTTCTAGGTGAGAAGTTGCTGTAATCAGAAGAAAACAACCAGTAGTTCCCACCACCAGATCTCCCCACCTAAATATCTCTTTCTCCCATGTGCTACCTTGTTCCTACAAACATGAATGGATAGCACGTGCACCTAGAAAAATCCACCGCTCCACTGTGTTCTAGGTCTCATCCCCTCCTAACACCTATTTAAATAAGTTAAAATTCTCCCCTCTCTCTACATAAATGTCAATTTCCTCTTCTCTCATAAATCATTATCTTTATTGAAAACATGCTACATTTTTTTATCTTTTAAAAAATGCACTTCCTGGCTTTCTTTTCCCTTCAGCTACTGTCCTGTTTCTCACATTTTTTTTTTTTCACAGTAAAAACCAAAACAAACAAAATAATTATCTGCATTGTCTTCATTTCTCTCCTCTTGAATTCTCCATGTCACCAAAGCCAATGGACATTAGTGAATCCTCATCTTACATAACAGAGAAGCAGCAGCTGACACAGTTGATCATTCTCTTGAAACACTTCACTTGGCTTAGAGGACACCATTCTGCCTTGCTTTCTTCCTCCCTTTCTGGCTGTAATTCCTCCGTTTTTGTTCCTCTTATCTCCTCAACTATTAAAAATGTGCCTCCGTGCTTAGTCAAGAAAGTGTTTTTTCCCCTCTATACTCCATCTTTACATGATCCCATTACACCTGTGGCTTTAAATACCATATATGAGCAGTTGACCCTCCCCAAATGTGCATTTTCCCATGGACCTCACTCCTGAATTCCAGAACTATATATGTAATTGTCTATCTGACTGATCCTCTAATGACTAATAAGTATCTCAAACCTATATATTCCAAAAAAGGGTTGGCTATATTTCTCTACCCCCATGGATAGTTCTCTCATATCCATCAAGACTTGACTCAAAGTCATATTTTTAGTTTGCCTTTCCTGACCTCCCCTCCAAAACTCTTTTCCTTTTTGCCCTGACTTGGAATATGTTCTCCTTCCTTTCCTACATTTTTTCTCTTTGTAGTTATTGCTATCTAACATATTATTTATTTTACTGATTTATCTTTAGTATTGTTGGTCTCCCTCATGAAGAACAGGGTATTTTCCTGTTTTGTTCATTGCTGTATCACAAGCAATTGGAACAGTGTCTGGCATATAGTAGGCATTCAATAAATATTTACGGTATGAATAACTGGGATATGATAGAAATGTGATGCATGGTTTCCACTAAAATGTCTCATATGCACAAGACTTAGTGCACTTAAAATTATTCTATTTTTCTAGCCATCTCTTTGACTCTTCTCCATACTAAATTGTTTGCATATTTTCAGATATACTTGAGAACAATGATCTATACCTAAGTTCTTTCCCTATTATAAACTAGATACACACATCACTTCATGTGCATCTGGGTGAAAAAGAATAAATAGCTCCATGACTATGGAGGGGGCCATCAGAAGCCTCTCTGTTACAACAGGTTGCATTCTCTTCTTTCTCTGTGTTGCCCCACATCTGTGCTAATTGTACCACCATTTTCTGAGCAAATAAGACTCTTTGTGCATCTCAGTCAACACAGTTTCTTCTGCTTAAAGTAGTCATTCTTCTTTCTACAACTGAGTGATTGTCATTGTTCAAGATCTTAACCAGATTTTCCTCACCTCTGTGAAGTTTACATTATTCCCAGCAGAATGATTTATTCCTTCCTCTATGTTCATATCACTATTGTAGTTAACAGTCAGATTGAGGTCACTTGTTTACATATTTGTCTCCCACACTAAATTATGAGCTTCTCATAAGCACAGATATCTCTGTGTCTTCAGCATTTAATCAAAGTCTTTCACATAGTACATATCAAATCTTTGCTTAAGGCACCCATCAACCTATAGAATGAAATTGCAATTCAATGTCAGAATAAAACATTTAAAAGATTAGCTTCAATAAAATAACACAATATAGTTCTCAATATAATTTCACCACAAGTCTACCAGAGTCAGAAATGCTAAAAACAATAAACTATAAATATTTCAATATTTTATTAATTTCAAATTTTAAAATTTGGCCTACTTAAAATGATCTACATAGAAATATAAAAATAAGTGGCTTGTTTTGTTTTTTAATTACAAATTCATTTCTAGGTTAAGACTTATAGCACTAAAATGATTGTATGAAATTTATTTTAAACCAAGAAAGCCAGCAAAATTTTAGTGAAATCATAAGTAGATACATTTTTTCAGGGCATTATTGGTACATGCTTTGTATTAGATTTTTAAAGTTTGTGTAACCAAATGGAGAATTTTTAAAAGTTAATTAAGAGTTCTTATTTTTCTCTGCAGTTATGACTGGTAAAATGGCAAATTTAATGTGGCAATGTTCATTTCATGGGAGAATTTAAATATCAAATTGTGATTAATTAGTTGTAAAAAAGAATAATATTAATATAAATTATGACTCCAATTTGTTAATTTAACAAAGACCTGTTATTTCCTTTCATACTGCTCTGACAAAATAATATTCAGATTGACAGTGGTTGAGTATCTTTTTAAAAATTTTATTTCAGAGAGGAAGTGAGAGGGAGATAGAAACATCAATGATGAGAGAGAATCATTGATCGGCTGCCTCCTGCACTCCCCCAATAGGAATTGAGCCCACAACCCAGGTATGTGCCCTGACCTAGAATCGAACCTGAACTCCTGGTTCATGGGTCCACACTCATTCACTGAGCCACACCAGCCAGACTGAGTATCTTAACTTTGACATTTATGTGTACAATTTTTATCAAATACTTTCCCTATTTTCCAAGATAAACATTTTAATTTAAGTTTTTCAAGTTAAGTCTTTAATAAAAGAGATTTACCTGTACAATTTCTCTATGAACATCCGCCTTTCATAACCTGGATTTTTTCATTATATAATATTTTTAAGACAAAATTGTCAAGTGTACTGTAATAATGGTACAGAAGTTCCAATACTAAAATATTCACCTAGATTAAAAAGAATTATCATGTAATAGCAGTTCTCTCTTTTTAATCTTCACCTGAGGGTATGTCTATTGCTTTTAGAAAGGAAGAGAGAGCCGAAACCGGTTTGGCTCAGTGGATAGAGCGTCGGCCTGCGGACTGAAGGGTCCCGGGTTCGATTCCGGTCAAGGGCATGTACCTTGGTTGCGGGCACATCCCCAGTGGGGGGTGTGCAGGAGGCAGCTGATCGATGTTTCTCTCTCATCGATGTTTCTAGCTCTCTATCCCTCTCCCTTCCTCTCTGTAAAAAATCAATAAAATATATTTTAAAAAAAAAGAAAGGAAGAGAGAGAGAGAGAGAGAGAGAGAGAGAGAATGAATCATGGATGTGAGAGAGAAACATGGATCAATTGCATCCCATATGCATCCTGATCAAGGATCGAACTCACAACCTAGGTATGTACCCTGACCTGGAATCAAACCCGCGACCTTTCAGTGTATAACAATCTAACCATCTGAGCCACACCAGTCAAGGCTGTAATAGCAGTTCTTAAAGTCAGAGGGTTGCTTCTTCTGGTCCCATGCTAAATTCCTTCTATACCGTAGCAATGAGATGCCTGCTTTCCCTAGCAAACTCTGACATTAACCTTCCTTGACAATCTTATTGGGAAGTGGCCTACATTTCTTTTATTGGAAGAAGGAATATCATATCAAGAACTTAAGTTTTTCTTTTGCCTTGTATCTCCAGGGCTATTTTATTCAATATGTAGGTATGTGTGTGTGAGAGAGAAGCACACAATGTTCAATAGCATGTCCTCTAGAAATCAGGTAGCAGGAAGTAAAACCAATTATCCTTAGTGTCCACTCCCGAAAGCACCTGAGGCAAACACCTACAGGATGGCATTTGAAGAGATTATATCTCTGCTTTCACCAAGATTCCACCAGAAAACTGAGGTAAGACAATGTTAGCCATAGCTTCTATTTATTTACTGAGTGCTTAATATGTGCCAACTGTGCTGCAGGAGATCATTTCTTATCCTCATCTCTAATGTCAAAACAGCTTTGCCAACTTTTCCATTTTACAGAAGAGGAAAATGAGGTTAAAAAGCCTAAGGAATCTGTCCAAATTTATATGGCTAATATGTGCCAGAAGCCAGACTCAATTCTAGTCTCTCCAATGTACATAATAGGAGATGGTTGAAGACAAAGAAGAAGGATATTAGCTTCTAGTAAGGCTCATTTCCCTCTCTTTCCCTGGACATGTAGAGATGGGCAACCTGGAGGGAGAATTGCTTCCATCCCATAGCTTGAAAAAAAAAAATAACCTTCTGGATTCACAATTTGTTCCTGAGTTACTAGCCAAATTGTAGTCTCCAAAATTGGCTAAAATTTCATAAAAAGTTTCTCTACAATAATGCTTCTCTAATATTTTTTAAAATTTTTTTATTTGTTGAATTTAGAGAGGGAGGAAGGTGGGGGGAAGTGTGAGAGAGATTGATTTGTTGTCTACTTATGTATGATCCTATTTTTTTTCCTAATCCTAACCCTAGGACATAGTCATTGACTTTTAGAGAGAGGAGAAGGGAGAGAGAGAAAGACATCCACTGGTTGCCTCTTGTATGTGCCCCGACCAGCTATCAAACTTACAACCTAGGTATGTGCCCGGACCAGGGATAGAACTAGCAATCTTGGCGAATAGGGATGACACTCTAACCAAGTGATCCCACAGGGCTTCTCTAATATTAATGCAGCATTAAACCAGTTAGAGTCTTATAAAAACATTGAGATTTTTATTTTGTAGGGTGGGGTGAGGCCCAAGATTCTGCTTTCTAATAAGCTCTCAGGCAATACTGATACAATTGGTCTATGAACCACACTAAGAGCCGCAAAGCTCTATGCAAAGGTAAGCATCTCTCCTTTGCCTCTTCATTGCAGTGGTGGATGGATATAAGGGAGAGTTGATGAACAGGTCTCAACATCATTTTGTGCAAAAATATTAACACGATTCATGGACCCTATGCAACGTTAATTATTCATGTCTCAAATCATTTATCCCAATTTCCTTTAATTCCACCTCTCATTGCTCACATTTGACCATTATAATCCATAGTTCCTTAGAGAAAATATGTAGTGATTTTTAGTATGATTAACATTTATTTTCAACTTTAATAAAGACCATAAAGACAACTGATTGAAACAAATGGATATTCTGAATCATTCAATTTCTTAATGCACATTACACTCCTCTTTCCACGATGTGGCCAAGAAAAAGATTAGCCTCTTCAAGTGATAACTAAAGTATATATTAATTATGTGTTATGTCCTCTATTAGACGACAGACATGGAAGACAATAAAAAATCCAACTCTGTTTTGGGAGAGTATACTCCAGTGGGAGAAACAGAATTGTATGTGGAAAGCATGTGGGCATGTGTGTGAGTATGCATGTATACTTATGAGGTGCAGCCAACTTTTCCCAGGATCATGAGAATAGTGATCAGGGAACATTTCACAGAATACCTGTGTCTATAACTAGCACTGCTTGGGAAAGAACATTCCAAACAGTATTAAAAAAATACTCAGCTACTCATAGGCATGAAATAACATAGTATGATCTGGTATATTTGGCTCTAATGGTGGTTGAGACAAGTATGAGAAAAATCTAGGCTTCTGTGGTAGCCTTAATTCAGGCACCAGATATAGAGAAGTCTGTAAGCCGGAGAGAAAGAAGCATGGGAAATGAACAATTAATAACTTCATGAAAGGCTTGCCAGTCACCAGGCATAGTTAAATGTGTTCTTCCAGGTTTAGGGGACATGAACTATTAATAGATATAGTAGTAGTTAATACCAATTTCTTTTTCCCCTGACTTAGCTAAGTGGAATTAACTATGGCTTTTCTTAAACTCTCTTGCTCCAAAAGTAAAAGAAAGACTTGTGATTCCCTGAGTAGCAACTGCATATTAGGAAACATAAGTTACCGTATGCAGCACCACACAAAGACTTGCATGCACAGTGGGAATGAGTTAGCATAACCTGAGAATCCACACAGTAGAGGGTTTCATATACTACTAACCAATCCCAGCTTCCTTTGATGTGTTCTCTTTTGAAATAAAAAGGAGTTAAAGATTTCATTTTTTAAGTGTCTGTTTATCCTAGCACATATTGAAAGAGCAATGCATACAGGTATGTAGAAGAGGCTCTCTATAACGCAAATGAATTATTTATATTCTCATTCCTTTTGTAGCAGCGAGGGCACCTAAAGGACCATGTGTGCAGTCTTACTCACAAAGCATTTTTATAGCATTAGCTGGCAAGGGATCATTAGAGGTACCCCACTCTTTAAAAGGATATATACCCTAAGTTACCCTATAAAGATCAATATCTCCATCTAAACAAGGCAAGTCCAAAAAAATAAGCCTAGCAATTTGTTATAGATTTCAACCAGTCTTGGATTTATCCTAAAACTCAACCACTAAAATAGAAACCATTACATTAATAACTTCATGAGAAGTCTAGTTATAGGTCACTTGTCCTACTTACAAAATCTCTTTATTTTTCTCATTATTTTTATATGTATATAGCTTGATACTATCTGACTTCTTAGCTGTGGTCATTCTTTTCAGGATTTTCCACAGGGAAACTTCAAACTGGACACAGAGATAAAACAGGCTTATACTGCCAAGAACATACTTAAAAATAATTCTTATTCAGTTCTGTGGTTTAAGTTTCTTGGGAGATGGGAGGAGAAGAATGTTTTCTCATCCTCATGCTCTGGAGTAAATGTAAGCTTTCTACAACGTGTTAGGCTGACTGCAATGAAATGAAATTCTACCATATATCAATACAATGATGATGTATTTATAGAACACGAACCACAGGAGAGCTATAGTGAGCACTTTCAATAAACCTCAATTAAAGTGGTCAATATTGCTAAAAGAATCTTTAAGGCACCTCTCACAGAAAACTTCTTGGAGATTAGTTTTAAATGCTGAGATAGACAGAGTGCTTCAAAGAATAATGGGAAGTAAATGCCAGTGTTTAAGTTCTAGCTCTCAGGATTTCAAGGTTATGGCTTGAATAAATAAAAGCTTCATGATCCTTGAATAAAAGGTATTTTTACCTTTTACACTTGAAAAAGTAAACATGGGCAGTATCCTATATAAAGACTTATAAGATGCCCTAACTGGTTTGGCTCAGTGGATGGAGCGTCGGCCTGTGGACTGAAAGGTCCCAGGTTCGATTCCAGTCAAGGGCATGTACCTTGGTTGCGGGCACATCCCCAGTAGGGGGTGTGCAGGAGGCAGCTGATCGATGTTTCTCTCTCATCGATGTTTCTAACTCTCTATCCCTCTCCCTTCCTCTCTGTAAAAAAATCAATAAAATATATATTTTTTAAAAAAAGACTTATAAGAGTACACCTGTGCTAAATCCCTTTGAACATGTTTACCCATGTTTTTCCTAAAATGTTAAATTTTTCTTATTCCTCTTCTATGATAATTTAGAGACATATTTCTTATCAGTCATGGTCCATTTGAAGTCCCACTTCTACAAATCCTTTCCTTTATGTTCTAGTTTTATGAAAATCTGCACAGCCAAATATGGTGCTTGATTACAGACTCTTAGAGCAATTGACAATGTTTCTTGTAAATTTAAGCTCCACCCCTGAAAAGTAGGTTCCTGAAAGGCAAGCTTCATGCTATACTTTGCTTTACAATCCCCCATATTAATAAGCAGAGCTCTAATCACGTTGTGGCAGCTTTGTTTAAAGGGCAAACACTGATAGACGGGTTCCACATCTTAGGAAAGCTTTCAGAGCTCACAAGCTAATCAGCATCTTAGTTAGCAAAGTACAGACACTGTCAGATGAGACCTGCAAAGTCCTGGATGCAAAGAACTAAGGACTATAAGGGTGGGAGAGGGTAGATTTAGAAAAAGAGATGCTTTAGAGAGAGAGAGAGAGAGGGAAAGACAAATGACAGTTTTCCCCAAGACAGGCCCTATGAACACTTTCATTTGGGTAGTAAAGTTCTTTTTGAAGAGTAGACCCTCAAGGGTTCTTTCTCAGATGGAAAACCCTGACAAAAGGGAGACCCTTGGAATACTCTGGTGCAGTTTAACTCTCAGGTGTCCAAATTAGCTAACCCAATGAAGAAAGTTGTTCTTTACTGAGCTAAAGCCAGATAGTCTTTCTTTTCACTGGTACTGGTGCCTTAGGATTCAGTGATTCATTTATTCATTCATTTAACAAATGTTTAGTGCACACCTGATATGTGCTTTAACACATTCTGAGGGCTGAGAGATTCTACTGTGAGCAAAATGAACTTGGACCCTAACTTTAGATGGTCCTCTCTACTGGCAGACGAAAACATTAACCAAATAATGACACCAATATGAAGCTAACAATTTAAAAAGCTGGTTAGTGCGATAAAGAAAAGGCATAATGATCCCTGACTGGTTTGGCTCAGTGGATAGAGCGTCGGCCTATGGACTGAAGGGTCCCGGGTTCGATTCCGGTCAAGGGCATGTACCTTGGTTGCGGGCACATCTCCAGTGGGAGGTGTGCGGGAGGCAGCTGATCGATGTTTCTCTCCCATCGATGTTTCTGACTCTCTATCCCTCTCCCTTCCTCTATGTAAAAAATCAATAAAATATATTTAAAAAAAAAAAAAAAAGAAAAGGCATAATGAGCCCTGAGCACATTTGACAGAGAAAGCTGATCTAATGTAAAAGCAAGCAAAGAGGGCAGGACTGTTCTGGCAGGAGAAAAAGCATAAGATCATGAGAATGGAAGGAACCATGAAACTTTCCAAGAACCAAAAGAAAGACTCTTCTTAAAAAGTTGTATGAACTGAAGATTGAAAATCCTTCAACACTTGGTGAGCAATTCCTTAGGCTGGCATTGTGGTCCTTTGAATAAGAGAACCCAGAGGGCTCAGTGCTCTGCTGTGGGCCAGAGAAGGCTCTCCTCTCCTCCCTTTCCTATCCGGCTGGGTTTGTGCCTTTGTGGGCAATGCCTGGCAAGACCCCTGATTCCAACCAAACTCTGAGTGGTTTCCAAAGTCATATGTGATCTGTTGCTCAGTAGAAAAATTCACAGAAAGTTCAGGCTGATGGCATAGTAAAGGTACCTGGACTGTTTGCAGGACTGGTCTATCTTAGAGACGGTCTTGTAGCCAATGTGATCTCTTTTTATTAAATGTATTATTCTTCCAGCCTTAGTTCCAAGGATAAAAGGAAGGTAAGCAAGTTGAGCAGTTGGCACTGGAATCTCAGCTGGGGTCCTAACCTTTTTTAAGGGATCACCTAATTTAGTTGAATAGCAATGCTCTTTTTTAAGTCTTCAAATTATATTAAAAATCTGCTATCTTCAGTGTAAGCAACTGAGGTCATAGAAGTGAAATTGCCACAAGCTGTGTTGTAACTTTGAGCCAAAGCTGAAGGCGCTCTCCCTCACAGGAGCACACAGGTCCTTTCCCTTTCTCTCCCCCTCCCTGCCCCAGGCCTGTAAACCATTAGTTTCCCCACTCCCAAGCTCCAGGCCCTTCCTTTATCTCTCTAACTTGTTTGCTGGACCCATTTCTTCTAGAAATTACTTCTTCCTCTTTGATTTACCAAATAAATGTTCTCTTATAGTTTGGGTCTCAGCTCTAAATTCTTTCCTAGCCAGAACCCAAGAACCTAATATTTTAAAAAAATAATAATCTGAAGATATGACAAACTTAGAGGAGAAATATAACTAAAATTGAACATAAAATTAAAGTATATTAAACTCAAAGGCTTGTATCATGCCTCTATTTATTTAATGCCATGTTGCCACCTAGTAAGGCTTTTAAAAATTGAACATGGGATTTAGGGTAGTAGAGTTAAATGTGATAGAGAAAATGGATGTTAGAAAGCAGGCCATTGCTACTTGTGATATTCTCAGAAAGTTAGAAGCTTTGTGTTAAAAAACATTTCTATAATAATTCAGTTAGGATAAGTATCTTTTACTGAAACTTAATTGTTTTATCTCAACTTTTCTATGCCACAGGTACCTTATGAATAACTAATTTTACTCTTAGAAAAATTTCAATTTTCCAGTCTTGAAGCTTTAAGAATATAGGCATATTGAAATCTGTCTCAACATGTGGATTTTTCCTTTTTTAATTCTCATTAAGAACTCATTGGTATCCTGAGGGTACAAGGGCATTGCATTCACTTCATTGCAAAAATTCCCTTGATTTTCTCAGTTCTCCCCTGTGGCTCCCGCTTTGCGAACTGCTTCTATATTACACTTATTTTGCTACTTTTAAATCAGAGTTTTATTGGTGGGAAGTTCCTAAGGTTCAGGATTCTTTTGTATGTAAATCTTATCTGGTTTACATATCAGCACCACCCAGCTTCCAAAACAGCTGGTGAGCTACGCCCTTAGTTTTACAAGCATGGTCCTCTCATTGTAGACCTCTGCAATTCCTCTGGTAAAACATCCTCTTAACCTGTAGTCATTAACAATATTTAAGAGCAACCTTACTAATCCTCTCATGAATGTTGAGATCCATGTTTCATTATAGTATATGGTTTTGTTCATTGTTGAAGCATAACTGAATCAATATCCCCAAAGCACACTATGTACTATAGTCAAACTGTCTACATGTGTAAAAGCAATACTCAGATCTTCAAGTTCCATTTCCCTTGCTCTACTTAAGAAGCCAATCCTCGTGCCTCTGTAGGCACTTAGCTTTATCAGTATTATTCCAAACAGACTCCAGGAAAATCTGTGCTGTAACTCCTGACCTATGTAAAAGTGTCCAAGATGCAAATCCTTTGAGGGACACTCTTTAGTGGAGCAAGTGGTATACTATGTAAGCACTCACGAAGCGGTTTCCATAATGCTGTTTAAATTACTGTACTGGAAACCTTACTGTCCCTATGGAGAGATGACTCCATGCCATCTTCAGAAAGCCTTGAGGTCTTGAAAACTGTCCTACAGTTTGAATACTTACTCTTTCTGCACGATTGCACTGTCTTGTGAGCTCATGTTTTCTCCAGCAGACAGAGCTGGACTTCTTGCCTAAAATATGAAGACTAACCCCTTCCTCCTGAACCCAGTCTATACTCAGACATAGAATGCTGTGAAAGACAGAACAATCGATTTCACACACCCCCAAACGACACAGGCTCTTAGCCAGTCCCTCAAACACATAGGTCTCTGCTTAAGCGCATCCTGCCTCTGCTGCCTGGTGCTCTCACAGACTGAAGCCTAAATAAAGGAGCAGTGTGGTTGCCGTAGCAGCTCCACTCCCAGCCCGGCTCAGGACTCCTTAATAAGCACATGTGGAGGGCAGGACAAGAGGACAGTCCCTCCCTGCATGCTAGCTCTGGGACACGAGCTTTCTTCTTGCACAATGGATCAGAATTCAACAGCAGAAAGACAAAACAAAACGTAAGACGGAGAAGGGCAGCTTTATCTTTCCAGAGATGAATGGCAGGCAAGTACCCTCTGTTTTCACCTGTCACTTCCCATGAGGAGAGTCCAATGTAAAGTGTCACACAGGCGTGCCTCTTTTCTTAGAGACATTGTTTACTAGCCCCCTTACCGACAACAAAAAAGTGCTTTTTTAGGTTATGTCCAAAGAAATGCAATCTACCCTTTTAAAAATGGAAACCTGTAATTGCCCAGAAAATATCTTCTGCTAGCCTTGCTGGGTAGTTTGTACTTGAAGTAAAACCGTCACCACTCACTCCCTATTCAAGCCGAAATTTTAAAAGGCAAGCAAACTGAAAGGAACCACGAGCCAGCCCGTCCCTGTCAGAAAACAGCCCTAGGAGCAAATCACGTTGGGGAAAGGCTCAGCAACCCAGAGAGACCATCTCCTCAGGACAGGCACAGAGATATGGAGCCATTTTTCACGAGGTTCACAAGAACATGTCAGCTCACAGCCGCCCGGGCACTGCCAGAGCACGTCTTAATTTGGTCAAAAGGGACCTGGCCAGTCACCCTCTCGGGACATTTTTTTAAAGAGTCCATTATAAATCCGATTCCCTCTGCTCCCAGCACCTTCTTGAGAGAGTCTTTGGCAACTGAATGGCACAGATCTGCATCCTATTCTAAACTCAATGCCTTCCCCCATTGCCTTTTAAAATGTGAATTAGACACTTCTGAGCTAATAGTTCGGAGGGAGGGGGGAACAGGAAGGAAAAAACCCTTCTCCCCACTCCCCACCCTCTGTCAGCTCCTGGACTAATACCTCTGGGCAGTTTTCTCCAGAACAGAGCAGATTCTGGACCAGGGCACAATGGCAAATTGGCATACAAGTCTGCGGCCACAGAAAGCACAGGCGGTGCTTTCTTTGTAAAAACACAGAAAATACACATGCAGGAACAAAAGACACTATCTGCACAGCGAGAAACAAGAGGAATTATGTGTCTGTTCTCCATACCTCTGTATCCACTTATTAAAAATAGTTTTGTGGCTATTTTAAGTATGACATGTTGTATTCTTTCCTCTTCAAACCAGGTCGCAAGAAAATTCATTTTTTAAGCTTTGTCTCCAATGGGAGGTAAAACACACTCTGCCGGAAGAATACCTGGGGTGTGCCTTGGTTGGTAGGGTGCCATTTCAAACTTATCACATTTGAACTCAATTATGTGGGGAATTCAGATAAAGCAAATGCAGTCTGATATCTCTGAATTATTCTGACATTACCAAGAAACGCCAAGTCAGCAGATATTTGCTGTTTACGCTTCCTAATAACCTAATCATGCATGTGCAGCCTTCTGAGCAAAACGCTAACTATCCTCCCCAAAGCCACCTGACAATCGAGGGCTGAAACCCACATTCTGACTCAGAAGGAGACATCATGACGGCTCTCCACTGGCTGTCTGAAACAAAAGCTCCGCAAGCCACCGAGAGGCATCTGGTACATGAAGTGAGCGTCGAATCAAGTTTAGGTTCACATCTGGTGGAATACGGCACTACCTACCCAGGGGTTGGGGAGCAGAGGGTTGAGGGGTAATGAATAGAAAACACACACAGAGAGATACAGAGAGAGACCGAAGCCAGACCCCGGTCCGCTTCGGCTTACTAACCTAGAGCTGTGTTCAGAGGAAGCAGGGCAGCCGCTCGTCCTCTCCCACCTTTCCATGGTCCTCTGTCAGTGTCTTCTCAAACCACCTGTGCTTGTACGGGTCCAACCCATTTTCAGATCAGATAGTTTTCTTGATAGAAGGAGTCTCAGCTGAGCTTTGATTTTTGCAGCATGGATGTCTAGAATTTTCCTCTTTGAGCCAGACACAGCCACAAAAACTGCTGCTGAGGTCTTTTGTTTTCCCCTCCTCTCTAAGATGAAGCATGCAGCACTTCTCTCTCTCTCTCTCTCTCTCTCTCTCTCTCTCTCTCTCTCTCTCTCTCTCTCTCTCTCTCTCTCTCTCTCCTTGTCTCCTCTCTTCCTCTTTTTCTCCCCCTCTGCTCTCTCACACTCACTCCCCTGTTTCTTTCACCAACCCCCTCCAGCAACCTCGCCCCATTCCCATTCAGTCGGGGTCATTTACATCTCCAAGCTTCAGACCTGTGTTCCCTAGGCGCCTGCCTCTCACTTTAGGATTTCCTCAACTAATGGGAGGGGGGGGGGGGCGGCTCTAGGTGAAGTCAGGTGACCCCTCCTTCAAAGCCCATGAGATGGATGGAGTGTGTGAATTTTAATATACACACAGGCACATTTACATTACAAAGCACCGAGGAAAACCTATCTGCCAGAGATTAGGCATTTTTGCTTTTGCTTTCATCGTCCCAGCTTAGCAATTAAGAGAAGCTAGTATAGTTTACAGAAATGTAATTAAACTTTTCAGTGTTAATAACAAGTCTGTACACTTTCAGAGTCATCCAACGGAACAATTCTTTTAAACTTGTAAGCATGACTGTTTCTTTTTTCTTTTGAGGGTCAAAGGAGTCAGTCATTTTACTATTTACACACTTTTCAAACTGGTCTTTTCTTTGACATCTCATTCAACTCATCTCAAAGTTAAGGACCATCATAAAATATTTTAAAAAGGTAATAGGAAAGGGAAAATACCTGACGGAAAACCAGCACACATAACGTGGATAGAAATCGATAGATTTTTATTGTGGAACTAGACTCAATAATGAGTAATTTTTGGCTCTTAGGCAAATAACCTTTCCCTTCTCTGCTTCAGTGTCTCTGTCTGAAAAAAGAATGTAAGTGTAATAAATGTGCCATTTCTCTCCCCACCAATTAAGCAAACGTGGTGGGGAGTGATGCCCAGGTCGATATGCCACTCAGGGCACCAGTTACAGAGGCAACTGGAAAAACTTGCGCTAACCTTGTACAGTGTTCAAGTTCAATTTATAGTCTCCACACTACATCCTAAGAGCAAATCTGTTACCACTTCGTTCCCTGCTTCAAAGTTTTTGATATCCATGGCAAGCATATTCCCTATCTCTGTCATCAGATAGGAATAGTATGCATTCTGCTCATCAAACACTGCAAAGAAAAGTGAGATACTCTCCAGAAACTCTTTTGAGATTTAAAAAATATATATGTAAAGTATGTTATAAAGCTATACTATAAGTACTTAGAAGGAGGATCAATAAGTTTGTTGAGAACAAGACTCAGACTAAGAATCTCTCAGCCTATGGGGCTCCATGCATGGATTCTTCATTTGGAGAGTCTAGGGAGACTGGTGCCTCAATAAACAGGAAAATGGGGAGGGCAGAGCTGACATAGCATTACCCACCTAGCTCGGAAGATAACATTTCGAACTCTCACACAAACAGCCTCTCATTCTCCGGAGAGAGATGCCAGGAGAGCATCGCATTTACTGCTGGGACTGGGCACTCCAGGGGAAATACATACAGTGTACCCCATAAACACCACTCAGAGGCAAGCATGAAATGAGTAACAGCTATTCACTCCTCTCGCTTGTTTTGTATTTTAAAAGCCTTACTTTGCATAGAAAAGATCCTATTAAGGTTTTTAAAATAAATTATAGGCTAACTGGCTGCAAATGTAGCTTCAATGTGTACTACAAAAACTGGCACCAAAACATTGGACAATAACAAAAACAAACAAACAAAAAACTTCTCTTAGAAAAGTAAGTTGGGTTAGGCAAATTTAGGAAGACCTAAAATTTCGTAGGATAAAAACATGAAGGATTTCACTTTACAGTCTCTTACAACCAAATTAGCTCCTTTTCACCTGTCTTTTTTTTTTTTTCCTTCTAACGTTGGGTGTCTTCATTTTGCATTTACCAATTCTTTTTCCCTCCACTTCACCTGTTGGCCTTTCTTCTTTTTGGCCATGGTATCACTTTCCTTGAAAGTGCAAAGTGTTGGCAATGAGAGAGAGTGGGGAAGACCTATCTTATTTTCTGTCAAATAACACTTGGACTTTAACCCAAACTCTAGTGTACGAGGACTTTGAAGCTCCATGTTATTCCAACAAAGAGGCATGAACCTGGAATCTAGACTCCATTTATTTTATTACTAAAATCAAAGCATCTTGATTTAAAGAGACTGCTTAAAGCAAAAAAAAAACCAAAAACATAAATTAGCAAAAATGTTAGAGCAACTAATGGCTTCCGTTACTCAAAGAACAAACTGAAGTACTGACAGAAAGAATAAATCTACTCATGCATTAATTTATTCAACCAATGGTTATTGAACACTTCCTTTATGTTAAGCACTATCTAAGCTAAGTACAAGATAAACAAAACAAAATCTGGGCCCTTTCGGAAGTTGAACATATGTACCACTGACATACAATAGATGTTAATGTAAATTGTCATGGAAGGTCAGAAAAGGGGGACATTTCTCCTTAGTGGGATGCAGGATGCTTACATTAGAATTGGTGACATTTGAAATGAGCCTTTTAGAATGGATTTTCTGGGTAAGAAAGCAAAGGCAAAGAGATTTCAGTCTAAGAGATACAAAAAAGCATGAACAAACAGAAACCTGTGTTCAGTTTGTTGTTACGGGACCACAGGGTGCTTGTAGGGAGGGGGTGGTTTGAAAGGTAGATCAGAACAGGCTGTGAATGATCTTGAATGCTCTGCCCAAGTATTTGTGTTTTACCTGAGATGCAGTGGTAAGCTATTTAAGGTTCTTTGGCTGGTCAATTATTTGTTTTACAAAGATTATTTTGGCAGGAAGGCAAAGGGTAATTTATAGCAGTGTTTCCAAAACTTTCCTAATAATAAGAATAACCTGCAAGTGATTGTAAATACATAGATTTCTGGGTTCCACTCCAAACCAAGAGAAGAAGGTCAGGAATCTCTATTTTTAAAAAATATCCCAGGGGATTAGACATATAAGGATAGTTGCACAGAGAATTAATATACCCAAGATCATTATTAAGCCAAATGAAAGACTTTTGCTTTTTTACATTAAAATAATAGATTTTTTACATACAGGTTGAGAACATTTATCAGAATCAAATATCATAAATGTGCTCATGTTGTACCATGAAGTATAAAATCCTATATGATAAAAGCTTAATATGCAAATTGTCCTCTCTCGCTATGATGTGCACTGACCACCAGGAGGCGGCGCAGAAAATGGTGGGCATCAGCGATGCGGCGCTGGCAGCGGGCAGCAGTGGAGGTGCTGCTGGCCCCCAGGACTGTGGCGGGATGATGGAACAGGTGAGCAGGCAGCACCAGGCCAAGGCGGGTGCACGGGGCCGATCACCTCACAGACAGTGACCAGAGGTGGCGGGGGCGGGGTGAGCGGGTGGCAACAGGCCAAGGTGGGGTGTCAGGCAGGGCTGCGGGGCTGCAGGGCTATGGGGCTGCGAGGCTGGGGGCACGAGCTGGGGCTAGGAGGCTGTGAGGCTGGGGGAGTGAGATAGGGCCCGATCTCCGCAGGCCACCACAAGGGACCACACCCATGCACGAATTTTGTGTAGCGGGCCTCTAGTTATAAATAACAGTCCAGGTCATCTGATTTCTGTTTTGTCTTATGTGAAACCTTTTGTCCTGTTAGGGTCTTTCTCACATCTAGGGCTTTGAAATCCCTTCCTAAAATAAACTCCCTCCCCTTCCTTTCTTCATCTCCAATTTATTCATCCTTCAAGAACTCCCTGCTAGCATCATGCATATGAATCTGCCCCTTCTCTAGTACAGTTTATACTTAAGGCATATTGATATTAGAACAGCAGCCTGAGGAATAATACTACTAATATACAACTCTCACATCAGCATGCTTTTTAAATTCTCACAATAACTATAAAATACTATTGCTACCACTTAATCATTGAGGAAACTGAAGTCTGGATACATTAAATAATTCACCAAATGTCAGAAAACTAATAAATGGAAGTTACTAGATTACGACTTCAGTCAGTCTGTCCTAGATGCATTAGATATCATATCTTATTTCCTAATTATCCAGATCACAATATTTAGTAGTTGAATATCTCAGTATGTATTTTTTAAGATAATGGAGAAAAAGATCTATATTTTTTATTCTTTTTTAAAAAAACAATTCTTTATTGTTTAATGTATTACATAAGTCTCCTTTTCCTCCATTGACCTCTCCCGGCTGCCCCCAACCCCTAGCACATGCCCTCACCCATTGGTTATGCTCATATGCATGCATACAAATTTTGTTACAGCTTTGCTTTCTATTATTGCAAACTGGCTAAAGGCTCAATTTGAGGAGCTGGATGCTGGCGTTGGGTTTAAAGGCTTTCTCTGCCACTTTTAAGGTGTATGAGCAAGGGCAAGTCATTTAATTTCTCTGTGCTTCAGTTTCCTGATCCATCTCATAGTTGTATCTTGAGAATCTGTGTTAAGTACTTACTATAATTCCTAAAACTCATGAAATATTGAATTTTATTTTTTACTAGAGGCCCAGTGCACAAAATTTATGCACTGGGGGGGGGGGTGTGTCCCTCAGCCCAGCCTGCACCCTCTCCAATCTGGGACCCCCCTGGGATCGGGCCTAAACCGGCAGTCGGACATCCCTCTCACAATCCGGGACTGCTGGCTCCTAACCACTTGCCTGCCTGGCTGCCTGATTGCCCCTAACCACTCTGCCTGATTGCCCCAAACTGCTCCCCTGCCGGCCTGATTGACACCTAACTGGTCCCCTGCCAGCCCGATAACCCCCAACTGCCCTCCCCTGCAGGCCTGATCCCTCCCCCAAACTGTCCTCCCCTGCAGGCCTGGTTGCCCCTAACTGCCCTCCCCTGCTGGCCATCCTGTGACAACGTGGGGGTGGCCATCTTGTGGTGACCACCTTGTGGCAGCCATCTTGTGATGATGTGGGGGCGGCCATCTTGTGACGACATGGGGGTGCCCATATTGTGATGACATGGGGGCGGCCATCTTGTGACATGAGGGCGTGAGTGTGAATTTGCATATTGCCTTTTTATTATATAGGATTATTATTGTTGTTGCTATTAATAAGTGAGAAGCAAATACTCTATGTATCCAATCAGTTTTCCATCTCATCAGAGATATTTAGGGGTGAAAAAGCAATTTAGGTAGCTTTCATTCTAGCTTAGCAAGCTACAGATTATTTAGTCAGATAAGGAAGCTGTCCCAACTACTATTCAACTAGTCATGAGCTCCATATATTGCTTTATTATTAAGTATGTAATGTATGGTCTCTTGAGACCTTTGTGATAGCTGCCTGGCAGTCAGAAAGTAAAAATTACACAATTTTAAAAGAGCCAGCAGCTTGCATTTTAGCAATAAACTAAATATCCCATTCTTAAAAATCAATTATACCTGCTTTCTGTATAAATTGCTGTCTTTTTCTAAATATTTCCAATATTTCCATGGAAGATTTCCTTAAATTCTGAGATATGTATTCTTAAAATTTCTTTTAAGTATTCAATGTACTTGCCAGTTAACTGTATGCTAAGGGTAGATAGGATATTGTGCTTATAAGAAATCAAATCAAATAAATAGATGTTATCTGTTGTGGGAAAATTCTGCATGAGAATTATAGTTATTATATCTACAAACTACAGACAAAACCTTAAGAAAATTCTCTTCTTTTTTTAACTACATAAATTGTTTCTCCTAATAGGAAAAATCCTACGTTTGATGATTTGTGGATTAAATGATTGGCATATTGCAGTTGTACATTGGGTCTGAGTATAGATTACTTTTGAGTTAGGAACTATGGTTAATATTTGCAGAGCCTGGATCTCTGGCTCATAGGCTGCATTACACTTTCTATAAAAAAAATACACAACTCATCTGGTTTTGACTGTTTATGCTAAATAAATACATTTTTAGTCACTGTCAAGAGTATCCTAATTCTTCTTGATGATAGTTACATGTATGGTCATGCATGCATAATATCATAGGCAATAATGTTTGATTATCCCATTCTAAGAAAAGTAAAAAGAAAGTTCCTGCTCTGGATTTTTCTTGACTAACCAGCTAAAACAGATGCTTTAAGAATGGCCCTTAGCCCTGGCTGGTGTGGCTCAGTTGGTTGAGCATCATCCCATGTACTGAGAAGCTGCAAGATTCCATTCCTGGTCAGGGCATATATCTGAGTTTTAAGTTACATCCCCAGTAGGGTGTGTGTGGGAGGCAGCAGATCGATGTTTTTCTCTCTCCCTCTCCCTTCCTTTCTCTAAAAATCTATTTTAAAACTCTTAAAAAAAAAAAAAAAAAGAATGGCCTTTAAATATAGCATGGTGTCAAAGACAGGCTTTGGTAATCCTGACTTTACCACTTCCTAGCTGTGTGGTACTAGACAAATAATTCATTTGTAAAATAGTGGTAATATCTGTTGCATAGAGTTCTCAGGTGTTAAATGAAATGATGAATATATAGAGTGCTAAACACAGTGCCTGGCATATCATCAGTACCACCACCCTTATCACATTATCATCATCAACGCCACCATTATCATGACATCATTATCATCATCATTATCACCACCATGGCTATCATCTCCATCATAATCCTCCTCCTCCTCCTCCTCCTCCTCCTCCTCCTCCTCCTCATCATCATCATCATGATCATCAAATATTTATCATGTACCAGACACTGCTCTAAATAAGCACACAATAGATAGCAGCTTCATTATTATAATGTTTTCCTTTACTGCTTTTCAGCTCATGACATTGTGTATTCTGAGTCTATTATCCTGATGTAAAACACACCATCATGTTCCAATAGGCCCAATCAAAACAAAAGCTTACACTTAAATACCTTTCAGTAATGAAGTAAAAAATAACATATTTCCCCTTCCCTATTATTTTCATTAACAAGTCTCAGGATCAAACCATGCACATGGAAGGTCCTCCCTACGTAATTTATCAGTTCCCTGAAGGTAATTCGTCATGCGTTAACAATCCACATAATAACTGCTTCATACAACTGAAGAGACCGACATACAAGTAGAAATGCTTTCTGTACTGAGTGGGCATCAATAAGTTCCTGTGCTGACAGCTGTCCTGCATGGAATTGCATTTGTGATCTCGGGATGAGTTATCCTACTTCAGACTTCTGAAAACCAGGTTGGATTGTGATCTTTTATTTTCTCCAGAGGCTTGTGCTTTTCCAAAACCCTTTAACTATTTCATCTTGTGGACCCCATCAGATAGACATAAATGGGGTGTATATGGGGTCTCCTGCTTTGCTTGGGCTCAGCCAGGACAAAATTGTGAAGTGCGTGCAATTTGCTGTCATACCTTCCACTTTCCTTCTCCTGCCCTTTAAAGCACTCAGTGGCCTTTCTCCATTCCATTCAGAGTCCTTCAGATAATTCTCATCTCATAAAACCAAGATTCAGTAGAACGCACTGTGTAAATGTGTATGTGTTTCCTGAAGTAAGGATCCTTATTGTCGTAGTGACTCAGATGGTTTGTACAACCTCTTAAAATGAAAACATTCCTTGGAAGTAGAAACTAAAAACAATTTCTAGAAATTTTAAACCATGGCCAAAAATATGTCTGTTTAAATAAACTGAACTCAACAGAGCTTATTACTTACAATGTCCAATTTCAAATTATGAAGGAAAATGAATACAGTGCGAGATATATATTCTGATTTGACTAGCCTAGTATTGAGAAAAAAGATGGTGGATGGGCACCTTGGTTTTGAATCATAACTCCACCACGAATGGATTGTGTAACATTGGGCAAGTTAGCCCAAGGTCCCTCAGCCTTAATTTCCTCATCTGTGAAATATAAAATATAGTATCTAGAAGTAAATGCAATCATGAATTTATGAACACATAATCTGGCACATAATAGGTCTTCAGAAAATAGGACTTTTATTCTTGCTCTTCTTAAGTAGTCACCTATTAAATAAATCTTTTTTTTTCCATGGGTCATCTTCTACAGGTTACCTGATCTGTTCACATTCCTTTAGTTCACCTAACATTTGCAATAGTGTCTTTCAGCATATAAGGTTTCACATGTAGTAAAATCTGTTTTGCAGAAGTTCTGATTTTAGTCAAGTGATCTACTTTCCCCAAGGCACCAGAGCAACTTAATAAAACCAAAATCTAATTAAATTGAATTTTGAGAAAAACAGAGAAGGAAAAGGTAAACAAAGAAGAGAGGACTGAAGAGAGGAAAGAGAGAGAAGAAATAGTTACATTATTAATCCAGGTGATGCTACCTTACCATAGGAGAGTATAGAAGATTCAGTTGAACTCTATTAAGGATTAAGGAAACCTGGCCTTCAATAACTCATGTAATGTCAATGACCTTCTCTATGAAATGAAGATATTGAACTTTTCTGAAGATCTCATCCAGGTTGTAGATTTTGGTTTTATGAGATTAAGAAGTAAAACATTGCTGGAAAACCCTTTAATATTGAATTCCATTAGTCCATGATCCTAGGGAAGGTTGCTCCTATTGTGGGCTTCCCTTGACTCAACTTGTCTGTCAGACATGGCTACATGCTTTATCTACATCATCCCGTTTAATCCCCATGGTCATATTACTATCACCACTTCAGAGAGAAAGCATTTTTGGCTCAGTGAGTTTAACTGACTTTGCCAAGATCAAAGAGGCAAAAGGACAGAACGGGATTAACAACACCTCTCAATACAAAGCCAGGTACTTTTTATTGCACCATGCTGCCACCCTCTGGGAAAGAAGTTGGGAATAAAAGCTCTATACAAATTGAACATTCTTCTAATGATCCTGCATTAATACTTTAGATAAACGTGAAGAGTCCAGCCATAGTCATGGCAATTTGGGAAAACATGCCTATTGGGGCAGTGAGGAGCTGCTTCTAGTTTAACAACTGGCTCTATGAGAAAACAAACAAATAAACAAACTGACTTGCTGCATTTGCCAATTTTTGTGGAGTAAATATGCCTTGATAGCCAATTTCAACCTATCAACTTCAAGTCACTGAACTGGAGTTGGGGAGAGATGCACTCATGGCTCTTTCCAGGCCGTGGGGCCATCTCCAGCATATCACTGTGTGTGTGCGAACCCAAATTTATATGCCACTGTCATTTTCTTTAAAAAATAAACAATGACAGGACAACATATCATTCCAAATGCTTTTCAAGTAACTATGAGTGCCATGTGTTTCAGTTTTGCCCTAATCAGTTTCCCTTTTTTGGCCAATTATGCAGATTACTATTGAACCTCTTAAAATTTCCAAACATAACTGTCAAAAATCCCAGCAAATAGAAAGAAAACCACAAGCTCCCAATATTGACCCTTTTATTTCTTTCTATATACTGGGTGGTTCTTATATCACTTTCAAATGAATACTTTTTAGGCTTCTTATGTGATATGTGAGGTTTTCAAGGAACCCCTAAGGCAGGGTTTCTCCAGCAAACCAGCAGGTGACAATTGCCATATTTGTCAGGACTGTCTCAGCAAAGGACCAGTAGGGGAAACCTGAATAGAAAGACATAACAAAACTATCCCATGGCCTTGCATTACTTATTTCTCATCTTAAGGTGCCATAACTGCTTGAATTCCTCTGGAATAAAAGCAAGGTGACTGACAAGTTGTAAGGAAATTGCATGCATAATTTACATGTCACCGTGAGCAAGCAGAGGAGTTGTCATTTGTGTAGACTGCCTTCCAAATGATATTCAGATAGATTGTTTGAAGAATGAATTCTGATTGCTGAGACAATTTAGTTTATCTTACTCATTTCCTGTGATTGTAAGATGCAGAAGTACGAACAGAGCAGAGGTTAAATGTGAAGAGCATTCCATGTAAGAAAATTTGCACAAATGCTTGAATTATTGCCATATAAATGGGCAGAAATTTCTCCCCACCTACTCAATAAAAGACAAAGAAAAAAAAAGATACTTTAAAGCATCGAGGCTATTTAAAGGAAAATGAGATTGAATTGAGGAACAACTCCCCTTTAAAAATTATGATAAAGGCGAGAAAATAATCCTTTTCATTGTTATCTACAGCACAATATACTTATATCTGAACATAGTCTACATAAGAAAAAAGTATTAGAAAGTTTGAATAAGAAATAATGCTTTTATAATAGAAGAAATATGCTTTAGGACTATACTAAAGCAAAAATGCTAACATCAGGAAGAATATCTTAACTATTAGCATAGCAGGGACCAGAACCAATGGCTGAAGGGAACTGGACATTAGTCAGTGAAGAATTTTGCTTTGAAATATTTAAGAACAGATTTCAAAGGGGAAAGACAAGGCAGGCTTCTTTCAGGTAGCAAGAGTACTAAGCAGATTACTCGGAGAGGTGTAAGAAGAGAAAGTGAAATACTAGCAGCTTCAAAATCTGATTATCTCTCAAAATCTTCTTGGGAGCTTTCAAAATACATGTTCTTAGGTCCTTTCCTTGGAGATTCTAATTCTGCAAATGAGATTCCTTCTTTTATGTCAGTTCTTAAATTTTGGCCATACTCTCATATGACTCTAGCTGTATTACATTTTTTACATTTTTATTCTCTTTACCCAACTAGTTTGTAAACACTGTGAAAGTAAGAACTATGTCTCTTATGCTTTTATATCCTCCAAAACACTTTGCCAGAAAAATCAGGGATATTAGCTAATATGTATGGGTTCATTGGTCATCTTTACACTGTTGTTTAAGATAAAATCACCCAGGTGATCAATTACAGGGACTACAGAGACTTAGACCCATACTTGAATAAAGATTTTAATAACAAAACAAAATTTGATGTTGAAATAAAATTGAAAATGTGTCCTAAAATGGTCAACAGCAGGAAAAATAATGTTTTTCAGAATGATTCATGACATAAAGCTATGTTGGATTTATTTCTGGAGGATGCTGATTTGACTTGGAGGTGGTTAAACGTGTCACTCTGGTATAGTGTGTGTGTTCACATGATGTGAAATAACATAATTACAGCTGTCCTTTGATAGCCTATTCATTTACAGCACTATTTTGGAAAGAGTAAGTTTTTAAAATTGGTTTTTAGTGTTTGGGGAAGGAAGTTCCACTGTAGAGGAGTTTTGGAGCTTTGCCTCCTATGGATTTTCTCCATTGTAATTCAATAAAATGTAATTGAATTTCAATGGTAAGTCTACCAGGTGCCAATATCTGCCCTCAGGTTAAGGAACTTTCTTCTTCAGGCACCCAGGCCTACGAGTGCTGAGTCCCAGGCCTAGGGTTTTGGAGTGCAGAGCTGTTTCAATGAACACCTGTACTCATTAATAGATAGCAAAATAGCCACTGTAGTGAAATCAAATTTAATTTTAGGAATTTGAGAAAAACTCACCATATTTCTCTTCTAGCACACAGGATGTGGCCTACTTCTTTAAAATGTCAAGCATAGAGACACAGATTTTATTTAAAGAACATGGAAACACTCCTTTCCCTTCAGGGAAAAGAGAAATTGATCATGTTTTCTGAAAGTTCATACTACTAGCATTGTCATAATGTATCAGGGACTTGCAAAGGCATTATCTCATTTGAACATTATAAACCATTCAATCAGGCAAATATAATAACTCAGTTTTTCAGATTAAAAAACAAACAAACACCTAAAACCCAGAAAGGTTAAGATTAAGTATAAAGTAGGTTGGGTATTTTTTTCCGTATTTTCCCTTACCATTAAATAATGCAATAGCTAAAAACTATTTTTTGCATCATTCTAAAGATTCTAGTTAGGCATGAATGATGCCTGAGTTAAGATAAGCAGGTCTTCTCTTCATACTTATATGTAAATTTATGGGGGAAAATATATCTATAAGCCATTGCTTACATTTATATGTATATGTCATTAATGTAAAATGTTCACAAAAATTTAAATTAACCAAAGAAATAATAAAGTTATCACTCTAGAACTTTTTTACAACATAATTTTGAAGCTATTATTTAACTTTGAAAAATCAACACAAAATTACACTAATTAAAATATTTTCAAATGATATAAAAATCTATATAAAAGCAATGCTTTGAATTTTGTTCTGTTCCAAGTTAGTTTATTAAAAAATAAATAAGGTATACAGGTTTGATTTTGCAAACAAAACAGAGATTGAATACTTTTATTTTAGAAACCATTTTCATTGGTTGTTCAGACTAATAGTACAAAGTTGTGTTAAGTGTTCTATTTTAATTTCCACAAATTTAAAAAAACCTGAGCTATTAATGAGAAGAAATTAAAGATTGGTATTTAAAAACTATTAACTTAAAAACTGTTGAATCAAAAAACTGCTCACAAAAGCTTTGCACAATGAATTGACTATTTTGCCATCATGTCAAAAATACTGCCTTTGATGCCACTCACTTGTCCTCTCTGGGTATGTATACAGCATTTTTTTTTTTTTGTACTCTGTTATTTGTTTTCTTTTTTGGGATTTAAAACTATGTCATTTACTCACATAATTGCCATATGTTTACTCCTTGCATTTGAGAACTCCATGCTATTTATTTCTCCTCTTTCTTGTCCCGTAGGTGAGTCATCTAACTTATTTTATCTAAGTGTCCATACCTATAAAGCAAAACGTCGGACAAGATCTTCTTTATGATCTATGTCAACTTTGAAACGCTATGCAGTTTCAGGGAGAACCTGACGGGTCCCACAATAGTGTAACATTGAAGGACAAGGATGAAGAGAGTTTCTTTTTCACTCTCTGCAAATTATGCCTGGACACTGCCCTTGCTGATTGATGCTTCACACTCTAGACAACTACACACTGAGAATGTGAGACAGAGAGAGACAGAGAAATGGTGAAGCAGAGAGACAGTGAGGCAGGTGGAGAGGGACAGAGTGAGGGGTCTACTGGACATTTATGGTTTGCACGTGTATTAGAGGTGGTAGTTAAGCGCTATTACACCTTGAGCCCTCCCACCCTCAGGAGACCAGCAAACCTGTCAACAAATCCTATCATCCATACCTTCAAAACAGATCCAGAATCCAACCCTTTTTTCACTACTCGCACTACCAGCAAGTTCCCTAATTTCTAATCTGGATAATGGCAGTAGCCTAATTGGTCTCATTTCTGCTCTCTTCTTAGCCAGAGTGCTGACCTTGTTAAGACATAAATCAGATCCTACCAGTTCTTTTAACCTCAAAGATTTCCCATTTCACTCACAGTAAAATCCAGTGTCAGACAAGATTTACAAGGCCCTTCACAATATGCTGGCCATTCCCAACAGTTTACCCCTTCTTTGTTCACTGGGTTCTGGCCACACCTGCCTCCTCACCATCCTTAAACAGCAGCCAGAATCCACCATGAGATCTTTGTAATTAAGATTCCCTCTGTCCAGAATGCTCTTCCCAGAGATATGGACATCACCAGCTTCCTTATTATTTTCAGATCTTGGTTCCAAATTTACCTTCTAAATTGAAGCCCTTTCTGACCATCTCACCTAACTTTTATTCCTCATTATCCACCCACCACACACACAGTTAATATTCCTCTTCCTTGCTTTGGTTTTTTTCTTTAGCACTTATCACCTAACATATTGCTTACTATTACTGTACATATTTGAATTATCTTTTTATTGTGTGACACCTCATTCGAATGTGTGATACCTCATTTAATAAGGCAGGGATTAGGGTCAGTTTTGTTCACTTCTGTATCATCAGTGCCTTGAACAGTGTTTGGCAAATAAGCAGCCCTCAGAAAGTTTTGGTTGCATTGAACTAAATTGGGTCTAACAGCAAGATGGGAATTGTGAACTGTGCCTTGCCTTGAAGGATAGGACAGGCACTGGGTAGTGAAGAGGAGTGCAGAGGCCACTTTTTGTACTTAGAAGTATAAGCCACTTCGGAAGAAGGACCTGCCTTGGGGAGTATGGCATTCAGTCGTCTCAAGTTACAAATGAGTCACAGAGCAGTTAAGGTCACAATAATAGCGGAAGCCCAATCCTCAAACCTTCCCATTCCAGGACTCTTCTTTGATTCAAACCATTCAATTTTCAAGTTTAACCAGAATAAAACACAAGCAGGACAAGAAAGGCTTTTTATGTTTTACCTCTATTGCTTTCAAACCCTCAAGTTAATATTAGCCATAAACAAGCTAATGTTGGGTAACACTGCCTAGATAATAGTATCCCTTATTAAGAATTAATGTTGCACAAACATAAAAAAGTTTAAACCCTCAAATTTCAAAAAGCAATAGTTTCAAGATGGTGTAAAAAGTGAGTGAACGTCTAGATGACAAAAGAATGACAGAATATTGACAATGGATGGCACTGGGTGATGTATACAGAGCTTGTTATATTATTCTGTTTACTTTCCACATGTTTGAAATTTTCTGTAATAAAATTTAAGCCTTAAAAATAAACTGGAAACTAATCCCAAAGTGCCACTACTCAGTCTCATTTTCTAGTTCCTTAAAAAATAGTTATAACCAAGTGAGCTACCATTTTCTTCATTATCTGTTTCTTTTTTATCTTCTCTTAATTCAAGAGTAAAGAAGTCATTTTCTGCCTCTTATGCTGAGGCACAGATGAACCCTGGGGGACCCTGAATAAGCTTGTGCACTGTAGTGATCACCTGAGAGTGGTTCTCTGTGAAAACAAGTGGATTTATACTTTCCGGAATCAAATCACCAGGCTTTACTAGAAGAAAAACCTGCATATTTCCTCCCCCAGACCCATTTAGAGGCAAAGTAGTAATAAAAAATGTTTATGTGGCATCGTGATTTTTTTTTGTTTTGAAGAGGAATTTCTCCTCTGTGGTTTATTTGTCACCAATGTATTCTTATAACCTTACCTATTCCAGGTTCTTAGCCTCTCATTTTTGGAAGTGAGAACAATCAACATGCACTTTCAACATTCCTGTAGCTTTCAGGTAACTCCAATCATTTTCACTTCATTTTATCTTTATTCTTTATATTCTTGTTTTAACTTTACTCCAGCTGTACAGTATCACAAACTTCCTTAGTTTTGCCCTTGGCTGTCCCTTCTCTGCAATCTCTTCATTTGCATTATGGACACCTATCATTTGCCCATAAAAAACAAAAACAACAACAACACTGAGTATAATTCGGTTTAATGTATATGACTCATAGATGTATTTAATATCTAGTTCAGGTTTTTCATAGTTCAGAAGTTAGCTAAGAAAGTGCTACACTTCACACTTTTCTATTCGAGGATTCTCCTTTCCCTCGGGGAAGGCTTCCCACTGATAACACCATCTAAGAAGTTTTGTTTCCTGTTACTGTTTGAATTAGTCCTGGTGTTCTTTGAAATATCCTCGCATGATGCATTCCCCTGATTAAAGCCCTTCAAGAACTTTCTACTATGGTTCACATAAATCCAACTCCTTTCTACCCTAAGGCCAGTTTGCCTCTATGGCCCTATGTGAAGCTCCTGTCCCCTGCTGGGTCACTGTCCAGGTCTCACTGGCTTTCTCTCAGCTCTGTCTAGCATCCTATCTAGGAAGGCTACCTGTAGATTCTCTGTCTCAGCCCTTTGTTGGGTTCCTTCCTAGCACTGATAACAGTTTGTTTTTAAATATTTTGTTCATTTGTGCTTTCACTTTTAAAAAAATACTTTCATTTTATTGTAAACCCCTGGAGGATAAAAATCTCCTATTGTCTACCATTCTGTCCCTAAGACTTAGGTAGAATTTTACAAACTAGGATAAATGGTTATTAGGAATATTAATTTGAGCTACCTAAGCCTCACAAACATATATTTGATTTATACTTTGTTCATCTTGGGGAAACAACTTAAGAAATCATTCAATTTTGGTTAATAGCAGAATCCATTGAATTTGACTTCAATTAACTAAATAGCCAATAATTTCCTCTTACTGGTACATGCTTTCTCAGCAAAGATTGAAAATCCATGGATGATGAATGATATTGACTGTCATCATGACTTCATTACCCTTCAAACATTTGGCTTATTCTACTAGAACTACACAGTGACTCTTTCTAGCCCGTTGTGGTTAGCACATAAAATCTACCTGTGGTCCATTACAATGGGTGTCGTGATCATAGTCAGGATTTCTTCTTTAATTTTTTAATCTTTATATATATATTTGTATTTATTGATTTCAGAGAGAAAGTGAGAGGGAGAGGGAGAGAGAGATAGAAACATCAATGATGAGAGAGAATCATTGATCGGCTGCCTCCTGCACGCCCCCTAGTAGAGATCGAGCCCACAACCTGGGCATGTGCCCTTGACTGGAATCCAACTGGGGACCCTTTAGTCCGCAGGCCAGTGCTCTATCACTGAACTAATACAGCTAGGGCAGGATTTATTTCTTTTAAATGAAAATTATTACAAGTAGGTCCCTAAAATTGTTACAAATTGATCCCAACCTGCTTAATAATTGAAAACATGGAGATATACTTAAATATATGTTTTAATCTATATCTATCTAGAGTTATTGAGGGAAAGAATCAATCAATCAATCAATAGATCTACAGATAGATAATTTAGGATAATATATGTTTTGCATGAAACAACATTCTTATCCAGTAAAATAAATTAAGTGTATTTTCTTACTTCTGGAAATCTTAGTTCTGGGCATCTTGGGTTTGTTTGTTTATTTATTTATTTTTTAAAAAAATATTTTATTCATTTTTTACATAGAGGAAGGGAGAGGTAGAGAGAGTTAGAAACATCAATAAGAGAGAAACATCAATCAGCTGCCTCCTGCACACCCCCTACTGAGAATGTGCCCGCAACCAAGGTACATGCCCTTGACCGGAATTGAACCTGGGACCCTTGAGTCCACAGGCCGACGCTCTATCCACTGAGCCAAACCGGTCGGGCTGTTTGTTTATTTTTTGTTCATGTGTTTGTTTTGGATCCCTAAATTTGTCAAACTGATATTTCTCCATGTGTCTGAGTCTCCTTTAGAAATCAGAAACTTTT
The DNA here is from genome assembly GCF_963455305.1 of Plecotus auritus. NCBI lineage: Eukaryota > Metazoa > Chordata > Mammalia > Chiroptera > Vespertilionidae > Plecotus > Plecotus auritus. Next base: position 153,339,227 of record NC_137775.1, read on the forward strand.
GCTAGGGAGTGAGATGTTTCAGCTATACACCAGTCAAAAATACAGCACAAGAATGGTTGCCCTACTCGGTTATCTGAGACATGATATGAGGCCTTACTCTTAAAAATACCTACTCCATTATTTATTTATTTCATTAGACTCCCTCCTTTGAGGTTAGGCACTATCTATAAAAAGCAGAGTAACGCCCTACTGGTTTGTCTCAGTGGACAGAGAGATGGCCTGCAGACAGAAGGGTCTAAGATTCAATTCTGGTCAAAGGCATGTACCTTGGCTGCGGGATGAATCTCCAGTGGGGGGTGTGCAGGAGGCAGCAGATTGATGTTTCTAATTCTCTATCCCTCTCCCTTCCTCTCTGTAAAATCAATAAACTGTATATTAAAAAAAAAAGGCAGAGTAACAAAGCTCAAAACATTCATAAAAGTGAAAGAAGATCCCTGATGATTAGTTAACAGATCATTTTGCTTTCTTAATGCTCGGTGCCATCATTTAATAATAATAATACCAACACCAATACAAGCAATAATAAAGTTTGCCAAGTACTTACTACATCAGGTCCTATGTCATAGGTAAAATTATTATGCACGTTTTACCAAAGAAGGAAATTAAGCCTTGGGGAATAAAGTGACTTACTCAAGGTCCCATATCCAGCCTAGTATTTGAGCTTGGATTCAAACCCAGGATGTCTGATTCCAAACATTTTATATTAGAATTCTATAATACTAGGAGGCTAGAAGAGCTAACCTCAAAAAGGTGCGATTTTCTAAATCTTAATCAAAAGGCAAAACTGGTGTGCTGAGAGAAAATAACAGGTCTGAATAGAATTCTGTTATAGAAGCCTCTGGGGAGAGGTCCTCCTTAGTAGAAAAATGGGCAAAGGATAGGGAAAACAACTCATATGGAAGGAAATACCAATAGGCTAAAAATTTTTTTTAACTTACTAATAATCAAAGAGTTGCAAATCAAAACAAGATATTTTCTGTTTTGGTGGGTATAAATTATTCCTTATATTTAAAAAACTAGTAGCCCTGTGCACAAATCCGTGCACCAGTAGCTCGCCAGTAGCTTGCTGCCGCCCTCCAGTAGCACTCTGCCCGTTGCCCCACCCTCCTATAGCTCCCTCCGCCCCCTCTGTCCTCCCCCTCATAGCTTGCTGCCCTGCCCCCTCCTGTAGCTCTTCACCACCTCACCCTCTTGCTGATCCATGATCGGTCCTTATGCTTCACAGCATAACGGCCATTTGTATATTACATCTGTATTATATAGGATTATTGAGAAACAGGCACTATTGCTAACAGTGCAATTTAGTAAACTTCTCTGTTACACCTTTTGGGATTATGTATGCAAAGTCTAAGATTACATATGTTCTCTTTTGAAAGTTTATATTAAAAAAATGTCAGAGATGGGCATAAAAGTATATACCGAGATCACTACAGCAGTTTTATTTTTTTTAATTTATTAAAAAATATTTTAAAATATCACAAGAGGATAGGTTTATTAATTTCAGAGAGGGTGCGGGGGGAGAGAGAGAGAAAAATAAAACATCAATGTGAGAGAGAAACATGATGGGTTGCCCACAACCTCGGTATGTGCTCTGACTGGGAATTGAACCTGCAACCTTTTGTTGTATGGATGACACTCCAACCAACTGAGCCAGCCCCAAGGCTCATTATAGCATTTTAATAGCTAACCTTTAGAAACAAACTTGATGTGCAAAAAAATAAGGGGAAGGCTGTTAAAATTACTATGAAACATTCCTAAAATGGAAAATTATGTAGTTATTAAAATTATATTTTAGAATATAAAAAATCATCCCTATTTTATTTTTTAGGATATTCACTAAATGTTGTACACTGAATTTTCACAGTGATTTTCTGCTGAATTATTTTTGACATTGTATAATATTCTGTGTTTTCTAAATTTTCCATAATGATCATATATTACTAACTCATAAAGTTAATATGTATGTTTCATTAGTGAAATTTAAAAAATGCTTATCCCAAATTATTTAATGTAAAATGTTAGCAGGAAAGCCCAGATTAATTATAATATCTATAAAAAAAACATTAGAGAAAAATATGGGAAAGTTGAACAAGGTTAGGCTAAGTTTAAATGCTGACTTTACCTCTTGCTGGCTGTTTCACTTTGAGTGACTTACTTATTTACAAAATTATGATAGCATTACAACCTTGGGGATTGTATAGGGAATCACTGAGCATGGTACATAAATCTTTTATATCATGATCACATACAAAATGCTATTTGTCTAACCTTATTTCCAGTTTCCAGCCTTAAAATATTATGAAAATGCAATTACATTCTATATTTTTGATTTGCACACATTTATATGAACAACATGTTCTATAATTTTCTGCAGTTGCACTTTTTAATTATAGGTGAGTTTTACTACTGTGGCACAACTATAGAACTTCATCAAAGGAGAATAGAAGAGGCGAGGAACCCCAGCTGGGAAACAAGTGTGGGGAGAGGTTTGTGGTTACGGAGGGTTGGGAGGAATATAGTCTATACCCTTAACTAGACAATTTGAGCTCTGCATAATTAAGAATGAAGTTATTCCATTAGTACAGACTTAGATTTTCTTCTGACTATTTTTGATGGTTTGCTTGTTGTTTACATTTCTCTCACACATTGTTTAAATAACCCAAATCACAAATATTGATATTCTACTGGAGATTGCATAAGTGTAAATGGTTAACTGAATAAGGAAGTTATTTAAATCCAGTGAAAGAGCAATAAAAAACACATCAATCCAATACAACCACCCTGTAGCTTTGTGGGCGTGAACAATAAAACAGACTAAATAAGAGGATTTTAGACTTGCATTGTGCTGTTTACACTCTTTCTGAGAAAATATGCCCGAGTTAGAATTTATACTTCAAAACAGTTTCTAAAATAACATGATATTACTATGTCAGATCACCAATATAACTAGCCCCCATCTTTTAGAAACATAGTGCATTTCCCAGTTGAAATTAGACATACCCATGTGATTTGCTTGGAAGAGGGCATAGAGGAGGTAAATGGTAGTGGAAAAAATAAAATAAAATAAAAAACAATAAAACCCCAAAACAAACCAAAAACCCAAAGCTGTTTACTGAAAATGACTGAAGCTTCACTTATTAATGAGAACATTTTATGCATCATTGTGCACAAACAACATTGCCAGTAAAACATATGGATTCTGTCTTCTCTTTTCCAAGGAAGTGTTGAAAACCCGTTACTCATGTGGCTTAGAGAAGAATTTGTCCCAGTTTGTATTCTTACCTGCGTGTATGCCATTACTGTTTTTCAGGATGTTTTTTCTGTATTTTAGTTGTAATTCCAGTTTGGCCCTGGAAGTGTGCCAATGTAGCTTCCACTTACTCCACCCACATTTTGGAATCCTTCTGCTGTTTTTCTATAAGGTCTAATCTGAGGAAGAATATTTTAAATATATATAAAATCAGGGCACCTATCTTTACTTTTCCTTAAAATTTAGTTTGAAAGTAGTAGAGTCTTAAGTTCTGGGAAATGTTTTGTTAGCATCTGCTTCAGGTTGCTGATTGACACTGTGTGGTGCTGCTGTTCTCTGACTTGTTAGCCCAGCATTTCAGGTTTGAGCATTTTTTACTAATTACTAGCTCGCTGTAAGGTCAGCTTTTCCCCATAGAACATTTCCTGAGTATTGCAGTCTGTGAAGAGCATGTGCTACAAAACATCAACATAGTGATGGAGATCAGCATTCCTTTTGGGCAGTGTATTTTTCTATTTAGAACACCTGAAAATAGACCTTTCATTACATAGAAACATAAAGTCAACACTTTTTATGCAATTTCATGAAACTTGCTCCTCTGTGGTATAATTGATCTTTCTATAGTAAATATTTTGTAGGTCCCACCACTATTTATTTTATCCAGAATCCATGGATCTAGAACCTTTAACACCCACGGCTTCTGATTGGACTCAGTGATATTATTTCCTGTAGAAAACTGGGTATTGGGTTGGTCAAGGTAAGCTAACGTTTGTAACAAACAACTCCAAAATATCAGTGGCATCAGGCGACAAAAGCTTATTTGTCACTCACAGTTCAAAGTAGGTTGGTATGAGGGGTGGGCTTGGGGGTGGGAAGGAGAAATTGTGATCCATGTAGTTATTCAGGGATCCAGCCCTTCCATCTTGTAGGTTTCCTCTCCTCTAGGTCTTTGTTATCCTCTCTATTCAGGTGGAGGTTTAATGGGACAGGCCTGAAAATGGTCATCATTTTAGCTCATAATCCATTATCCAGAATTGACTTCTCTGTGCCCAAGAAGAAAAGGAGAACGTGGGTATTACAGAACACGAGCACTTTCTCACAGATAGGAAATGATTCACCATCACTGTCCCAGGACAAAAAAGGAAGGATTACTTTATTTATTATACCATTATTTTTGTCTTTTAAATTTTTTTTTCTTTATTGATTAAGGTATTACATATGTGTCCTTATCTCCCCCTTCCCCCCCTCCCCAGTCATGCCCTTACCCCCCTGGTGTCTGTGTCCATTGGTTAGGCTTATATGCATGCATACAAGTTATTTTTGTCTTATTTTTAACATTTAATTTTATTTTCATATTTAGCTGTAAAAGTGATAATATAATAACACTTCTCTGTACTAACACATAAAAATGATTTTATTGTGCTTTACTCAGTAGTGCTTTATGTCATTTAAAAAAAAATTAGACTAATGAATTCATACTAAGCCATCCATAAGTTCTTGCTCAATTTTTGTGATCAATAGCAGGCATGCTCGATTGGAATTTTAAGTTATTATGTAACAGAGGAAATTGAACTCACCTAGCCATGAATGACATGGTCTAGTGCACTGAACTTGATAGCCATATTAAAGGAAATAAAAACATACAAATTATCTATAAGAATGTAATTTCATAGAAACCATGGAACATATTTCAATTTTATCTACCATGTTTAATATTTTATTTTTGAATGCTCTGATTGAAAATGTTTGATCATATTTAAATAATGCTTAACCAATGGTAGCTGAGAAAAATGAATATATCTTTCTAAGCACTGATAATAATTTCAAAACAGAATTTCAGCAACAGCAATCTTCATAAGTTTTGGCAAGAGATTTAAGCACTGAGAATAATAATTCCAAAACAAAGTTTCTTTCAGCAACAGGAATCTTTAGAGTTTTATTTAGAAACAAACAAACAAACAAACAAACAAATGCAATGCCTGATTTAATTAATACAACCTTTACTTCAATAAGCTAAAGGGAAGAACTTCATATCCAGACATAAGGACTTTTGGGTTTGGTCTTTGAGCTGAATGAGTTGAGAGAACTTCAGAACTGTATTTAAAATGAGGCTTATAATTGGACTTTTGCTACTGAAAATGACACACATTTTGCTATTTAGAAGGAAGGTACAAGTTTAAAGGCCATTATCTATCCCAAAAACTTTATTGATGATGCATCTAAAAGAGTGTGTGTGTTGGAATGTGAAAGGAAAGGAGTTTACTTTTGCCATCCATATAGGAACCAGGGAGGGAAATACATTGATAGCATTCAGTTCAAGTAATCCTATGTAATAAAGAGAAAATATGCTAATTGACCCTCACGCCGTTGCCTAGATGGCAGAGCCCACAGCCAATAAGGAGGGAATATGCTAATTGACTGTCACACCCTCAAAGATGGCGGCATCACAGCCAATAAGGAGGAAATATGCTAATTGATGGCCCCACCCTCAAATATGGCAGCACCCATAGCCAATAAGGAGGAAATATGCTAATTGATGCCATGCCTTCAAAGATGGTGATGCCCACAGTCACAAGATGGCAGCGCCCAGTCCCCTCAGCTCTGCACACCTGCCTTCAGAGTCCCCTAGTCCCCTCACCCCCCCCAGCTGTCCAGGGCCAGCCTGAGGTGCAGGCAAGCCTCAGATGGCAGCTGCCCAGCCGCTCAGGGCCGCCTGAGGCTCAGGTAACTAGGGCCAGCTGAGGCTTGCGCTGCTGGCAGTGGCAGCAGCAGAGGTGTGATGGGGCGTCGCTTTCCCCTGATCGCTGAGTTGCCTTCTGCCCCTGAGGACTCCCAGACTGTGAGAGGGGGCAGGCTGGGCTGAGGGACCTCCCACCTCCAGTACATGAATTTTCATGCACCAGGCCTCTAGTTAATAATAATTTTATTGGAAATATATAGTAATTATTTCACTTAAAAGTTGTGAAATTATTTTGTCTCTAAGCAATTTAGATAGTTATTTAGAATAGTTCAAGAGCAAAGTAGGAACTTCATTGTTTTTACTTAAAAAATTATTGAGTTTATTGGAGTGACATTGGTTAATAAAATTACATATTTTCAAGTGTACAGTTCTATAATACATCATTTGTAAATTGTATTATGTGGAAATACATTTTTAAGCTAGCATTTATCAAGCACTTTCTATGTGCCAGACTCTGAGATCAGCACATTTTATTGGCGATCTCATTTATGACTCACAATCATATGAAAAGGTTGAATAACTGATATACCATTACCACTCCCCTCCCCTTTTAGTCCATTAAACATGTTTATATACTTATTCATTAAATGTTTATTGGTCATCTAATATACACCAGACACTATGAAATGTACAAGTAAGTACTGAGGTACATAAAGAATAATCTCTGACTAATAGAACTAAACATACTTTACTACATCATGGCATTTGTTTTGGATAATCCATCATCAAAAGCTTTCTTTTTCTCCTCTTTATGAAGATTTTTTTTTCCCCTCAGGCTTTTACACAAACTCATCCCTCCTCTGGAATGCTCTTCTCCAGACTCGTCTTTTATACATCCTAACTTAAATATCTCTCTTCAGAGATTTTCCTTGATTCACCAATAGAATTTCAGTTCCTCAAGTTAATCTCTTTCAAAGCCCCTTTTCACTCTCTTTTATTCCACCTAACACAACTTATAAATACACATTTAAGAGTATTTGTTTAATGCCTATGTCCCAAATTTGACCATAGTCTACCTGAGGGGAAGAGCCATGCCATTTATGTCCTTATATGCGATGTTTAAGGGTTTGTTTCTCATTTTGTTCTAAATGCAAATAGAAGCCATCAAAGGATAGCTGGATGTTCCTGTTTACATCTAAAAAGGCCTTTTCTAAGTGCTGTAATCCTTGGTGCCTTTGAATGTTTTCCATTCAGCTTGATTTTTTGGTAAACCAAAATTTTAGTTTCTTTGATTTTTACTTTTAATATTGAAGGATCTGATTATCATAAGCTGCTAGTTTCTATACACACATATCCGCTTATCCCATATACATGAGGCTACACAGAACAGCTAATCTTCAAATTACATGTGCAATTTGAAAATATGTCCTATTCTCACCCTAAATTAAACACTACCATATTGATCAGTCAAAAAAGGTGGAATAACTGATGTCAGGAATTCAAAATATGTTCCACATAAAGTGCTAACTGCTAATAAGAGCAAGCCAGGAAAAGAGTATTAAATGCAATATATCTAGGACTGACATCATTAAAGGAGGAAAATTATCAAAGCCATAAAAATACTTTGAAGTTGAATGAAACTCAGGCTGTAGCAAATATAATATTGATGGATTATGTGGCTTTTCAAATTTTTCCATACACAGTTAAAACCAAACTGAAAAATCAGAGCATTAAGGTCCGAAAAATCTGGAGGCTTGCATTTTTTTTTCAGTGAGCAAAATATTTTAAAGCATCCTCTAAGCGAGCAGTTCTTTTGTCATACAGATGTCTGCTCACTAACCCACACTTCTTTGGAGACTAAACCAAGGATTAGTTAAATTTGATTTAAAAATGGCACTAATGAAACATCAGGAAAAGAGAAAAAGAATATGTTGAAGCATTTGTTGAATAATATTTATAGCTTGTATTTATGTATTTGACTCAGATATTTAAAAGTAAATTCAACTCGTGAAAATGAAAATTATTACTTTAAGTGTGACCAAAAATTAACATAACATTTGCAGATATTTTAAAACTCTAGAATGCTCTTTAAGTTTATCACCGAGAAAAAAAAGTCTAGTTAATTAAAAAATAATAAACCATTTAGTATTAAAATTGTGATAGTTGTGATATGGAATAAGAAAACCACTCTTGTATTAAGTTTCAGTTATGTCATGTCCTGTTACCAATTTCACATTACAGATTGAACTAATATTATAAATTATGCTCTGCGTATGCTAAACTCAAGAAATGCTGTATCTTATTTACATTGCATCCAGAAACCTAATAATAACTAATTGATTATCATAAAGACAAAATATTAAATCCATTACTTAGATGAACAAATATAAATAGATAAATACTGTGTTTTCTGACATTTTTAGTAGTCTGAGTCAGTGATAGTATTGACTGAAAATGGTCTCTAATTGGAAAAAGGCATACATTTTATGTTTCCTTTGGTATCACAGTATAAATTGACACAAGCTACCATTTTGTAATATCCTAAAAATACATTAACATTATTAAGAATAAAAAAAGAAAAGTACTGACATCTTCTTATTCACATTATGAAAACAAAATATTGAGGGCTATAGGTAACTGAATTTCTAGATGCCATTGATACTCTGGAATGTTATTTTTTTTATTTAAAAAAAATAACGTATTACCTAATTCTTTGGAGCTATCATTAAATGTTTAGGTAGGGAACTGGGGGCAGTCACTTAAAAATGAAAAGAAATAAATTATAGTAAATGCATTTACTAATTACTTTCACCTCGCATTTTTCCAAGGCACAATACAGGAAATGACAGAGATTTAAACTGAAGCATACAGGATTAATATTTCTCGAACAGTTATTGTTAGGACTGTAGGACAATACAATCCTTAATGACCATTTATAAGCTTCCCACCACAGAACAAAAGACCATGAAAACCTCGCTGGACACCAGGAGTCAGACCATACAAGGAATGGAAACTGTCCTGAAGACACCTGATTGCACACCTGCACTCCATCTGCATTCCAAGCTCACCAGCTCAGCCCCCAGACCCAATGACGACAAGTTTCCCGCCAGTGACTGCATATGAGGATGAAACTCCAGCTCCTGGGTGCTGCCATCATCGACCCAATGTCCCCAAGGCTCACTGCTGTGCAGCCTTTCCTTTGGATATTCCATCTCCCATCCCCCTTCCCTAAATAAATTCAATTTTTCTTTATCCACTGTCGGATATGGCTATTTAGCCTGCCCATTTAATCTGGCCATTAGCCTGCAAGGTAAATATAAATATCCCAGTTTTATACTTCCTATCCTATCTAATGAATATGCTAATTGACCCTCATACCATTGCAAAGATTATGGCGCCCACAGCCAATAAGGAGAGAATATGCTAATTGACTGCCCCACCCTCAAAGATGGCGGCGCCCACAGCCAATGAGGAGGGGATATATTAATTGACTATCATGCGCTCAAAGATGGTGGTGCCCACAGCCACAAGATAGCAGCACCCAGTCCCCCAGCCCGGCCAGGGCGGCAGGCGTGCGGTAAGGCTGGGCCCGCCCCCAGGCAGGCCTGGCCACTCCGTGCGCCTGCCTCTGGAGTCCCCCCGTCCCTTCAGCCCCCAGCCGCCCAGGGCTGGCCTGAGGTGCAGGAAAGCCTCAGATGGCGGATTCCCAGCCACCCAGGGCCACCTGAGGCTCAGGTAACCAGGGCTGGCTGAGGCTTGCGCTGCTGGAAGTGGCAGCAGCAGAGGTGTGATGGGGCGGCTCCTTCCCCTGATCACCCTGTTTCCTCCCACCCCTGAGAGCTCCCAGACTATGAGAGGGGGCAGGCTGGGCTGCGGGTCCCCCCTCCAGTGCATGAATTTTCATGCACCGGGACTCTAGTATGAGTATATTGAAAAGTTAGAAATTGTGACTGGTCCTAAAAGATTCCAAGGCCATGATCTTTCTTCTCTGCTCTCTACTAATTTTTGTAATATACCACAATAAAATATATGGTGTTGGGGAGAGGAGAAAAGTGAGTGCAAAAGAGAAAGAAAATGGGTAAAATAGTAAAAAAAAAAATCAAGTTAAAAAGTCAGAATTGACTCTTATTTGAAGTTTAGCAAACTAATGTTTTAAAAAATTAAAATACATTTATTTGCCTGTCTCCAAAATAGTTCCCAATGATTCCTGCCTTGTAGTAGTCATGTCCTGAAGTAATTAATTCCCATTTGAATGTAGCTAACCTGTGTAACCAAAAGGATCTTACAGAAATTATACTATACGATATAAAGCTAGATCATAAAATACATTGCAATGTTCACTTTGCTTTTTGTTGGATCAATCACTCTGGGGGAAACCAACTGCCATGTTATGAGGACACTCATCAGCTCTATGGAGAGGTCCATGGGGTAAGAAACACTTGTGAATAGTCAGCAGGGAATCCAGGTTTGCAGCCAACAGCCATGTGAGTGAGTCATCTTGGAAGTGGAACCCCTGGCACCATGCAAGTCTTGGGATGATAGTAGTCCTGGCCAACACCCATTATAGACTCCTTAGACGGGTGGTTCTCAACCTTTCTAATGCTGCGACCCTTTAATACAGTCCCTCATGTTGTGGTGACCCCCAACCATAAAATTATTTTCGTTGCTACTTCATAACTATAATTTTGCTACTGTTAATGAATCGTAATGTAAATATCTGTGTTTTCCGATGGTCTTAGGCTCTACAGCAGCGGTTCTCAACCTGTGGGTTGCAACCCACAGGTTGAGAACTGCTAGCAGGGTGGCCTAAGACCATCGGAAAACACAGATATTTACATTACGATTCATTAACAGTAGCAAAATTATAGTTATGAAGTAGCAACGAAAATAATTTTATGGTTGGGGGTCACCACAACATGAGGGACTGTATTAAAGGATCGCAGCATTAGAAAAGTTGATAACCACTGCCTTAGACCCTGAGCTAGAGTTGTTTCTGAATTTCCATATAAGTCATTCCTGAATTTCTATGGTTTTATATATTTTTTAAATACATTTTTATTGATTTCAGAGAGGCCCATCCAAGCTGTTTCTGGTGGCTTTTTCATATGAATGTCCTGTCTTGGCTCAGACGTTCCTAAAGTCACTCAAACAAACAGAATCTGGCCTCAACATGCCATGTACATCTAATTAAGTTGCCTCGGCCCTGGAACTAGCAGCAGCCAGGCTTTGTTCTTTTTTGGCCATTCCTGGACAACTCCAAGGCCAGCACAAGTAACATCTATCTTCAGATAGCTTTGTAGCTCATGCCAGATGGCCCCGAGCAGGACACAGGTGGCGGCGGACCTTATTCTGCACCTCCTGTGAGGCCCCAGAGCCACCTTCACAAGCAACACACTCAAGGGATGGACTTAGTAGGCACCAGAGCCACGCTAAAGTAATTCCTGCCCCATGGGGTTGGCCCCGTGCAGATAATCATCCACAGAGGTCACTACCAGTCTTTGCAGCTGGTCAGCCTGGGAGTAAATCCCTCCCATTGATGTGCCAACAGCACGTAGGAAATTAGTCTAAAAGCAAAATTACAGCCCTAGTCAGTTTGGCTCAGTGGATAGAGAGTAGGCCTATGGAATAAAGGGTCCCAATCAAGGGCACATGCCTGGTTTGTGGGCTCGATATCCAGTAGGGGATGTGCAGGAGGCAGCCAGTTAATGATTCTCTCTCATCATAGATGTTTCTATCTTTCTCTCTCCCTCTCCCATCCTCACTGAAATCAATACAGATATATTTTTAAAAAATTACTGCTCTTATAAAAATTATTTAAAAATTTTAAAAAAGAGTAAAAAGCCTCTGAGTGAGCCTTTTCTTTAAGTAAGATGATTGTATTTTAAGGAACATATTGTTTTCACCCACATCTATGCTTCTCTTCAAATATTATTTCTTAACTAGAGGCCCATTGCAGGAAGATTCCTGCAAGAATAGGGCTTCCTTGGGCCTATTCCTGCAAGAATAGGGCTTCCTGCGGCTTTCTCTGCCACCCTGCCTGCTTCCCCCCCTTCTCCGCCACCCCGCTTGCTTCTCCCCAGCTTCGCTCCCTTCTGCAGCGCTTGGCTTCCTTCTACGCTGTCTTCAGTCTTCAGTCTGCACCTGGATATGCAAATAAACTGCCATCTTGGTCAGGTTAATTTGCATAGTCGCTCCTGATTGGCTGGTGGGCATGGCTTGTGGGCATAGCGGAGGTACGGTCAATTTGCATGTTTCTCTTTTATTAGATAGGATCGCTTTGCAAGTCTTTGGATAGAAGTATGATAAATCATTTTTTCCCATAATTTCAGTAAATGGGTTTGTTTAATAAAAGCCACCTATATTTAATATATAGGGTGTCCCCCCAAAATGTATATAGACTTTAACAGCTGATAGCTCAATTTAAAAAATAAAATGTATTTTAATAATTACTGCCTTTATAATTATTCAGAGTGTGTATATACATTTTTGGGGATACCATATATACATACCATACTGTTGTTATACTTGAGGTAAAAAAATATAACAAGCTTTCTTGGTTTTATTTATTTATGTATTTATTTAATATGTTTTTATTGATTTCAGAGAGGAAGGAAGAGGGAGAGAGAGATACAAAACAACAATGATGAGAAAATCATTGATCAGCTGCCTCTTGCATGCCCCTACTTGGGATTGAGCCCACAACCCAGTCATGACCAGAATCTAATCTGGTACCCTTTAACCCACAGGCTGTCACTCTACCCACTGAGCCAAACCAGCCAGGGCCAAGTTTCCTTGGTTTTAAAGAAGTTGCTAGTCTGAACATTAACAAACTTTTAAAACATAGTAACAAGAACTGGAGAAACAGTCTTCTACTTTAAGTGATGATGCTGGTAGACACAAAACTTTGATTCCAGTTGTAGACAAGGCATAAGCTTTAAAGCACATTTACTTTTGACCTGTGTAATATTAGTTAAGTTTCTCAAGTTATAGGGCTAAAGTTTCCTCATGAACAAAACGTGAATAATAATTTAATCTACATCAAAACCTTGTTGAGAAGATTTAGTGAAAACTTAAGATTAAGTGAAAGTAGTTAATTAGTATCATCATCATCATCATCATTATCATCATCATCATCAAAGGCTCAGTGAAATCCTGCCTAGAGTGAGGGCATTAGATCGAAAGCACTTATTTATTATTAATGAAAGAATCACATAATACAATGAAATATTTAGATTTGTTTGTGAGCATTTTATTATGTCTCAATTTTACTTCATAAAATTATTTTTTAGAAAGTAAGAGAAACTTGAAAATATAAAAGACTTTTAACAAGAAAAAACACACCTTAAAAAACCATACAGAAATAACATGTAATTACATTTCATATGTGGCATATGTATTTATTGCATCCCTCTGTTAAGCCCATTAAAACTCAGGAGGCTCAGCGACACCAGCAGTTACCAAACATTTAGCTCTCAAGACTCCTTCACACTCTTGTAAATTACTAGAGGCCACAAAAAGCTTTAGTTATGCATATTATAGCTATTGATGTATATAGTATTAGATATTAACTCTGATAAATTTAAGAAATATTCATTAATTCATTAAAGGCAACAATTATAATTATTTGCATTACGATAAATAATGTAGGTTATGAAACAGAAAACTACTTTCCAAAACAAAAATATTTAATCAGAGTGACAGTTTTATGTCTTATAAATATCTTTTAATGTCTGGGTTAATAGGAAAGGTGACATCTGTTGTAGGTGAGTCTATTTAATTCTGGTGCTGAGTATTAGGAAGCCCCTTATTTAGAGATGTGAGCCACATTCTCTAATATCAGCCTTATCAGTAATAAAAGTAATATTTTGGTATACATTTTGCCTTACTATGTTTCCTTATTACTCAATTGCTTTAGATTGCAGGCAGAGAAAATAAATGTTATTTATTGAGCCCCCAAAGACTCAAAAAACAATGATAATTTTTTAAAAGAAGAAAACACAATGAGAATAACATAACAGCAATTTCCAGATCAATCAGGTGAGATTGGCTCCAGGATATCTGAATTAATCAAACAGATTGGTTGGCACAGTATCAGAAATGTATTTTTCAGTCTAAAAAGTTGGATATTGTTTAAGATTTCAGGTAACTGAACCATAAAAACAGCTAGTAATGCAACTCATCAATACTCATTTTTAAACCCTTTTTAATTCAGTTTTTTTTTGGTGATACTTATAAGTCCATTTGCCTGAAATCTCTCAGGTCAAGTACATTATTAAAATTAGGTGGGTTTGCCTTTAGTTTTCCAATATATATGAGAATTGCTAAAGATATGTAGAAAAGAAAAGATAAATAGAAATTTCTTTAGGTGACATAAACTTTTTTTTTTTGGTGGGGGGGAGGGGGCGCGGGGAAGGCTGGTAATAAAATTGGTATTGATTTCCTGAAGAGTTATAGAAAACTTCTTCTCACATAACTATTCTAAGTGTTGGCGTTTAGAACTCTCAAATTCTTTTAAAGTTTTGGCAGTATTGCAATTTTTCCAAAACATCTATAACCAATATCTATGGCATAGATTCTATGCATTAGATTAAACATTACAGTTGCAAACAATTCACTTGCTAAATGTTAAAATTTATAAATACTGGCTCAGCTATTATCAGCCCTGGTTCTACCAGATGAGTTGTTTCACTGTTATAAAGTAAGTCCTCTTATACTATTAGAATCTCATTTTATGCATCAGAGTAGTGATAATATTAATGGTGACAAAGGAGCTCATTGTTTTTTTGTTTTTCTAAAAGAAATATTTAACTCTGGATTGTGAGTTTTGAAAACATCAAAATGTTACTAGAATGGGAAAATTAGACTTTAAGGTCACTATTTTCTTCATCATTCTGAGATAGACAACAAAACCACCAATGAAATTTTAGTGCTGGCTTTTCTTATTAAAAGCAAACTGACTTATTTCTCTACCAAACTGTAAAGAATTATTGGTTGGTTTGTTTGTTTGTTTCCCTTTACTAAGCTTATAGTAATGTTATAGTGTAGTTATGTCAAACTATAGCTGGTGAGCTCTGGCCAGTGTGGTTCAGTTGGTTGGGCATCATCCTGTGCACCAAAGGATTGCCAGTTCGATTCCAGGTCAAGACACATGCCTGGGTTGCAGACTCCATCCCCAGTAGGGGCGTGCAGGAGGCAGTTGATTGATGTTTCCATTTTCACATCGCTGTTTCTCTCTTTCCCTCTCCCTCTAAAAATCAATTTAAAAATCTTAAAGAATATATATATCGCCAGTGAAAAAGAAATATCAACTTCTTAATAAATTAAAGATATGCTGGTATTAATTGATTTTAATTATTATTAAAAGATTTTAATAATAATTAATCACTGATTTTTCCAAGACATATTTCTGAATGTACTGTCATATTTCCAAAATTAATTATATGGTAAAATAAAAGCATACTCTTTGTTTCTTTATTTTCCTGGTTTTATTTTATTTTAATTTATTTTGTTGATGTCGTTGTTGTTAACTCTCACCTGAAGATATTTTTCCATTGATTTTTAGAGAGAGTGGAAAGGAGGGGAAAAGACAGAAAGAGAGAAACACATTGACTAGTTGCCTCCCACACACACCCTGGGATCATGCCTGCAATCAAGGTATGTGCCCTTGAATGGAATTGAATTTGTGACTCTTCAGTCCTCCAGCTGAGGCTCTATCCACTGAACCAAACTGGCTAAGGTTCAATAGAATATTCATCATCTTTCCAGGTGTGTCCTTTCAGGGTTTTGATCTCTACTGATTGGTCAGTGCCAGGACAGGGGGTCATTAGGCAATGCAGCTGGTCCTGGTGCCAGATTTTATGTTTCATACAATTGGCTGCATTTATTATAGAAATATAGACAATAACCTCTTACATCACATACTGTTTCTTTCAGGAGGACCCATGGGAAAAATTTCTCATAGATGAGATAATAAAAAAAAAAATCTCTTGTTTTTTATCTTTTGGAGATTCTGATTCCTGTAACTGAATTTGTCTTTTTCATTGCTTTCATGGTTAAGAAGTTCAAATTTATAACCTATCCCTAGTACTTGACAGTGTCTTAAGGGTATGAATTATATCTTAACCTTTTTTCTAGATTTACCTAAAATATGTTCCATACCCCTATTTCTCTATGTGCTTGTTTTTAAATGAATTCATGCATTTTTGTTAGATATCACAATATTTCTTTGAAAATGAAACAGGCTACAAATAATTTTTAAAGATTTGTAGGTGTGTTTGTGTGTGTAAATTGGTTTAAATTTTAGGCACCATTTATCTACTACATTTTCATACCTAAGCCATCTAGTGCTTACATGAAGATCTTAAGATGTTCCTCTTACTTTCCAGTGCCTGTCCCAATTAACCAATGGGTGAAAGGTCTTTAGTTATCTAAATGAGTATCTACTGTATATACAAAATTGTATTAGACTTTCAAGTAATGAGAATTGCTCATGTAGATGTGTAGGATAGATGTCGCAAATTATATACTTTTAGAGTTGATAGTACAAAACAGTAGCTTTATAATATCAAAAGATAAACAACCAGAGAGTTATTATAAAGTAACATAAGTACAGTGCTTCTATAAACATTAAAGGGATGAAGAATAGTCAGATAAGAAGCAAACTAGCTTGTTAGGGCAAATATGAAATAACATATACTAGGTGCTTATACAACAGAATTTATTTCTCACAATGCTGGAGGCTTAAATGCAAGATCAAGGTGTAGATAGGCTTGGTTTCTTCAAGGGGCTATCAGAAGAATCTGTTCCATGCCTCTCTGCTTGGCTTGCAGATGACTGCCTTCTCACTGCTGCTTGGTCCTTACATGGCCATCACTCGGCACAGCACCCTGGTTATCTCTCTTGTATTCAAATTTCCTCTCCTTACAAGTACGCTGGTCAGATTGGATTTTGGCCCACCCTAATGGCACCATCATAACTCAATGGCCTTTTCATGGTCCTATATCCAAATGCAGTCACATTCTGAGCTACTGAAGGTTAGAGTTTCAACATATAAATTTCAGGGGGACACAATGCAGCCCATAACAGGAGTCTTGTATATGTGAGGAAATGCTAACGTTGGGGTGAGGAATTATATAATTTATGGGAAATTGCAAGCAATACCAAATCAAGATGTCATTGGATCCATACTTACATATACTGTGACTATAAATATTAAATAATTAATGAGATAACAAAGATAGCAAAAATAAGCATAATTCTAGGTAAAACAATAATTACTAAATGTTTATTCCACTGAATAAGTAACTACCATAATGAATTTATCTACACTAATAAAAGAGAAATATGCAAATTGACCGTACCTCCATGACAACAATAAGCCAATCAGGAGTGACTATGCAAATTAACCCAACAAAGATGGTGGGTTAATTTGTATACACAGGCAGGGAGCTGCCGGGCGGGGTGGGATACCTACTATGAGGGGAAGGGCAGGGGGCGGAAGGAGCTACAGGAGCAGCGCTCCGGCCGGGAGCGAAGACTTGCAGGCTCCCAGGCGGCCAGGAGCGAAATCAGGGGAAGGAAGGCCTATTCTTGCACGAATCTTTGTGCAACAGGCCTCTAGTATGAAATAATAAAGAAATATGACATCAAATATATGATTTATAAAAACTGGTGACTATGTTCCAGTCTTTGGGAAATTGGAAGCTATACAAGTTTTCTGTGGTTTCCATAGACATAAGAACAGTATAATGACCTATTATAATACTTCAAGATTATTTTTCTAATAATAAATAGGTATAATTTGTTAAATAATTTATTGTGATGCTACATAAATCTTGTTTATTGCATAAGAGAGGAATAGCATGCCATTTTTCAATTGGTTTACTAAAATGTGAATATAATACTAACTGGAGGTAAAAAGGAGGTAGAATTCTACAATAAAATGTGGTATTAGAGTGAATACAATATTAGGAATATGGTAGGAGTTGTGTGTGTGTGTGTGTGTGTGTGTGTGTGTGTGTGTGTGATGTATATTTTAGCTGCGAGGTCCTGTCAAAGTTAGGTAACTTCTCTGAACCTCTCCTTCCTCACTTATGAAATGGTAGAATACTATAAGATATATTTATGAGTAGTATTCATTCAATCATTCAACAAATGTTCATAGATGCCTGCTATGTTCTAGAAACTATTTAAGGCAATGAAGTTAGAGCACTAAAGTAAAAAATCATTTTTTATCATGGACTATACATTGCAGTGGGAGAAACGTTACAATAATAAAAAAAATGAACATATAATTCCAAAACAAGTTGGTAAGTATGAGAAAGATAAAGCATAGTAAGGGCATAGGGAATGTAGCACTATTTGAGATATAGAACAAATAAAAACATATGTGTTAAATGCACAATGGAATTACAAACTACAGAAGCAAGCATATTGTATTTGCTATCCATTTTAGTAACATTACAATACACAAACAAGTGTGGTTATTGTAGTGGTTGAAGGTGGAAGAGGATATAAGGAGGATAAATGGCGATAGAAAAATATAAAAAATTTAAAAATTACCTACCAAATTTTAATATTTTTAAAACAAATATTTGAAACTTTCATATGGAAATAGTATGTGTTCAAAATTAAATGTATATAGCTATATAGATAAAGTGCATTAATAGAAACTGCCTTTTTTTTACTATCTAGAGTTAATGTCAAACAGTTACTGGGAAGTGAACACTCTATTCAATTTTACTCTTATTTTAAAATATTTAAACACTATAGGCCCGGTGCATGAAATTCGTGCATGGGGGGGGGGTGGTGTCCCTCAGCCAACCTGCACCCTCTCCAATCTGGGACCCCTTGAGGGATGTCCGACTGTCCATTTAGGCCCGATCCTACCGGCAGTTGGACATCCCTCTCACAATCCAGGACTGCTGGCTCCCAACTGCTCGCCTGCCTGCCTTCCTGATTGCCCCTAACTGCTTCTGCCTACCAACCTGATCACCCCCTAATCACTCCCCTGCCAGCCTGATTGATGCCCTGCCAGCCTGTTTGCCCTAACTGCCCTCCCCTGCAGGCCTGGTCACCCCTAACTGCCCTCCCCTGCAGGCCTGGTCCCCCTCAACTGCTCTCCCCTGCAGGCCTGGTTCCCCCTCAACTGCCCTTCCCTGCAGGCCCGGTCGCCCCCAACTTTCCTCCTCTGCTGGCCTGGTCACCCCTAAATGCCCTCCCCTGCAGGCTTTATCACCCCCAACTGCCCTCCCTTGCAGGCCTGGTCCCTCCCAACTGCCCTCCCCAGCTGGCCTGATTGCCCACAACTGCCCTCCCTTGCAGACCTGGTCCCTCCCAACTGCCCTCCCCTGCTGGCCATCTTGTGGCGGCCATCTTGTGTTCACATGGGGGCAGCCATCTTTGACCACATGGGGGCAGCCATCTTGTGTGTTGGAGTGATGGTCAATTTGCATATTACTCTTTTATTAGATAGGATTTTAATGTGATGATCTCACAATGACAGGTTCAGATTAGATATTTTTTTCTAAAATGGGGGAGAGCAAGAATTCTTAGGCCTTGTCATTACCTGTATTTAAATTTGGAGTGTTGAATACTATAAATGGATAAATAAAAAAATCAGAGTCTAATAATCACAATATAAAAATTATATTTTAAAAGAAAATGCGTTTACTATTTGAACCTTACCAGACTGTATAACTAAGATCTAAAAACATCAGTTTCTATTGATTTGTGCTAATGGAAACAAACTAAGTTAACCATATCTATTGAAATTAGTTTTTACACTTTATAAGCGAGCATCATGGGTATTTTTTTTTTTTTAAGAATTGATCATATCTTGAAAAGTTGGGCCCAGCTGGCATGACTCGGTGGTTGAGCACTGACCTATAAAACAGAAAGTCACAGTCAGAGCACATGCCCTGATTGTGGGCTCCATCACCAGGATCACCAGTGGTGGGTGTGCAGGAAGCAGCCAATCAATGATTCTCTCTCATCATTGATGCTTCTCTCTCTCTCTCCTTTTCCTTTCCTCTCTGAAATCAATAAAAATATATTTTAAAAGAAAATGTATTTACTATTTGAACCTTACCAGACTGTTTAACGAAGATCTAAAAACATCAGTTTCTATTGTTTTGTGCTAATGAAAATAAACTAAGTTTTTTTTCAAGTTGCAACCAGATTAATGGTTCTATTAATGGTAGTAAAGAAATGGTCCTCATGAAATGAAAAGATCCAGAAAGTACATATTTTACTCATTTTTATAAAGATATCTACAAGTCTATAGAATAGGATAGTAATAGTTTCTACTGTATCTTTTAATGTTGTTATTTTAAAGTGGGAGACATTTGGATGTACTATTGAAAGAATAATAATTTAACTCATCTTTGGTTCCTTCAAGTACTTAGAGAGTACAGCAATTTCACTATTAAATTGTGTATTTTCAAATTGTTTTCTGTTGTTGCTCTTCCAAAACTGGAATTTGCTTGTGTGGGTGTTATTTTCTTTTTCCTTCCTTGTTTTTTTCCTCCATCTTCAACAGTTTTGTTAACAGTTTAAAAAGACATTTCCCAAAGTTTCCCAGACATATGCTCAACGTATATAATTAACTTCTTTCCAGTAGAAAAATGCAATGACAATATAAGGGTAGGTATACACTACTAAGAAGTGTTTCCCCTCCTACTGTCTTTTAACAAGAAAATATGCCTGAAGCATTCAGTGAACAAGAACAGAAGCAATTTAAATCAGAAATCCTATATTGAGGAATAAAAATGCTGTTTTTTCTTTAACTTCATGAGTTAAGTAAGTTATGAATTTACTATGCAAGTTCATAGAAGATTAGAAGTACTTGTATATTATCTGAACTATTTTCCAATTGGAGGTATTTCCAACATTATAAAATGTGGGCATTACTTAAGTCAATATAAACTATTTTTACTGTTCAAAAAAAATTACCATTACAGGTCCATGGAAAACGTACTATCAAGGCAACAACTATTCCTCTTTTGGGGACTTAAGGAGAACAAGTCAAGTCACAAAGTATGAATTATTAATCAGAATTTTCAGGTTAAGACAAATTTAAGGCTATTAAAAACGGTTATCTGTCAACATAAATGAACTTATTATACATAAGCAAGCTCTTGGCACTTGTAATTGTAGAATGGAACTTGTGTCCCAGGAGAAGGATGATTTAACTTGGATCAAAAGCAATGAGTTGCTAGTCTTGAGAAATCCGTTTGAAATATACCACTACCTATTTTAGTAGCAAATCAAATAAATCTTTTTAGGTGACAAAGTGGATGAAAAGAAGGGAATACAGAGGAATAGGAACTGTTAGGTAGCAACAGAAAAAGAAATTTGTTGCTTCTAAAATGAAAGCTAAACCTTTCAGCATATATTAAGATAATTTGAAAAAAATTTCCAGTGGCAAATTAATGAGCAGTCAATTCCATTATCTCACCAAATATTCATTGGTGCTGCTTAGCAATTACTCAGAGTTACTGGTATTGTCATCTTCTCTGGTGTTTTATATTTGCCAAACACACACACACACACACACACACACACACATTTATTTATTTTTATTTTTTATCTTTTTTAAATAAATCTTTATTCAGATTATTACAATTGTTTCTCCTTTTTCCCCCCATAGTTCCCCTCCACCTGGTTCCCACCCCACCTTCTGCCCTTACCGCCCCCACACTGTCCTCATCCATAGGTGTATGATTTTTGTCCAGTCTCTTCCTGAACCCCCCCATACTCTTTTCCCCCAGAGAATTATCAGTCCACTCCCTTTCTTTTTTTTTTTTTTCAATACATTCCATCGATATTTCACAGAGAGGAAGGGAGAGGGATAGAGAGTCAGAAACATCGATGAGAGAGAAACATCGATCAGCTGCCTCCTGCACACCTCCCACCGGGGATGTGCCCGCAACCAAGGCACGTGCCCCTGACCGGAATCGAACCCAGGACCCCTCAGTCCACAGGCCGATGCTCTATCCACTGAGCCAAACCGGTCCCGGCAGTCCACTCCCTTTCTATGCCCCTGATTCTATTATATTCACCAGATTATTCTGTTCCTCAGGTTTTTAGTTCACTTGATTTTTAGGTTCACTTGTTGATAGATATGTATTTGTTGTTCATAATTTTTATCTTTACTTTTTTTCTTCTTCCTCTTCTTTAAGAATACCTTTCAGCATTTCATATAATACTGGTTTGGTGGTGATGAGCTCCTTTAGCTTTTTCTTATCTGTGAAGCTCTTTATCTGCCCTTCAATTCTGAATGATAGCTTTGCTGGGTAGAGTAATCTTGGTTGTAGGTTCTTGGTATTCATCACTTTGAAAATTTTTTGCCACTCCCGTCTGGCCTGCATAGTTTCTGTTGAGAAATCAGCTGACAATCGTATGGGTGCTCCCTTGTAGGTAACTAACTGTTTTTCTCTTGCTGCTTTTAATATTCTCTCTTTGTCTTTTGCTCTTGGCATTTTAATTATGATGTGTCTTGGTGTGGTCTTCTTTGGATTCCTTTTGTTTGGGGTTCTGTATGCTTCCTGGACTTGTAAGTCTATTTCTTTCACCAGGTGGGGGAAGTTTTCAGTCATTATTTCTTCAAATAGGTTTTCAGTATCTTGCTCTCTGTCTTCTTCTGGCACCCCCATAATTCTGATGTTGGTACGCTTAAAGTTGTCCCGGAGGCTTCTTACATTATCTTCAACTTTTTGGATTTTTTTTTCTTTTTGCTTTTTCAGTTGAGTGTTTTTTGCTTCTTTGTTTTTCAATTCTTTGACTTGATTCTTGTGTTCCTCTAGTCTGTTGTTGGGTCTCTGTATAATATTTTTTATTTCAGTTAGTGTATGTTTAATTTCTAGTTGGTCCTTTTTCATATCTTCGAGGGTCTCGTTATATTTATCGGCCTTTTCTAGGATATTCTTGAAAAGCCTTATAACCGTGGTTTTGAATTCTATATCCAGTTGTTTGTTTTCCTCCATTTCTTTCATTTGTGATCTGTTTCTTTGACGCCGCATTTTCACTGCTTCCTTGAGTTGGTAGGGTAGATTTGTGTGCTAGGTTTCCTATATGGCTCAGTGGGTCGGCCTCCCCAGTTAACCTGAGGTGGACACTCTTGGTGCACCCCTTTATGGACTGTGTGTACAGCCTTGTTGTAGTTAAGTCTTGATTATTGTTGGTATCACTGGGAGGAATTGACCTCCAGGCCAGTTGGCTGTAAGGATCAGCTGTGTCTATGCTGGGAGAAGTTCGGTGCTGGAGACAGCCTTATAGGATTAGACTTGCCAAATTGCAATAGCCTCTGTGCTCAGCTTGGATGGGGTGGAATCTCAGGGCGGAGCAGACAGTCTTGGCTTTCAGTCAGCCTTGCCCTTGCGCACTCGCACGTGCTCCTCCAAACCTCTGCCTTCCCCGGCTCCCAAGTCTCCGCCCGAGAGTCCAGATTCCTTCCACAAGAGCGTGGGTCCCCAGGGACTTGCCTGGAACTGGGGTTCAGTGCTGTCAGAACTGGGGTTCAGTGCAGTCAGGACCTTCCGACTCCCTTATGCTAGGGAAAGCCTGTGGCAACCTCCGCAGCCTTTGTGCACACTGGCGTGTGCGTCTCCAGACCCCTGCCCGCCGGGGGTCCCCAGGGTCTCTGAGTCTCCGGGTGCCTTTCTCTCTACCTGACAGTCCAGACTCCCCCTGTATGAGCCTGGATTCACGGGGTTTCGTCTGGGACTGGGGTTCAGTGCAGTCAGAATTGGGGTTCAGTGAGGTCGGGGGCTTCCTTCCCCCTTCCGCCAGAGAAAGTCAGCCAGGCTCTCAGCCGCCCTTCCTCTCTGCACGCACAAAGACCCTTTGCCATACCTCCAATTCTCTGTGAGCTTTTCTCTTTCCTTCTAGTTGTAGAATTTTCACTCAGCCAGCTTTCCTGTGGTTCTGGATGGTGTCCGTTCTGTCTTTTAGTTGTAGTTTTGAAATTATTGTGCGAGGCAGCAGTTTAGGTGCTTACCTATGCCGCCATCTTGGTTTCTCCCACACACACATATTTAAAATGCAATGCATTTATGCATTGGAACTGCCACTTTAACAGATAAAGACTAATTTCTGTTGAAAGTTTCCTGGGTTAGTCTTTTCACATTCTAATGCTTATATTAAGCAAAAGAACTAAGTTCAACAATGTATTGTCATGTTAGATGTAGACATTTACTTATTGACAAACATTTAATTAAAGTTAAAAGTAAGATGCCTGTTGAGGGTACACATC
The DNA here is from genome assembly GCF_963455305.1 of Plecotus auritus. Classification (NCBI taxonomy): domain Eukaryota; kingdom Metazoa; phylum Chordata; class Mammalia; order Chiroptera; family Vespertilionidae; genus Plecotus; species Plecotus auritus. The sequence continues at coordinate 153,363,410 of NC_137775.1, forward strand.
TCTCTTAATGGTGACTGTATAAAGAAATATAAAATAATAAAAACAAGTTAACTAAATTATATATAAAAACAATAATCAAAGAAAAGATAAAAGTAATTTAGGAGATTCAATATAAACCTATTGTATCTTTCACTCTCCAGCTAAGATTCAATTTTATGTGCTAACCTGAAGGTTATTTTCTTCTAAGTCGCTAGGTCCCCCTTTATCTTTTATGAAAATAATGCATTATTAGCCAATATTTACTAAAGGCTTACTATCTATAAAGCATTGGGATTAGCTATTAGTCATCTTGGTTCTTATCTATCTAACTGAAAAATGCAGGTGAGTTTCCAATGATTTGAAAACTCATATCTACACACCAAAATAACTCTGTGTGAATGTTTACAGAAACTTTATTCATACTAGCCCCCAACTGGAAGCAATCACGATGTCCTTCAATAAGTGAATGGATTATACAAACTAGGATACATTCATACCATGAAATATTATGCAGGGATTAAAAGAAATAAGCTATCATGCCACAAAAATTCATGGCTGAATCCTAAATGTGTATTGACAAATGAACAAAGCTATTCTGGCCCAGCTGGCATGGCTCAGTGGTTGAGCGTTGACCTATGAACCAGGAGGTCACAGTTCGATTCTGGGTCAGGCACATGCCCAGGTGGGGCATGCAGGAAGCAGCCAATCAATGATTCTCTCTCATCCTTGATGTTTCTATCTCTCGCTCTCTCCCTTTCTTTCTGAAAGAAATAAAAATATATTTTTTAAAAACCTAGTCTGGAAAAGCTACATACTGTAGAATTCTAATTTTTTGATATTCTGAAAAAGCAAAACTGTAGATGGTAGAATGATCAGTGGTTACCAGGTTTTGTTGGGGTAAGGACAGTGCTGAATAGGTGAAGCACAAAAGAATTTTATGGTGATGAATCTCTTCTATATAATGCGGCAATGTTGGATATATGACACTATGCATTTGTCAAAGTTCATAGAATAAAGAGTGAACCTTAATGTATGGAAATTTTAAAAATCATTTAGGTGATCAGGGGAATCCCAAGGTAGAATGCAGAATGGGACAAAAGAAAATCTAACTGCATTACCAATATACAAAACAACATCACTGATAGGGGTGAGGAGAAATGGTGCTGGCCTAAGTAACTTTGAAAATGAATGGAGCTAATTTTGCTCAGTGGATAGAGCATTGGCCTGCGGACCAAAGGGTCCCGGGTTCAATTCACGTCAAGGGCTCGTACCTTGGTTGTAGGCTCCTCCCCGGCCCGGACCATGATCGGGCTTGAGCAGGAAGCAACCAGTCAATGTGTTTCTTTCATATCAGTGTTTCTCTCTGCCTTTCCCTGTCTCTTCCACTCTCCCTAAAAATCAATGGACTTGTATGCATGCATATAAGCATAACCAATAGCCACAGACACTAGGGGGTGAGGGCATGAGCGGAGTGGGTGGGGGGAGTCTTGGAGGGATAAAGACACATATGTAATATCTTAATAAAGAAAAAATTAAAAAAAAATCAATGGAAAAATATCCTTGGGTGAGGATAAGGGAAAAAAAAGGAAAATGAATGGATTCTGTAAGACTAAAGGCAAAAACAATTATTTCGGTACTGTATTTCAGTTGATGACATTATTTCTCACATGGGTTCAAGTTAACAATTCTGATATATATATAGTGGAATTCAACAATTACATAATGGAAGGTAGATGGTGGTAGCCCAATTTCTCACTGTGGGAGCTGGAGGTTATAGACAAGCAAGGGGAGGGGAATGATCAATGTGGTGATGGATTAGGGTTGGAGACATCATTATGAATTCATGCTTAGCTTAATATACACACAGATGGTTACATATAAAAATATGTAAAGATATGTATATATACACAGACTAGTATACACATATATTTCCTTGTTCTGTAAGCTGAAAATGCCTAGAAGTAACAGCACCCCAGTAGCAATAAGAAATCGTAGGGCACAGATAGTGGTTTTAAATATCATTCTCCCTTAAAAAGAACCAAGACTCCTTAGAGAAATGCATGATTCTAAGACTGGGACAGAAAATACACAACCTGAGCCTGAAACATTTCATGTCAGAAAAGAAGGAAGCGACACACACACACACACACACACACACACACACACACAATTTGAACAACAACATATATAAAATGGTTGAATTACAAACCAGAGCGTAAAATAAATATGCATGAGCTCATACTAATATAAATAATTTCAGAAATAAATGTGGAACAACAGACAACTCTCCATACAAAATAATTTCAAATTAATTATATAGATATTTCACCCTCAGGGATTTAGCACAACTCCCTACACTTTAAATGTGGGTTCCACCTAATGACTTCTTTCCAAAGAATATAGTATGGAAAAAGGAAAAAAGAAAGTAATTCTGCAATAGAGAAACCTGACAAACACTACCTCAGTTAGGTGGTCTAGGTCAACATCAGCAGTGATAAGTCATGTAGTCTGGATAAGATAGGGGGAAAAATGGCCTTTACTTTGTGATTTCACTGCCAAAACACATAATTCTACTCTAATCGTGAAAGAAAAATCAGATAAATCTCATGAGATGAACATTCTACAAAATACCTGATCAGTATGTTTAGAAAATGTCAAGGTCATTAAAAACAAGGAGAGTCTGAGTTAGAGAGCAACCAAAGGATTGTATGCATGCATATTAGCATAACCAATGGACACAGACACTGGGGCGGTGGGAACTTGCCCTCAGGGGTGGGAGTGGCGTAGGGGGGTGTCAATCTGGGAAAAAGGAGACATATGTAATTCTTTAAACAATAATAATAATAAAAAAACCACAAGGAGAATCTGAAAAAGTTTCACAGCCATGAGGAGACATGATGATTACATGTAATGTGGCAGCTTGGATGGGACTCTGGAGCAGGCCATTGGGTAAAAAACCAAGTCAATCTGAATGAGGTGTACATTTTAATTAATAGCAATGTGTCACTATTGGTTCATTAATTGTGACAAATGTGACACACTAATGTATGATGAAAACAATAGGGGAAACTGGGTGTAGAGTTTATTGGAATTCTCTGTAAAAATCTTCACAAATTTTCTATAAATGTAAAATTGTTTTAAAATAAAAACATTTAAAAAATAGTTTTAAATACTCAAGTTATTTCAAACATACTAATGTAGTTTCCAGTAACTGCTGGAAAACTAGTTCATCTTTTTTTAGAAGAATATTTGACTCTTTGAAACAAAGGCATTTAAAAAATATTTGAAAAATATGTCTAAGTGAAGTAAATTTTCCAATTCCTATGTAAACTATGAAACACAGAGTATAAAGAGCAACTGCATATATTGAAACAACTCTCAAGGTATTAATTTCAGCAAAGCATTCTTTAAATTTCATGTAATTTGTTCAGCTACAAGGTTGACAATTTGCTGCTGTTAGCAATTAAACCTGCATATTAATTCATGCTGAAATGTGCAAAATCATTTTTATTGATTAGTATTATGAAAAGCTTCAATTTCAAAACCTAAATTATTGTAACTATCTACATAAGTCACCTAAATGAGTTTTTTCTTTTCTTAAAGCTTAAAATTTAGTTTACATGATATATGATATCAGTGAGACAAATGTAACACATTTTTGAATATCTGGCAAGCCTTTCTTTTACTTAATGAAAATTTTGAGTTGGAATTAATAATACGGTAAATCTTTGTGAATACTTTCCATCTTTCAATCAAAGAACACTAGTAAAGAACACAACATCATTAAGTTCAAGTATTCTATTTCATTCAACAGTTCTATAAACTGGTGAAGATTTGTAGCATATACAAATGTATAACAAGTGTATCCATGACATTTGTCATAGTCTGCTTCAGAAAACTCAGCACAAATATTTCTGGCATCATACAGTGAAATAAAGCCATAAGAAAAATATTCGTTCCCCCCCCCCTCTTTATTGATTAAGGTATTACATATGTGTCCTTATCCCCCATTGCGCCCCCCCAGCCCCCACTCAGGGGTGGGAGTGGCGCCGGGTGGGTGTCAAGCCCTCACCCCTCTGTTGTCTGTGTCCATTGGTTAGGCTTATATGCATGCATACAAGTCCTTTGGTTGATCTCTCCCCCTTACCCCCAACCTCCCCTACCTTCCCTCTGAGGTTTGATGGTCTGATCGATGCTTCTCTGTCTCTGGATCTGTTTTTGTTCATCAGTTTATGTTGTTCATTATATTCCACAAATGAGTGAGATCATGTGATATTTACCTTTCTCTGATTGGTTTATTTCGTTTAGCATAATGCTCTCCAGTTCCATCTATGCTGTTGCAAATGGTAAGAATTCCTTCTTTTTTTACCTCAGCTTAACATTCCATTGTGTAGATGTACCACAGTTTTTTCTTTTTTTTTCTTTTTTTTTTCTTTTTTTTTTTTTATTAAGGTATTATATGTGTACATATCTTACCATTGCCCCCTGTACCACAGTTTTTTAATCCACTCATCTGCTGATGGGCACAAAGGCTGTTTCCAAATCTTAGCTATTGCAAATTGTGCCGCTATGAACATAGGGGTGCATATATCCTTTCTGATTGGTGTTTCTAGTTTCTTGGGATATATTCCCATAAGTGGGATTACTGGGTCAAATGGGAGTTCCATTTTTAGCTTTTTGAGTAAACTCCATACTGTTCTCCACAGTGGTTGCACCCGTCTGCATTCCCACCAGCAGTGCACGAGGGTTCCTTTTTCTCCACAACCTTGCCAGCACTTGTCATTTGTTGATGATAGCCATTCTGACAGGTATGAGATGGTACTGCATTGTCATTTTGATTTGCATCTCTCAGATGATTAGTGACTTTGAGCATGTTTTCATATGTCTCTTGGCCTTCCTTAAAACCTATCCTCCTCAGACTATTCCAAAAAATTCAAGAGGAAGGAACACTTCCAAGCTCATTCTATGAAGCCAGCATTACCCTAATACCAAAACCAGATAAAGACAACACAATGAAAGAGAATTACAGACCAATATCCCTCATGAACATAGATGCCAAAATCCTCAACAAAATTTAAGCAAATCGGATCCAGCATTACATCAGAAAGATCGTACACCATGACCAAGTAGGATTTATTCCAGGGATGCAAGGATGGTACAATATCTGTAAATCAATAAACATGATACATCACATAAACAAATTGAGAGATAAAAATCACATAGTCATATCAATTGATGCAGAAAAAGTCTTTTGTTTTAAAGTTTTATAATAATTTCACACTTTTTAGGTAACATACCTGGACCATAATGATTACAATTAATTTTTCAAAGGTAGCTAAAAGTCTTCTTTGATATTAAAAAATTAAAAAATATTGAATTTCATCCATGCTGTTGCAAATGGTAAGCATGGATGGAACTGGAGAGCATTATGCTAAGCCAGTGGTCGGCAAACAGCGGCTCGCGAGCCACATGTGGCTCTTTGGCCCCTTGAGTGTGGCTCTTCCACAAAATATCACAGCCTGAGTGAGTCTATTTTGAAGAAGTGGCGTTAGAAGAAGTTTAAGTTTAAAAAATTTGGCTCTCAAAAGAAATTTCAATCGTACTGTTGACATTTGGCTCTGTTGACTAATGAGTTTGCTGACTACTGTGCTAAGCAAAATAAGCCAGTCAGAGAAAGGTAAATATCACATGATCTCACTCATTTGTGGAATATAATGAACAACATAAACTGATGAACAAAAACAGATCCAGAGACAGAGAAGCATCGATCAGACCATCAAACCTCAGAGGGAAGGTAGGGGAGGGTGGGAGTAAGGGGGAGAGATCAACCAAAGGACTTGTATGCATGAATATAAGCCTAACCAGTGGACACAGACAACAGGGGGTTGAGGGCATGAGTCGGGGATTGGGGGGGACCATGGGAGGATAAGGACACATATGTAATACCTTAATCCATGGTTGGCAAACTGCAGCTCGTGAGCCACATGCGGCTCTTTGGCCCCTTGAGTGTGGCTCTTCCACAAAATACCACGGCCTGGGCCAGTCTATTTTGAAAAAGTGGCGTTAGAAAAAGTTTAAGTTTAAAACATTTGGCTCTCAAAAGAAATTTCAATTGTTGTACTGTTGATATTTGGTTCTGTTGACTAATGAGTTTGCCGACCACTGCCTTAATCAATAAAGAAAAAAATATTGAATTGAATTTGTTTATAATTTAGAAATCTTTTAAAGAGAAACAATCCAAGGAACTACTTGGATAGTGTCTGCTATATTTTATGACTCTTCTAAAGTGTAAAGAAAAGTACTGTGATTTTATTCAGAATTTGAACCCATTGAAATTTGATATTGTCAGAAAACACTCTATGGACCAATTTTGGTGACAATTACAGATCTTTCACATTATGTAAAATATTCTTTTTAATCTTTACATCATATTTTTCTAACATTTCCATAATTAAAATAATAGGGTTTAAAAAAATTTTCCCATCAAAATGATTTTTTTATGTGTATAAGAATTTAAGCCATTTTGTATCAGTCCACAGTTTAAATTCAAAATCTGTTACACATTATTTAAATTTTTTTATTGAACATTTAATTCTTATGTCAACACTTTGTTGATCTTTTGTTACTGTTGAGGGGAAACAATTCTTAAATTCACTATGCATTTTGTGAGAATATCTCTTAATGATGGCAACTTTATTATCTTTAAGAATCATTTTATGAAACAAACAACTTTATCACTTTGCTCTGCCTCAGCAAATTTCAATTGTCATTTATGGTAAAACTAGAGGCCCGGTGCATGAAATTCATGTACTGTGGGTGTGTGTGTCCCTCAGTCCAGCCTGCACCCTCTCCAATCTGGGACCCCTCTCCAGTCGGACATCCCTTTCACAATCCAGGACTGTTGGCTTCCAACTGCTCACCTGCCTGCCTTCCTGATTGCCCCTAACCACTTCTGCCTGCCAGCCTGATCACCCCCTAACCACTGCCGACAGCCTGATTTATGCCTAACTGCTCCCCTGCCAGCCTGTTTTCCCCTAACTGCCCTCCCCTGCAGGCCTGGTCACTCCAACTGCCCTTCTCTTCAGGCCCGATCGCCCCCAACTTTCCTCCTCTGCCAACCTGGTCCCCCCCAACTGCCCTCCCCTGCTGGCCATCTTGTGGTGGCCATCTTGTGTCCACATGGGGGCGGTCATCTTTGACCACATGGGGGCAGCCACCTTGTGTGTTGGAGTGATGGTCTATTTGCATATTATTCTTTTATTAGATAGGATAGAGGCCTGGTGCACGGGTGGGGGCCAGCTGGTTTGCCCTGAAGGGTGTCCTGGATCAGGATGGGGGTTCCCTTGGGGCGTGGGGTGGCCTGGGCGAGGGGCCTGTGGTGGTTTTGCAGGCTGGCGACGCCCCCTGGTGAGCCAAGCAGAGGCCCTGGTATCTGGGATTTATTTATCTTCTATAACTGAAACTTTGTAGCCTTGAGCGGAGCCAAGCCTCCTGCTTGCTCCGTGGCTGCAGCCATTTCTGTTGGGATTTATGTATCTTCTATAATTGAACTTTGTAGCAGAAGCCAAGGCAGGCCAGGGCTGCAGGAGCTTGGCTTCCTCCATCACTGGGGGCAACCCAAGCCTCCTGCTCTCTCCAGCTCCGTGGCTGCCGCCATTTTTTAAATTATATTTTTATTAACTTCAGAGAAGAAGGGAGAAGGGGAGAGAGAGACAGAAACATCAATGATGAGAGAGAATCATTGATTGGCTGCCTCCTGCACTCTCCACACTGGGGATCGAGCCTGCAACCTACGCATGTGCCCTTGACTGGAATCGAACCTGGGACCTTTCAGTCTGCAGGCCGACACTCTATCCACTGAGCCAAACCAGCTAGGGCCTGCCGCCATTTTTGTTGGGATTTATTTATCTTCTATAATTGAAACTTTGTAGCCTTGAGTGGAGGCCTGGGCCCGCTAGGGTGTGCGGAAAGCTTGGCTTCCTCCATTGCTGGGGAAACCCAAGCCTCCTGCTCGGTCTGTGGCTGCAGCCATCTTGGTTGGGTTAATTTGCATACTCGCTCCTGATTGGCTGGTGGGCGTGGCTTGTGGGTATAGCGGAGTGAGGGTTAATTCGCATATTACTCTTTTATTAGATAGTATATGCAACATATCTTCATCCAGGCTTTTTTTTTCTTTACTTTACTGTTCCATTTACTGGTATGTACTACTATCAACATTTCCACTTAATTCTGTATCTGTTAAATACCTTTGTTTTAAATTTAAAAATTTGTTCATATTATCATTTTAAACTAGAAATAATTTAGTTATAATTATCTATTGTTTACATAGTTATCATTGCAATATAGCCTGTCTGCATAAAATATTCTAATAAACACATTACAATCCTATATAATAAAGAGCTAATATGTTAATTAGACCAAACAGCAGAACCACTGTCCAGACATCCTTCCGGACGACCATCCAGACAACCTTCTGGACGAAGCCAGGGCTGCAAGGGCCGGCCAAGGCAGCCAGGGCTGCGAGGGCCAGCCAAGGCTGCGAGGGGGTGTGAGGGCCGAGCCCCTTGCACTAATTTCATGCATCGGGCCTCTAGTGTAAATAATAATGGAGGTGAGCGGTAGCTTGGGACTTGCAATGTACTTCAAATATGGCTGAGGGACAACAGGAACAACATAAAGATAATAGATATAGGCAGGCACAGAAGCCCGGAAAGAGAATACATTGTTCATGGTACCCCTAGAACCCTAAGCAGAAATGGCACAAATGGCAAATTAGCCAGCCTTTGGTTTCATTCAGAAGGCTACTGCCTGATAACCCCATGGAAATACTAGCCACACTTCCTCTTTGAACTTGAATATTGTAAAGGCAGCAAGGTTCTTGATATGTGGGGATAAAGGCTTCACCCACTTCTCACTGATTTTAGGAAAGAGTATGGCAGCCTGTAGGGAAAGGGGGGCTAAGATAGGAGAAAGTGACACAGTTGTTCTTTTTATCAGCATTATAATTTACAGTATGGCACTTGGTTTGAACTAGAAACCTCCATTTCTCATTAAGCCTTATTGATTTATTTTTTTTTCAAATCCCAAGCAGGAACATAGCATAGAAAATAGCCCATTGATACCAGCAACAACTGCAATATAAGGTCTATAAATTGTCAGCCAAAACACAATTTCATTATTAGATTTTACATCCTGTTAGGCTTCATCCAATGGCTAATTTTTTTCACTCTTCAAAACCTCTGTTTTCAAGAGTGGATTAAGTTTCTGTATGTTTGTCACTTTGAATATTAAGTGCACTTAGACTTTGTTTACAGAACAGTGCAACCAGCTACTGATTTGCTTTACTTAATTCCTATACTTTCTACATTTCCCCTTCTCCCATTATTTCAATTAACATTTAAAAAACGTACACCTCTTCTAAAAACAATTTTTTTTTCTTCTAAAAAGTGATAAACTGTTTTAATTGCCAAAATATGGTCAAGAGAGTCACACACTTTAAAAAGTATTAATTTTTTCCTGTAAAACTTATCCATACTGGTGGTTATTTTCACAACTGAACTTTCCAAGTAAGGGTCCATTTGGTTGCATTTGAATTGGTGACATTTTCAGGCTGTCATTAACTGCAGAAAGAGTGAACCACTGTCTCAACATGACTGAGTGGTAGGTGACCTTTAAAAATGCTTTTTAGAATAAGACTTTCTTCCTTTCTTTCTTCTCCTTTCTCCCTTCCTTCCTTCCTTCCTTCCTTCCTTCCTTCCTTCCTTCCTTCCTTCCTTCCTTCCTTCCTTCCTTCCTCCTTCCTTTCTCTTGCTACTTTTTTAAAATAAAATAAACCTGGATTAAAAATAGGATAAACCAGAAAAAGCTAAAGGAGTTCATCACTGCCAAACCAGTATTATATGAAATGCTGAAAGGTATTCTTTAAGAAGAGGAAGAAGAAGAAAAAGATAAAGATAAAAATTATGAACAACAAATACATATCTATCAACAAGTGAATCTAAAAATCAAGTGAATAAATAATCTGATGAACAGAATAAACTGGTGAATATAATAGAATCAGGGGCATAGAAAGGGAGTGGACTGACAATTCTCAGGGGGAAAGGGGTGTGGGGGCAGTGGGAAGAGACTGGACAAAAATCGTACACCTATGGATGAGGACAGTGGGGCGGGGGGGGGGGCCGGTAAGGGCAGAGGGTGGGGTGGGAACCGGGTGGAGGGGAGCTATGGGGGGAAAAAAGAGGAACAATTGTAATAATCTGAACAATAAAGGTTTATTTAAAAAAAAATAGGATAAACTCTAATTAAGTTGCTTTAAGTTTCTCAGAAGTGATTAAAGCTAATCATTTTTACCTGCATATCTATTAAAAACAGAAATTCTATAAATAAGCAGTTAACATACAAATTTTATTTCTGACTACTAAGAAATAAAAAATGATAAATATATTTGTTTTAATTTTGTTTCTTTTTTTAAATCCTCACCCGAGGTTATTTTCCCATTGATTTTTAGAGAGAGTGGAAGAGAGAGGGAAAGACAGAAACACTGATGTGAGAGAAACACATTGATTGGTTGCCTCCTGCATGCACCCTGACCAAGGCCTGGGTCAGGAGGAGCCTGCAACCAAGGTACATGCCTTTAACCAGAATTGAACCCAAGACCCTTTGGTCCACAGGCCAATGCTCTATCCACTGAGCTAAACCAGCTAGGGCCACTTCTTCACACTTTTTAAGAGTTCAGGCATAATTAAAATGCCATAAAATTTATCCTTGTACAGTGTACAGTTCATGATTTTTTAAAAATGTTATTACAAGTTTCAACAACCCTCGTCACTATATAATTCCAGAACATTTTCATAACTCCCAAAAGAAACCCTACACCCCTTAGCCTTCTTTATCTAATTGCCTGTTGCCTTAACCCTAGGTATGTACCAAGCTACTTTCTATCTCTTTAGATCTACCTATTCTAGAAATTTCATATAAGTGGAATCATATGATATGTGGCCTTTTGTGTCTGACAGCCTTCACCGAACAAAATGTTTTCAAGATTCATCTATGTTAAGCATGTACCAGTTCTTCATTCCTATGTAATGCTAAGTAATATTCCACTGTACAGATACACCACCTTGTATTTATCATCAGGTGATGGACATTTGGGTTGTTTCCACTTTTAGGCTATTTTGAACATTCACATACAAGTTTTTATGTGGACACATGCTTTTATTTGTTTTAGGTATATACCTAGAATGCTGGATTATATAAATTTGGGGGCTAAAAATATTCTTTTTCTACATGATTGTCTAACCACTATGCTGTATATCTAAAGCTAATACAAAATAATATTGAATGTAAACTGTAGTGGTAAAATAAAACTTAAATTAAAAAAAAGAAAACAAGAAAAAATACTTTTCCTTCTAGTTGGGCTAATAATCAAATTAACAGAGACATTAAGAGGAGAAGATCACATTTTAACACATGTACACAGGGAATTCATATAAAGCATAAAAATCCCACAGAGAGTGAATCAAATTGGGTAAATATGCCATTTTAGACAAGGGGAAAAGTGGGGAACGGAATCCTAGATTTGGAAGGTGAGAATGGGTGATTTACAGGTAATTGAGAAATAGTGGAACAAACATAACAGGCAAATTCTTGCTTTCATGGGACACAGTGGGGTTGTCTAGCTACCAAGCCCCTGCTAAAGCCCTCCATCCACCATACTAAATTCAAGTTAGGCGAAGGTGAACATCCTATTTCCTTCCTGGAGCAGTCTTTCCATCTAACTGTCATTGGGCACGAAAGAGGGAGAGTCATATGTTCTTTCTGAGTCTTTTGTTTCTTAAAAACCAGATTAAAATCAATATCCCAAAATGCAGCTTTATGGTGGCAATACTTTAGTCTCCTTCATAAGACACTCTATGTTTTACTTTTTAATAAAAAACTAGATTGTTCCCCAAAATGGCTGTACTGTTTTACCTTACCTTCAGCATTTTATGAGGGTTCTAGTTTCTCTACATTCTCACCAAAGCTGTTACTGCCTGTTGTTTTTTTTTAAATTATAGCCATCTTAGTAGGTATGAAGTGGTATCTTATAGTTTCTCTGTGGTCTTTTAAATTTATGAATAAAAAATAATAATTCTCTAAGAATGGTGAATGAGCAAACTGATGTAGCATGCAGCATATGAAGATGGGTTGGTTTAGTCCTGTGAGAACAGGAAGTGACAATAAATTTGATCCTGCAAATTAGTATCCAATGTCTTGACTCAAAAGGAAATATTATTGTCCAATAGTCAGAAAAATCAGGAATTTTTCCCTGAGGAAATGAATCTCTTGCCTGTCAAAAGCAGAGGAAGTAATTTAGGTCAGTTGCCAACCTTTTGGACCTCACTGACGACCAGTGGTCCATGGACCACCAGTTGGTGACTGCTGGACGTTCCCATCCCATACATGTATAACAAGGAAAATGAAAACAAACAAACAGGGTTTGAAATATTCCTCACACCCAGGAAGAAGAGGTTAGCATAGGACCTAAGGGTGGAAAATTGAAAGTGGCAGAAGAGATAGTAAGAAGAGAGGACTGGGCTTGGAGAAAGGTAGGTGTCTGTTGGTAAGTCTTGTGTGTGGCGAGGACCATTTCCTAGCAGGCTGTCTCTAAAGGGGCAATGGGTAATGGGGTAGGGGAATGGTGTGAGCAGAAAGTGGAGGGCAGTTGGGCATTAGCACATTCCTCACACTGAAAGGAACACTGTAATAGTAAACATGCCATGAGACACCTGAATCCTGTGTAAGCCTTGATAAAGGGGAAGACCTCTGTCAAAATGACCAAAATGCAATTTCTCACTTTCCAGGCACAAAGAGGATCCAATCCACTTTATTCTTATTTGGAAAAAATAAAGTAATATGGCATTCTTATAGAAGAACTAGAGGCCCGGTGCATGAATTTGTGCACCAGTGAGGTCCCTCGGCCTGACCTGCGGAGATTGGGCTGAAACTGGCTCTCCAACATCCCAGATTGCAAGAAAGCACAGGCCAAGCTGAGGGACCCCACCGGTGGACGATCGGGGCCAGGGAGGAACCTCAGGAGGGCTCCAGGGCATGTCCAGCCCCATCTCACCCAGTCCCAATTGGGACCGATTGGGGCTGGCCAGGGAGGAACACAGGAGGTTGGCCAGCCAGGAAGGGGCTGCGGGAGAGCTCCAGAGCGTGTCCGGCCCTTCTTGTTCAGTCTTAATCAGCCTGACCCAAGCAGCAAGCTAACCTACCGGTCAACTGTCTTCCCTCTGGTGGTATGTGCACATCATAGCAAGCAGCCTTAGCATTCATTAGCATATTATGCTTTGATTGGTTGAATGGTCAACTGGTCGACTGGACAACCGGATGAATGGACACTTAGCATATTAGGCTTTTATTATATAGGATGTATTAGAATAAAATTCACGAGAACCACCTCCTGAAATGAATGCTCCTGTGTCAAAATGAAGAACATGGTATATAAGGTGAGGGGAATATTATACTATCTAATAAAAGAGTAATATGCAAATTGACTATCACTCCAACACACAAGATGGCTGCCCCCATATGGTCAAAAATGGCTGCCCCCATGTGGACACAAGATGGCCACCACAAGATGGCCAGCAGGGGAGGGCAGTTGGGAGGGAACAGGCCTGCAAGGGAGGGCAGTTGGGGGTGATCAAGCCTGCAGGGGAGGGCAGTTAGGGGTGACCAGGCCTGCAGGGGAGGGCAGTTAGGGGCAATCAGGCTGGCAGGGGAGCAGTTAGGGGAAATCAGGAAGGCAGGTGGGTGAGCAGTTGGGAGCCAGCAGTCCTGGATTATGAGAGGGATGTCCGACTGCCCGTTTAGGCCCAATCCCGGTAGGATCGGGACTAAATGGGCAGTTGGACATCCCTCGAGGGGTCCCAGATTGGAGAGGGTGCAGGCTGGCCTGAGGGACACACCCCCGTGCACGAATTTCGTGCACCGGGCCTCTCGGATGTATAATATTGCCCTTGATTCAGAGCTTTTTCTCCTAGGATTGCTTTCTGACCACAGGATCAGTACTTCTGGCATTTTGGAAATCCCTGAATATGGCTGTTGGAAACAATGATCCAGTTTGCAACAATTATCTAATAAGGGTGTACCAAGATTTTTTTCCCTCTCATGTATATGAGAACTTGTTTGATGCCAGATTGGAAGGTTGTCAAGCTAATCACATACTTTGAAGGTAATATTTTGTCAAATGTTTCATGCTTTTCAAAATAGTACATAAGCATGTTTTTATCTTCTTAAACATATTATAAGAACTATTTATAATTCCATCTTATTTACAGAAATAATTTCCTATCACTAGAAGACAAATGTTTATTAGTCTGAACAAGACAGAAGAAACTCTAATTGCTTTGTCTTAGATGTCGGTGATTATTCAGCTTATTTATTCTTTCCCCAGCTGTACAATATATTTCCTTCCTCAGCGCAGTAGTGCCCACAGATCTTGATTTTCTCTGTATCTCAATTACAGTGTTTTCTAATATGAACTCATCACAATATGGCAAGAGAACAAGCAATGGGTATTGACATAGAATTTTCTTTCTTTCTGTAGCCACCATAACTGCAGAGCCAGTGCATTTAATAGAGGTATTAGTAAGTAATTCCTATAGCACCACAATGGATATAATGTTAGAAGTGGGTAAATTTCCAGTATGATGCAAATGAACTCCATTTGCTCACTTTTGCTCCCACCTACTTTGCAGAAGAAAAATCTGAAGCACATGAAATTCAAAGAATTTGTCTAAGCCCAAGAAATAAGTTAGTGGGAAAGTAGAAAGTTGAACTATTGTTTTTATTTATTTATTATTTATTTATTTAAAAATTTTATTGATTTCAGAGAGGAAGGGAGAGGGAGATGGAAACATCAATGATGAGAGAGAATCATTGATCGGCTGCTTCCCGCACACCCCCCCACTGGGGATCTAGTCCACAACCCGGGCATGTGCCCTTGACCAGAATCGAACCCAGGACCCTTCAGTCTGCAGGCCAATGCTCTATCCACTGAGCAAACTGGCAAGGGCTGAACTATTGTTTTTAAACTTTTAATCCAGTATTTCCCTGGTTTGTGACACTATCAAAAATTTCCAAGTATTAATTTCAATATTATTTTTCATCTTTTTAGTGAAGTCACATTAAGAATAGGTTCTTAAAATCTTAGTTTAAATGAAAATGATTAAAATAAGAAATGTAGAATGGATGGAGGTACATGTCTAACATGGCTTACTGAAAACGTCCTGGTGGCCAGATATCTTAATGCATTCAACTTTAGTTAAAGTGTCTTTCCTTTAAAATCTTACTAATGGTAAATAAAAATAGTCATGTTTTGCAGATATTCATTTTTTTCAAGATGGCCATGTAATTAAGGACTTCATGCTATAATACAGTTGATAGTAAACTTAAATCCACAAACCTATTATCTGCTCACTGACAAGTAAAATGAAATAGACAAAAATATACCAGAAAGTCTAGTCTGCTCTTGGAAACTCTACAACTCTTTAACTAGTGAATGCTACAATTACCAAAGGTGTCGTTAACTCTGAGCAGAGAGACACTTGATTTTACGCAGACTACTGTCTTTCAATTCCGAGGGTGGGGGTGGGGGAGGGGGTGGGGGTGGGAACAACCTGTTGCATTCTTTTTTTTTTTTCAATTTTGAAAATGAAATGCATTTTAATAAACACTACCCTTATAATTATTCAAACTGTGGCGTACATTCTTAAAAGCATAATTAGTGACTTAAACTTGTGATTTCATTTGTTTCATTCACTTTATTTAAACTTTTAAAATTTGAGGTGTTTATGACATTTTAAATACACCAATCCATTCACAATTGCCACCCTACTGCTTTCTACATGGGAAGTGTCTAATATAAATTGGTCTAGGCTACCTTTCCATATATAACATTCTGGTAGTATCAGTGGTCTTACACATCTGAGCTTTGTTTGAATTTCACTGTTACATCTTTAAGTGCGTAATTGCTTTTTAAAAGTGCTTTTAGATAAGCACTCTTATGCTATAACTTGAGTCTGATGAAGCCATGCAGTGTTTCTCAAACTTTAGTGCACATCAGAGTCATCTGGAGGGATTGTTAAAATCTAGATCCCTAGATCTTGTCCTCAGAGATTCTAATTCAGCAAGTCCGTGTGGGCCTGTGACCATGCATTCTTATCAAGCTCCCAGGTGACACCATTAGTCTGCTCACCACACTTTGAGGTGAATCCACATTATGATTCAATCTCTATTCTAGAGAAATGTTTTTCAACGGCTGATATCTAATTAATTCTTTATTTTAGGAGCAAATAGTGAGATGCTATGTCTTAAAATAAACCAAGACTGTTTCTCTTCTTATCTTCATTGTTCTCTAATTTGTAAGTGAATGTTACCGGTACTAGAGAGCAGGGGCTTGAGGAGCAGTTAACTTGTCAGCATTGTTTATTGGGAAATAACATGAAATTTAGAAACAGACAGACAAGATTTCAAATCTCAGCTTTAACATTTATTAGCTGTGTGCCTTTGGGCAAATTACAAACACTTTCTGAATCCCATTGGTCCTATCTGTACAGAAAGAAGAATAAAACCTATGTGAAAGTATTATTATACGCATTTAACAAATTAATCTACATGGATACATTACAAAATTTGTAAAGCACTTAACCAATATCCTTTGAGATCTCACTCCATTCATTTTGTCCTCTATTTCCCCTACATTTTCAACTGCTCCATCTTCACTGGCTGTATTTAAGCCAAAAGACACACTTTCTCCTCCATTTTGAAAAGGACACTTGTTGGTCCTATATAACTGCTGACTTCTCCCCTCAGTCTCCCCCACAATCAACCTTTGAAAAAAAATTACGTACACTCACCGCCTCTAGTTCCATCTTGCTTACTCCTTCATCTTACCATTATGGCTGGCATTCTGCTTCAGCCACTAAAGTGGAATTGCCCTCTTAATGATCCCATTGACTTTATAAGTGTTTAATCAATTCCTATCATGAGCAATGTCTCCCAAGCATGTGGCCTCTAGCCCAGAGTTGTTGGCATGGCTTAGCACTCACTTGCCTCGGAAACTCTCTCCTATCTCAATTTTAGCAACACTGCTCTCTTTTGCCCTTGAAACACTCCTCTTTTTCTCAGTGTCTGCTGGTTCCTCCTCCACTGCTTGCCCCTATTTTGCTCCCAGTCTGCATGTTGCGGTCTCTGGGAGATCTCATCCTTATGCATGCTTTCAATTCCCATCTCTGTATTGGACTCATCAAACCCACAAAGGTCAATGCAGAATTCTCTCCTAAGTAGCAGACCCATCCGACTCCCAACTGAATATTGCTAACTTGATGGCTAAAGTTAACGTATACAAAACTGAACATTGAAGACATGCCCAGTATATGAGCCTATATTTCCTGTATTCCTTATGGGAGTGAATGGCAATTCCATGCCCCTAGCCTCAAAAGTTATGTGGAAGAGTTCCCTCTGCCTGAAACATTCCAGATGGATATGTCTTCATCTAGAAAATTTCTATTCATCCTACAGGGTAAAACCTGGGTGTCAGTTTCTCAGGAATCCTTCTTTGACCACCCAAGTAGCTCCTCCTATGTATTTCTCTAAAGCCGCACACCGTAGCAGGGTTCCTGGCTGTCTCACCATTACACTCTGCGTCTCATGGAGGAAGAGATTAGTCTGTGCCTCCAACTACTGAACTCTTAGCACACAGCTGGGTATATGGCACATAATAGGTGTTAAACATATTGTTTGATTCCCTTTTCAAAAATTATTCAAACATTCAAACAATAATCTATGTGCCACCACTCTCCTGCGTACTGGGTGAACCATAGTGAGCAGAATAGACAGCCACACGCTCCAGAGTCAAAGTAGCAAAGACAGACAATAAACAAGACAAATAAGTAATATGATCACAAAATGTCAAACATTATGAAAGAATCACACTAGAAGGAGAATAACAGAGGACAATCTGTATAAAATAGAGGGGTAGACAGAGCTGGGACTGGTGTTTTTTTGTTTTTTTTCCTTAATATCTTTTTTATTTCAGAGAGGAAGGGAGAGGGAGAGAGAGAGAGAAACATCAATGACGAGAGAGAATCATTGATCAGTTGCCTCCTACACACCCCCTACTGGGGATTAAGCCTGCAACCTGGGCATATGCCCTGACCAGGAATCGAACCCTGATCTCCTGTTTCCTGGGTCAACCAACTGAGCCACACTGGCCAGACGAGACTTGTTTTTTTAAACAGAAATGAGCAAGATCTGGCCATGCAAAGAGGAAACAGCATGAGCAAAGGCCCCATTGTGGAAAAGACCTTGCTTGGTTTCATTTTTGGGATGTTACACCTTCCCCAACCTGAAAGGAGAGGTTTGTAGTAGCACAGAAATTGAAGGGAACTGCTGTGTGAGATGATGCTGAAAAATTAAGCCAAGTCCAATCTTGGCAGAGATTTGCTGTCAAATCAGAATAATTTACTGTAACTCATGGTGAGTAAGTTTCAATGTTCTAGTTATGGGTCAGAAAAGATTCTCACTGTTATTTTTACTCAGTTATGATAATTCCATATAGTAAACAATTTTAGTCATACTTTATTAATGCTTCTATCCTTTCCAAAAATATTTTTTATATACTTTACAGTTTGTTTAGATGACATTTTTTAATACAACAAAGAGGCTTGAAAATATAGCCATGTTATTCGTTAAACAATATATCAGTATAGCTCTGTGAATGTAATTTTCACATAAAATCTATAGTAGATGTGCAATAAATTAGTTTTATGTCATTACTTTAATGAACCCCCCCCCCAATCTATATGCTTATAGTATCAATGATAAACTGAGGTACAGAAATGCTATTTTCCCAAAGTAATTTATTTCATAATAAATTTTTCATTAGCCAAAACCGGTTTGGCTCAGTGGAAGAGCGTCAGCCTGCGGACTGAAAGGTCCCAGGTTCGATTCCGGTCAAGGGCATGTAACTTGGTTGCGGGCACATCCCCAGTAGGAGGTGTGCAAGAGGCAGCTGATCGATGTTTCTCTCTCATCGATGTTTCTGACTATCTATCACTCTTCCTTCCTCTCTGTAAAAAATCAATAAAATATATTTAATAAATAAATAAATAAATAAATAAATAAATAAATTTTTCATTAAACAATAGTGAGTGTCAAAATCTCTAGTCCATTTTTTATTGTAGAAACTTTAAATAACACCAGTGCTGTTCTCAGTATCATGTATTTACTTAACTGCAAAATATATAATATGGGTTTATCTCACACATAATTAAGACTACATTTCTGAATTCTAAGTCTAAGAAAAGCTTTTAAATATTTAATGACTGCTGCCTACTTAAGGCATCTAAATAAATGAAATGATTGCTTAAAATATTATCAAATCAGAGTTTCTCAACCTTGGAACATCCTCAGCTCCATAGCCTTTACTGTAGGGGCTGCCCTTTGCGTTATAGAACATGAAACTGCATCCCTCATTCCCACCTACTTGACACCACTTGCAACTCCTAGTCTCCCAAGTCATGACAACCAAATATCTCGTCTTGTTGAGAAACATTAGTTGATACTAGTATGTTTCAGCAACCTGAAACATATTTGGCTCTGGTTTGGGTTACAGCCTTCTATCCTTTCCTGTAAAATTGTAAGTCCTTATTTTATGTCATAAATATCCAGAACAATCCTTAGTGAAATCAGTTATCTGTATGTATTTGAATGCTAGAGTTAGTTAATAATTTTTTAAATGATTCAGGTTTTGTTGAATTGACTGGTTGTCTTGATCACAATTTTTAAATTAGTTATTTTTTCTTAATTATATATGTAATTCATAATAATTGTATACTAATAAAATGTAGAAAATCAAGTAAAGCATACAGGAGAATGTAAAAGCTACCACAGTGGTCACTTTTACCATTTTGAAATATGTATGCTTACTGTATGTGTATTTTTTATAAAATTGGGAAAATTCTGTTATTCAACTTTTTGTTTCTAGAATGTGGTTTTCTATTATACTTAATAGCATATTTTGTAGATTTGCATGTATTATATATTCTTTGAAAACAATGATTGGTCTTCTTATGTACCATAGTTAAGAAATAATTTATTATTCTATCCTTCTCATGGATAATACATTTTTTCTTAATAATTTATCTTCCTTGCTTTTCTAATTTTTTTAATTATCAGAATCTATAAGCATAAGAATAGCTAAATGTTGTCTTTGAATGTTTCTTTGTGTGGTTCTTTAAGTCCTATTTAAGAGAAGCAGGTTTTTAGGTAACTTTCTTTCCTTAAACTTGATCTATTGATTATTTTCCTTATGTTGTAATGCTGACCAGAGCTACATAAAAAAGAAAACAACAGCCCTAGCCAGTTTGACTCAGTGGATAGAGTGTTGACCTGTGGACTCAAGGGTCCCAGGTTCGATTCCGGTCAAGGGCATGTACCTTGGTTGCAGGCACATCCCCAGTAAGGAGTGTGCAGGAGTCAGCTGATTGATGTTTCTCTCTCATTGATGTTTCTAACTCTCTATCCCTCTCCCTTCCTCTCTGTAAAAAATCAATAAAATATATTTAAAAAAAGAAAGAAAACAACAATCTCCACATAAGGTGATAGAAAAGATTGAAAAGAAATCTACAAATAAACATAGTCACACACTGCTCTAATTTCAAATTATTTTCTGTCTTTACAGGCAAAACAGATTAAAAATACATTTTCAGGTGCCTATTCACAAATCCTTAAAAGGTGACTAAAGGAGCAATTGTTTCGCTAATGAAATGATGAGTTAATTACACTCTTCTGATAACTGTATATTCAAAGATAATTTGATCAGTTTTCCACTTAATACTAGTGTATAGGAATAATCCATCTATTCACTTCTGGGTATATATCCAAGAGAAAAGAAAAATGTATGTCCACACAAACACATATATGTGAATGCACATAGCGGTATTATTAATAGCAGCCCAAAGAGTAGAAACAACCCAAATGACCATCAACTGATGAATGTATAAATAAAGTGGGATATATCACTATAGTGGGAAATAATTCAGCTATCAAAGAGAATGAAGTACTGATAATATGCTTGTTACTACATGATGAATCTTGAAAACATTACATGAAAGAAGATAAATGAAAGAAGCAGTCACAAAAAGGCACATTGTATGAACTCATGTATATGGAATGTCTAGAATAGGAAGTCCCATAGATAAAGAAAGGAGGTTTATGGTTTCCGAGAGAGAGAAGAGGATGGAAGAGTGACTGCTAATGGTTTTCTGGGTTTATCTGGGGGCTGATTATAATGCTCTGAAATAAAAAACTGTTGATGGTGCACAACAGTGTAAATAAAATTCACTGAACACATTTTAAGAAGTGTATTTCATAATATATAAATCATATCTCAGTGTAAATATACATAAAAAGCAACCCATTTATAATAGACTATATACATGTGATATCTATGATAAGCAAAGTAAGAAAACATATAGATACCATCTCCAAAAATGAAGAAAACTGTAGTTGATTAAAAAAAAAAAAAAAGGAAACCTATTTTTCAGTTAAGAAAGAAAAGTTTTAAAAATTCTCTGATTTTTGCCCTGCCCAATGTGGCTCAGTTGGTTAGACATTTTCCTGTGTACCCAAGGGTTGCTGCCAGATCAATCCCCAGTTGGGATTAGGGGGTGTGCAGGAGGCAGACAGACTGATGTTTCACTCTCACATTGATGATTCTCTCTCTTCCTCCCCCTTCTTCTCTTTTTAAAAAATAAATTGAAAAAAGAATGCATAAAAAATTCTCTGATGTTTAGTTTCCACTTAAAGTAAGGAACTTAGTAGAATATCCAAGGTGCCTATATGTAAATATCTCCACTTGCAAGGGACAACTGTTCCCCTGGAAACTCAGGCTTTTAACCATAAAGCTTAACATAAAGTTATTTCAGCAACATCACTTTCCATTTCCTAAGAGATTCCTATCAACACTGTTCCTGGGAAAATCAAATGACCACTGTCCTTCAAGCAATGAGAGTAGTAGTTTAATGTTCAATTTTATAAATCTAATTACTGAATCATTTGCTAAAGTTATTCTGGTTACTTTGGGTCAAAAACTGAACCTCTCTCCCTTGTCAAGATTTATCTCCATGTTAGAGAAAGAAACAATAGTAGTTCTACCATTTTGATAAATTGTGAGGGAGAGGAGGTCAGCTCTAAATGCATAACGGTAAATTGATACTCCCCTCTCAGCCTACGGCTTTAGGAGGATGCAAAGTATTTCAGTTTTTAAATCATTCTAATGTATTGTTGACCAATCCACCAAGGATTTCAATGCTGCAAGAGGAAAAGTGACAGTATAACTCTTAAAGGATGCAAAATAAAATATAAGGCCTATTGCTCTCATCTTACCCATATGAAAAATCACTGTGGATATCTGGAGAAAATATCATACTAATGTGAAATGTCAAAAGGAATGAAAGTAAAAATATGTGACAAACCTGTTTTTAAGCACAGAATGGAAATCTCTTTCTCAGAGCATATTGCTAACTTAGTATTGGTTTTAACGCCTCACATTTCAACGGGTGCTCTATCCGTACGTGAAAAGACTAATCTGGTAAAGCTTTTTAGCTGAAATTTGAGAATGGATAGTGTCAGAGGGGTCAGTGACTTCGTTTTAAGGTGTACAGAAAGGTAATGTGAAAAATGAGACATAGAAGAAGATTAGGGAAAAGCAACTAAACTTGGCAAAGATACTCTGCGAGTAAAATTTCAGGTAAAATCCTTAGTGTTGTGAGTGATATAAAATCTCACTGGCTTGTTAACAACAAGTCTTATTTATCATTCAGTACCTTTTAGGTTTCAGAAATACTGGAGAACAGTGATCTTTAACACAATGTGCAATTTTGATAGGGTACCACTATGAGTTTACATTTGCAATGCTATGCCTCAATGACCGTGGGATGGTAATGTCAATCAGACATGAAAAGGAAAAAAGTTTGAACACAGAACAAGTGCTCCATTAACCATATGATCTGAAAAAAATGGAGACAAGCTGTGAAAAAATATTATTTTTTTTTCAAAATGGACAAAGTTCAGCTCTACTTCTACCTCATTTCTCAGGTTTAATATACTGCAATTCTTAATACACTCTGCGTGTGTTTTAATCATGTCAGATGTGTGGGCATCCAGCAAGTCTCTAGGAGAAATGTAGAAAGCAAACAGTGCGGCTGTCTTCATGCTCACAGTTGGCTGAACTTTGTGGGCTCCCAATTTATCAGCTTTTAATGGTAACAGATCATGCTTATTACTCTGGGAATAGTTTATCTTGTGAAGATAACATTAATGTTACCAAGAGAACATGGTAAAAGGCACTTGACCAAGTGCTGGGCTCCAAGTCATCTTCTTTGGCAGTGACAATTTTCTAAAATTCATTCTGCTTATTTATCGTATTACTACAGTTTATTAAACCGCTACCTGAAACTAATGATAACTGTGCAAAAATAAATCAGTTATTTAGACATAATTTATAATATTTCTCTCAACATTTTTTCTTTAGACTCAAAACACTTGAATGTTAGGGAATATTTCTATCAGGAACAATGACTCAGAAAGTAAAGGAACTCATTGGGTTGAGTGTAGCTCTTTCAATGGACATATGTTAAAAGTGTTATCTATTATTATTTTGGTAAGGGAGAAGAGGAGAGAAGGTTGGAAAGTCTGAAAAACCCCTTAGAGGGGCAACTTCAACCCCTCAACTCCTTAAGAATCCTCATTTAGAATTTTTTTTAAAATATATTTTATTGATTTTTTTACAGAGAGGAAGAGAGAGGGATAGAGAGTTAGAAACATCGATGGGAGAGAAACATCGATCAGCTACCTCCTGCACACCCCACACTGGGGATGTGCCCACAACCAAGGTACATGCCCTTGACCGGAATCGAACCTGGGACCTTCAGTCCACAGGTCGATGTTCTATCCACCGAGCCAAACCGGTTTTGGCAAATTTTTTTAAAAATATATATTTTTATTGATTTCAGAGAGGAATGGAGAGGGAGAGACAGATAGAAATATCAATGATGAGAGAGAATCATTTATCGGCTGCCACCTGCTGCGGATTGAGCCTGAAACCTGGGCATGCACCCTGACGGGGAATGGAACCATGGCCTCCTGGTTCATAGGTGAACACTCCACCACTGAGCCATGGCGGCTGGGCTCATTTAGAATCTTTTGTTGAAATTCTTCTTCTGTTATTGATGATTGACACTATTATAGATAAAAAATTACAAGTGGGTTAAAAGTTTAAAGCAAAACCCCAAAATACATATAAAGGATGGGGTGTTGGTGGTGGAAGGATTGAGCAAAAAAGAAAAACACAGAGAGAGAATTCATGGATATGGACAACAGTGTGGTGATTTTTTGGGGGGTGTGGGTGGAGGTGGAAGAGGGCATAAAGGGTATAAATGGTGATAGGAAAAAAAGAACAGTGACTTTTTAATAACTATCTGTGCTTTACAAAAGAAAATGAAATAAAAATTTAATCTGCCACTTAAAGATTATTTCGTAATTTATGTAGTTTGTTTATTAATTGTGTTTATTCATTTTACAAATGAATCACATGTGCTAGATATCTTAGGGATACAGATATGACTCAGTCATGGACTTATCATTTGTGAAGATTACAGACTAAGAAGATAGCTTATAAATGCACATAAATAACTACTATATCTAAGCTAAAATAGCTAGTTTTCAGAGGAATACTATTAAAATAAAAACTCAAAAAAGGAAAAATAAAAATTCAAAACGGGAAACATTTATGGGGTGGACTTTAATTTATATGTGTATCAAAATGATCTCTTATTGTTTTTAGCAGTTGTCAAGGTCTACTAATGAATTGACCTCACATTAATACAAGATACCAAATGAATCACTGATAAATCCCAGTAATGCTAACTTTTTAGAAATGATCTGAGGTATGAACATAAAGTTTTCTCTTCTTTTGCCTAGTAGAGTTAGAGGATCTTTACTGGGGATAAATGTGAAACATTAGTAATACTTGTGGTCTCTATTTGCCTATCTAAGTATTTATCTCTTCAGAAAGGCCTTTCCTGAACACCCTACCTAAAATAGCACCCTATGTTTTTCTCTAGCTCTTCTATTTACTTTTCTTTAGCATACTGGAATATTTTTCTCACATTTAGTTATTTGTTTTCTTGCTGTCTTCCTCAAGAGAATCTAAGCTCTTTGAGGGCAGATGACTTTGTCTTGCTTGCTGATGAATCACCAGTATTGGCATATAGTAAGCATTCAATTACTGAATTACTGAGTAATTTGCTAATTTACCAATAAAATGAGCACAGATTCCAAGTTTTCAAAGCAACAAGCACTAAAAAGAATATCATCGACTTGATTACATTCAATTCTTTGTCTTTAAATGGCATCCTATATAATAAAGATGTAATATGCAAATGGTCATTACGCCATGAAGCGTAACGACCAACTGCATAACGACTGGATCACAGATCAGCAGGAGGGTGGGGCAGCGAGCTGTAAGCGGGTGGCAGGCGGAGAGCTACAGGAGAGGGCAGGGCAGTAAGCTTTGAGGAGAGGGGGCAGGGGGGCAGGGGAAGCTACAGGAGGGTGGGGCAGTGGGTAGAGAGCTACTGGAGGGCGGCAGCGAGCTACTGGCAAGCTACTGGTGCATGGATTCGTGCGCAGGGCTACTAGTCTATAATAATGCTAACTCACAAATAAATACCTGACTTCTCCCCCGAAATTTGGGGTGGCTAAGAGACATCCAAATTTAGTTTGTCAAGAACAGAAGTTTTGATTTGCCACTCTGGGACTATTCCTTTACTAGAGTTCTCCATTTTGGTTAATGCTATAGCTATCTACCTAGTTATTCAAGCCTCAATCATTCTCGATTCTTCTCATTATTTCACTCCCTACATCTGATCCATCATCTGCCCAGGCATATTACATACCCCTCTACTTTTGTCCATCTTCAGTGTTCATACCTTAAACTACTTTCATTTTTTATTTTGCACAACCTGCACTCTTGCCTTCTTATTGGTCCTTTCTCTACGCAACAACTAAATATATCTTTCACCGACTTAAATGACATCAGGCTGTTCCTTTAAAACCGAAAAGGTTTTCCTCTGCACTAAGAATGCAAACCAAACTCTGAAATGAACAAAACAGTTTTTCATGATCTACTTCTACTGACTTCTTTGAATTCTTGTCTTAGACCTCTGTCTCCTTGGCTCTAAAACCCAACAACATTGTTTTCTTTATTTGTTCAATCCTAAGCTAGTCCTACTTCAAGCCTTTGTTGTTGTTAAATATTTTTATTGATTTCAGAGAGGAAGGGAGAGGGAGAGAGAGGTAGAAACATCAATGATGAGAGAGAATCATTGATCGGCTGCCTCCTGCATGTCCCCTACTGGGGATCAAGCCTGCAACCTGGGCATGTGCCCTTGACCAAAATCAAACCCGGGACCCTTCAGTCTGCAGGCCGATGCTCTATCCACTGAGCAAAACCAGCTAAGGCCTATTTCAGGACTTTTACTCTGGCTTCAGTCTGTTGTTCCTTATTTTCACTATTGTCCAACACTAAAATATCTCTTCCTCACCTGTCTTCCTCACCACCACATATAATGTTGTTATACCCTATCCTAGCCTTCCTTATTGTCTTCTTATTCCTTATCACCACCTGCAATTACCTTATATGTTTGTTTAAATTCAAATGTAAATTCCATGAGAACAAGATCTCTTCTGTCTTACAAATGGCACTATACTTGACAAACAGTAGATGCTCACTAAATATTTATTGAATCAATTAATGAAGTAATCTATTAATCATCAAATGGCCAGAAAACACAGCCTTTTATGTAAATTTTAGATTTATTTAATTTTTAAAGATCTTCAAATACTGCCCTAACTGGATTGGCTCAGTGGATAGAGCGTCAGTCTGCGGACTGAAAGGTCCCAGGTTAGATTCCGGTCATGGGCATGTACCTCAGTTGCGGGCACATCCCCAGTAGGAGGTGTGCAGGAGGCGGCTGATCGATATTTCTCTCTCATCGATGTTTCTAACTCTCTGTCCCTCTCCCTTTCTCTCTGTAAAAAAATCAATAAAATATATATTTTTAAAAAAGATCTTCAAATACTATTATAATTTCATTTCATTAATATTTATTGTGTACCTCCTACATGAAAGAGACATTATCTGAATATACAAATATGAATAGGACATGGACTCAGCCTTTTAGAGGCTTGTTGATTAACTGGGAAAATTTCAAAATAAATAATTGCAAAACCTGGTGATAATTGCAACAATAAAAATGCTCACAGGATAGGAAAGTAGTAGAGCAGACAGACTGAAAAATATCTGGGATGTGGAATAGCAAGAAAAAACATCCCAACGTAGAGTTAGAAAAATAAAGTCTACGAATTCACAAAAGTATACGTAAGCCCAGATGTAGTTCCAGCAGAACAAATGCCAGGAGGAAGTAAACATATCTAAGCTGCAGAAGCAACAGCAGCTCAGTTTGGATTTGGAATGTAAGGTTAGGAGATAGGAAAAGAAATTTTAGGGTGGAAGGCAGGTGTACCCCTTGTGCCAGAGATAAAAAAATAAGTGATTTCCTTAAATCATTCTCAAATCTCTATCCTATCAATCATGAAATCAGAAGGAAACTATCTAAAGGTTAAGTTTCTGATACTTAATATATTATTTTACAATGACTCAGAGATGAATTATGGTAGTGGTGTATAGACATGCTACTTTTATTCTATCTTTGATATTTTTCCAAAGCAAGGTGTGAAATTCTCCTTAAGTAAATTCTTTTTTATGAAAATACAATAATTTCTGTATAAAAATTTAGCACTAAATACTTCATATGGACTTATACTTGAACTATAAGAAACCTAGCAGATTATCAGATTTATTCATGTTTAGTGTCTGACTTATAGTAGATACTCAAATAGTTGCTGAATCATGGTCAATAATAAAATTTAATTGCTTTCTATGGTTTACTAACAATAAAAGAAATTGTTGTTTTGTTAACAGATTCACTAAAATTTCAGATGTGATGGTAATGTTACTGTAGGTGCAGGCTGACTATAGTAATATTGCTTCACTGTTTTCCATTTATTATTTTACAGATGATAAACCAGAGGCTCAGAGAGGTTAAGTAATATGCCCAAGATCACATAGGTAGTAATGGATAGAAAAAAAAAGTCAAATGGAAGGTTCAGTCCAGAATCCTTGCTTTTTCATTACTACTATAATGTATGCTTCTCTGTTTCAGGAGAAAAGTGTAAGGTTCTGGTTAAGAATAGAAGCTATACTTTACTGAAAAGGTTTTAGATGATGACAGAATTATTGAAATTAAGTAATAATACGCAGTTTTAAATCTGACTTTTCTCCAAAGGTTTTTGCTAAACCTAGCAGTTACCACTTACTTATCTCTTTTGTGGTAAGAAAACAACTATCTCCTGTCATTTCAGTGATGCACATTATCAATGATAGATTCATCTTTCAATGTGGTCTACAAGTTCCTTCTCATAATTGTGAGTTGTTCCCCCACCCCGATAATCATGTAATATGATCGACCCACTCCCCACCTTTCTCCTTAAGAAGTGTGTATTGGGAATTAGATCCTGACAGCTGTACTTTACTTATTTCTATCTTATCTATATAAAGCCAGTCTGTGCTGTAGCCTGCCATATCACTAAAATATAACCCAAAACATTGACTTAACATAATACTTTAATTGTTCATTGCCAAACAATGATGATTTCAAGCCAATAGGAGCAAGTATAGGAACAAACATACTGGATAAAACAAACTTTAATTAATTTTTGCTAAGTGAGATATTTTTAAGAGAAAAATAACCATGCTGCTTTATTCTTAAACACAGGATGAATGTAACATGGCTCGAAATCTTTAATTGCCTCTTAAGGCCCGTAAATGCTATTGCTTAATATACAATTAAAATTGTATTTTAATGTTTACTGTATCACCTTTCTTATAGTTACTGCTAAGTGCTTGACCAAAATAACTTTATAATCTATCATTTTGTCTTGTAGAACACCAAAAGTAATCAAGCAAAACTAGGAATTATAATAATAAAATAGCATGGTTAAATTTTCTTTCTATGAATATGATTTCCCAATAGGTTTTTCTTGCTACTTTCACTTTTCTCATCATTAATCTATTTAACAAATAGTCTTA
Organism: Plecotus auritus; assembly: GCF_963455305.1. Taxonomy (NCBI): domain Eukaryota; kingdom Metazoa; phylum Chordata; class Mammalia; order Chiroptera; family Vespertilionidae; genus Plecotus; species Plecotus auritus. Next base: position 153,392,649 of record NC_137775.1, read on the forward strand.
AACAACCATAAAGAACAAGCTCTATGATTGGAGCTAAAGTTTTTATTTTTAAAACTAGAGGCCTGGTGCACGAAAATTGTGCACTCGGGGGGGGGGGTTCCTCAGCCCAGCCTGAGCCCTCTTGCAGTTGGGAGCCCTCGGGGGATGTCTGACTGATGGCTTAGGCTCGCTCTCCATGGGGAGCAGGGAGCGGGGAGCGGCCCTAAGCCAGCAGTTGGACATCCTTAGTGCTGTCGCAGAGGTGGGAGAGGCTCCTGCCACCACTGCTGTGCTCCCCAGCTGTAAGCCTGGCTCAGGGCTTCTGGCTGAGCGGCGCTCCCCCTGTGGGAGTGCACTGACCACCAGGGGGCAGCTCTGGTGTTGAGCATCTGCCCTCTGGTGGTCAGTGCACATCATAGTGACCGGTCGTTCTGCCATTTGGTCGATTTGCTTATTGGCCTTTTATTATATACTAGAGGCCTAGTGCACAAAATTCATGCACGGGGTGGGGGGGCCCTCAGCCCAACCTGCACCCTCTCCAATCCAGGACCCCTCAGGGGATGTCCAACTGCTGGTTTAGGCCCAGTTGGACATCCCTCTAGCAATCTGGGACCGCTGGCTCCTATCACTCACCTGCCTGCCAGCCTGATCCCCCTAACTGCTCTCCCCTGCAGGCCTGATCCCCCTAACTGCTCTCCCCTGCAGGCCTGATCCCCCTAACTGTTCTCCCCTGCCAGCCTGATTGTCCTAACTGTTCTCCCCTGCCAGCCTGATCATCTTAACTGCTCTCCCCTGGCAGCCTAAACCCCCTAACTGCTCTCCCCTGCAGGTCTGATTCCCCTAATTGCTCTTCCCTGCCAGTCTGAATGCCCCTAACTGCCTCTGCCTTGGTCCCACCACCATGGCTTTGTCTGAAAGGACATCTGGAAGGTCATCTGGAAGATGTTTGGTCTAATTAGCATATTACCCTTTTATTAGTATAGATTGATTTCAGAGAGGGAGGGAGATAGAAACATCAATGATGAGAATCATTGATTGGCTGCCTCCTGCATGCCCCACACTGGGGATCAAGCCCACAACCCAGGCATGTGCCCTGACTGGGAATTGAACTCCGGGCCCTTCAGTCCTCAGGTAGAGGCTCTATCCACTGAGCAATACCAGCCAGGGCTACACTTTCCCTTTCCGCTGGGACATGTTCTGTCTGCTGGAGCTGAAACACGGAAGCTGTCTCACTGGGGCAGAGTGGGGTGCACTGGGCAGCTCAAGGCAGAGTGGGGTGCACTGGGCTGGAGCAGGTGGAGGCCCTGAAAGCTGGAGAGGGGCCTTGTTTAACAGTCGCACTGTTTCACGGCTGTGCTATGTCATAGTTGAGTGGCCACACTGCTGGGTTGTGCCACAGTCAGCGGGAGTTTACACAACTGAGCTGTCTGCACGGATAGCTTTCTCCTCAGCACACCTCCAAGCTGGGGGTTCCTCTAGGGTTGAAGCGACACTGGCCACCCTTGGTTGGTAGCCCAATTAGCCACCTTGGAAAGAGAAGTGGGGAATCCTGATTTTACGTGAACGCTCCAATTTCTTAAGTTGGCAACTAATGCGAACTTCAGATGTTTGGGCCAAACGAGAGAGGTGGTTAAGCCTGGTGTCCAGGCCACTGGGTGGCACTGGACTCCTCTGCAACAACTTGGTGGTGGGACCAACCCAGACCCTCCACCTCCAGGCCGTGGCCTCCACCCGGGGTGCAGGCCACAGCCCCTACCACCATCCAAGCTGCCATCCAGAGGCATCCGTGCTGGACCAAACCATCGCCCAGCGTGGGGCAGGGGTGTGCTGCAGTTGGATGGAGCCATCACTGAGAGAGCGGGGGAGCTCCCAGTGCGAGCACCCCTCCCTGTGGAGCCATCTGTTGTCTTGGAGCTGCCACTCCAAACCACTCTGTGGGTTGTGGGGAGAGCCGCGCGGGGAGCTAGTGCTGTGCTGCCGCAGAGGAGGGACTGGAGGAGGGAATGCCGTCGTGAGGTGTCGCCATCGGGGTGTCTCTGCCCAGAGCCCATGCCTCCCGGATCCCAGGCTGGTCGGCCTAGGGGTTGGTCCATTTTCCCGGAACCTGGGGCTGAGCACTGGGGCAGCACGGATGCCTTTGCGGGCGGTTTGTGGGAGCCCGGCCAAGCGTCCTGCTTGGGCTTGGTGTGGAGTTGTGTGATGTCACTGCGCATTGGGCTGGGGAGTATTGAGCAGAGCTCAGCCAGCTGTAAGGGTCCCTAGTTGTCTGGGCAGGTGAAGGGGGTGGGGCGTGCATTGGGTAATTCCAATGTCACCCGACTTGGTTTTAAATGCAAACCCGCCTTGGGGCGCGGACAGGCCTTGTAGGTCTTGTTTCCTTCTGTCTGCTCACATTCAGGTGCCTAGCACTCTGTAAGTGGACACTGTGCACTGGTGTTTGGTCGTCCCTCTGGTCGCTTGGTCATCAGTTTTTATTTTTTTACTACATTCCTTCCGTGTGCAGGGATCACACTTCATCTGGAGCGGGGTGGGCTCAAGTGACCTGGAGGAAGCATGGGGAGAGGAGTCACTGCTGGTCGCTCCTGGTGCTGCTGGTGGTATCCTTTCTTCCTTGTGGAGCATCTAGGGAGGGGAAGTGGACGCAGTGCCCGAGGCCGAGTTCCCGGAGGCCGGCAGTGCTGTCAGGATTGCTCTGGCAGCACTGGTCCATTGGTGCCTGGCCTGTCCTCTTGAGATTGAACCTGTAGGATTACTAAGGGAGCCAGTCTCCAGTTCCGCCCCGCCTCCGCCACTGTTTGATTGGAGTCTGAGGGCCAGCAGGAGGGACCAAGAGGTCTGCCTTCCAGCCGGTCACCAGTCACTGCTCACCAGCCACCACTGCCACCGATTGATCATCTCCCGCTCCCTCAGCTCCCTAGCCTGGTGTTCGGTCATCCCTCCAGTCGTTTTGGACGTGACAGATCCTGGGTTTTTATATATTAGGATGATATATTTTTATTTACTTCAGAGAAGAAAGGAGAGGAAGAGAGAGATAGAAACATCAATGATGAGCAAGAATAAATGATCTGGTGCCTCCTGCTTGGCTCCAACTGGGGATTGAGCTGGCAACCCAGGCATGGGCACTTGACTAGAATCAAACCTGGGACCCTTCGGTCCACAGGCTGATGCTCTATCCACTGAGCCAGATCGGCCAGGGCAAACATATTTTTATATGCTTATTTTCTATCTGTGTTTTTCTTCATTGAAGTGCCTATTAGTTCCCTTTGCCTATATTTTGTTTGGGTTGTTTGCTTTTTTATGTGTTCTTTGGCAGAAGATTTTATATGATTATTAATACCGGTCCTGGTTCACCTATATAAGTGGCAAATACCTTTTCCAGTTTTCTAATCATGTTTGGTCTTACATTTGATATTTGGTTTTGTTAATATATTCCTTTATGGTTACACTAGGAGCCTGGTGCATGAAATTTGTGCACAGAGGGGTGTCCCTCAGCCTGGCTTGCACCCTCTCCAATCCGGACCCTTCGGGGGATGTCCGAATGCCGGCAGTCGGACATCCCTCTCGCAATCCGGGACTGCTGGCTCCTAACCACTTGCCTACCTGCCTGCCTGATTGCCCCTATCTGCCTCTGCCTGCTAGCCTGATGCCCATAACGGCTCCCCTGCTGGCCTGATCGCCCCCTAACTGCTCCCCTGCCAGCCTGATCACTCCCTAACTGAGCCTCGGGCCACTGGGCAGCTTCCATTGGTGGCTTGCTTGAGCCTCGGGCTGGCCCTGGGCTACTGGGCAGTCACCATCCCTGGCTTGCCTGAGCTCGCAGCCCCCATCCCTGGCTTGCCTGATCCTCGGGCTGGCCCTGGGTGGCTGGGCAGCCACAATCTTCGGCTTGCCTGAGCCTCAGGCAGCCTCTGTGGCTTTGTCTGGAAGGACGTCCGGAAGGTAGTCTGGAAGGTCTCCTGGTCTAATTAGCATATTACCCTCTTATTAGTATAGATGTCTTGGTATCTTGTTTAAAAAATGTTTTCATATATCAAAGTGATAATGATAATCTATGTATTCTTCAGAAGATTTAAAATATTTGTCTTTCTCTAAGAATTTGACTCCCCTGGAATAGAAGTTTGCATATGGCATAAAGAAAGATTTTTATTTTTTCCAATATGTATAGTCCCTTTCTTTAATACTATTTATTGAAGAGCCCATCCTTTCCAAACTAATCTTCGAAGCCACCTCTATCAAATACTACATTCCATATATGTGTGGTAAATTTGTTTAACTTGCTATTAAGAGATTGGAGACTCTAAATGATGGCCTTCCTTACCCAAGCCTTTAATGCAAGTTTGGATATGTAAAGAGCATATAAATTTAGCTGTAAATTGAGGAAGAGATAATGAGTAGAGAGTTCAAAGGTTCCTCTTAAGAAATTAAAGGCATTCAGTGTTGAATGGTGGCAATTTGAAAAGATAGAAACATTGACTTGGATAGGCAGCTTGTTTCAATAGACTGGAGAAATGTGGCCAAGAGGAGAGCCCTCTAGAGCAAGCATGTCAAACTCAAAGGCAACATGGGCCAAATAAACAAGGTTTAAGTTTATGTGGGCCACAAAAAACAAAAGCTTCAATTTTCATAGAAATGTAGGTTTATTTTGATAGAGACTGAATACAAAGGGCTGACATAAATGAATAATTATTAACATAAAATAATAGAACGTTTTAATAAAAATTATTTTTTCTTGAACATTAACTTACCAGACACTGAATAACTACACAAATTAATAAGTGTAACACAAATAAACCTATTTTTCTTATTCTCCGAAAGCAAAATATTTCCTGTTGCGCACACCAAACAAGTCAGTACAAGACTAATGACATGGCAATTGGCTGCTAATATATTTGCAGCTAGAATTAGCAGAGAGAAATGGTGCGCCTGCATTTAAGGCGCATAAGGGAAGTGAATGCAAGACAATCATAGTAATCAGTCATTAGTGAATGTTGTAGTTCGTTATTAATAATTATGTATAACAGGATATTGTGAAAATTAAGTTACAAAATTTTTATTAAAATGTTTCTTACATACCATTGTATTGGCTGGGCCACAGAAATATTTGTTTTGGGCTGCATGTGGCCTGTGGGCCAAGAGTTTGACATGCTTGCTCTAGAGGCAAAACTGGAGGATTTTTAGAACAGTGATGTGAAATATTCAACTCAAAGTTGGTGTTTGAATGATCTGTTCAGTTTTTAGTGCCTTCAGGAACTGTGAGACACACATTAGTGCCTTCCCCTCTGACAACTGACAGTCTGTTCCATGTATCCATGAATCTATTCTGTTCATCAACTTCTTTTGTTCATTAGAGTCTACATATGAGTGAGATCATATGGTATTTGTCTTTCTCTGACTGGCTTATATCACTTAGCATAATAATCTCCAGGTCCATCCATGCTGTTGCAAAGAGTAAGAGTTCTTTTTTTACAGTCACATAGTATTCCATTATACAAATACTAGAGGCCTGGTGCACAAAATTCATGTACAGCAGGGAGGGGGGGTGCCTCAGCCCAGTCTGCACCCTCTCACAATCCAGGATCCCTCTTGCAATAAGGGACCACTGGCTCCTAACCCCACCTCTGCTTGCCAGCCTGGCACCCCTAACTGCCCTCCCCTGCAGGCCTGACCGCTCCTAATTGCCCTCCCCTGCCAGCCTGACCGCCCCTAACTGCCCTCCCCTGCTGGCCTGATCACCCCTAACTGCCCTCCCTGCTGGCCTGATAGCCCCTAACCACCTCTGCCTCGGTTCCTGCCACCATGGCTTTGTCCAGAAGTATGTCCGGAAGATGTCCAGTTTAATTAGCATATTACCCTTTTGTTAGTATAGACTAGAGGCCCAGTGCACGACATTCGTGCACTTGAGGGGAGCGGGGGTCCCTCAGCCTGGCCTGTGCCCTCTTGCAGTCCAGAGCAGCTGGCAGTTGGACATCCTAAGCGCTGCCACGGAGGTGGGAGAGGCTCGCCAGCCGTGAGCCCTGCTTCTGGCTGAGGGGTGCTCCCCCTGTGAAAGCACACTGACCACCAGGGGGCAGCTCATGCATTGAGTGTCTGCCCCCTGGTGGTCAGTGCACATCATAGTGACCGGTCATTCCGCCGTTTGGTTGATTTGCATATTAGCCTTTTATTATATAGGATACCAGACTCTTTTAACTGTTAGATGTATTTAGTGAAAGAAAAAAATGAGTTGTTGATAAAATCTAATAATATTCTACTTAAAAACCCTTTCTAAATTTGTTCCATGGAAACCATCTCTACCATAGAAAGAGAAACACAACAAAAATTTTAAAGTTTAAGTACAACTTTAGGTATATTTAATGTATTTTGTAACTTCTTTAAAAGTAGTAGGTCAGTTACTAAAGTCTACATATAAATATTATGACATTAACACTATGTTTTAAAAAATCAATGACAGGACCAACAGGGAACAATGTTTTATAACAGGAAAAAGGGGATTTAGAACTTTTTGTATAATAAATGTGCAAAGTTATGAAAAACTATATATAAATGTATCCATTCTATGGATTTATTATAGGGTAACCCTTTTATATTTCATAAAATTATTAAATGTTGAATGTGGAGTATAAATTATAATAAAATTATTATTGATTCACATTTAGTATCCTAGGTAAAGTCTTTCTGAATCCTTGCAGACCAGGTTTATTTTCATTACTTTTTCCTAAGGTTTTTTATACTGTTATCCATAGTTCTATTATAGAATTCAATATTTCATATAATAGCCATAGGAATAAAACAGACATTAATATTTGTTGAATAAATGACCTAGCATAAAGCTAGTGCTTAAATTAATTGAGAAGTAAAAATCTAAATTAAAAAACAACAACACTGACCAGTGTGGCTCAGTTGGTTGGAGCATTGTCTGGTGCACTGAAGAATCACGGGTTCAATTCCCTGTCAGGACACATACCCAGGTTGTGTGGGGTTGATCTCCATTGGGGCATATGCAAGAGGCAACTGATCAATATTTCTCTCTCACATCAATGTTTCTCTTTCTCTTTTTCCCTCTGCCTACCTGTTTCTAAAAAAAAAAAAAAAAAAAAAAAAAAAAAAAAGATCAATAAAAATATATGCTTTTGTGAGGATGAGAAAACAAAACACACAAAAACACCCTCTTACATCCTGGTTCATATACTCATGGTCATTTCTATCTAATGCATAACATGAAGTTATAGACTGAGTTAATAAAATGTTTTAGGAGAAAAAAAGGAGGAAGGAAAAAAAGAATAAGTAAGGAAGGAAAGAAGAAAAATGGGAGACAGGAAAGAAGAGAGGGGCAGAGAAGAAAACTAGAAAGGAAATGAGGAAGAAAAGAAAAAAGGAAAGAAATTAATTGGAGGGACAAAATATTAAAGGAGTGGTTTATCTTTTAAAATTACCTATAATTTTAATGGAGGAAAATACTTTCAAATTAAAATGGACATTTTTATGAAAGAAATCTTAATTATCAAAAACTGTCCTATACAGACCATTTTAGTTCATCTATAATAATAAAAGCATAATATGCTAATTAGACTGGTGTACTTCCAGACATTCTTCTGGATGACCTTCCGGATGAAGCTGGGGCTGAGAGGGAAGCCCAGGTCCCGGGTGCCAGAGGGAAGTGCCAGCAGCTGGGGGAAGGAAGGCCTACTCTTACACAAATTTCATGCATCGGGCCTCTAGTTTACATACAATAATAGCGATATTATTAATTAAGCCAGCAGCATTCTAATTCAGATGGTCTGTGGGTCATATTTTGAGAAGCACTGGATTAAGAAATTAGTGTTAGAAAAACAAAACAAATAATAGCAGCAATAACTCTATGTGGTATGAATACCAGGTATGAAATGAAAACATTCTTTCATATAGACTCTACCTAGTGCAATAATGCACTCTCTAATGTTGTTCCCATGGTTGTCCACTGAGAGACATGGATGTGAATCAGGTCCTTGGGGAAAGAAGAGAGTGATTTACCCAGTTACCTAGTCCCATAGTGTTTTTTTTCCTTACAGTTTAACTTAACTTCATCTTTAATACACAAGTTAGAAAATCAGGCTAATCCTATCTAATAAAAGAGTAATATGCAAATTAACCACCACTCTGCTACACCCACAAGCCAGGCCCACAAGCCATGCCCACCAGCCAATTAGGAGCGAATATGCAAATAAACCCAACCAAGATGGCTACGGCCACAGAGAGCAGGAGGGAGGCTTGGGTTTCCCCAGCAACAGAGGAAGCCAAGCTTTCTGCCTGCCCTTGCCAGCCTAGGCCTCCACTCAAGGCTACAAAGTTTCAATGATAAAAGATACATAAACCCAAAAAGAAATGGCGGCAGCCACAGAGCTAGAAAGAACAGGAGGCTAGGGTTGCCCCCGGTGATGGAGGAAGCCAAGCTTTCTGTACACCCTGGCTGGCCCAGGCCTCGCTTAAGGCTACAAAGTTTCATCCCAATAGAAATGGCTGCCACCACGGAGCAAGCAGAAGGCTTGGCTCTGCTCCAGGCTACAAAGTTTCATTTGTAGAAGATAAATAAATCCCAGATACCAGGGCCTCCGCTTGGGTTGCCAGGGGGCGTGGCCAGCCTGCAAACCACCACAGGCCCCTTGCCCAGGCCGCCCCACGCCCCAAGGGAACCCCCACCCTGATCCAGGACACCCTTCAGGGCAAACCAGCTGGCCCCCACCCATGCACCAGGCCTCTACCCTATCTAATAAAAGAGTAATATGCAAACTGACCATCACTCCAACACACAAGGTGGCTGCCCCAATGTGGACAGAGATGGCCACCACAAAGATGGCCAGTAAGGGAGGGTAGTTGGGAGGGACCAGGCCTGTAAGGGAGGGCAGTTAGGGGTGACCAGGCCGGCAGAGGAGGGAAGTTGGGGGTGACTGGGTCTGCAGGGAAGGGCAGTTGGGGGGGACTCAGGCCTGCAGGGGAGAGCAGTTAGGGGTGACCAGGCTTGCAGGGGAGGGCAGTTAGGGGTGACCAGGCCTGAAGGGGAGGGCAGTTAGGGGCAATCAGGAAGGCAGGGGAGTGGTTAGGGAGTGATCAGGCTGGCAGGCAGAAGCAGTTAGGGGCAATCAGGAAGGCAGGCAGGCGAGCAGTTGGGAGCTAGCAGTCCTGGATTGTGAGAGGGATGTCCGACTGCCCGTTTAGGCCCGATCCCACCGTGCCTAAACGGGCAGTTGGACATCCCTCGAGGGGTCCCAGATTGGAGAGGGTGCAGGCTGGGCTGAGGGACACACACCCCCTGCACGAATTTCGTGCACCAGGCCTCTAGTTATGAATAAAACCAGAAACACATCTAAACATTTGAACCAACATCACTACCAAAAGTGGGCTTTGTTTTGGTAAGAGTAACTAAGTCTAACATGTCATGGTTAAGATCGACATGTACACCTAAGATCACAAATAAAAATGTAAATTTGTTAAATCCAGAAGCAGAACTATGACTTCAAGCCTCATCTTCAGTCCTGATTATTCAAAAAGTATCAAGAACCTTCTATATGATAAGGAAAGGCTAACTACAAGTTCAGAAAGAGCATAGGTTTAGGAGTCAAATTACCCTGGAGTTGAATAGTTACATGTTCGTGAGCAAATTGTTTAATTTCTCTATCTAGGATTGCTCCTATGTGAAATAGGCAATTGGGATATTTCTATCACAGAATTGTTTTGGAGTAAAACACAGAAGAATGCATAGATTCCTATGTCCATTACATAATCCATAATCAGTTAAATGAGTGTCATGTCCTCCAACATCTACCACCTCTTTTTGTAGTAGATTACTAATACTATTCACTGCAATTTTATTTGCAAATGTGCCATGTTTTTAAAAGGCTTGGTCAGGTTCTTCTTTTCATAGGCATACAGATGCTTTCTTTAAAAAAATATATATATATTTATTTATTTCAGAGAAGAAGGGAGATGGAGAGAAAGATAGAAATATCAATGATGAGAGAGAATCATTGGTGGGCTGCCTCCTGCATGCCACCCACTAGGGACCTAGCCCGAAACCCGGGCATATACCCTTGACCCGAATCGAACCTGGGACCCTTCAGTCCACAAGCCGACGTTCTACCCACTGAGTCAAACCAGGTAGGGCAAGATTAACTTTTTTTTGAAAGGTGAACTAGTCCAAATCATGTCTCCGTCATTTCTAGTCTGGATGAAGTAGAGGACTAGGAGGGTCACTGCTGATGGAAGAATGTAACAGCCCGCAGTGGCTAGGGAGCTGAAATAAAGCAGCTCATTTTTTCTAGCAACAGTTATATACATGATCTTTTAAAATGTCAGCTTGTTACCAATGCAGAAGTTATTTTGTTGAAATTAAAACAAATGAGTTGAATAAGTTATCTCTAGCACAAAAATCTGTTGAATGAAGCCAGTTAAATTACTTATGAAAATTGAGTAATTGTTTAACTGTCCTCAAATATCATTATCCCTCTTATTCCTTCTATTATGAACATATGCAATGAAAGCAAAAGTTAACCATTAGGGACACCATTTCATACTTATGAATTTGAGAAACCATATTCTTTGGTATAGACAAAAGATGAATGAGCTCATTTTATTGTCAATATTTGCAATATGGAATAAATACTAATTTACCAGCTGAAATGCCATTTTCTTTTCAAACCATGCTAAGCTTCAAAATGAAGACTTTTTAATTGAATTAGGAAATCACTATTCACCGCATTCTTGGGTAAACCATAAAAATGTTCATGTAATCTGTAAAAATCCACACACCTGGTTCAATTTGAATTACACTTTGATTTTGGTTGTAAAGGCCTAGCAAATATTTTGGCTAGAATTTTGTTTCCAACTCTAAGCTACTGAAAATGAGTTTCACTTTTCAGCAGAATCTGTTATGTGGACTCAGCAGAAGCTTAACCTTCCATTTTTTAAAAGAAAACAATCACTATCCATAACACATAGGGAGAATGGGTCATTCTCCCACCTGTTAGAGCATTTTATGTGAGAAAGAACACCAGGGTCCAGATAAAGAACAACGTCTACCCACTTATTTAAAGGGCCAGATTTATAGGACCTTCAAATCTCATTAAACATCCACTGTGGGAGAGAATAGTGAGAAAACATCTTTCCTACGTTTTAATTTGGTTTCTATTTGTTTCCCTAATTGTGGGAAAGACCATTTGAATGATCAACTATGCTTTCAAAGCAAATATAAGATGCTAGATATTCTTGAATTTTTAAAATTTGAAAAACAAGTGTGGGTTTGAATGAATAAATTTAGTCTGGAAATTGAGTCTAATAAAATAATTAAATTATTTAAGTTATTTTCAAACTGTAGTAATTTAATAATTTTAAAGATTTGATGTGTATATATACTAAGGAATTTGAATATGTGTCTTCATTTGAATGTACATTTGGTTAAAATCCAAACTTCTGGTAAAATAATATTCTATGATTATATATATACATGGACATACACACACACAATATACACACACACATATACTGTATATGATATATAATTACATTTTAACCTCCAAGAGTCATACATATACTCATATTTTATATAACATATAGAATTAGATTTAACGTCCAAACTGAAAAAATAATACCATAGAATATATATTATATATAGAGAGAAAGACAGTGTGCTTATTATATTCTCTGAAAATAACTGAATTCCCAAAATCAATTGTTTTCTTTTAGTATCTTTTATTACAATCTGAAATTCTTTTTTTTTAATATTTTTTTTAAATATATATTTTATTTTATTTTTTTTTATTATTTTTTTTTTTAATATATTTTATTGATTTTTTTACAGAGAGGAAGGAAGAGGGATAGATAGTCAGAAACATCGATGAGAGAGAAACATCGATCAGTTGCCTCTTGCACACCTCCTACTGGGGATGTGCCCGCAACCAAGTTACATGCCCTTGACCGGAATCGAACCTGGGACCTTTCAGTCTGCAGGCTGACGCTCTATCCACTGAGCCAAACCGGTTAGGGCCAATCTGAAATTCTTAAGAGTATAAGTAGAAATACAAAGCCATTTTATTGTCTTCTTTGAAGAATTTGTTTTAGGTACATTAAGTACAAACACTTTATTACTGCAACATGTGTATTTAAGTGAAGCTTAAATAAAAATAAATAAAAACTATAATAAATAAACAAACAAACAAATAAATAAAAAATTGGGTCCTGGCTGGATGGCTCAGTTGGTTGTAGCATCAGCCCATACACCAAAAGGCTGCAGGTTAGATTCCTGGTCTGGGCACATACTGAGGCTTGTGTTCAATCCCTGGTTGGGCAGGTTTGGGAGGAAATCTCTCTCTCTCTCATCCTCTCTCTCTCTCTCTCTCTCTCTCTCTCTCTCTCTCTCTCCTTTCCTTCATCTCTCTAAACTTATGCTTGGGTACATATCCTCAGGTGAGAATTAAACAATAAAATAACTGGGAGATGAGAGGAGAGAAGAGCGCCGTGAATGCCACATGCCTGGAGTCAGTCTGCCTGAATTCACATTCAAATTCTGTCTCCTACGGTTGCGTGACTGGGGAACTAACTTAAATCTAAGTTTCCATTTCCTCATCACGAAGATGAAAATAATAATACCAAAGAGTTGTGGGACTTAAAGAAGATATATCAGAACTCAGCATCCTTATTGCCTGGATTATAACGCCATTTTAGAAGAGAGCATAAAAGAGTAGTTTGAAGGTGATGCTGATGACCTTTACTGTGAGCTATCAGATTTTGCAAAGTTTTGCTCTTTTATTTCTGTGTCCTCCCACCTCTCGTAGACACTCACTCTAAGAGGAGTTAAACCAGGGGCTTTGTTGAACCAGAATAATAGGGACTGGAGACCTCGGTATTCAAAAGGAGATGTTAACCCTGTGTAATTTGCAATATACTCAGGATCTAGCCTAGTTTACGAGGGAAAACATTCCCTATCAGAGTCTGAGGCCAAAGCAAGGTCTTACTAGTAAAACCAAAATATGCCAGGTTTCAGCCTCTGGAAACTAATAATATTAATTAATATTCAATATCCAAGCACCGCTCCTCCCATAAAGACACACTTTAGCCTCAACATAAAGTCACGTCCAAAATAGTGTCTCCCATACTCCCTGGTGCACATCTGCTGTCTCGTTGGTCTAGTTCAGGTTTGCAGGTTGCTTCCCGCAGGCCATTTGGGTAAAGCCTCCCTCTGATGCTGCTGCTCTCCAGGAAAATGCTGTTTCCTGTCGCGACTGCCTTGCAGACTCCACCGGAATGTGCCAACGTGTTTCAGGCAGGTTATAAACTTTGGAATCCAGGAACCAAAGTGAAACTGATCCTGTCCTAAATTTCACAAGGGTTTTCCCACTAATGGCCTAGGTTTCCGGACGAGTACAAAATGATCACATTCATTTCACATATGTAGAGTAGCGTCCAGAGAGCTGATCATCAAATATTGTCTGTGGAATTCTCTGTGTAAAGAGATTTCAGGATATTTTTTTTCCACTTCATTCTTTGTATTTAACTTCGTTGTTTAGAATATTGTTTCTAATGAGCTTATATCAGTTTTACACTCAGAAAGGAAATAAAGCTATATTCATTGCAATAAAAGACTCTTATAGCTGCTGCTGCTTACCCACTCATTCTGGGGGCGTGAGATCTAGTCCTACAAGCCAACTGGAGAGAGATGCGTTTCTGTCTTCTGTTTTATCACCTCCACTTCAGGAACCAGCATGCAAATTGCCCACCTCCATTTTTTTGGTATAAAACCCCCAAAATTCCTAAATGAAATGGATATATACTAGAAGGTAGTATAATAGCTGAACATCATGTTGATTTGGCAAAGTCCAAAGATAAAACTGAATTATACACAAGCAGGGCCACTTTAAACTATTCCTCAGACCCAGGGTTCCAGGGTTCAGTTTCACATTTGTTCCAGGGTTCAGTTTCACATTTGATATTTTGGGTCATCATTCTGGTCTTCTTGGGCTTCAAGCATATAACTGATAGGCTGACTATTCTTAGTTTGGAGTCAACCATAAACTCAGTATGCAGAATCTATGTTTTCTTATATGCTGTCACTAAAAATGTAGATTGGATTAAATCTATGAGTTCAATGGCCCATTATTAATGAACTCACTAATTGGGCTGTTCAAGCAGATACAAATCCTCTTATCTTTACTATCATCCTGTGTAATTTTTTTCATTTATCCATGATAGCATATCATGAGAAACTGTCCTAACTACCTTGCTGAATTTATGTTAAATGAACCATTGTAGCAAGCCTGGAATAAAGGAAAATTTATCTCACTTCTCATTTTTTCTCTCAGAACACTAGCTAACCATTATTGGTGGCTGCTTTATTTTCTAAGTGCTCCGAAGAATCTGTTCAAATATCTTCAGAGATCAGAAACTGTCTAGAGTTTTTGACATTTACTTTATTTTCTTACTTGAAATAGCAAAACTATTTGCTCAGTGGCTGACATCTCTTTGTTTACATCATTTCTAAAAAATAAATATTAGTTTAAGCAATCACAACCATAAATGGAAATAAATGATGTATCTGGACCCGGAGATGAACTTAATTTGAACACCAGATTTTTTTTAATCCTCACCCAAGGGTATATTGTTGTTTTTAATTAATTTGAGAGACAGAGAAAGGGAGTGAGAGAGAAAAACACTGATTGGTTCCTTCTGAATGTGCCCAAACTGGGGATCAAACCTATAATCTGGGTATGTGGCCTGACTTAGAATTGAACCCTCCACCTTCTGGTATGTGGGACGATGCTCCAACCAACTGAACCACACTGGGCAGGGCCACAAGATTTTATATACATATGTATATAGAGCTCCAATTTTCATTTATACCTGCTTATTACATAATTTTTGTTTAAAAATGATTCTCTTTGAATAGGTGTACCCTTAACATTTTTGGACCCTGATGCAAGATTACAGTTGAAGAACCATATACTACACGATTCAACACCTAAATGGTAAATGGAGCTGACAGACTATTAAAGGACTATGTTAATCCGCCTACCTTCACAAATGCCAATTTAAAGCATCCTGAAAAGCCAGGTTCAAATTTAGAATTTCTGGGCCCCTCAGGGTTGTTTGCTTCTTCCCACCACCAGATCTGTCTGCACCAGACAATAACCTATGCACATAGGGATAAATACCTCAACCCGCATAGCCAAGATCTGTCCACATTTTCTCTCATTTGCAAGCAACTTCCCCAGGGGAACTGAACCCAGGAAAGAGGCCTGAATATCTTCTCAAATGAGTTTGGGTCCATTTGGTCGGGAATTTGGGACCATAAGTGGAGAAGAGGGCACATGGACTCCTGTCGCAGCGCGGAGGCCTCCCTTGTCCAGGTCTACGGATGCACTGCCTTTGCACTTAAAGAGTGCACCTTCCTCTTTCTTACCTATTAATGTAAATATTTGTGTGTTTTTTTATTGTTCTTGATGATTTCCTCCCAAACCTAGCTGGAAATATGTGTTTCCTTTAGAATTTTATATAATTCTACTCTGGGCATTTCAACTTGACCATTCCTAGATATTGGAGAAACGTTTCTGCATTCATTCCTCATTGTATATCTCTCTTCCAACTTTTAGATATGATTTTCCTTCTACCGTTACTCACACAGGTAGACACAACACCAGAGTAATTGGCACACACTGGATTCATAGTCAAGCATCTAGCTTCTAATCCTTGACCTACCATTCACCAGCCATATCATCTCAGTGGCTCTGGCTACATTTATTGTTTTGTATAAATTAAAAAATGGTGATGATTTTCATGCTATCTCCACAAGACTGTTTTAAGGATAAAATAGGATAATATTTGAGAAAGTAATCTTTGAAATTATGAAAATGTCACATAAATTAATGGTATTATTGTGCCCACCACTACAAATTGTCTTAAGAATTAAGAAGTATTATTCTTAAGTACAACTCACCTACATGTGAAGCATAATTTGTCACTTTATTGTTAAACAGATCTGTATTTATTCTTAGAATGCATAAATATAATTTACTATTAGAAATAGTGAGCTAAAAGTAAGCTTTGTCTGTATTGGCCCATTTATTAACATGTAATACAAATTAAAATAAACCAAATGCATAAGAGCAAAAAAAATTATATATAAGGAAACAAAAAAGGACAGAAATATTGCTAATGGGCCTCTAATATTCTACTCTCATTTCTCCAGTGCCACATGCATTACTATTATTTATACTAAAACAATCTAGGTCATTACTTAGTTTTATTCTGTATTCGTATTTGTAACTGTCAATCCTAAAATTAATTCTAAGTTCCATGAGAAAAATGTTATCTTTATGTTACTGCCTCTCTTTATTTCATAGCACAGGATTCATAATATAATTCTTTAAAATGCTGACAAAATCAACACGTTTAAAATACAAAGATTAACCTCAAAATGCTACAATATGAATTTTAAATTCTCTTAGTCCTGACTAAAAATATCCATAAATGAAGATAAAAATTTATGTGGAAAAATTTCCCTTACAAAAGTTTCCCCCAAATTTTCTTGGTGATTGTCCAAGATGTTCTTGGTTGTGGCTTTCCTAATAGTCTTTCACATTTTCTATGCCTGAGTAAACTGGTGACCTACATTTATGAATTAGTAGCCTCAACTATGTCATCTCCACGGCTACAAGCCAAAATATTATCTTCTCATTTCATTCATGAGCCTTCTATCCTTAGTAGTACAAATCATGCTATCTCAGGCACAGAGTTAATTTGATGTTTTTAACTGACCTTGATGTGATAACCATTAAGGAAATTAATAATGCTTGGTGTTTACATAATCACTTAATCCAGAAAAAGGTGTCAATTTTGCTAAGGTCCATAACAATATGGGGCTAATAGAATTTTTTTGCTGAGATAGCATCCACATTGTCCCTTTTATGTCACAAAGATTTCATAAAAGGTTACAATACCCGACTAAAAGGTGTCTAGAATAAGACAGCTATTTTAATATGTTATAGCAGAAGATGGGCAAAATTTTAAATCCCTATCAACTTTTTCAGTCAGTATTAACAATGGTAGAAGGAACAAACTGATTGTAATGTGCACAATATTTAAATCTTACCCCAATCAAACATTTAGGGAATTTATGTGTGTTCCAATTGGCTATACAGACTGTAACCAATTACAAATAACTGAAAATGTGATAACAGTGCTTCCTAGTCACCGTTTCCCCAGATGAATTTCTTTGTCCACTGTTTGGGTACAAAGGAGGCAAAACAAATGGAAAGGAAAAGCTTGAGATGCAAAGGAGGGATGGCCCCTCTGTCTTCTGTCCCCCAAATTCTGTAAATCAGTCTTGCCAGTTGCCTGATTCAGTGGTGGACTTTGCTCACAAATAAATATAAGATCCAGTCTATAAGATATTCCATTCTTTGAGGTGACAGAGGCTGAAGAGTCACTGTGTGTAAAGCATGCCACTAAGCACATCCCTACGGAATGCTCAGGGTCAAGCACTCCTGTTTGCCTACCTGTATCTTTAAAGAAAAATGTACCCTTTGTGCTCTTTTAACTTGTCCTACTTTTGAGGCAGAGCAGAGTTTTCAGAATTTCTTTTCTCAAACACTGAACCGCATATTTGATTCTTGGTAGGGATCAGTGTGTATGTAGGAGATGGGATACAGAGGGGAGTACAGTGTTCATTTGATGGGAAGGAGTTGTAAAGGGTAAAAGTTAATTTTAGTTTAATCATGTTAACATTCCAGTCTTGATATTTTCAGTTGCACAATGTCTTTTTGTCTGAATAATCTCTACTTGGCTTTTTGTCTTATAGATGTGATACTGTAAACTGAAAATTAACAACTTTTGATAGTATATGCTTTGATTGGGATTAGCAAAATATCACCTTTTAGGTAAAAAGTTTACCCTTGTACAATTTTTTAAGAAGTCTGAGGGAATATATGAATTTTTAGTGAGATTTTATATGGGGATCCCAAATAAGGATACCTCATACTTTTACTGACACACACACTCACACACACACACACTCACTCACTCACACAAACATTCTACAGCATTAATGAGAAATCATGTTCATTATTCATACATTGGCCACTGAACAGTAATTGTACATTTTAAATATATATTGCCAAACTAGATTGGCATCCAAATGAATGCTTAGATTGTCCATTTTATAAGAGGCACTTTCCTCTGGGGAATGGGTTAAATTGTTGCTGTCAGATTGAAAATAATTAGCCCTCCTGATATACAAAGACTTACTCTGCCAGGAAATGTCACTGTCATTGGGTGCTATGGCTTAGTCTGCATTCAACTTTCTGTCTGGCTCAGAAAATTTTAATAACAGTTTGGAATTCATTTGTAAAATTTTAACCAATTTTTATAAAAATACCTTATTTCATTTTCATTTTGCTCTCATGTAATTTTTAGCTGCCAAAAATAGATTCCTAAACATACTTTATTTACTTAATTTTCATTGCCTTTTGTCCCTTGAAGATAGACATTGATAATTCTTTTTTTTTCCCACAGCACTTTTCAAATTTTTTAATGGAAGTTTAAATTTCATTGAAAATGACAAAAGAAGAGAAGGGGCAGTGAGGTGCAGAAAGCTGAAGAAACAGATGTGAGAAAAGTTACCTTCCCTATGTCTTGAAGGAGCAGAGACTTCTTTAATCTTAGGTTCCCAGGAACATAAAACATGTTCAAATTTCAAAAACTGCCTTTAATCGATAAAAATCTTGGTTTAAAGATGGTCATTAATTGGGGTCCAGTGCAGTCAAGAGAGCTGGATGCTTTCATTGCATAACCTATTTGAGGATAATTCTGGAATCTGTCTGCAGTCTCTTAAAAAATCCTTTGTAAGAAACTCAAAGTCTTAAGGGCAGAGGTGTTGTTTTAATCTCGTTTTTAAGTTGAAGTATATTATTTTAAAAAAGAGAGAAGATGTGGAATTTGAAAAATCACTTCCATAGAGCAGAAAATCATTTCCTCTATTTGGCTTATGATAGCAAAATTAAGGACTACTGGCAAGTGACAGTGTAAAGATAAAGAATAATTTGTGAAGATCTTAGCCAAGGGAACCTTAAAAGAAAATTTGACTGAGGGAAAATATAGTTGACGTTAAAGTGGGAATTGCAAAATATTGATGGATAGAAACAGAAGGAGATGGTTGCTAATATCTGGCTATGCTAGAAGGAATCAATAAGGAAGGTGGGTGGGATATTGTTTGTGGTCTCAAATGTTTATAAAATCATTCACAGAGAATGGATAATAAATAAATGGCCTTGGAATTTTAACACAAGAAAACATTTTCCAGTCTTATTGAAATACTAGAGGCCCGGTGTATGAAATTCGTGCACGGGGGGGGGGGGGGGTCCCCTCAGCCCAGCCTGCACCCTCTCCAATCAGGGACCCCTTGGGGGATGTTCAATCAGGCCTAAACCGGCAATCGGACATCTCTCTCACAATCCTGGACTTCTGGCTCCTAATCGCTCACCTGCCTGTCTGCCTGGTTGCCCATAACTGCCCCCCACTGCCAGCCAGGTCACCCTCAGCTGTCCCCTCCCTGCCGGCCTGGTTGCCCCATGCAGCCTAATGTTCAGTCGTTTAGTTGTCCCTCACTAACCACCCCTGCCGGCCTGGTCACCCCACGCAGCCTGCTTGTTCAGTCGTTTGGTCGTCCCTCACTAACCCTCCTGCCAGCCTGGTTGTAGGCAGCCATCTTGTGAGGGCGTGAAGGTCAATTTGTATATTACCTCTTTATTATATAGGATATCTATCTATCTATCTATCTATCTATCTATCTATCTATCTATCATCTATCATGCAATAGTTACCACAATAAGTTGTTACTCCTAACAAATTTCATACATATTACATAGCAGTGTTAACTGTAGTTACCATGTTTTTTTGTGAAGATCTTAGCCACATGAACCTTAAAAGAAAATTTGACCTTCACAACATAACATTTCTGGTACTTATTTATCTTATAATTGGAAGTTTGTGCCTTTTGACCACCTCCATTCAATTCCCCCTAACCCTCCCACCTCCACTCCCACCTTTGGTAACCACAGATCGAATTTCTTCTCTGAGTTTGGTTGTTCTTTCTGTGTTTTTTTGTTGTTTGTTTTAGATGCCACATATAAGTAAGATCATACAGTGTTTCTCTTTCTCTGACTTATTTAATTTAGCATAATGCCCTCAATGGCCATCTGTGTTGTCACAAGTAGCAAGATTTCCTCTTATTTATTTATTTTTTAAATTATTATTATTATTTTTTATTTTCCTTTATTGATTAAGGTATTACATATGTGTCCTTAACCCCTCATTCCCCTCCCCCCCCCATGCTCCCACTCATGCCCTCACCCCCCTGGTGTCTGTGTCCATTGGTTAGGCTTATATGCATGCATACAACTCCTTTGGTTGACCTCTTTTTTAAATGCTGGGATAACATTTCATTGCATGCACATACCACAACAAGAAGAGATTTAACACAAGGTTTCACTGAGACTTAGCGTGATGTGAATGACTGCAATACTGCAAGGTGAAGGTACATCTTGTTCAAAGGAAAGTGCTCAAATTGATTGACGGAAGAGAATAACATTTTATTATAAAGAAATGTCCACAAACATGAGATTGTAGCTGGAGACAAAGAAGTGACATTTCTGTGGGAATAGAGAGTCATATCTTTATAAATTTTTGAAGGGTATTTAGCCAGCTCTATTTCAAATCCCTCACATTACAGAGATCCAAAGAGACTTAGATTTTACTCAAACACAAATTATTGCAGTCAAGAGAAAATAGGGATAGTGAGAACTTCACAAAAATTCCAGAGCAGCAGTATACACTAATGAGGGGTGAGGTGAGAGAAGGAACAAACTATTTATTTAGACATTTTCCAGGAAATATGTCAATCTAATACACCTTTTTGGAAATGTTGTTTCTTGGGAGAGAAAGGATATAATCAGGGTACGAGTGCTCAGAAGCTAATTCCTACCAAGAAAAAAACACACACCTTACAGTTTGAATGAAATCCAGAATTCCTTGGCATAGGACATTATATAGAACATTATTATAGACTCCAGGAAACAGGGTATTTTATTACACACAATCCCCAAATTCCCTATTCCTGCTACGCTGCTTAGAAACTTCTTCATCTCTCTTTAACTGAGAGTTGGTAGATATACCATGTTTTACCCCTTCAGATTTTCAGCTTGATGGAGCATAAAGACAGCCTAGATATAAGGGAGGACAATATAACTTAATGTCTAACAGAGACACTTGAGAGTGAATGGATATGTTTATTAGGTTGGCATAATCCAGTCTGTCCTGTACAAATCAGAAAGCATGGTCATAGATATTTGTAGGTGAAAAAGGGAAACTGCTTCTTCTCTTACATGAAATAAAGAATACCATTAGTCAGTTTTCTATATTCACTTCTCTGGTTATTTTAGCCTTCACACCAGTTTGTGGGTCCCAGGCTTCTTTCTCGGTGGACCCCCTATGGTTCTGCTAGGTTTGTGCTTATTGTGACTTCTGTGGAGCCTGGCACTATCCCGTGCTGCTGCTCTGAGCTGCTGGGCATATGCAGAAGTAATGTCGAGTAATGTCCTGGCCACTTGACATTTTGCTGCATCACTAAAGAGTGAGTACAAATTTACACCAAGCAGCTTTCTACCAACATGCAGTCCGGTGTACAGAAAGAAGAACCAAGGGTTATTCACCTAATGACCTAAACACTCCTTTCCTTGTTTGGGATTTTTTTTTAAAAAAAAGGTTGGATGAAAAGGAGGCAAGATAGGCAAGATTCTGAAACATAAGAGGAAAATGTAGGTAGCCCTTAGGATAAGAAGGACTCATCTGCTTTGGGCTTTAAATGCACTTAAACATGATTTCTATGAAGAAAAAGAAAAGCAAGGTACAAGTGATAATAAGAAAAAGACCATGATTGAAAGAAAATTATGATATAAAAAATTGGAAACTAAAATTCAATAGTGGAATTTTACCTTCATGGGAAGCATTACAAACAGGTTATATACTTTAGGAACTTGGATGATTGATGTAGAGAACAACAATGGAAAGCAAATTTTGAAAGCAAATGTAAAATATATTAAAATTATGAGAAGCTGTGCAATTAAAAGTGAGTTAGTAAGCCTTAAGAATAGTTACAAACTAATTGAGAAACAACAAAGCAGCTAAACTTACTGAATATCTACTCTACATTATGCACTCAGAATTCTAAGTGCTTTCATTCATTTGAACCTCACACAAACTTGTTATTTGAGAGAATAGCAAAAAATTGAAACAGGCTATTTCTGGGGATGGGGCTTTGGAGAGGGCAATGATCTAGTGCTCTTTGTTATAAGATGTTCATTACCTACATATTGTACTGTATTGTTATATGCCTTATCACTTTTTAAAATAAAAAATTAAAGGGAAATAAATCCCAGAAAATACAATAGCAATATTTTTAAATGTTTGATGAATAAAGCATATATATATATATATATATATATATATATATATAGTGATTTCAATTTTGTAAAAAATGGATTCATATAAATGAGGAAAAAAGATTAGGTTAAGGTAATGTACAGGTGATTTTTATTTTACTATTTTTTATTGTTTTCATCTACCAAAATTTTGTACAATAAATTATCTTATGAACCAAATAATGATAATAAACACAACTAAGACCTAATTAGCTGGATTTGGTTGTAAATTTATCTATGGTTCATAAACTGGAATCTGAAAAAAATGTATTTTGAGTTCTAAATCACTAACTTACAAATGAGCCTTTGTAACACTCACTAATTTATAAGTTGGGGACTCCCGATACATATTTGGCCTATTGAATGAGGATGTGGCCTTGCCAGGAAAGCAATAAAACTGAAAACCACTTATGTCGACAATCAGGGATGCTTCATGTTCATTAGCTAGAAAACGTAGGGGATTTATGAGTTTATCATATACATCCTCAATAAAATGGAGCACTGACTTGCTACCAGGTGACTTCTATTCAAGCAATAAGTTCCTATAGTGGGCATTATTTCTAATGTGTTAAAACCAGACTAACAGTTTTTAAAGAAGTAATACCACCTTAAAGATTGTTGTCTTATTTATGATATTTTATTCCACAGTCCATAATAGAAACCTTTGGCACAGTACTCAATATTACATCTCCACCAAGACATCCTCTGGAGTTGAATTCTAACAAGGGATGTATACTAATGCTGTTTTTAGCACGATAAATATATTGGGCCAGCTAGTTCCATGTATCTGAAGCTAGTTTATCCCTAATGTTCTTATTCTGCTCTAGGATACCACATTGCATTCAGTCATCATGGTTCCTTCGGCTCCTCTAACCTGTGATAGTTTATCAGACTTTCCTTACTTTTTATTACCTTGACAGTTTTTTTTTTTTTAAATATATTTTATTGATATTTCACAGAGAGGAAGGGAGAGGGATAGAGAGCCAGAAACATCGATGAGAGAGAAACATCGATCAGCTGCCTCCCGCACACCTCCCACT
This sequence comes from Plecotus auritus, assembly GCF_963455305.1. NCBI lineage: Eukaryota > Metazoa > Chordata > Mammalia > Chiroptera > Vespertilionidae > Plecotus > Plecotus auritus. The sequence continues at coordinate 153,416,164 of NC_137775.1, forward strand.
GGGGATGTGCCCGCAACCAAGGTACATGCCCTTGACCGGAATCGAACCCGGGACCCTTCAGTCCGCAGGCCGACGCTCTATCCACTGAGCCAAACCGGTTTCGGCTACCTTGACAGTTTTGAAGAGTTCTGGTCAATTCAAGTTTGCCTGATTTTTTTCTTATGCTTATAATGGGGTTATGAGTTTTGGGGAGGAAGTTCATAGAGGTAGGTGCCATGGAATCACACTGTACCAAAATCACATGTTGCCTGGCCAATGTTTCTCAGTAGTTGAACATCAACCCATGGACCAAGAGGTCTCTGGTTCAATCCCCGGTCAGGGCTCATGCCTGGGTTGGGGCTGGATCCTTGGTGGGGGCCTGCAAGAGCAGCCGATCAATGATTCTATCTCATCATTGATGTTTCTATCTCTCTCTCCCTCTCCCTTCCTCTCTCTGAAATCAATAAAAAATTTATATTAAAAAATTCACGTTATTTCATGAGTTATCATTGATAATGTTAACTTTATTTAGTTGAGTATCTGTCAATTTTCTCTACTGCAAAGTAACTCTCTCTACCCCTTTCCATACCATGTTATTTAAAGGAAGGTGCTGGGTGCAATCCACATTTATAGGGTGTGAAACTATGCCCCCTATCCTTGATGGTAGAGTAGCTACATAAATACTTTGATTTTCCTCTGTATGCATATTTGTCTATTTATTACTTAATCAATCATTTATTTACATCACATGGACACATCAATATTTATTTTATACTTGGGTTACATTCCAATATCACATTTTTTATAGTGGTGCTCAAATTGCTCCAGCTTTGGCCATTGGGAGCTCTTTCCATTGGCTACTATGTCCCTTTGACCTCTCATCCTTGTGTTTCATGAACACTTCCTTACCTTCTGGCACTAGAAAATGATCCAGGCATATGTGATGATTTAATCAAACTTTTTTTAGAGAGTGGTATATTCATTAACTTAGTATACATGGCATTTACACACTGATTTATTTTAAGATTCTCTAAATTCAGGGGAATAATGATCCGGTTTCTTTGTTCCCAGCTAATATACAGGGGTGAGAGTTTTGTTGTCATATGTATTCTAATCAAATACAGTACTTACCTGTTAGATGTTTGACAAGTGTAGTGATGGAATGCTTACTAAGTATTGTCTACAGTCATCATGATTCCAGTGCATCCAACTAAATTATTGGGGGAATAAATTGTCTTATGTGTATAAGCCAATCAACAAAAAAGCCCCACAGTATTTGAATATAATTTTTTTTCTCTCTAGACATTAATAATGCTGCTCCATCTTAGAAAACTGAGCCTCAGCTGAGGTGAAGAGAATTTTTTTTTTTTTATTAAATAAATCTTTATTCAGATTATTACAATTATTTCTCCTTTTTTCCCCCATAGCTCCCCTCCACCCATTTCCCACCCCACCTTCTGCCCTTACCTACCCCCCACTGTCCTCATCCATAGGTGTATGATTTTTGTCCAGTCTCTTTATGAACCCCCCCATACCCCTTTCCCCCTGAGAATTATCAGTCCACTCCCTTTCTATGCCCCTGATTCTATTATATTCACCAGATTATTCTGTTCCTCAGGTTTTTAATTTACTTGATTTTTAGGTTCACTTGTTGATAGATATGTATTTGTTGTTCATAATTTTTATCTTTCCTTTTTTCTTCTTCCTCTTCTTTAAGAATACCTTTCAGCATTTCATATAATACTGGTTTGGTGGTGATGAACTCCTTTAGCTTTTTCTTGTCTGTGAAACTCTTTATCTGCCCTTCAATTCTGAATGATAGCTTTGCTGGGTAGAGTAATCTTGGTTGTAGGTTCTTGCTACTCATCACATTGAAAATTTCTTGCCACTCCCGTCTGGCCTGCATAGTTTCTGTTGAAAAGTCAGCTGACAGTCGTATGGGTGCTCCCTTGTAGGTAATTAACTGTTTTTCTCTTGCTGCTTTTAATATTCTCTCTTTGTCTTTTGCTCTTGGCATTTTAATTATGATGTGTCTTGGTGTAGTCCTCTTTGGATTCCTTTTGTTTGGGGTTCTGTGGGCTTCCTGGACTTGTAAGTCTATTTCTTTCACCAGGTGGGGGAAGTTTTCGGTCATTATTTCTTCAAATAGGTTTTCAGTATCTTGCTCTCTCTCTTCTTCTGGCACCCCCATAATTCTGATGTTGGTACGCTTGAAGTTGTCCCAGAGTCTTCTTAGATTATCTTCAACTTTTTGGATTTTTTTTTTTGCTTTTTGCTTTTTCGGTTGAGTGTTTTTTGCTTCTTTGTATTTCAATTCTTTGACTTGATTTTTGTGTTCCTCTTGTCTGTTTTTGGGTCTCTGTATAATATTTTTTATTTCAGTCAGTGTATGTTTAATTTCTAGTTGGTCCTTTTTCATCTCTTCGAGGGTCTCGTTATATTTATCGGCCTTTTCTAGGATATTCTTAAAAAGCCTTATAACCGTGGTTTTGAATTCTATGTCCAGTCGTTTGTTTTCCTCCATTTCTTTTGTTTGTGATCTGATTCTTAGACGCCGCATTTTCACTGCTTCCCTGGGTTGGTAGATTTGTGTGCTAGGTTTCCAATTTGGCCTAGTGGGTCTGCCTCCCCAGTTAACCTGAGGTGGACACTCTTGGTGCACCCCTTTGTGGACTGTGTGTACAGCCTTGTTGTAATTAAGTCTTGATTGTTGTTGGTGTAACTGGGAAGAATTGACCTCCAGGCCAGTTGGCTGTAAGGATCAGCTGTGTCTATGCTGGGAGAAGTCCGGTGCTGGAGACAGCCTTATAGGATTAGACTTGCCAAATTGCAATAGCCTCTGTGCTCAGCTTGGATGGGGTGGAGTCTCAGTCTTGGCTTCCCATCAGCCTTGCCCTTGCGCGCACGTGTGTGCCTTCAGTCCTCTGCCTTCCCGGCTCCCGATTCTCCGCCCGAGAGTCCAGACTCCCCCCACAAGAGCGTGGGTCCCCAGGGGCTCGCCTGGAACTGGGGTTCACTGCAGTCAGAACTGGGGCTCACTACAGTCAGAACTGAGGTTCAGTGCCGTCAGGAGCCTCTCACTCCCTTCCGCTAGGGAAAGCCTGTGGCAGCCTCCGCAGCCTTTGTGCGCACTGGCGCGCGCGCGGACTTTCAGTCCTCCGCCTTCCCCGGCTCCTGAGTCTCCGCCCGAGAGTCCAGACTCCCCCCACAAGAGCGTGGGTCCCCAGGGGCTCGCCCGGAACAGGGTTTCAGTGCAGTCAGAACCGGGGTTCAGTTCGGTTGGGGGCTCCCTTCCCCCTTCCGCCAGAGAAAGTCAGCCAGGCTCTCAGCCGCCCTTCCTCTCTGCGCGCACAAAGACCCTTTGCCGTACCTCCAATTCTCTGTGAGCTTTTCTCTATCCTTCTAGTTGTAGAATTTTCACTCAGTCAGCTTTCCTGCGGTTCTGGATGGTGTCTGTTCTGTCTTTTAGTTGTAGTTTTGAAATTGTTGTGCGAGGCAGCAGTTTAGGTGTTTACCTATGCCGCCATCTTGGTTTTCCTCTGAGGTGAAGAGAATTTAACAGCACTTGCCAGAGCTCTTTCAGGGCAAGGCTTGAAGCTTGCAGTCAAGAACAATGCTATTAATCAGGGTTTTACATCCCACATAATTTTATGCAGGGCAGCCTAAAAGGACAATTAGTTGAGCTGTCAGAAACTAAGAAAATTTTAAAAAATTAAATATTTTAAATTATTAATTCAGTTTTCTCCATCTACACAAGGTCACATCAAAAGTACTAGTAACCCCCCACCCCATCCTTGCCACTGTCTGCTTTATTGATTGATTTTATTTTACCCCATGTTAACAGAATTTTTCAGACATTGTGCAACATCATAGCTTTTATGAGCTGACTTGCCTAAAAACTATTCATTGAGTAAAACCTTTACTGAATATACCACTCAGACAGTTAGCATTTAATACCTCATAAGTTGAATTATAGTTTTAAATGTGTATCTTATATCCTCTAAAGATAAGGGCTTGATTATAGGCTGATCTACAGTTCAATCCAACTAGTTATGTAACCCATTCTTTAATTTCTTTGAGTTTCAATTTCTTTTTCAGCAAACTGTGGGTAACAGTAACCACCCTACAAAGCCATTTTGAAAATTAAATGAGATAATTCAAAATAAAGAACTAAGCACATGACATCTACCACATGCTCAATATATGTTCATTTCTGTTACATTTAGGTCTTGCTTCAAGAGTATATACAAGTTGTACAGTTGCATAGGACTACTGCCACTCAGAAGGATCCCCATGCTTGGTTTCATGTTCTGTTTGTTTGTTCTGTTTGAATTTCTTACTAACTTTTAAAAAAATATATATTTTATTGATTTCAGAGAGGAAGGGAGAAGTAGAGAGTGATAGAAATATCAATGGTGAGAGAGAATCATTGATCTGCTGCCTCCTGCATGCCCCCAACTGGGGATCGAGCCTGCATCCCAGGCATGTGCCCTGACGAGGAATCAAACTGTGACCTCCTGATTCATAGGTTGAAGCTCAACCACTGAGCTATGCCAGCAGGGCATAAATTTCTTAATAACTTTTGAATATGGAGTTCTACATTTTCATTTTTCACTAGACCTTGTAGCTGGTCCTGGGTTCACACAACTAAATTGTAAGCTCTTTGAAGTATGGGCTGCCACAGATGACTTTTACCCTAATGTGTTCTCCAATGCATGGATCAGTTTCCTGCATGTGTGAAGGAACAATGCATGTTTATGGAAAAGAACAGGAGTGGTTTATGTGGTTTATTTAAGACAGTCAGTGTAGAGGTTCATTGGTCTTCTGGTAGAGTTCCCAGAAGACCTGCCTGGGAACCACATGCAATTATTCCATGCCTCGTCATCCAAGTGGCTTTAATGACTGGCAAAAACAAACAAATAAACAAACAAAAACATTAATTGAAGGTAACTTATGAACTCTATTTCAATCACAGTACTTACGTGTATCTAAAATAATACCATTATTTTAATAAAAAGCACATCTTCAAGGGGCCAAAGCTCTTTATAAAGTTTATCTTTAAGGTACAGATTTCTATAAATTCAAGAAGCATTACTGTTGCCTTTTGGGGTATGCTGGCTGAGATGTACAAAGCAGCCATTTCACTGCCTATCAAATGTTGTGCTATAATAAAACAGCAGGACTCTAAGAGGTCTAGTATCTGTCTACTGGTTTTCATTTTGCCTGAAAATCCAGTTATTGCTCCCTGATATGTTTTCCTGTCTCCCACTGCCTTCTGCTTGGGGGTGTGCTGGAAGCCAGTTCCAGCATGTCATAATTGAAAGAGTTTCATCGAAAGGTTGATGGAACTTGGGGACTCAACAAGGGCTGAGTCACATATGTTATCACCTGCTGGAATGGCTAAAGGCATTTCCCCAAACCTGAAAAGGATGCATTAATTGATTGTTTGCTGCCAGACAGCTCAGGGCATCTTAATCTACATGTTATTGCCTCCTGTTGGCCAAACACCTGAACAGCCGAAGGCAATTCCTCAACCTGACAATGCTTCTGTACGAAACCCTACCCTTTGAAGTGTATATCTCCACCTTGCCTTAGGACAAATTGTGTTAATAAAAAGCAAGAGGTCCTGAGACAAGGAGAACTTGGTTTCTTCAGCCAAGCTCCTCTCCCCCCCCATATGCCTTTCAAAATTATGTTTCCTCTCTGGACTCTTATTTAATTTATGCACAGCCCCTTCTCCAGATTCCAGAACCCTTCTAGATGCCGGATCAAGACCACCAGCGTTAAATGGCACCCAACGTCGGGCATTAGGGGTGGACACAAGAGCCATGCCTGCAATAATGCAGAGCAGTGACATAAAAGATATACTGGAAAGGTATGTGAATCAGAGATAGTTAATAGTAGTTAATTTTGCATATCTGGTATGATATACATGCTATATAATAAAAGCCTAATGTGCTAAGTGTCTGGTCATCTGGTCGGTCGTTCAACCAATGCTAAATGATATGCTAAGGCTGCTCAACCACTCGCTATGATGTGCACTGACCACCAGGGGGCAGATGCTCTGACCAGTAGGTTAGATTGCTGCTGAGGTCCAGACAATTGGGACTGAGCGAGATGGGCCAGACATAACCTGGAGCCCTCCCGTGGACCCTCCCTAGCTGGCCAACCTTCTGTGTCCCTCCCCAGCCCCAATCATGCATTGATAGGGTCCCTTGTCCTGGCCTGCACCCTCTCATAATCCGGGACCCATCGGGGGATGTCAAAGAGCCAGTTTTGGCCCAACGGTGGAATGATTGGTTGCTAAGATGTGCACTGACCACAGGGGGGCACACACTCAATGCAGGAACTGGCCCCTGGTGGTCAGTGTGCTCCCACAGGGGGAGCACTGCTCAGCCAGAAGCTGGGCTCATGGCTGGTGAGTGCAGCGGCGGTGGCGGGAGCCTTTCCCACTTCTGTGGCAGTCGGACATCCCCCAAGGGCTCCAGGACTGCGAGAGGGTACAGGCTGGGCTGAGGGACACCCCCCTCCTCCGAGAGCATGAATTTTGTGCACCAGGCCTCTAGTGTCCTTATAACAGATTCAGAGTTTCTTTCTTGGATGCCAAAAGCATGCTTTTGTTTGGCATATATGATAGGTCTAAAATGTGTTGTTTTCTGCTTGTACTTTACCAGGGCCTCAGAATTTTGAGTGAAATAAATCCATCTAAAAAAAAAAAAAATCAGTATGCTCTCCAAAGTGGGTAAATAAGTTGGTCAAGGAAAAGAGTTAATGGTGCTCCAGGAAGAGCAATTCAATGCATCCCTCAGAGGTTCTTCTAGCCTCCTGTTCTTTACATTACTCAGAGGCTGTAAATGACAATGCCTCCGGCTAGTGATCCCATATGAACTTTAAGTGGGACACCAAAGACACTTTGCAAAGAGCATGGGCCAGTGTTAACACCAGCACTCATGTATGACAGCTAGGAGGACATTCTGGCATCCCTTCTTGCAAGGAATCTAATCAGTGTGTGTGTTTTGTATAACATATAGCTACACTTTTCTATGTATTCGTACAAACACATACTTTTACATTTTAATTTACCATAACATATTTTTTAAACCAGCTACCTTTCTTTTTCTTGTTGTGAGGCAAAACTAAATTAAATCAGCATTCTTTACCATCTGCCGGTTATAAATCACCAGTTGCTCTAAGAAGAAGCTCTTTCTAAGCCCAGCATATAAAACCTTTACTGAAACACATTTCAGCTCTTTGGCATCTCGGCTCAAGGACAGACTGTGCCTGCTGATCCTCTACCCAATGATTTGACTTCAGCTGATTGATTCTGTTTAAGGGTGTCAAACCAACCTACTGCTGTAGAACAGCAAAAATTCAATCGCCTGAAATCTCATAAGACAGCTTCTCCTGAGATATGAATATAAAGGAGCAGCAGTCCCTGTATTTGCATCAAAAAACTGCCCAAAGCAATTCTGCATCATACCCTTGCACATCCCCTGCAGATATAGCTTTACTCCACCACAGAATGTGAACAAGTTGATTTACATGTTAATGAGAAACAACTGAAACTAACTAATTAGGCAGGTGAGGCTCCAGTTAGAGGGACAAATATTTTGAATACTGTTAAGTGGAAATCCAGAACAATCTAAATTAAATAGACTTTGTATTCTTTTTCTTCTTTAGCCTGGGCTGCATTAATGAGAAGTTAATTGATTCTTGACAACTTTAATGAGCCTTTATTAACTACATAATTGGAAAGGAAAATTCATGGATGTAATCAGCATCTTAATTTCTTAGAGGCCACATGATTGACTGACTGACTGAGTCATGAGAAATCCCCACAGTGTCCAGCTCCCCACAAATATCTGGGTGACCATAAACCTCTCCGGCTCATGTTTCTTCTATTTCTTTGCCTGCTTGAGTAAGATGAATATATTGTCGGAGGCCACATGCAGAGGAGCATGAGCACTGCCTAGATGATTGTAGCCCCATTTTATCAGGACCTCTCTGTGTGACTTTTATAATTATATAATTTTTCAGTAATTATTTGCCACTTATCTCCTCTTGGCTCCCATCTTCTCATTTGGAAAATGATGAAGATCAGCTCTAAATTTCCTTTGAACTCTAAATTACATGTTTCCAATGGTAAATTACATGGTGATTCTTGTATTTGAAGGGCCCAATCAGTAATCTCTATCCTATCATCTAATCCAAAATAAAGTCTCTTTTAAGCAAAGTAAATGCCAGCCACGTTTTTACTAAGTGACCAACTGAATTTTTCTAACATTCTTTTTATTTATAGTCTGGATCAGTTATTCTCAAAATGTGGTTCCTCCACCAGTAGCTTCAAGTTCATCAGAGAACTTTCTAGAAACGTAATTTCTCACCTCCATTCTGACATACTGAATCAGAAATTCTGGAAATGAGGTTCAGCTATTGATGTTTTAACAAGCCTTCCTGATGATTCTATAATGCCAAAGTTTGAGATCCACTGATATACATAAATATATCCGCTGTTTCACATCTTTAATTCATTTGGAAAAAGAAAACATGCTTTATGAATGGCTATATCACAGTAAGTGGCCATTGTCCATTAATAGAGACTAATCATCCGGTCCTGTACAGGTCTTTGTTCTCAGGCCCATCCTTCTTCTCCTAGCCCATAACTCCTGCCTTGTTTCTTCTTTCATTTATGCAATATAATTGCTATTTTTTCCATTGGACTTGCCCATAAAAATGTAACTAACATTTGTAGTACACTGCAGAATTTTGAATCACTTTTCATAGGTAATGTCTCCTGATCATTGCCCTCACTTTATAGATAACAGAGCCTGAAGGAGGTTAAGTGATTTTATAAAATTACATTGCCTGCAAATAGAAAAATAAGGATATAAAACCATTACTAAAACACACTACCTTTAGTTTTCAACCAAATTTTTGACCAAATTGTAGAAAAAGAAAAGAGTAGCTAAACAATTAAAAAAGAAAAAACCTTTTACCCTTAAAACTGGAAAAATATTGAGTCTAGGATTAAAAAAATAGCATTTCTGAAGGGGAATTAATTGGAGTCTTCAAGTATTTATACAACTACCCTTTCATTTGTAAAACATGTCTACATTTATAAAGATGATTGATGGTAACACAATTCATAAGAAACTAATTTTACTCATAAGTCATACAAATGTAAATGTTTTATAAAATCAGTTTAAATTAAAGATAAAAGGATTGATTAAAGATCATAAGCATATAAACATGAACCTAAAAAAGGGTAAAGATAAGTAAACCCATTGGAATATTTTAGAAAATATTCTGAACTCAAATGTCCAAAATGAGAGGTAATAGAAAGAAAATATGTTGGGTAAAGGTCACATATACTTTATCTCTGCATTATTTACTATTTAAGTCATTACATCTTTCACTACTTACACTATTGGGTAATAGTTTTTAACTCAAGTGACAAAATCTCCACAATTTTGAAACAGAGGTCTTAAGTGAATAGAAAACTGCCTGAATTGTATCTGGCTTTTCTAAGAATTTCATCTTTTAAGTAAACTTGTCCTCAAGATTATAATATTAAAGACCTCAAAATGGGACATATACTAACCAGAGTTGTTTTACAAAACATTTATGTAGAGTTCTAAAAAAAGAAAAGTGACTTTACTCAGTACAGAAGACAGCAGTGCTATAAATTAGCCTCAAGGTCTACGTCTCATGATTCCCTTGACAATTTATCAGTTCTAGGAAATGCATCTAGGCAATTTAGATGAAAAATGAAGGCAAAGATTCCAACAGCCTGCTATTCAACTCAAAGCAATATTTGCACTAAAGATCTTCATATTCCAAAGGCTTAAAGAGTGTGATCAACTCGGTTCACTTCGTTTCATTATCAGAAACGGGAGTATGGGGATTTCTGTATTATTGAGTTAAAGGTTAATAGCTTTCTTGAAAAAAAAAAGATGTTCAAAGTAAATGAATTATTTTGTTTGAATTAAGTGAAATGACTTTATAACCCTTCTAAAATACTTAATGTATAATGAATTATGAGTGAACATACCGAATTATATAAGTATTTGGCACTTGAAAGATTTTTAAATCAATTGCCCCGTGCTCTAAATTAAGAAAAAAATATTCCATACAAATAGAAAAGAGAAAAAAAACCTGGGATAGCAAACTTCATCTGACAAAATAGACTTCAGAACAAAGGCCATACCTGGAGACAAAGAAGGTCACTGCATAATACTAAAGGGATTGATCCAACAAGAAGATAAAACCTTTGTAAAAATATATGCACCAAACATAGGCATACCTAAATATATAAAGAAAATCTTAATAGACTTTAAGAGAGAGACAGACAGCAATACAATCATAGTAGGGGATTTCAACACCCCACTGTCACCAACGGACAGATCTTCCAGACAAAAAATTAACAAGGTAACAGCAACCTTAAATAAGACACTGGATCGAATGAATTTAATTGATATTTACAGAATATTTCATCCCAAAGTAACAGAATATACTTCTCCTAAAGTGCACATAGAACATTCTCAACAATAAACCCATGTTAGGACACACGGTAAGTTTTAGCAAATTAAGAAAATAGAAATCATATCAAGCATCTTCTTGGATCACAATGGCATGAAACTAGAAATCAATTATAAAAAAACTAAAAAAACTTTCAAACATATAGAGGCAAAATAGCATGCTATTAATAATGAAAGGGTTAACAATTAGATTGGAAACAAATGAAAATGAACATACAACAACCCCAAATCTATACTACACAGTGAAAGCAATCCTGAGAGGGAAGTTTATAGCATTACAGGCCTACCCCAAGAAGCAAGAAAAAAATCTCACATGAACAATCTAACTCTACACCTAAAAGAACTAGAAAACAACAACAAAGCCCAAAATACAAAAAAAAAAGGGAAATAATAAAGATCAGAGTGGAAATAAATGATATAAAGTCTAAAAAAACAATACAAGACCAGGTTCTTTGAAAAGATAAATGAGATTGACAAAACTTTAAGGAGACTCATCAAGAAAAAAAAAAGAGGACCCAAAGAAATAAAATCAGAAATGAAAGAGGCAAAGTAACAACTTACATCACAGAAATACAAAGAATTGTAAGAAAATACTATGAAAAACTATATGCCAACAACTTGGACAACCTGGGTGAAATGGGTAAATTCCTGGACACACACAATCTTCCAAAAATGAATCAGGAATACCGAAGTAGACCAATTGCAACTAATGAAATTGAAGCAGTAATTCAAAAACTCCCAGCAAACAAAAGTCCTGACCAGATGGCTTCCCAGGTGAATTTTACCAAACATTCAAAGAATAATGAAAACATATCCTTCTCAAACTATCCCATGTCACTTCATCCATTTGTCTAACTTTATTTTCCTTTACAGCTTTTAATCACATTAAATTATATCAGAATTTATTTTTTTATTTTATTTTTTTTCCACAGAATTTGAGTTCTACCAGAGGATGAACTTTGTCTCTTTTATTTGTCACTGTGTCCTTCTAATACAAACCTGGACAGATACAGAGTATGAATTCAATAAGTGCTTGTTGGATGAATACCAGTAAGTAAAGATATAGTCGGGATGAGTTGTCTCCAAGTCCTGTGAGTCCCAGAAAATTCTAGAATTCTTTTGGTTCATTGATTAAAACACCAAGACCAATTAGCTTTATAACAGATGGCAAACCTAAAGCCAAGCAGCAATCTTGCTAATTCTGGCATCTGTCACAAGATGAATTGGGCAGGAGTGTCTGTCTATCAGCTAAGATTCAGCAGCATTATAGAAAACACCATAAACCCTAGCTCTTTTACAATTTGCATTTTTCAGGAAATCTGAAAAGAGAACACCCTGTAATGTCCATGAATACAATGGGCAGGGGTTAAGTCAACATTGATTCTATTTTGTTAGTGATTTAAATGAAAAAGTCAGGATATATATATGATTTGAAAAATTCAGATCAACACTCCACATAATCTAATTGGACAATTTTCTTCCTAATAAGTTTGTCATTTATAAATCAAACAATCTTATAGGGTTCTTAATACATGAAATGTAATAGATACAAGTGTGTGTTAGAGTGCTTTAAAAAATAATATTTTTCTCTCCATAGTACTGATGCTAGCTGCTGAGAAGTTTAGAAATAGATGCCACCCGATATTATTATTCTCATTATCTCATCATTGTTAAGGAACAATAATGAAGCTAATATTTCTTCCCTGGAAGTGGCAGCACAAAATAACCTGTTAGAAACATTCAAGAAGCACTTTGGTTATTCTGGTGTAAAATGATACCAGAGATGGGTAGAATATTGCATGAATGCACCAGTTTTGTTTTGTGTTACACACACACAGCCAGACTGAAATGAAATATGCTTTTATTGAAGTAAGAGTGCTCTTAGTCTCAATACAGGAAATTAAACGATCAGTTCTTGTCAAACAAAAAGTAAGTTGTTTTAAAGAGAAAGAATTCTTCTGACATTTAGTCAAATTGTATTCTTTCAGGAAACAAGCAATTCTTTGACAGAAAAATGTTATTGCCAGAAGATATGTACCCTTCTGTTATATTTTGCTAGTTTTCTAGTTTCTCGACACATAAGGAACAGATGGAAATAAAGCTGATCCAGTGAAATAATTTCTTTTACATCTCAGGAATAAAGAAAACTAAAGTTCAATAAAATAATCTAACCAAATTTACCAGATATATGTATATGTATATTCAAACCTTATGAGGAGTATAAAACCAAAGAGAAATCATGGGAATTATTAAAATAGTATCTACCTTCTCATTTATTTTCTGACAACTTTATAGCTATTTGTGTACTTCTCTGAATTCACATTTTCCGCTAACTATGAATGCAAAAAGCTAGACTACTTGATCCAAAATGATATTTGGCTTTCCTAGAGAGTTTTTCATATTCTGAATAAATTATACTTACTTGGGCTGGGACTAATCATACCATTTAAAAGAAAAAAATGTAGTCACTCTCAGATTATTGGCTAATAAAATAACTATACATTATATGCCTATGTTCATCTCATGCCACAATAACATTCATATTTTTAAATATAATCATCCTATATAATAAATAGGTGATATGCAAATTGACCCTCATGCCTCACATCACAAGATGGCTGCCCCCACGTCATCACAAGATGGCCGCCACAAGATGGCCACCCTCACATTGTTACAAGATGGCTGGCAGGGGAGGGCAGTTGGGGGGGACCAGGCCTGAAGGCGAGGGCAATTGGGGATGATAAGGCCAGAAGGGGAGGGCAGTTGGGGGCAATCGGGCTGGCAGGGGAGCAGTTAGGTGTCAATCATGCCAGCAGGGGAGCGGTTAAGGGTCTATCAGGCTGGCAGGCAGAAGCAGTTGGGGCAATCAGGCAGGAAGGCGAGTTGTTAGGAGCCAGCAGTCCCAGATTGTGAGAGGGATGTCCGACTGCCGGTTTGTGTGACACAAAACTGGCAGTCGGACATCCCCCGAGGGGTCCCATATTGGAGAGGATGTGGGCTTGGCTGAGGGAAGGACCCCCCCACCCCCCAGTGCATGAATTTCGTGCATCATGGCCTCTAGTTTTATAATAAAATTACTTGCTGTCAGATTGAACCATGGTAGTGATTAACAGCATGTCTGTATAATCAAACAATCTGGGGCAACACTAGGAGCAATTAATTTGACTCTAATAAAATATTTAACTCCTCTTAGATAAAATTTATAGTGTCAAGATCATGGTGATCAAAACAAGGCAGCCATTCACAGGAGAGGAATCCTATCAGAAACCAGAGCTAGTCAGCCCTTAAGAACACAAGAACTATGGTAAATCTCACATAGAGAAAACCAATGGAACTCTTTAGTTCGTTGCTTGTGTGAAGTATGCAAACTTTCCTTTTACCAGGAAGGGATATATTCTTTAATTACATAAAATGTTAATGATACTAAAAACAGTATCTCAATTGGACCCTGGTTGGCAGTTTTCCCAGGCAACCAGCAGAAACAGACAGTAGGATATGTGAAAAGTTGAATGCTCAGGGAAAAAGTACAGAAAATATGTTGGAGACAACATGTGTCACATTTAAAACATACTACAGACTGGATTGTGGTGAAGGCCTATGTCTTGACACACAGCTTTCCCAACTTATACTTCCCCTTACAGAGATCCCCCAGATTCCTCTGGTTACTCCCTTGTTACCGGACCAGAGGGGACATGTGACAGAGGGAACGTGCAAAAGGAAAGAGACTGCCAACCAGGGTCCAATTGAGATACTGTTTTTAGTATCATTAACATTTTATTTAATAAATTTTATAAAACATATAAATATGTGAGCACAGTGTAAGGCCCCCTTACTAAGGGCCCATGCAAGTAGGGGCTCCCTGAATCTTAAACTATATTGATTTCATGGTATCTGCCATAATCAGTGCAACATAGTATTATAGAAAAACAAGAGGCCCAGTGCATTAAATTCATGCATGGGGGGTGGGTATGTGTCTCTCAGCCCAGCCTGCACCCTCTCTAATCTGGGACCCCTCGACAGATATCCGCCTGCCTGTTTAGGCCCAAACCCAGTGGGATCGGGCCTAAACGGGCAGTTGGACATCCCTCTCACAATCCAGGACTGCTGGCTCCCAACCGCTCACCTGCCTGCCTGCCTGATTGCACCTAAAAGCTTCTGCCTGCCAGTCTGATCACCCCCTAACCACTCCCCTGCCAGCCTGGTCACCCCTAACTGCCCTCCCCTGCCGGCCCGGTTGTCACCCCTAACTGTCCTCCCCTGCAGGCCTGGTTGCCCCCAACTGCCCTTCCCTACTGGCCCAGACACTCCCTTGCCAGCCTGGTCACCCCTAACTGCTCTCCCTTGCTGGCTGGGTTGCCCCTAACTGCCCTCCCCTGCAGGCCTGGTCACCCCCAACTGCTCTCCCCTGCAGGCCTGGTCACCCCCAACTGCTCTCCCCTGCAGGCCTGGTCACCCCCAACTGCCCTCCCCTGCTGGCTGGGTCACCCCTAACTTCTCTCCCTTGCCAGCCAGGTTGCCCTTAACTGCACTCCCCTGCAGGCCTGGTCGCCCCCAACTGCCCTCCTCTGCAGGCCTGGTTGCCCCCAATTGCCCTCCCCTACAGGCCTGGGTCCCCCTGAACTGTCTTCCCTGCAGGCCTGATTGCCCCCCATTGCCCTCCCTTGCAGGCCTGGTCCCTCCCAACTGCCCTCCTTTGCTGGCCTGATTGCCCACAACTGCCCTCCCCTGCTGGCCATCTTGTGGTGGCCATCTTTGACCACATGGGGGCGGCCATCTTGTGTGTTGGAGTGATGGTCAATTTGCATATTACCTCTGTATTACATAGGATCATACAAAACAATGGAGGAGTAAGTAAAATAAAGCTTTCATTGTTTATCTTATTTCCAAGAATTTGATGCCATATCTTTAAAATCCCACTGACACACATTTCAATCAAAAAGTTTTGCCATTTCTCTATATATTACTACCAAAAGCCAAAAATAAATAAATAAATAAAAAGTATGCATGTGTATGTGAATGGACAGGAGAAATTATGTAGTAATTAGCTCTGAATAAATTTTGGCACTAGCTGAACAACTTGAGCTATTTAAGATTAATTACTGCATATTAAAAAATGTGTAAGTATTCTCTTTTTTATCAGTGCCACACAGTGAAGTCTACCTATTAGTCACTCCTACTCATTAGACAACAAGGCATTTGATATGGAAGCTGGGAGCTGGGGATGAGGAAATATGGTACAAAGAAGATAGCTGAGTTAACATGAATAAATTCCAAGGTTTCAAATATGTTAAGTAGTACCAAATCATTGTCTATAAGCAGTTTAAATTTCAAAACACTTGAGGACTGCACACAAACATACCTTATGTGATTTATAAATGCCATTCTTATTTTCTTTTAAACTATATTTCTAGAACTTATGCCATTTGGGGCTTGTAATAAATGGAATAGCCTATTCAGAGAAGTATAAAAGAATTCACCAGAGTTAAGCTAGTGGCTGAATCTCCACTGTGCTTTGCTGCGTTCCTGGCTAATAACATAACTATGATCTGACTCTAATTGTAAAGGAAAGATGAAGTCTCCACATGAAGAAATATTATTTTACTAGATGAGCAAAAGGTTTTAGAAGCTGTAGATAAACTAGGAAAAAACATTCAAGTGAAGAAGAAAGATGAGCAAGGAAATATGGAACATAAAATTAAGGCAAGAACTTTAAAAATTCTATGAGAACAATCAATAACACCAGGTGACCTGAAGAATGAGAGAAACATTTTCCTTTTTACTCAGGGGAGGGTATAATTAAATGTAAGCTCTGTGGCCTCTGATACAGTTATGAGATCATAAATTTAAAAGTTAATATGCTTCTCTGTGGCTTGTGGTTAACACTGCATACATAGTACACTAAATTATGAAGCCATTTTTAAAGACCATTCCTCAGGAAAGTTTCAGGGGGAAGACTGTACCATAAGATGAAGTTTTCAGTGCAAACTTTGTTTTTCTTCTACTTTTTAAACTGCTACTTTTGTTTTCTGTGATTTTCTTCATTTACCTTGTTTGTGTATGATAGTGTCCCTCATGGCTTTATCCAAACAGTATTACCTTCTTTTTCTGAATACACTCCCTTGTAACCTCTCCCCCCAACTCCCAAAACACCATTTTACTGATGGCTTCCACAACCTTATCCCCACGCTTACTGGCCCTGAGCTTCAAACCTTTATTTCTCACTGTTTTTAGCTACTTCCATTTGAATATCCCTCAGGAACTGCATTCTCAGCATTTATAAGATCATATTTCTCTTCCCTCCAAACTCCTTCCTCCTAATTTTTCATACCTTTATTAATGACACTTTGTCGCCCAAGCAAAAATAAAATAAAAAAATCTGGAAGCTGTCTAGAATTCTTTCCCTGCCTCACTTCTTTCATCCAACTTCCAAGGTTAGGAGCAGTATAAAGCAGTGGTCAAATGCTTGGTTCAGTCTGACAATGCCATTTACTCTGTATGAACTTGGATAGGTCACTTAACCTACCCATGCCTTTGCCTTACAAAATTGTTAAGACAATTAACTGGATCAGATATATTCAGGGCTTAGAGCACTGCCTGATACTTACTAGGTCCTCAGTAATTTATTCTTGCTCACCTTCATGTCTTCATACGTGTGGTTTCACCTGGTTAAGATGCCCTTTCTCAGATTTTGTTATAATTTAGATGCCAGGCTGATCATATAGAGCAGGAGCATCTGGGATGCTGTCTTGGTTGATAGATGGGCTTCTGGTTGTAACACATGTCTCATGAGTTTTAAGTAATAAATCTCTTCTCATTTAAGGGACAGGTCATTTGAACTGTTGATTTTATTTTTTTTAATTGTTTGAAGTATTACAAATAGTAGTACATATGTCTCCTTTTTTTCCCCCATTGACCTCCCCCCGGCCTCCCCTTTCCCCCAGTACATGCCTTTACCTGCCCCCCCCCCCTCCCGCAGTGTCTTTTATCCATTGGTTATGTTTATATGCATGTGTACAAGTCCTTCGGTTGTGAACTACTGATTTTAGTTTGGGCAAATGACTAAAGAGGAAAGTGAACACAATTAGCTTGGCATGGAAGGAACAAGTCACATACCAAAATCAACATCTAACCCATTATCAGGGGTTTTCTGGGCCTTGAAAAACTTGTTTCTGAATTCATCTAAAGAAGATACTTTAAAGAACAGGAAACACATCTTACATAACTTCTTGTCTTTAACCCTTAAGAGAGTTCCTTGCTCATAGCAGTCAAGTTCTTAATATTTATAGAAGAAAAGAAAGAAGGAAGGAAATAAAGAAGATAAAGGAAGGTGGAAAATTGAAGAAAAGACATGAAAAATAATATAATATCATATAGGAATGAAAAGATTTTTCTGACCGTAGTTAGCTACTACTAACAAAGAAATAAGGTAACAATAAAAGTGTAGAAATGAGATTGTTATTAGGAAACAGAAAATTCAAAGCAGTTGTACTATTTTTTTCAGACATTTTAAAGATACAAGATATAAGGAAACATCTACTTTCACAGATAGCCATTACAACTTAGAAACATCAAAAGGGGAATTACCAGATATAATAAATAAACCAATGTATAAAATAAGAGAAGATATTTGTGTTTGAAAATGAAATTTAAAAGTAATAGAAAAAAGAAATAGTGATAAACTATTCAAGACTGTATCCTTTATTCTTTCTAAGTACCTACTAGCTTTCCAAATGTCAGGAAATGTAAGCCAGTAGGATTAAATTCACAATGCATAAAAAACATCAGCAAAACCAATTCTAAAACATATAAAAGAAAACAAGTATCTCGTTTTCCTTCTTTTGGGCATGGGATATAACTCAAAATATAACTAATTTTAACAAATAGGGGAGAAATTCTGGATACAGGTGAATAAGAGATGAAACATGTATATAAAGCTGAGATTTTAGGCTCTAGGGTGGGGAGGAGGGGTGTCACAAAGTAGTGGTTGTTGGCTCAGAGCTCTCCCCACTGTAATTTGGGGAACCTGCCCACCATCATGTCCCCTTTTTACAAGTCCCTGAGGTAGGTAACTGATTCTGTCACAGCTGGAAAAGTTCTCCTTTGGCATCGGATGTAGCTGATTCTCGCTCCTCATTTTCTCATTTTTTTTGGTCTATTTTTATTCTCAAAGATGACAACTAAACCTCTCACTGACTTTGGAGCTTGCAATAGGTATTTGATATTTATTAATTTCCTACCATAATCACCATTCTTAAAGACCTGTTTACTGATGCGGACTTCATTTTTGTAACCCTAAGGTAAATTAGGCACATCGGTGCTTAATAATTACCATCACTGAGGGTGAAGAAGTGACTTCCTGCCAACATGGCTTATATTATTTTATTTAGCCTTAAAACAGTGCCTTTACTCTCCTTTCTTATTTTATTGCTAGTGATACGAACATCTTACTTTATACATTCTCTAAATTTGAGAAGTCTATAATTTATAATTTATGAATTCTATCCAAGCTAGAAGTAGGGCTAAGTTTGAATAACAACAAATTCATGTAATACAGCTTACAAAATTCATAAACATCTATAGGTCCAATTTCTAAATGGGAGCTTCATACACACACACATAGACATACACGTGTGTATATGTGTATACATATGCATACAAATGTATGTGTGTGGTTTTTATTTAAGTAGTGGAGGGAAAGCCTAAGCAGAGCTCAGTGTTATTGCTGTGGGCAAAGTTCATCAAGGGTCTAGCCAAGCTTGGTCTCAAGCATTAACTGAGGAAATTAATGCATGTGTACAAGAAACCGTTATTGCTGAAGCTAAGAGACCAAAACATTGGGAGTAAAGGTTGATAAAATAAGGGAAGCAGGGAGCTGTTGACAGACCAGCAAGCTTCAAGAGACAGAGGAAAGTCCCGACCAGAGATTGCTCCAAAGAAAGGGCAGAAACCCATGAACTTTCTTTAATAGCCTGGTCCCTGTGTTCCAAAGAACAGTCCCCCTTGTTCTCTTTGTTGTGGTTCTCAGTGCCACATGCTCAATCTTCCTTTCCTGGGGTTTAGGGTACAGAGCAGCATGAGATAAGTAGAGAGTATGTTTTCTCAGTGCTTGGTAGAGATTACCCTGGGTTATATATGTTAATTTTTCCTTAAACTATTATTGGGTCTTACATTTTCCTAGTTTGGACTGAAATATGGGTTACTGAGTCCTTTAGAATTCTTGATTTTTCCTAACAAGAATTCTAAGCTTACCAATTTAAAGGACAGTATAGTGGCTAAACATCTAGTCTCATGTTTTTCCTAGTCAAAACCTTACTGATATTTATATACTAAATTTCAAGATTAGAATTTGACAGTGAAGTATATAAAATTTAATTCCATTTTTCTCTTGGCTTCTTGAAAGGTTGGAGAATTTAAGTATATTGGTCTACGAGGTTTCTGTTTTTACAGAATTCAGAATTATCTATTTCCATTCAACAATTAGGCCTATTTCTGTTTCCAAATATACTCTGCAAGCAGAGAGATAAACAATGTCTAATAAAACAATATTTCTGGAGGGAGAGAAGGTCTTTCTCAAAATTCTAAATTAAAACAACACACAAACAAATAAATAACTAAGCCAAGATATACTTAACCATCTAAAACACTGAATAAATTCATTATACAAAGTGACAAGAGGAGAGATAAGCTGACTCTCTCTGAGGAATATAAAGAGGCTTTAAAGAGAAGGGAATCTTTAAGTTAGATAGGAAAAGATAAATGTGAATTTGCTAAGGAAAGGAAAGCGGGAATGGCATTTTAGGTAAAAGCAATAGCATTTGCAAAGACAAGAAGTTAGGGGAAAATATGGTATATTTGGGAAATTGGTTTTGGAGGGAGCATCGGGTCTATTGGTGGGATGGTAGAAAGTGAAGGAGAGTAAAATGCTGTATCGCCTCATGGGCCACCACCAATACCAAATTACCACTAATTAACAGGAAGGAAGCTATCAGATTCTGTCAAGAAGGAAAATAATTTAATAAGATTTGTTCTACAGAAATAAGACACCCGAATCTCTGAAATATAAAGTATACCAGTTTTCACATTCCTGTAATTCACAGAATTGTCTCCATTGTTGTCACAACTCATAGTAATTATTTGTAACAGCTGGGTAGTGAACTCCAGGGACTTTGTTGGCTATGCAGAGCAAGCATGTCAAACTCAAAGGCTAACACAGGCCAAATAAAGGAGGCATGCGGCCCATGGGCCACGAGCTTGACATGCTTGATGCAGAGCATCTTAAAGCTTTCTTCCTTTAAGTTAAATTAACATATAAGACTTCCATTTTCTGACTTAGACATAAAATGATTGTACTCATATCTTACAATTAGAAAAAATGAATATATGGTGAAAAATTAATTACAAATAATA
Organism: Plecotus auritus; assembly: GCF_963455305.1. Classification (NCBI taxonomy): domain Eukaryota; kingdom Metazoa; phylum Chordata; class Mammalia; order Chiroptera; family Vespertilionidae; genus Plecotus; species Plecotus auritus. Next base: position 153,437,088 of record NC_137775.1, read on the forward strand.
TTCAAAGTAGATCAAAGAATTTCATTTGTTTAACTTAAGTCATGTTGATGTTTGTTTGAAACTAAATAAACAGAATGAAAATAAGATGATAATGAAAGCACTTAGAACATGAGATTCAAAGAAGCAATTGCATCATTAAATGTCATGTGAAATTTGGCAATTAACTAAGCATTTCTAGACCCAATTAATACATATTAATCAAAGACAAGTTATAGATCCACTTTTCTGCTAGAAACTCTATGTAGATTATTGGTATAGAGCAGCTGTGGGCAAACTACAGCCCGCGGGCTGGATCCGGCCCGCTGGGCTGCTCTATCCGGCCCGCGGAGCTGAAAGAGCGGAGGGTTCTCTTGCTCTCCCCTCCACTCCTTTACTTTGAATTTATATTAGTTCATACAAACATTCCATCCATGCTTTTGTTCCGGCCCTCCGGTCCAGTTTAAGAACCCATTGTGGCCCTCGAGTCAAAAAGTTTGCCCACCCCTGGTATAGAGTGTTGTGGAGAGAGAAAATAGAATATCATTTTCTCCCTAGACCCAGAATAAGAATCCTCCATATGTTTGCCCATAAAACCTTGAGTTTAGGGCCCAAAAGAATCAGAGAGATACTGTAAAGACTCCATCAAAAAATTATTAGACTTAATAAATGAATTCAGCAATGTAGCAGGATACAAAATTAATGCCAAGATATCTATGGCATTTTTATACACCAGTAGTGAACTTACAGAAAGAGAGATTAAAAAACAATCTCATTTACCATCGCACCAAAAAAATTAAGATATCTAGGAATAAACTTAACTAAGGAGGTAAAAGACCTGTACTCCGAAAACTACAGGACACTGAAAAAAAGAGATGGAAGAAGACATAAACAGATGGAAGAAAGATGTTCATGGATTGGTAGAATCAACATCATTAAAATGTTCATACTGCCCAAAGCAATCTATAGATTCAATGCCCTCCCCATTAAAATACTAATGGCATATTTCACAGACCTAGAATGAACTCTCTAAAAATTCATCTGGAATAAAAAAGACCCCGAATAGCCACAGCAATCCTGAGAAAGAAGAACAAAGTAGGAGGGATCTCAATACCAGATATCAAGCTGAATTACAAAGCCACCTTTCTCAAACTGCCTGGTACTGGCACAAGAACAGAAATATAGACCAATGGAATAGAATAGAGAACCCAGAAATCAACCCAAACCACTATGCTCAATTAATATTTGACAAAGAACATACAATGGAGTCAAGACAGTCTCTTCAATAAATGGTGCTGGGAAAATTGGACAGATATATGCAAAAAAAAATGAAACTAGATCACCAACTTACACCATACACAAAAATAAACTCAAAATGGATGAAGGACTTAAACATAAGACGGGAAACCATAAAAATATTAGAAGAATCAACATGTAGCAAAATCTCAGATATATGCTGAAGCAGTATCTTCACCAATATAGCTCCTAGGGCAATGGAAACTAAAGAAAAAATAAACAAATGGGACTATATCAAAATGAAAAGCTTCTGCACAGCAACAGAAACCATCAACAAAACACAAGAAAGCCCAATGCATGGAAGAACATATCTGCCAATGTTATCACCGATAAGGGTTTAATCTCCAACATTAACAGGGAACTCATACAACTTAACAAAAGGAAGGTAAACAACCCAATCAAAAATGGGCAACAAACCTAAATAGATACTTTTCGAAAGAAGACATAAGGAAGGCCAAGAGACATATGAAAACATGCTCAAAGTCACTAATCATCCGAGAGATGAAAATCAAAATGACAATGCGGAACCATCTCACACCTGTCAGAATGGCTATTATCAATAAATCAACAAATGACAAGTGCTGGCGAGGATGCGGAGAAAAAGGAACCCTCGTGCACTGCAGGTGGGAATGCAGACGGGTCCAACCACTGTGGAGAACAGTATGGAGTTTCCTTAAAAAACTAAAAATGGAACTCCCATTTGACCCAGTAATCCCACTTCTAGGAATATATCCCAAGAAACTAGAAACACCAATCAGAAAGGATATATACGCCACTATGTTCATAGCAGCAGAATTTACCATAGCTAAGATTTGGAAACAGCCTAAGTGCCCATCAGCAGATGAGTGGATTACAAAACTGTGGTACATCTACACAATGGAATATTAAGCTGCGGTAAAAAAATAAGGAATTCTTACCATTTGCAACAGCATGGATGGAACTGGAGAGCATTATGCTAAGAGAAATAAGCCAGTCAGAGAAAGATAAATATCACATGATCTCACTCATTTGTGGAATATAATGAACAATATAAACTGATGAACAAAAACAGATCCAGAGACAGAGAAGCATCGATCAGACTGTCAAACCTCAGAGGAAGGTAGGGGAGGCTGGGGGTAGGGGGAGAGATCAACCAAAGGACTTGTATGCATGCATATAAGCCTAACCAATGGACACAGACACCAGGGGGGTGAGAGCATGACTGGGGATCTGGGGGCCAATCGGTGATAATACCTTAATCAATAAAGAAAAAAAAAAAGAATCAGAGTCAGGGGATTATTTGCTACAGGGTAATTCTATCCTAACACAGCTTACCTGAGATGCTTGTCACAGAATATATATAAACCAACTCTCCAAGAGCAAAAGTATCTTTTCTCCCACTTTAAACAGACAATACCTGGATTATAATAGAAAACCAATAAACTTTCCAAGGCTGCTTGGTATAAGTTTTCAGCATGAAAAGACTCAGTATGGGGTGCACTTTTAAAATGTCTAACACTATGAGTGAATAAAATAACTAAACTGAAGAAGATATGACTCAGAGTAGTCTGGGTAAAAACAACTATGAATAAAACATGGACTTTGAACTGAGGTTACTATCTTAATAAATCTCTCAGAGTATTTGTGCTTTTCATTTTGAGATTTTTCTCTGACCAATATCACTATTTCTTATTAACTTCATTTTTAAATTATTTTAGCTATACAATGAGAAAGCAATAAACCCTGGCTGGTGTGGTTCAGTGGTTGGGCATCATTTTGTGCACAGAAAGGTTGCTGGTTGCATTCCTGGTCAGGACACATGCCTAGGTTGTGGGTCCATTCCTGGTAGGGGGAGTGCAGAAAGAAGCCAATGAACGTTTCTCTCTCTCTCCCTCTCCCTCCTCTCTCTCTAAAAATCAATTTTTAAAAATCTTGAAAAAAAAGGCTATCATTATTATATCATAAAACTTATATTTCTTTAAAAAATAAGTTTTTATTGATTTTAGGTAGAGAGGAAGTGAGAGGGAGAAAGAGAAACATCAATCAGAAAGAAACATCAATCGGCTGCCTCCTGCATGGCCCCTACTGGGGATCCAGCTCTCAACCCGGGCATATGCCTTGACTGGGAATCAAACCAGCAACCTCTTGGTGCATGGGATGACAATCAGCCAAATGAGCCACACCAGACAGGGCAAAACTTCATTTCTTGTTATCATTTGAAATAATGATGCTCACAGAAGTAGAGATGTTAATTATGGGGCTTTTAAAGATAAGCTAATAGTTAGAAATGCTGGATCCTAAAGTTGTTAGAGTCCCTTCTAAAAATCTCCTTCCAACCACCCCTCTTCTCCATCAATGCATATATCTTCACACACATGCAGTGAAATCAACAGGAAACATATTTCATATTTTATAATTGCATTTCAAATAGATGCAAATTACAACTAAGTCAAATCTTAGAATTAATCAAGTGGAAATTTCTTCCTAATTCTTCACCTGGGATCCATTATACAATTAAAAAAATTAAGTATTAATATAAGTATAGAATACCTTGAATAAAAGCAGGAAGGCAATAAATACCATTTGATTATAGCAAATGAGTAACATTTGTATGTAATTTGATTCTGTGAAGTCATGAATATGTTTCACATCTTCCACTAATAAAATAGTCATTGTTTTCTTTGATCTGGCAGAGAAATTGCTGAAGTCAGTAAAAATTCTGGTGCTTTTCTCTAGCCCAAATTAACTATTACAAGGCTTTAAGCACCTCGTAAGTATAATATTCTAACTTTCTAAACTGGGAAACAGTACTGGTTATTTTGGTAAATGTTATAGTTATCCTTTTTATATTTTCTAATTCTTTGCATTTGATATCCTCTCCTCAAAACAGCTAAACATAATTTGATAAAATGTCTTTAGTTCCTCAGGAAAAAAACTTCTTTTCTTGAGCAAAGGAAAAATCTTGACTTAGATGTCCAACTGGGAAAAGAAATAATATTTTAATTTAGAATGTTCAATATTTTAAAATATTTTGGATTCATTTCCCTTCTTCTATAAACATTTGTTTTCCTAATAAACTCAAAAAACTGGCAAATTCTGTGTCTTATGTTTTAATGAGTTGTCTTATAAACCCTCTTTCAAAAGTAAACCCTCTCTTAAGTATGTAATAACTGACTTTGCTTTTCTCAGTTTTTGCTTCCCTGATGTAGTTGAGCTTTAATTGCTGTTAGCGAGTAAATGGGAGGGATTTACCCACAAGTCCATAAGCTGTGAGGACTAGCAGGGTCCGTTTTGGAGGATCTGCTATGCCGGGGCACCCCCTATGGAGCAGAACTTACTTCAGCAGCTCTGTTGACCACTACTGTCCACCCCTTGAGTGTGTTGCTTATGGAGGTAGTTGGGTGGTGTTTGATGTGGTCTGAAACTGTCCATTGGGTGCACTGCCCGGGGCTTTCTGGGAGTTGCAGACTGATGTCACTGCCACATGTGTTCTGCCCAGGGCCTCCTGGAATGAGCTACAAAGTGATATACAGATGGCTATTACCTGTGCTGGGCTTAGAGGTGCCCAGGAGAGGCCACACTGTGAACTAAGGCTGGCTGCCCCTAGGGCAGGGCCTGGGTCCACTTAGCAAGTGGTACCTGGCAGACTAAGATCAGATGCTGCTTGTCTGAGAGATTTTAGAAAAGTCTGCAGGATGAGGCAAGGGAGACCAATTGTATAGAAAAGCCAATGGAAATGGCTTGGATGGGCCCACATTGGGTGGGGTGTGGTGAACACTGTTAGCACAGTTGATGAAGACTGAGATATGGTGCCTGCCTGCCAGCTCTGTGGCGACAGGGCTCATCAAAAGAACAATGGCCTCTGTCAGCACTTCTGTCTGGGAGAAAGCCTCCTGCAATGGCCTAAGCACTTTGAACATTACCCATCCCGAAGGTAATGAAGAATTCCTCTAGGAGCAGTGAGTCCTTTCTTATTCTATTTTGTCTGTCTAAAGATTGCTGTTTATTCTTACCTTTTATCTAGTGTCAATGTAAACTGATTTGATGTATTAAGTTCCATAGTGCATAACAAGTTAACATTTAATCAAGTAATGATTTTTGTTGTGCTTATATCTATACTAGGTAGATCTAAATATTTCATAAGTAGACAAAAGATATATATTTTTAAAAAGGAGTAAAAAGTGAAAAGGTGCAATATGCTTTACTCCTTTTTTAAAGAAGAAAACAGCTTTATTGAATTTTAGTTGATATATGAAGAGTTGTACATATTTAATGAATACAGTGAGTCTGGACATAGTCCAGCACCAGTGATACCATCTCTACAATCAGGATAATAGACATATCCAACACTTCCCAGTGTTTCCCTGTGTCTTTTTGTTTTGTTTTGTTTTGTTTTGTTTTGTTTTGTTTTGTTTTGTTGGTTTTGTGATAAGAACACTTAAGATGTGATCTACCTTCTTAGCCAATTTTGAAATTCACACCACTGTATTGTTAACTATCAGCACTATGTTGTACAGCATACCTTTAAAACATATTCATCTTGCATATCTGAAACTTTATATCCAAGCGATGTCTTACACTTCCCAGATCAGTATCACCTGGGGTACTTATTATACTTATATGTCCCATCAGACCTACTGTATCAGAATCTCTGTGGGAAGGGCCTGGAAACTGTGTGCTCAGGGAACTAAAATGCCTGGAAAAATATCACTTTGGGGGGCATAATTCTTCAAAGGAAGCTTAGAAAATTGGGGTGTTTTGTATGCAGATTGAGCTCATGGTAATAAAAGGTAATGAAACTGCTCCTAAAGCCTCCGTAGTTATGGTTAATTGATGGTTTACTTGCTTATCCCTTCAAAAGGACTGTAAATTTTAGGGAAGCGGATACATGAGTAACAGAGGCCCAGCTCCTAACATACATAAAAACAAACAATAAATTTTTTTTAATGTATGAATGGATGCCATTTCAATCATTCCCACATTTTAAAAATGGCTCCTCCTTGTGTGTATTAGATGTTCAGCTACAAAGCACAAAGGTAATCTACTGAGTTAACACTGAAGAATGCCAATTAATTAGGCTTTTTACATAGTATGAATGATTTACTTTAAATTCTTAGTAAGGTTGAACAAAATATGTATTTTTCATATCAACTAATTGTCAAATAACCCAATATATAATGTGTATAAAATAATTTGATCTGTCTTCTGCCCTGGAATAACTAAAAATGGTTTTGCATTTCACATATATTGCATTTTATTAAAAAAAACCCCAGGAGCAATCTAATTGATAACTGAAATTAAAGGCATTGGAACATGATTTCCTTAATAGATATTATTCTTCATTAGGAAAAGTGCCTGATTCAAGAATTTTCTCATACACATGAAAAGATATTATTAGAGAGGAAAGGCAGAAGAGTGGAAAAAAAACCTGTATAAATATTTTAAAATGGATCTCTGTAGAGCAAAGAAATATTTTTTTCAACAATTGACATTTAAAGGACAAGAGGTAACATGGGCCATATTTTCCATTACCTTAACAATGTCAAAGAGACAGATCATTTTGCTATAAATTAGAGCAGAATATCCTGGCAATAAAGTAATTTTATTTCTCTGACTACCATCAGAATATCGGGTAGAAAATGCAGGAGACATTAAAAAATATTATTTAAATATAAAACAAATAAATTTTGCTATTTCCAACACATTTTGTTTAAGAATCATTTTGGAGATTGCATAGCTGGAGGAGCAGATGAAGAAAATGCCATGGAGAAACCTTTCTACAATATCTCCACCTCTGTAGAGCTTTATATGAGGTCATTACTATTTGTTCCTGCTATAATCATTTCAAAGGACACTACTCATGAGAGAGAAGGCAGAGGGTCCATGGCGCGAATTGCTTTTGGTGATTTAATCACAGTCATTAAAGAAAGCAGGATCATGAACACTGCCAGCCACCAGCTGCAAATACAATAACTGTGAAATTTATTTTTGCAAATTTACTGGCAATTCTATAATAGTGTGAATGAATACTAAGGAGAGCCTATTCAGTTGGTACATTTACTGAATTAGGTATTGAGTCCCATAGAGTGCAATTGTTGCTAGAGTTCCATTTCAAAGTCCTCTTGAAAAGATGCATAGCAATAAAATTATATTTTAAGTGCCCTAGAGAATCTTTACACATAGAGAAAGCATGCTCTGAGTCCTTTGGCAAAGTTAAAATTACTCTACTGAAGGATGAACAGAACTTCCCTTTATTTATTTATTTATTTATTTTTTACAAATTTCTCTAAATCTCTAATTATTTCAACTGGATATGATATTAAAAAGATTTTAACCATTTTTTCTTCAGTTTATAGTACTGTAAAGTTGGGTTTTTGTAAAAATTAAAAAAAGAATGCACTTGCTTCATCTAATAGCATATAGTATGGTTACAGTTTTTCATGCAGTCAACAAATATTTATTGTGTGAGTACTAGGTGGCAGGCCCTGCACTAGGGCTGGGACAATGCAAAGCCCTGCTTGCCAAGAACTTACATTATCATGGAGAAAGACAGACAATAAACTGCAAGAAGTTGCCAGATGCTACTGGTATGAGGCAGGATGAGGAACAATGAAGCAGGTAAGGGAATAGATAATGGCATAATTAGGGGTGGGTTTGCTATTTTATATAAGGTTATCAGGGGAGATTCTTTCTGAGAAGATGACTGGTGAGCAAAAGGAGAAAATTAAGTGGAAACCTGAGGGAAGAGTCTGACTACATATCTCAATATACTAATGATTTTGAATTGGAATCACACCCTAGTTGGTTTGGCTCAGTGGATAGAGCATCCGCCTGTGGACTATAGGTTCCAGGTTCAATTCCAGTCAAGGACACATGCCTGGGTTGCCTCGATCCCCAGTAGGGGGTATGTAGGAAGCAGCCAATCAATGATTCTCTCATCATTGATGTTTCTATCTCCCTCTCTCTCTCCCTTCCTCTCTGAAATCAATAAAAATATTTTTTTCAGAAGGAATCAATTATTGTGACATTATTTTTTTATATAAGAGAAATAGAAATAGATTTTGTATACTCTTCAATTCATAGTTCACACATGAGCATATGGTTTAGAATTGCAACTATGGAGTATAGCAGATATTCACATTCCTGCAATGTAATATTATAATACATAGATATACTAGTTAATTTCTTTTAGTCTTAGCTCCTCATTTGTAAAACAGAGACAACAATAACTTGTGAGGTTATTTTAAGGACTAAATAAAATAATATATGTATAATGCTTAACATAAAATAAGTGCTCAGTGTAGTAGCAATTATTACGAAATGAATGAAGCACAGCAGAAAGCATGGAGTAATGTCCAAGGAGACAAGCCAAAAAAAAGCACCTTTAGAGAACTCTGACTACATCCCAAGGTACCTGTAAAGGAAAGAGGTGAAGTTGCAATTGGAGGCTGGACAGTCCATAATATAGGCTCCTATACTTTCAGGCTTATATACCACACCAAAGAATGACTGTTCTCTGACATTATGAGTCAATGCATAATTGTGTTTCCACATGTTGGCCTTAAATAAAACAGGGAACTGTAGACCACCATTTAACCTAGATATCACACATGATAGAAAGGCATCAACTTATTTTTTCAAAAAGTGCATGTAACTGTTGAAAACTAAGTTAAAACATTTCCATTTGAAAATATACTTGACTGTGTAAAAAAATAAATAATACATTGTAGTTATTTTTTCTTCAAAGTCATATATTCTTATTCAATAAGCACCAAATAACTACTAATAAATTTAAGTATTATATATATATATTTCCAGAATAATGTGTTATAAAATATGTTTTGCCTTTTATAAATAAAATTGAAACAAAAAATTAAACATGAAGAGTTGTTGAAAGGGCTTATCTGCCTTCCATGAAGAGCACCCATTATTTCAATTAATCACAAAAGACAGTGAATTTGGGGGGTACATAACTAAAAAGCTGTTCCACAGAACATTTAAAAAATGTTTATCATTTTATGATATAGCAGTTATCTTTCTTTTAAAAAATTTTATTTACTAAATTGCTTAAATTAGATATGTTAAATAATTTGCTTTGGAAACCACTTGCCAAAATCGTACACCAGGAGAGTCACATAAACCTACACAAACCATTATATCTCTATCTTCACTATTTGTAATGTCATGTTAATGATGAGAACAACTCTACTCACTCTTGCTTTTATAATACAAAATGTGAAAGTGAGTAACTCACTCTATAAAGCAATAGCAAGTCTTTAAGTGATCAGCAGACATTTGGTCTTGTCCAAAAAATGTCCACGGAGATATTGATCAATGACACAAAGATCCTTAAAATTTATCGACATATCAACATGCCATACATCAGGAGATCTCATCCTTGACCAGTTGTCCTCTGTGCATTCCTCTCATTGTAGGACTCTCCCTTAGTGTGCATTGCTAATATAAATCCAACTCTTCTGTAAGATTCAAACACTGACCCATCTATCCTGACCTACCTGCTGTTATCAGCGAGGCTACCAAAACAAGAGGGATCATTATTGGCAACATAGCTACAAAACAATTGTTGGACCAATAAAATATGATAGCATTTTTATGTACTACTCCTGTAAATCAAAGTTATTTAAATATCAGATATATACATTATTGGCTATTTGAACCAAGGGACATTTCCTAACATGGGTGATTTTGACCAGCCCATTTTTGGTAGGACCAAATTTCAAGGAGTTTCAATATGGATCAAATGTCTCCCTGGATGTTTTGGACAGGATCAAACATCAAGGAGTTTTTGGCATGGATGAAATGTCTTAGTGGACATTTTATACAGGATCAAATGTACTGAAGGCTTTAAGCATGTAGAACAGTAAGCAAGTATATAAATTCATTAATACAGAACAATAAATCAGACTAGGAAAGACTTGTTTATCATTAGCTCCTGTTTTAAAAGGAATATGTTATACAGGATTTAATAGAAATCAAATTACCATATTATGATCTTGTGTATATATAATGTTTTGTCATAAGTATAGCACAATGAAATTATTTACTACTTGAGCCCCAGTGCATGACATTCGTGCACTGGGGAGGGGTCCCCTCAGCCCAGCCTGCACCCTCTCGCAGTCCGGGACCCCCCAGATGATGTCCGCCTGCCGGCTTAGGCACACTCCCCCAGGTCAATTTGCATATTAACCTTTTATTATATATGATAAGAAAAAGGCATAAAACAATTAATAGTATAACAATATTCCAACAAAGTTAAGAAAGTGTTAAATATCTTTGAAGCTAGCAATTCAGGAATGCATATTAATATTTATTGGAGAGGGTCCATCTGAATTAGTTGAAAAAATTGACTTATAGGACATTTTAATTTACATAAGATCTTAAAACATGATAATTCAAACTATGGAACTGTTACCAAAATTACTAAGCAGAGGTTTTACTGGGCTTAAGCTAAGCACAGGTGTGACTCATTTATAACAAACATTAATTATATGCAAATGCATGCTTTCAAAATTCTAAAACATAATATGCATCTTAATGAATGAGTTAAATATTTCTCCTTAAAATTTTACTCATGCCATTCCATTAATTCACTTCCATTCTTTTACTGGCAGTAAAAAAATGGCTTCATAATTATGTATGGAGATAGGCTTACATTAGTATGATTTTTATTTCCTGGTGAATTGGCATCATATTTAGAGTCATTGATTATGGTTCAGACACCCTTTTAAAATATTCTGTTGCCTCCCACACTGGTCAAGTCCATTGCCCTGAGTTTTCTTCAAACTCAGAATTCACTTTAAAAATTTTTATTAACCTTCAGAGAGAATCATAAAGATGAGTCCCTATGACCAACGGATTGCCATACCATTATTTTAATGACATGGAGACTGTGGAGTGTAGCATGAACTCTGTTATAAAAAAATTTAGGTATGAAGTCACATAGAGACTGTATGGCTTTGGGCAAATTGTTTAAACTCTCTGTGTCCCAGCTGTAAATAAGGAAAATAATAACACACAGGGGTTGTTAGGATTAAATGAGTTAACATATATCAATTACTTAGAATAATTTCTTTTGTGTGGTACATGTGTGTATGTGAGAGAGAACCTTGTGTGAAAACATGTGTGTGTGTGTGTGTGTGTGTGTGTGTGTGTGTGTGTGTGTGTGCGCTTCCTTCTTCTCTCTCCCTCTCTGTCCCCTGGGAAACATGTTAGCTGTCTGGTTGTTTCTTTATCTCTTTTCTCAAAAGATTCATATTCAATTACTAATAAATACTTATATCTACACTCAAATACAGGTACAATTTTTAAATTAATTATAGTTTTATAAACATGTGATCTCAAATAAATGTGTCTGTATACACACACCCATTTTTCCTCATCTTACTCTCTCATTTACCTCTATTCTTTGTGAGTGTTCTGGGTTTTGCTCCCTAAACTCAATCTCTGTGCCTGTGGAGATGTTATAGTTTATCAACATCCCTTCTGCGAGCATCAGATCCTTGTGTCAACATTGCCCTGGCTCTCTCCCTTCTTCCTTCCCCCTCCTCTTCATTGTGGAGAAGCTGATGGGTCCTTGTTGGTAGACAGATGATATGATTAGGTGCATTAGCAACATCCCACAGATTTTTCTCAGAACACTCTCCCTTTCGGACTGGGGGTATTTCCACACATTATCATTATCATTTATACAATATAACTAGAAATTATATATAATATGATAAATAATATGTTATCTATCTCATGTTATCTATATATATAAAAGCCTAAGTGACCTCTCGACCATTCAACTGTTTGATGGGTAGCTATAATGCACACTGACCACCAAGAGGCAGACGCTCAATGCACAGGCATGGAAATATGGAACAGACTGATGAATCTCAGAGGGAAGGGAGGAGGGGGAAGGGTGGGAAGAGATTAACCAAAGATCTTATATGCATATTAGAGACCTGGTGCACAGATTCATGCACCGATGGGTCCCTCGGCCTGGCCTGCGGGGATTGGGCTAAATCCGTGCACCAGGCCTCTGACATCCTCCGAAGGGTCCCAGATTGCGAGAGGGCACAGGCCAGGCCAAGGGACTCCACTGGTGCATGAATCTGTGCACGGGGCCTCTAGTATATACTATATAACAACATTTATTAGGTATATACTACCCAACAATTAGGTCACTGTTTGAATTGATTCTGTCCTTGGTTTGGAAATCCACAAAGTGTTTCCATGACATTTTTGTCTTTGTCACTGCTCCTCATAAAGGTAGATGTGTTCTTCTCTTCTTGCTGGAGAGACTTAGATTTATAGGCAAAGGCAGAATCCTGTTTTCATGGCTTTTCTTCCTACAGAGCCCACCCAGACAGCTTCCCCACCACCTGCTTGCCTCTTCCATGCCTCCTCATTAACCAGGTGCAGAGACGGAGCATAGCTTAACTGAACCTGCCTGATAAACAAAGTTGTTTCTACTGACACCATGTTCCAGTCCTTCAGTGAAACATCTCTTCAGGATGCTTGGGTGGCAGAAATGAAAATCAGCCTATTTTCTGATTAGCATGCTATGCACTGTCGGAAATATTCTTAGTGTGGACCTTGACCCCAGGGAGTAACATGATCTCCAGTTTTATTGTAATGAAATCTTAACCCCAAAGGGCAAACTAGATATGATTAGCTGTACGTTCTTAATAGCACATGTTAAATGACTTGTAACTACAAATACAGGTAAAATAAAAGTTAATGGAAATATATTACTGTACACTGTTAGAGTTTAATGGAAACTTGATAAGTGAAGTTATGAAATGGTGCAGAGGGAGATAGAATAATTTATCGAATACAGAGAGTGAAAAAAACATGTTTGTCATAATTATTGTAACATCTGTTATCCTTAGTTTCAATGTTAATTCCATAAAGTCTTAATGATCAATAGTGGAATATTTGTTTTTACAGCATAAAATTGGCAATTATATTTTCTTCTCTTATATTGATGAGGCAAAACCATATTTGTTGTTTTAAGAGTAAAATTGATAGGTTTAGTTAAAATTTTAATATGCGGAAATATTCCCATTCATTATCATTTTGAATAACACCATGGTGAAGAATGCTTGAACGAATATGAAAAACTTAAAAGTTTTGTCTCTTAGAAAATGATTTCTCCCACTTTTTCAATGTTTACAGTATTTAATTTAGAGATAAAATATAAGGATAAAATAACTCGGGATAAGAGTGTAGCCAAAGAAAAACCTAAAGAAGACTCCTTAAAAAATTATGTCTCATAACTGTATCCTTGCCCTAGCTGGATGGTCATACTGAGCATGGTTTTAGTCTTCTGATCCATTAAAATGTAAGTTTCTCTACGTTATATTACCCCAAAACTACCCTCTCTCAACCTTACTGCCCTGCCCCTCTTTGCAAATTTTTTGCTTTTTGTTTAAGTTACTTAGTAACATTCATTATGGGCCTTTAATTTCAAATCTTCCAAGTTATTATGGTCTTTTATTTTAAAATCCCCTAACTTTCATTTTCTCTCCTTTTCTAAGCAATTCTTCTTGCCTTGAATACTTTGAATATAATTTTTGGAGAACAAGTCTTTTACCTCCTTCATTAAATTTATTCCTAGGTTTTTTTTGTTTTTGTTTTTTTGGTGCAACTGCATACGGGATTGTTTTCTTAGTTTCCTTTTCTGCTAATTCATTATTGGTATGTAAAAATGCAACCAAATTCTGAATATTAATTTTGTATCCTGCTACTTTACTGATTTCATTTATTATAAGTTCTAGTAGTTTTTTGGTGGAGTTCTTAGAGGTCTTTATACGTAATATCATGTCATCTGCAAATAATGATAGTTTCATTACTTCCTCTCTAATTTATTTTTATTTATTTATTTTTTTAATATATTTTATTGATATGTTACAGAGAGGAAGGGAGAGGGATAGAGAGCTAGAAACATCGATGAGAGAGAAACATCGATCAGCTGCCTCCTGCACACCTCCCACTGGGGATGTGCCTGCAACCAAGGTACATGCCCTTGACCGGAATCGAACCCGGGACCCTTCAGTCCGCAGGCCGACGCTCTATCCACTGAGCCAAACCGGTTTCGGCACTTCCTTTCTAATTTAAATGTTTTTTATTTCTTCCTCTTGTCTACTTGCTCTGGCTAGGACTTCCAATACTGTGCTGAATAAGAGTAGTGAAAGAGGATATCCCTCTCTTTTTCCCGATCTTAAGGAAAATGCTTCTAGTTTTTGCACATTGACTAAAAAGTTAGCTGTGATTTCTTAGCCTATCATCACACTAAGGAAATCTATGATTAAAGAAATCTTTTTAACAACTTGAGAAATATAGGTAGTCAGTGTAATCAATATTAATTTTATTTGCAGGCCCTTTCTCCTTTCCCCAATGGATCTTATCCAGAAGGCCAAGGAATTATTTTCAAACAGTGAATTTCCTGACTTGTTTAAGTGAGAAGAAAGTTCATAGCATTGCATTCATGTTAGTTCATAGCGACTAGCTATAGCACACTTGGTGGCTTATACCATCTCCAAGTGTTGTGTGCTAAAATTTTAGAGAAATGCTAAAATTACAAATTTTGTTAATTCAACCATGGAATAGAAATTTGTTCATTAAAGTTAATTCTGAATTATGTTGCACTTTACCTTTCTCATGAATTTCCTTGGCATTCATATTTATTTTCATCTATTAATAACATATAACCCAGAATTTCCACATTTCAAAAAATATTCATAGCAAATGATTTCTTCTGACAGTTAATAAACATGCCTGGATTTTTATGTGCTATCTAAAAGTTTAGAGAAAAATTATTTGAATATATTTATTAAAAGTTGATGGGGGCCTATTACCCTACTAGCAGGAAAAATCAATCAACTGGACCATTAGAAGAAAATCTCTTTTATAATATTAATTATCTGATTGTTTGACATATTCAGTCAGAAGGTTCCTCCTAGTTTTATTCACATTAATAAAAAACTTGTGGACTAGAAATACTATGTGAACTTGAAGGTTCATTCCTTTTAAAGTTAAATAGGACATTGGTTAATCAGTATTTATACACCCTTGTTTAGGTAACTGGTAAGGAACATCTGGAACTGCCTTCTCAGGTTATAGTCATGCCTAAACATATTATATTTCCCCAAAAGTTGAAATATTATCAAGTCAATAAAGCAAGGTGCTTATGTAAGAACTCAATAAATATGTGCTGAATGATTAACCAAAAATCGGCTTTGATGCTTCAGTTTTGAAGATTACAGATCAGATTTTACCATTTAAAATTTGTTTTTCAGAAAACATCTCTTCTGGCAATAAATGTACATAAAAGAAAAGCATGGTCATTATTTATACTGATAGAAAAATTCAACAATGAAAGTGTGAATATGGAAATAACAATGAGATTTCTCAGCCCAATCAGAAATTCACTGCATGTGCTGTCCTCATGTGTTTAGGTCATGATTACCAGATGGTCCCTCTGATCTACAATAAAACTAACAGATTTATCAAATGGTCTATAAATTAATAAATGTTAATAGTTTTCTTATTTTAAAAATAGCAATATTAATAAGCTCTGCCACAGCTTATAAAATATTCCCAATGGAATATGAGAGAATGATTTTTAAAAACATTGAACTTAGTGGAATAAACAAGTTAATGCTAAAATTTAAAGTGTGTGTTAGTATAATGACATTAGAAAATTGAGACTGAGGAGATTTTCTCTTAAAATAAGAACAAGATTTTAGATGAAACTAAGAAGAATACCATATAAAAATTTTAAAGTTAGGAATAAGAAAAGTTAGATAATAAAAATGTGAACATTTAAAAGTGGCTACAAAGTAGAAAACTTTTTTAATTGACTTTATCAGGATGACTGGTTAATAAAATTATATAGGTTACAGGTATATAATTATATAATACATCATCTATAGATTGTATTGTGTGTTCAACACCCCAAGTCAAGTCTCCTTCCATCACCATTTTTCCCCCCTTTACCTTCTCCTACCTCCTGTGACCCCTCCTTCCTTCTGGCAATCACCATACTGTTGTCTGCGTCCATGAGTCTTTTTTCTCTTTCTTTGCTTAATCCCTTCACCCTTCTCAACCAGCCCCCAAACCCCTGCCCTCTGACAGCTATAGTCTGTTCTCTGTGTCTATGAGTCTCTCCACTTCCTTGGTGTTCTTTTTTTTTTATTATTATTACATTCCACATATAAGTGAAATCATATGGTACTTGTCTCTCTCTGACTGGCTTATTTCACTTGGCATAATACTCTCCAGGACCATTCATGCTGTCACAAAAGAAAACCTTGAATTTAAGATAGTCTGGTGATAAACTCCATTACTTTAACATCATCAGCTTATTCTTACAATTTATTATCAAGAGATTATTAATCCTATCGCTGCTACAACAAATGAATACAAACATTGTGGCTTCAAACACCATATATTCTCTTAGTTCTGGGGATCGGCCATCTGAAATCAGTTTTTTCCTGGTTAAAGTCAAGGTGTCTACAGGGCTGGTTCCTTCTGGAGACCTAGAGGGAAATTTTCCTTGCAGTGTCATTTTCAGCTTCTAGTGGCTGCCTGTATCTTTGGCCTGTAGCCCCTTTCTCCATCCTCAAAGCACATCACTCCTAGTATTATCTCCACTTCCTTTATTGAATAGGATTCTTTATTGAGTCCTCCTGCATCCCTCTTATAAGGCCATTGTGACTGCATCAGTCCCACTCAGATAATCTAAGATAAACTTCTCCTCTGAAAATTTGCAACTTAATCAATCTACAAAGTCCATTTTTACTACATAAGGTAATGTATTCAGAGGTTCTGGGGATTAACATGTGGCGGGATTTTTGAAGTCATTCAGCCTACCACAATGACTAAGACTGAGTGTAGGCACTCCAGCAGATGCCTACAAACTCAGAGCAAAATCAGCTTAATATGTGAGACATATGTGCTTATCTAATACTTAAGGTTTTCATGTCAGAACAGTCTGAGTTCCTTGATATCAGTTTTAAGTCTTCTCACCAGCAGAATGCCTGGTGTTGGAGAGTGTTCATTTTAATTGTTAGTTGAATACAATTAAGCCTTACTAATAAGTGTATCAAACAAGAAAATGTTTGTTATATACAGGATTTCCATTTTATTTCTTTTTTAAAAATATGCTTTTATTTATATTTTAGAGAGATAAGAACGGTGAGGGAGAGAGAGAAATATCAATGTAAGAGAGAAACACTGATTGGCTGCCTTCTGCACAACCCCTACTGGGGATCAAGCTGGAAACCTGGGAACAAGCCCTGACCGAGAATCAAACCAGCAACCTTTTAGTGCACGGGACAATGCTAAACCAGTTAAGCCCACACCCGCCAGGGCAGATTTTCATTTCCTTGACCACAGTGTCAGTTTCCAACAATGCAGGAAAGCAGAAGCAAACTACTAAATTTGGCTAATGCAGTTCAATAAATATTTCCTGAATATCTATAAACTTAGCACCACTGAAAGGGGTAAAGTTCTCAAAACAATTCCTTAAGGGCAATAGCATGCTTGAAATACATTGCAGTAACTCTATTTTTCTTCAACGTTTCTTTGATGAAATCACAAATAGTAAATAATCCCAGGGATTATAGCTCATTAACATCTACAGAAATAATGTTAATGAGAAATTTAAAAAGCAAACAGCAAGTACCAGCCCGTCTTTCTCTTCAGGAAACACAAGGATAATCATATTCAATGGGTTAATCTTGTCTCTTTTTTAAAATGTCCCAAGAGAGCTAGAAATAACATTTAGAGACCTTCTGGAAACAATGATGAACATGGACTTACAGCACAGTACTTTGAAGCATAACAAGCATAAGAAAAATCCATTCATTACTTTTAATTCATTACTTATAATTTGGTGTACAATCTGGATTTACTCACATGGTTGTTATTGGTTTCATACTAATCCTTAATTTTCTTTAATGGATCATAATCTCAAGGATTCTGATTCAGAGATTATGCTTCGCTGGCAATCAGAGATGCTTATAGAATAGGCAATCTGATTCTTCTTTCTAATTTTCCTCATTTAAGTACTTAAGGTATGAATAGTGGGGTTGAAGGTTTTGCTTGAGCAGTTAGAATGGAAATGTAGAAATTTTCAATGGATGCTTAGTATATCAGTGCACAAAACACCACTGCAAACATGAATCTTCATTTTGATATTTAAGAGAATAGAAAAATATTGTTGTCGAGGCCAATAGGGAGAGCCATAGATGATAATCACATGCAGTCATCCCAAGCTTACCAGAGGAGCGGCTCTACATCATCTTTGAGAAAAGGGGAAACAAAGCCAGAATTGTTTCTATCCCCATGTCTGCACCACCAAAGCACATTTGTAGTGGGAGTAAAAGAAAAAATGATCAGAAAATATCTATGCTGTTAATTTTTGAAACAATGACTGATTATTGAGTATGTGTGTGAACCCCATAAGGTAAAACCAAACACATAAATAAATCTATCTCTCAGATGTGTAGTTGGGATGTGTTGGTCAGACTAGATTGGCCATCAACGAAGAGTGGCAAAAAAAAAAAAAAAAAAAAAAAAAAGAACACACAAAGAGTGGCAGCTTGTAGGCAGCTACAAAAGTGGAGACCCAGCCAGATCATAGATCTTTGTAGATTCAAACATTCGATTTGATTATTTAAAAAGGGAGGTGGCTATGTTTAAGATATGCAGTAATCATATCATTTCTAATCCTCCTCCTGTTTCTGCCATTAAGCAAACTCATCCTTCCTTGCTCTCTTGAAATTAGGTGCAGCACAATGATTGTTCTTATCATGAAGTGGACCTGATACGTGTCACTTATTTACAAAAGTATTTAAGAGCCAGTGCAGATGATCCATGTCCTCTTTCCATGTCCTCTTTTCTAGTGTGACAGGCAATATTCCAAATGGTAGGACTTCTCTGACTCTGAGTGATGTCCACATTGGAATAAGTGCCCCCTAGAGAAAAATGATGGACCTGTAGAGTGAGTGAGAAATTAAGCATTGACCCTTAAGCTACTGAGATTTGAGGGTTTCTATCAATCTCAGAATAACCAATCATATCTTACGGATGAAGAAGAGCTCAACAATTTAGATTCCCAGGTATATTAGTAGCTTAGAGCAAATGGTAAAATTTTAAAGGCTTATTGGTCCCATATTATGAAAGGATATAAGTGTGAGCCTTAGGCATGAATTTGTTCTTAATTTGGTGAGCACCCAAGGAGTCTTTCAAAGTTGATAGAAAAGACATGCTTTTGAATAAAATGGGTATTGGTTGGGTATTTGTCACTCCCTGGGAAAGAATCCATTACCTCTGAAGCTGTGTGATGGGGGTCTCTCATTGGGATATTTGAGAGCTGCAGTTTTTGTAGTTATAATAAACTACATGTTTCTTGCATCTAACAGCAGCTCACAAAAGCTCCTCAGGCTTCACTGCGGCTGCAAATAAACCAAAGTGACACAGTCACTGGTGGATGGGGAGTGACAAACACAGACACACCGTGTTGACAGACAGCCCCTGGGGATGAGGATGTACGGTTAATCAAAACACTGTGTTGCCTGAAAGGCCAATAGGGAGAGCCATAGATGATAATCATATGCAGTCATCCCAAGCTTACCAGAGGAGCGGCTCTACATCATCTTTGAGAAAAGGGGAAAACAAAGCCAGAATTGTTTCTACCCCCATGTCTGCACCACCAAAGCATATTTGTACACATTGCTGTGCATATATACCATTTTTAAACATGAAGAATTGCATCCTAATCTTAATAACAACATATATCACTTTGCAGACAACAGATGTTTTAAACTACATTTACCTTTTTCCTGATTTCAAGGTTCAGAATTTATGACAATTTGCATAGGATTTAGAACGCCAGGGGTTATTTCGAAGGCTCTGGAAGGGCCCATGTGGAAACTAAACTGATGTCTTTGAGGATTAAAAATGTAATTGTCTACTTACTTATGTTTGCCTGTGAGACAAAAAGATTTTGAGAGACTAAAGAAAAGTTTCAGCAGAAATCAGAGTTCAGAGATTCAGTGATTAGCTTGCTCATTTCATTTTAGGCCACATTCGCTCTCATATGGGAGAGGAGAGCTGACATCACAGTCTGAGGACAAGGTGGCTCTTTTTTTGAGAGAGTTAATAAAAAAAGGAACCAAGCCTCTAATCTGCCACTTGTAGATTAACGGCAACTTGAAGGAGATAAGGAGCAACTGCAACAACCTATCAGTAAAACCAGACTTCAAAATGAGTCAGAATAGCTCACTGAGATAAGTCATGAATCTAATTGGCAAAATTAAAGTAACACTGGGGTTCTCGACATAACTGGGCTCAAGGCAAATGTTGGCACAACTGTACAGCCATGCAGAGGAAGGGTCACAGGTTAGAAGAATCCCAGAAAATATCTAACAAGAGAGGCAGGTCAATCAGATATCAGCACTGCGCCTCAAACAGCAGTCAGCCACGCTTCTTAGAGACCATTCCCAGGCTTTGTTCTGGAAGCAGATTAGAAAGCTGTTCCCTCCAGTTTTGAAAATGATTCTTCATGCTTACACAGAACTTTAGAGAGAGGAAGGGTCTTAGCTACTATTTAGCAGGGCAACACTTCCATTTTACAATGACACTGGTCTCCACTGACGTTAGGACTCGTGCTCTGGCTTTTCAGCTGTCTATACAGCAGTTAGCGAACATCTCTATATATAAAAGGCTAAGCAACCATCGCATCAGAAACAACCAAACGGACGACCGAACAGGCTGCATGGGGAGACCAGGCCGGCAGGGGGGGCAGTTGGGGGTGACCAGACCGGCAGTGGGGGCAGTTGGGGGTGACTACGCCTGCAGGGGGGGCAGTTAGGTGTGATCAGGCAGGCAGGCAGGTGAGCAGTTAGGAGCCAGTGGTCCCAGATTGTGAGAGGGAGGTCTGACTGCCAACTGCCAGTTTAGGCCCAATCCGCAGTCAGACATCCCCCAAAGGGTCCCAGATTGGAGAGGGTGCAGGCTGGGCTGAGGGGACCTCCCCCCCCTCCCCCATGCACAAATTTTGTGTACCGAGCCTCTAGTGTGAAATAATGGTTACATAGTTTAGTTGGAACCCTCCTCACTTCTCAGAGTATTACATTGATCCTGTCAAAATACTGGTATAAAACCTTCAGTAGCTCCTGCCTTTTCCCAACCACACCTAGTCTTTTGTAGTCAGAACCTCTCCCCAACAAGATAATGTCTAACCTTTCATTTTTATTTTACTTTTATTTTTTTAATTGTATTTTATTGTTTAAAGTATTACATATGGTAGTACATATATCTCCTTTTTTCCCCCCATAGACCTTCCCCCAGCCTCCCCTACCTCTTTCACATGCCCTCATCCCACCAGCCCCCCGCCCCCGCAGTGTCTTGTGTAGATTGGTTGTGCTTATATGCATGCATACAAGTCCTTTGGTTGATCTCTTTCCCCATGTCTAACCTTTTAGACTACATTTCCCAGGGAAAAACTCCTCAGCCTCACTGCTTAAAACAGTTTCCCGAGCGCCTGTTTCATTCTCTCTCTCACACACATGCTCACGCACACAATCACGTGCTTCTCTTCATTCATGCTCCTCCATTGTTAATAAACATGCTTATTACTCTCATTTCATTGTAAAGACAAATCTTCACCTTTCAATATCTAGATTAAGCCTCACCTTAACACAAAGCTTTTCTCAATCACATAATCCCTCTCATGTCTCCACCCTATTCCCCCAAACATACTTGCCTATTAAGCTTCCAAATGCATATTTTTTGAAAAGTAATATGAAAATTGTGCAAACTAAAATGGAATTTGAGGTCATGTGGGTGAAGATCAATATACCATATGTTATTTGAATGAAAAAATATTATATTTGTTTCAGTTTTCACAGTCCAGTATATTAGCTAAAAGCTCCTCCCATGTAGCTTAGTCCAGTAACAGAAGTTTCCAGATTCTGTGTGCCAGGGAGCAAGATGATATACTAAGTCATGACTGGGTTACATTTTGTATTATTCTTTTTATTAATTATGAGGTTTGATTCTTCCTCTTTTCCCCACTTTATTATTTTTAAACTTCAATAGGATGTCTATTCCCACTATTCCCTTTTTAAAAAAAATCCTATGAAAAAATCAGGAAAAAGACCTATAATCTATTATTAGGTTAAAAAAAAAAAAAGCAGAGTATGCCTTTTGGTCTAGTACAGTGGTCGGCAAACTCATTAGTCAACAGAGCCAAATATCAACAGCACAACGATTGAAATTTCTTTTGAGAGCCAAATTTTTTAAACTTAAACTTCTTCTAAAGCCACTTCTTCAAAATAGACTCGCCCAGGCCATGGTATTTTGTGGAAGAGCCACACTCAAGGGGCCAAAGAGCCGCATGTGGCTCACGAGCCGCAGTTTGCCAACCACGGGTCTAGTAGGGTTTGCATTCTTTTATTATGATATTTGTGACCATTTAGATACAACTGGAATATATTAATAGTCTCTTTTCAAACTAACATTTCCAAAAATTTTTTAGTATTTCAGGAATATTGATTATTAACCAATAATTGATAATAGTGAAAAAGGTATGTTACACGATATCTTTATCCTTCCAGGAATTTCAACAAGGGTAACTTATTTTTTTAAAAAAAATATTTTTATTGATCTTAGAGAGGAAGGGAGAAGGGAGAAAGAGATAGAAACATCAATAATGAGAGAGAATAATTGATCAGCTGCCTCCTGCACACCCCCTACTATGAGCCCACTGGCATGTGCCCTTGACCAGATCAAATTCTGAACCCTTCAGTCCATAGGCGGACGCTTTATCCACTGAGCCAAACCAGCTAGGGCACCAAGGGTAACTTCTTAAAATGAAAGTGATAATGTGCAAGGTAAGTTGTAACCAGCTACACATGGTTCTAGTCAAAACCTGTAACTAACTTTTCCTTTTTCTTTCTTATAAAATGGCAGAAAATATAACTGAAATATTTAGAGAATAGTCTGATAAATAGGAGATACTTTTTTTGTTAAAATATATTTGGTCTGATTCATCTTTGGCATATAAATGGTACACTGACTGCAAACTCATGCAAGAAGGAACCATGTCTGTCTTGTCTTTCACATTATTGCAGGGGATGGAGAAGAGTCTACGGCACAGTGAATGCAAAATAAGTATTGGTTGCATCCTGAACAAATGAATACATGAAAATATGTGTCTTGTCACCAGTTATTATGCCTTTTCCTTAATAAGATCACAGCCAGCTAAAATATGGGAAACTAGTCCTGGTTTGCCAATAGTTAAGTGAACATGGGCATGCTGCTTAACCTCTCTGAACTTTGGTTTACTAATTTGTAAAATGAGGGGAAGGTCTACTTTGCTTACTTCCAAGGGCAGTTTTCAGGATTGAATGAAAATATTATGCAAAAGTATCTTGCTAACTGTAAAGTACTAAAATCAGCAAGGCATTATTTTAATAGTATGCAATATTTGAAAAAATATTAAATTCATACCTGAGTTGTTAACTTGTTTTATTAAAAAATTAGCAAGTAGGAAAAATAGAACCTATAACAGGAGGCTTTTGCAAAAGCTTTACACTTGAGATTTTTATGTGGAGTTATACTTTCACAACCGTTACAGGAGAGCAAAAATTTAAAGCTGTAGAATATTTACTTAAGAAAACAAGGCCCAAGGATGTGATGCTAATTTTGATTAATTTTTATGCATTCAAAATGGCTTGCCTAAATAGGAGGATCAGTGATATGACCTCATTATATAGCTTCTTGTGCTTGCAGTTGTCCATTATTGTACTTTCTGGTAACTGATTTGCAAACTGTGCTTTTAATGTGTTTTTTTTTTCTAAAAATTCATTTTAGAAAGATTAGCAATAGAGAACATTTCTTGGAACAGCTACTGAAATGTTTAGTAGGGGAAAAAAACTATCCAATTTTCCTTTGCATACTATAAAAGAATGATTTATTGCTAGCAACATTTTGTTGCCTTCGTGAAGATAACCTCTTTTTACATTTCAAACTATATGAGAGATGCTTCTACTTTATTCTCCTGTTTAAAAAAAAAAATTCAAGTTTCAAAAAAATGATCAAGACTAGTTTATTCATTCAGCAAATATTTGCTTATTAATTTACTTTGTTTTTGACACTACAAAGGCACTGGATATGTTTTTCCTAATATTTTAAACTAACACATATAACTTTATTCTATTATTATAACATTTATCATGTTACAATAAGTTTTTTGGATAAGGATTTGTTACTCAGCATCTTAGTGCATGTCTTAAAGATGCTAAAATTAAAATATTTGTTATGCGTTAAACCAAAAGAACCTGAAAAATTATAGAGTTATATAATTTGAAGACCATTACTTTAGAAGAAAATTTAATTGCTTTGGTGTTGTTTGGAAGAAAATCTTTTAATCTAGTTGCTAGTTAACATCTATAAAATACTATAAAATAGTAAGTTAGCTTCTGTATTTAGAATGCAGACTTGTCTTAAATCACCATTTTAAGCAACTAAATAGACTTCTTGTTTCCTAAATAGTTAATATTATGATTATTACATGGAATCATTTTTGTTTTACATGTAAAACTAGATTTAGGACTTAAGCCTCTCATATGGAAAAAAGTCAAGGACTCACTGTTTTGTAAACATGGTGCCTTCCTTTTGTAAACAAAATCTACCAAGTACAAGTAAGGGAAAACTAGTAGCTGTGTAAAAGGCAAGGCATTTGGGGGAGGGGAGTTAAGTGGGGATACTTTTCCTTTGAAAATATTAGAAAAGGGATCTACAAATAAATACATGTGGATATAAAGTGAGTGAGAATATAATGTCAAAAGTGCCCTTTATTCTCAACATAAGGAACTTGCTACCTATTCTTTGTTTCTCCAACCTCCCTGTTAGCTTTTGCCTCTATTATCCACTTTTTTAATTCTATGAACTTGTTTTAAACTCAAGATGCACAATAACTTGGGTGTCCATTGATGGGTGAATAAAAGTGTGATAATATTATTCAACCATAAAAGAGAATGAAATCTTGCCATTTTCGACAATATGGATGAACCTCAAGGCCATTATGCTAAGTAAAATAAGACAGAGACAAATCTGTCTTATCTGTGGAATCAACAAAACAAAAGAAAACAAAACAATTATACCCCCCTACCCCCCACACACATAAGCTTATAGATACAAAGAGTAGATTAGTAGGTAGACAGAAGAATTTTCTGGGTCCTACGGTAACTTGATTCTTAATTTTTGGGGGACCTTCCATACTGTTTTCCCTAGTGGCTGTAAAGTTAAGCATCCTTTCATACATCTGTTGGTAATTTGTATGTCTTCTTGGGAGAGATGTCTGTCCAGGTTCTCCACTCATTTTTTTAATTGGAATGGTGTGTTTATTTGGTGTTGAGTTGTATGAGTTATTTGTATGCACTCTTATGTTATTACAGCATTATTCACGGTGGCCAAGACATGAAAACAACCAAAATGTCTTTCAATAGATGATTGGATAAAGAAATGTGGTACATATATACAATGGAATACTACTCAGCCATAAGAAGAGATGAAATACTGCCATTTATGACAACATGGATGGATCTTGAGATAATCATGCTAAGTGAAATAAGTCAGACAGAAAAAGTAAATAACTATACAATTTCACTCATATGTGGGATAAAACTGAAAGCAACATATGAATAAAAAAGTAAAGCAAACATACAAAAACTCATAGACACAGACAACCTATGGTGGTTAGCAGAAGGAAGTGGGTGGAAAGGTAGTAAAAGGTAAAGGGAGTCAAATATATGGTGACAGAAGATGAGTTGACATTGGGTAGTGGGCACACAATGCAATATATAGATCATGTATCACATAAATGTACATTTAAGACCTACATAATCTTATTAACCAATGTCACCCCAATAAGTTTAATAAAAACAGATTAGTGATTACCAGTTGTAGGTGTTGGATATGGGAGAAATGGATGAAGAGGGTAAAAAAAAAGGACTGATAAAGTTTATACTACTTATTAGTTGATTTATTAACAATAGGCCATGTCACAATGAAATAAATTATTTGCATTATATTGTCTAAAAATATCCCACTGAGCAAAGATATAGGGACTTAGCATATTTTGGAGGTTATATTGGTATTTAGCATATATTGCCAGCTGAGCATTATAATACAGAAAACTCATTTATTAGGTAAAAATGTATATAACAAACCTAATACTCTCATCACTTCACCCAACCAACAACTTTCCTTTTGATTTGTCTCTCTCTCTCTTTTTTTTACATTAATCAGGTGGACTCTAAACTTCATGTCACCTCTCACTTTTTCCATTTGTGATTTCTTATATCCAGGAAGTCACCAGTGAATTCCTATAAAGTACATAGTAATCCATCACTCCCTATTATTCCAGCCCCTACTCTGGTTTGGAGCCTTAAAATCTCATATTTTGCAAAGACCTTGTATGCATATATGCATAATCCATGGACACAGACAATAGGGTGCTGAAAGCCTGGGGTGGGGGATGGGGGCTGGAGGTGGTCAATGGGGGAAAAATGGGACATATGTAATACTTTTAACAATAAAGAATTATGATAAATAATCAATGGAAAAATATCCTCAGGTGAGGATTAAAAAATCCACTCATGTAATATACCATCATAATAGAATAAAAGAAAAGGCATGTGATTATCTCAATAGATGTGCAAAAAAGCATTTAACAAAATCCAATACCTTTCATGATAAAAACAGTTAATAAACTAGGATGAGAAGGGAACAAAAAAGAATCTCATATTTTGGCATACTCATTCTTCTCTAACACCCTACCATTTCACATTCCTGCAATGTTAACTGTCCAAAAGTATTTTTTATTGTGTCCTTTTCCTGCTAAAATTATTCACTGGCTCTCCATTCCTTACTGAATAAAACCTAGACCTCTTAGCCTGGCATTTATATTTCCTGGCTCCAAAATACTCTTCCATATTTATCTCCTTGTTTGCCCCTTTAGTTCTGACATGCAAAGTGCATAAAAATACATGGGGAACTGGTTAAAGGTTCAGATTTTTGGTCCTACATCTCCAGAGATTCTGGAACAAAAGTTTGAGTCTGGGGTCACTGACTCTGCATTTTGTGTATATTTTCCTAGTGACTTTGATATAGGTGTTTACCATATCACACCTCAAAAAATACTGTTATATCTTGCTAAAACTATAGTTTTCCCTGGTATACAATGCCTTTCTTGCTGACCCTTTGGATTTGTCTATATTGTCCTCACAACAAGCACAACTCCATTCATTTATTCATCCACTCATTCACACTAAGGCTACTTCTGATTATGCTGTAAATAACGGCTCCATTCAGTTTTGTTTTTTTTTAATGTGTGCTTATTTTCTTTTCATATACATTTGCCCAGGCAATTGGAACAAATATTTCACACCTGGTGTTATTTAGTTATGGTTTGTATGTACTCATGAAGAAAAGACTTAAGTAATTGCCTCTGACAAATCCTTCAGCTATCTAGAAACTTCATCTGGTTCCCATATGCAGTCTATTAGGTGAGTCTGGAAGCTAATATTGTTTTAACGCAAAGTTGCCTTACACAGTTTGTAATTTTGATATTTTAAAATTCTACTTTGCTGTCCTGGCTGGTGTGGCTCAGTTGGTTGGTGAGTCCTCCCATGTACCGAAAGGTTGTAGGTTCAATTCCTTGTCGGGGCACATACAGAAGGCAGCTCTTCAATGTTGTTCACTCTCACATCAATCTCTCTCCCTCCCTCTCTCCCCCCTCCCTCTCTCCCTCCCTCCGTCCCTCCCTCTCTCCCTTCTTCCCTCCCTCCCTTCCTCCTTCCTTCCTTCTCTCCCTTCTTCCTTCCCTCCCTCTCTCCCTCCCTTCCCCTCTCTCTAAAATCAATGAGCATATCTTCTGGTGAGGATTAAATAAATAAAATAAAATTTTACTTTACTTTCAAATGGTATAGTAAAATATCACAGAAGAAATTAAATGGTGTACACTGGTGTGAGTAGAAAGGTTTCTTAACTGTTCTGGAATGGCCCGTTTTACAACATTTGGCAAAAAAAGTTTTTGGAATGCTTATTGATTGGACATATTAAAGTAAAACATTTATTCAAAATGTTAAATCAACGAGTACTGTAAGCAGAAGAAGCCATCTGTGAGCATGGGTGCTCACTTCTGTCTTGGTAATTTCTTCAATTTGAAAAACATCTGGAAGAAGCTGACATTTATTATCTGAAACATTCTCCTTTCCAATACCAAAACCACTGGCGTGCTTGCTGTACTTCTAACCTAAAGCATCCGCACCTGCCCCAAACCTGAGCTGTCACAGAAAACAGTTTTCTTCCTGATATCTTCATTTGGCATCTGCTCTTTTTCTAAATGCACATGTGGTGAATGTGCACCAATGACACAAGGGAGTAGTAAAAATTTACCCACAAATGTGACCTTGTTTGACTTCCTCTCTACTAGTATTTCAAGGTGTAAATCAAATATCACTCCACAACGATGGAAATAAAGTTTATGTGTGTGTGTGAAACACAGCTGAATGGTTTGAGAGTGTATAAAAATAAAACAATAAAAAGGAAAATAACTTGCAATAACATTATGACATTTTCCCTTCAAGTTATTTATTTAGTAATATTTAAATTATGACCCCAGCAGTTTAAGTTGTGAATTTTTAGATCAATATGAAAGTACATAAAGAGAAAAAAAATCAATCTCTGCAACAACACCGATTTTCTCCTGTATCTTTGCTTAGTATCATTAATGGTGTAAGAAGATATTGATTCTACTTTAAAAATAAAAGTTCCACAGTTTCTTAGGGTTAAAATCACTGTTCATTTTAATTTTCTTTAAAGCTGATTTTATAATCAATGTTCACTACACAAAGATGATGTTCCAGGAACTAAATGAAATTGGGCTATTTCTAACCTGTCACATAAAAAAAAAAAAATCTTCCTTAAACATAGTCACGGAAGTATTTAAATAACAAAGAAAAATAGTGGCCTAAATGTTTGGGAATGACTTGTAGTTAAGGTACTGTGCTACACCTAAAATTTTCATTTGAAAATATTAATGGGTTATTCCTTCCTGTAGTTAACAAATCATTACACACTCTATGCATCTTTCATTTGATGTGAGAGTTTTTACACTGAATTTACACTTTTGTTTAAGTGAGGTTCGCCTTTGTCATCTTAAAATGATCCTATTATAGACATGGTGATGTGAGATGTTTTATTTAATAATGAAAAGAATGTTGTAATGGGGAAATTAGTCTCCAAAAAGAAATCCTGTTAGTGGAAAAGTACAGTAGTCCGTGTTTTAAAGGAAAAAATGCTTTGAGCCCTATTTTGTCTCACTACCACACAACTCTGTAGATGGAGACCACTTAATAAGTGAGAATTTATAGTATTTTCATAATCTTGAAGCAGTCCAAGATTATATTTGCTTCACTACAAATTTTATTTTGTAGTAAATAAATCTTATAATGGGGTACACATGTATGTAATGCCACAACCCATACTCATTCAAACAAACCCCAAGTTTATATTTGTAAGCTCTTACATATTAAATGTCACATATTACAAAGAAGAATAAGTGATGGGTGAAGGTCAGTTGCCTTAAGTAGGAAAAGAAACTTCCTTCTATTATGAAAAACATCTATATTTTATTGTTCAAAGTGTCTCAACCATGGGGGTGGTATATACCTGAATACTTGTCCCAAGTTACCATCCTCCTTTTTTTCTTTTTCTTAGGTAAACAATTATTTCTTGAGGTCCCACGCTTAATATTTTTTGCTAAATTAAATTACAAAAGCAGTATATACATATATATATATATATATATGTATATGTATATATATATATCTATATATATACTTTAGAATATTTGAAGACAACTTTCCTGTTACCCAGAGATTTTCCTTTATTTTTTCAGTATTCATTGATTGCCTACTATCTGCAGGGCACTTTGCTAAATCCTGTGGAATAAAAAACTCATGGCTCCTTCATTAAGAAACATTGTTCTAGTGGGGAAGTTGGACAGTTGATGAGGAAAAGAGAAATCTGTGAAGCCAGGGCCATCCTAGGGGTAGGTACAGCAAGAGCACTGACCAGATCCTTGAACTCAAGAAAGAATTCCTGGAGAAGGTAACATCTGCAACTCTGTGACATCTGCAACCATGCGGATTAATAACTTTTCTCCAAGTCTTTTCCCAGAGACATGTATAGGTAAAACAATGCTTTAAATATCTGTACAGTTGGTACTCTGTATCTATGAATTCTGCATCTGGATTCAACCAACTGTGGATGAAAAATATTGCAAAAAATGTTACATTATTGTTGATGCATAATATGTAGTTAGTTCTAGGATGGTTGATAGTTATGTTTATACAGAACATACACAGACTTTTTTCTTGTCATTCTTCCCTAAAGAATCCTTACTAATAAAAGCCTAAGTGGTCATCACGCTGTGATGCCCTCATGCCGTCACAAGATGGCTGTGCCTGTGCACACAGCGGGGGCTCACAGGTGGGCAGGGCTGGGCTTGATGCTGCCTGCGTGGCATGGAGTCTGCCTGGGGGTCCCGCCTCCTCCCAGCTCCACACTGCAAGGCCTGCCTGGGGGTCCTGGAGGTCCTGCCTCCCAGCTCCGGGCAATGCGGAGGCGGGAACCCCGGCTCCGGTCTACCTCTTTGGGGCAATCCATCGACCAGCTCTGGATGGGTGGGCGGGGCCTACGTCTTTGGGGTGATTGATAACAGAGCTCCCACACTGTGACAGGGCACAGGCAAGGCTGGGGGACCCCCCCTCCCCCGAGTGCATGAATTTCATGCATTGGGCCTCTAGTACAGTATCACAACTATTTATATGGCCTTTACATTGTATTAAGTATTATAAAAATTCTAGAGATGTGTTAAAATATATTGGAGGATGTACATAGGCTATAGCAAATACTCCGTCATTGTATGTAGGGAACTTGAGCATCTGAGGGTTTTGGTATCTGCAAGAAGTCCTAAAAGCAATCCCCCATGAATACCAAGGGATAACTGTATTTTACCATAGTTGCATTAAATTTTTAATATATGTGTTTTGTATATAAAGAAATCCCCCCCTTTCCCAAGTTTCCTTCTAGCTTGTGTTTTCTACCAGTGCTCCTTGATTTCTTAAACAGTATTATATTTATGCATGTCATACTACTGACCCTAAAATGTCCATTTTGTGGGGAGTAATGAGGTTGCTTGGAGACCAGTTCTATTGGAAAAAAATATCACAAAAATCCTTTGCATATTATCTTTACTTCTATTTTCTAAGTTTTAAAAAAAACTGCCCATTTCTTCAATCCAATGACTGCTATTTATTACACTGCTATTTATTAAGGCAGTAACTAACAAGGATTTGATGGCATGCTTTTAAGAATGAAACAAATAAAATGCTATCAAAATCAAAGACACAGAAATGAATAAATAGTATTGTCTTTGCCAGCTACTTTTTTCCCCTTCCTTTACTAATGGCTCAAAGAAGTTGTTTTGCTGACTGATAAGGTAAAGAATTTGGAAACCCTAACTTTAAAAAAAAAGCATGTTGCCCTAACCAGTTTGGCTGAGTGGATAGAGCGTCGACCTGCGGACTCAAGGTCCCGGGTTCAATTCCGGTCAAGGGCATGTACCTTGGTTGCGGGCACATCCCCAATAGGAGGTGTGCAGGAGGCGGCTGATTGATGTTTCTCTCTCATCGATGTTTCTAACTCTCTCTCCCTCTCCCTTCCTCTCCATAAAAAATCAATAAAATATATTTTTAAAAAAGAAGCATATTTCATTCCACAATATTTTCTAAAATATTTTAGATTTGAATCAAGCTTCCTAACCTGTGATGGAATTTTCCTCAATTACAGAAATATTTCTAGTGTTAAAATCATAATAACTCAACCTGATAAATTTGGCTGAATTTAAGGACATATATATAGTATATTCTCATTTCCTAAAAATAATAAGAACTTAGCCCTATAAAACAATAATAAACCAAGACTTGTTTGCAATGCTCTTCGTATTCTTACATAACTCGCATGTGGAATGTATAAAGTAACTTCAATATTATTCCCTTTTTACAGAAGAGAGAAGTAAAGCATAGAGAATTTAACTTACTCAAGATCACACAGCTAATAAATGGCAAATGTATGATTCAAACACTCAGCCTGGCTGCAGAGCCGGCACTCCCAACAAATGTGCTGGTATCTCTTCACATGTGTATTCCTTGCTCTTTGTTCAAATATCACCCTCTTTGTCTCTGTGTGTGACTCAGAAGTCGCACTGTAACCAAAAGTCGTACCCACTCTACATGAAAAAATTAGTACTCTAGCTGTAGATTTAACTTGTGTGTCATTGATTAAGGCAATGCCTCCGAAAACTTTGTTCTTTTTATTACCTTTTTCCAAATTAAATCCGTTTCCATGATTATCTCGCAAGGGACTATGAGATGTTGTTTTTTGTTTTGTTTTGCTAGCAGTTCACAGTCATGTCTCTTCTCTGAGGCCCTGATCTGATGTGCATTTTCTTTGCTCTTCCTACTCGAAGCACTTCATTCAGCAGCATTTGACAGTCCTGTCTTCAGCCATTTGCTCCTCTCTCATGTCAGAAGTAAAGTGTAGTAGCAGGCAGCTATGCCTCAATGATGGTGGAGGCATGCAACAATCCTTGAATTGTGGGACTGAGTTAGATGATACAGGCCTTCAGTCTGGCAGGGACCTTTGTGCAATATTGATGCTGTAGCTTCTGTCCAACTCCCCAGATGTGTGTTACCATTTTTGTTATGGTTCTCACCCTCAGGGACCACAAGATCTCATTGTCCAATTGCAGTGTGTCATGAGTAATTTCTTTCAAATCATAAGGCAATGAAAATTGTGAATAATTTGCTTTTTAGATATGACACCAGATTTCAATAGTATTATGATCATTTTTTAATTAGGATATTAAACATATGGGGTATTTACAGCTAGCTTACCAGGAATTTTGTGACCATGTGCATGTGCCCATGGAAATATACTGCTAATGTTTGTCAGAAGGAACAAAAGGTGGAGGGCCTCTCCATTCACTGGTCCATGAATGGGGCGAGGCCCCTAGTGTACCAAAACTGGTCTCCAAGCAATTGGATTGCTTAGGAGTCCAGCCCAAAACAGGTACTATAATCTATTCTAGTATAAATCTGTGCATGATATAGAGTTAATGATCACTATAAACAAAAGCTAAAAATAGCGCTGAATCTAGTATTTACAAAAATGTGTTCTTTTCAATATTTAGCAAACATGTTTACTTATCTTTTGTCCAGGAAAGTCCATTATCACATGCTGAATGCCTCTAACAGACAATGGGGTACATCTGGGCTTCCTGCTAGTCAATAAACCTATCATCGCTCTACAACTTAGTGTGCATTTTTTGGTTTGTTTGTGTGTTTGTTTCTTGTTTGTTTGTTTTTTGTAAGACCTCTTCATTGTATCCATGCAGAACTTCCTGGAATCCTCTTTTGAGTCTTCTAGTAATTTTCTAAATTGATAGAATTGCTTTTATATCCTTCACACATCCATAATGCTGGCTACATAAAATATTGGAAGATACAAAACCTCTCAGGAAACCCAACTTCATTCATCCCATTGATCACAAAGACTAGGTCAACTCCAGTGCACAACACCTTTGGTTATAGAATAGGCACTTCTGGATCATGCTACTTTAAATAAAAAGCTTCTGCACAGCAAAAGAAACCATCAACAAAACAACAAGAAAGCCCACTGCATGGGAGAACATATTTGCCAATATTATCTCTGATAAGGGTTTAATCTCCAAAATTTATAGGGAACTCAGACAACTTAACAAAAGGAAGATAATCTAATCAAAACATGGGCAAAAGGACCTAAATAGACACCTTTCGAAAGAGGACATAAAGAAGGATGAGAGACATATGAAAACATGCTCAAAGTCACTAATCATTCGAGAGATGCAAATAAAAAAAAAAACAATGAAGTACCATCTCACACCTGTCAGAATGGCTATCATCAACAAATCAACAAACAACAAGTGCTGGTGAGTATGAGGAGAAAAAGGAACCCTCGTGTACTGCTGGTGGGAATGCAGACTGGTGCAGCCATTGTGGAGAACAGAATGGCGTTTCCTCAAAAAATTAAAAATGGAACGTCCATTTGATCCACTAATTCCACTTCTAGGAATATATCCCAAGAAAATAGAAACACCAGTCAGAAAGGATATATGCACCCTTATGTTCATAGCAGCACAAATTACTATAGCTAAGATTTGGAAACAGCCTAAGTGCCCATCAGCAGATGAGTGGATTAGAAAACTGTGGTACATCTACACAATGGAATACTACGCTGCTGTAATAAAGAAACTCTTACCATTTGCAGCAGCATGGATGGAACTGGAGAGCATTATGCTAAGTGAAATAAGCCAGTCTGAGAAAGATAAATATCACATGATCTCACTCATTTGTGGAATATAATGAACAACATAAACTAATGAACAAAAACAGAACCAGAGTCATTGAAGCATCAAATAGACTGTCCACCTATGAGGGAAGGCGGGGGATGAGGGGGTAAGAGATCATCCAAAGGACTTGTATGCATGCATATGAGTATAACCAATGGACACAAACAGGGGGAGATAAGGGAATGTGCTGGGGGTTGGGGACAGCTGGGGAGAGGTCAGTGGGGGGGGGAAAGGAGACTTATGTAATACATCCTATATAATAAAGGTTAATATGCAAATCAACCATATGGTGGAATGACTGGTTGCTATGACGCACATTGACCACAAGGGGGCAGATGCTCAATGCAGGAGCTGCCCCCTGGTGGTCAGTGAGCTCCCACAGGCGGAGCACCACTCAGCCAGAAGCCGGACTCATGGCTGGCAAGTGCAGCGGCAGTGTCGGGAGCCTCTCCCGCCTCCGTGGCAGCGCTAAGGACCCCTCGGGGGAGGTCCTAAGCTAGTAGTCGGACATCCCCTGAGGGGTCCCAGACTGCAAGAGGTCACAGGCCAGGCTGAGGGACTGCCCACCCCCCAGTGCAGCAGGAAAGTCATGCACCGGGCCTCTAGTTAAATAATAAAGAACTTAAATTAAAAATATATATATAAACTAGCAAAGAAAGAGAAAGGAGTAGGGTGCATGGACTTGGAGCAGGTGAGAGGAAATAGATATATTAGTAAGCCTAAGGACACATATGTAACACCGTAATCAATAAAGAAATTTTAAAAAAAGATATATTAGTAAGCCAACAGAGACTACCAAAAAAAATGTATTCTTCAGGCATTAGGGATTGCAGTGTGCTGCTAAACATATACTATTATATTTTCTGTTAGAAGGCAAAGGAAATTTAAAAAGTATAATAATCCCTGCAGAAATATGAAATGCATCACTGCAGGTTTTCCTCCCTCTTAATGATAACAACTTCAATGGGCCATTACCATCTGAGGTAGAGCGAGTGAGATACCGCCTGTCAGTGAGTGTTTAGAGATTAGGGACATTAATACATGACACACATCATTGATGCAACATATAATAACATCTCTTTCACAATGGCAACTGTCTGAAGTATAAATGTTTTCTTAGGCAATTACTGACATATGTGTCATTACCACCTGATATCATGTCACTGGGTGGTTGATGACTTTTAATCTCTGAACTCACTTTGACTTTTCAGGCCCAGATGGTTGACCCTGTAAACTGTTATGGCTATTTCTGAATTGTTATAGTATGCTGTATGAAATTGATTTTTGAGTTAATTACATATAATGGCTATCAGGAAATACAGATGTGAGCCATTCCAAGGTTTATGTAGTTAGGGTGATTTGCTACATAATTTCAATACCTACATGACATAAATATATATGTAATTGATTATTTTAACCTAGTATGGCTGATGTCAATATGACTATATAGAAAATGTGTATGATATTATATAAAATAAATATTTACAGATGTGCTAAACAGAAAGAAGTACCTAAGAACAAAAATAGTAAGTAGGGCCCTGACTGGTTTGGCTAAGTGGATAGAGCACTGGCCTGCAGTCCCAGGTCAAGGGCATGTACCTTGGTTGTGGGCACATCCCTGGTAGGGAGTGTGCAGGAGGCAGCTGATCGATGTTTCTCTCTCATCAATGTTTCTAACTCTCTATCCCTCTCCCTTCCTCTCTGTAAAAAAAAAATCAATAAAATGTATTTAAAAAAATAGTAAGTAGGTATTAACACCACTTCCAACTCTGAACTATTTGTATAAGTATCCTAAAGCACCATGTTGTGAGAAATTCGGAAGGCAGGTGCTCACTCAAAGAAAACAGAAAAGTGATGGTTTGACACAGGTGCAGAAAAGATGGGGACAGGATAACAGTACACACACATTTACTAACTTGCATTGGAACCTATTTGTAAAAAACGGCACTTTTTTTACTATCTCTGTTCATTAAATATGTAAGATATAATTTGAAATAGCTAATTGTTTATTCGTGAAAAATAAGAGACCATTTTACATCATTGTAGGCTAGGATGGGAATTGAAAAAAGCCAGCCAAACTGTATTTGCCTCTCTTTAAATCTGATTACAATAACCATGAACATTTTCTGCTTGGTAAAGAATGAATACTATCAGATTCTTTCTCTAGTGGTCATAGGACACATAATTTACAGGAATTATGTGCAGGAAAATGTAAAAGAGAAATAAAACACTGTTAATATTGGCAATAAAGATTGAGTTTTGCTAGATCCTGCACCAATCACTTTCCCTAAATCTTGCCATCATTTAATCCCACTAAAAGTCCATAAGTACTATTGTCACTCTCTTACCTATGAGAGGGTCAGCCTCAGAGAGGTAAAGTAACTTTCGCGTTAGTAAGTGTGCTGTGGCCAGAATTTGAAAGGGCTACCTGACCCCAAAGTGTGTACTCTTTCCACTTTTCTCCGATCGAACAAGGAATCTCAGTAGCTTAGGCATATTTAATCCTCATTTGTCTTTATTTAAACTAAAAATTAGATTTTGTTTCGAGGAGTGAAAACCTGGAGTGATCCAATGAGACCCGCATCTTTTTCAAAGCTCTCCAAAGTAAATGCAACTCTAGGACAGGGCTCCAGGACAAAATGCCAGTTCTCATTCCCTTTCGCCCCCTTTCCTGAATGTGGCAGCTCCTTGGAGGGATCATTGGCAATTAGTTCAGGCCTTGGCTCTTAGGACATTTTTTAATTAAAACTTCCAAAAAGTACTTTAGTGCACTTATTTTTGTGTACACATTAGGGATCTTTATGCTGCAAAGGTAGGGCTGAGCTTCAGGCACATTTGACCTAGTAGCTCAAAGGATATCAGCAATGTCTTAGTTTCTCCCATTCTCTCTGTTACATGTGGGAATTGTCATCCTTAGTTCCACATCGTAGCCTCATTATCCCTGCCATACTCGGCACCTCGCGGCTCTCCTATCACTAATCTGAGCCTCACATCCCCACACCATCCAAGGAAAGGAAATGATTTCTTCTGGTAGAAGAGAGGGTTGACTTTTTTCTATCTCAGAAAATCATTTCCTTATGTGTCATTGGCTCTGATTGGATTATGTGTCCTGAAGTAGTTATTGTAACTACATAGTTGACAAGTAACCAGTGGTAGCTGAACTCTACAGTGACAGAGAGGAACACTGTAATTTGCACACCTAAGCAGTTTACTTGGACCTACACACAGAGGGATTGCCATTCTATCTGGTCATAATGGCAGCTGAATATTTTCAGTTTGCAAAAGCAATAAGAATAAGTGACTCCTGTGCCTTTTAAAACAAACAATATCTTCTAGTTTAGTGTTAGATTTAGCTTTTTCCCAATTGATAGGCCCAATTCTCTTTCTAAATACTCTCATTGAAAAACAAACAAACAAACAAAACCAAACTGTCATCCCACTCCAAGTTTTCTCTCTGGAAACAAATCTTTGATGTAATCTAAACTCTTCACTAGCCACATGAATTTTTTTTTTAAAAAATCCTTACCTGAGGACATGCTTTTATTGATTTTTTAAAGAGACAAGAAAGTAGACAGAGAGAGAGTGAAACATAGATCGTTTGCCTTCCGCCTGGACCAGGGATCAAACCCACCACTTTTAGGGATGAGATGATGCTCCAACCAACCGAGCCACACCGGCCAGGGCTAGCCACATGAATTTTTAACAAATGATGAAGTGTCATTATAAAGCAATCAAATTTAAAATAAAACATACTAGCAGCAAACTTGATTTTCAGATGTCCAAAGATGTAAGTTATTTTTAAATGAAATCTTGCCTCAAATGGGAAAAGTGTGATATTTTTACCTTCAGCTATGTCATATGACATGTTGCTTTACTTAGATGTAGTTGGAAGGAGCAGAAAATGATAGAGAGATCTCATAACCATTCTACCACCTGCTCACTCATGAATAATTTAAACCAGGCAAACTGCAAGGCCTATTTTTTTTCAACAAAGATACATGCCATGCTGCAATACGCCAGAAAATGTTATTTACTTTCCAAAATAAAGAAATTCAACTCAAATTGGTAAAATAGTAACATAACTTATGAATGCAACATTTCTTTCATCTACTAAGTTTCTGGATAATTTATTGGCATTGATTAATAAAACCTGGTCAGTGAAGCAATAGTCATTATTCAACTCATTTAACTAAATGGGCAAAGATATATGTCTGGAAAATTGCTACTTTGCAGATAAAAAAATATAAGTAAAGAACCATAGATATGAGATCTTTATCCTAATTTTCAAATTAAATTCTTTTGTATTTTTTGTCATGATGAAACTCTCTTTTAAGTTAAATATCTTGTCACAATTCTCAGATACTAAATGCAAAAGAGAAAAAAATAATTTACTTGTGCATGATCCATATGAAGGGGATGTGTTTTTAAATCTTCAGTTCCCTAAAATATTTTATTATTATTCACTTAGAAACTGTAAATATATTTTGCAGTCTTCACCTGCTCACAGAATGTGTCTTTACCTGCTCACTCAAACTTTAGACGTTTACTTACTATCTCACCCAGGGATCAGTAATCTATGAGCTATGGGTTGGGTTGTCCACTTATTTTTTTAAAGTAAAGATTTTTAGAACACAGCCATGCAATCAGTTTACATTATCTCTGGCTACTTTCTTCCTACAGCACCAGAAGTGAGTGAATTGAGTAGAGGTGACACAGACCATATGGCCCGCAAGCTTAAAATATGTACTATTATGCTCATTTACAAAAGTTTGCAGACCCTTGATTTAATTCCCCTCCCACACCTTATATACAAAAAGTGCTCCTTTGGAATTACTCTCATTACGAACTTTTCTGACATTTCATTTGAAAGAATGATATTGTCTCAGGGCAGTTTGCCTTTTATCTTAGTATGCTAAAATAAATGCCCTCAAAAGATTAAGGAAAATAATATTTAGCATCATTTTTTTTCTTTCAGATTGGTCTTTGTAAAAAGTTATCTGACCATTAGGAGATTCCAGGCACTAACACGCTAACTGAGA
Organism: Plecotus auritus; assembly: GCF_963455305.1. Taxonomy (NCBI): domain Eukaryota; kingdom Metazoa; phylum Chordata; class Mammalia; order Chiroptera; family Vespertilionidae; genus Plecotus; species Plecotus auritus. Next base: position 153,476,919 of record NC_137775.1, read on the forward strand.
TTGCTGGAAGTGGCCCGGCCTGGATGGGAGGTATCCGAAGGAGAACCTGGCACTGGAAGTAACACGCTAACACCGATCCCTGTACTTGAGCCAACATGTCGTTACTGTTTCCAGGCAAACAATTTTAAATAACCCTTGAGCAGCCTACCTTGATGCAAGATGTGTGTTTTATTCATTCCCCCATGTTTTTATGAAAAGGTATGCACTGGTTTATAAAAAAAGATCGATGTGTAGATGAAAGCACAATGGATTAGACCTTCAGAAACCACATTTGTGGTCATGGATCTATCTATAATATTTAAATTATCAGGGTTTTATTTAAAAAAAATAAAATGTGGTCTTCTAAGTCAGGTTTTTTTTTGTTTGTTTGTTTTTTGTGTGGCCCTGAGTTCCACAGAGATCATTATTTGAAAGATAACTCAGAGGTTCTAAGTCTGTGGAGAAGTTGGGAAAGAAGTAGCCTAGCCTCCAAAGTCTTCATTTTGTTTGTTTCATAACTACTGGTGCTGCATATCATGTTTTATTTAGGGGAAAAGTCCATTTCTAATAAAAGTTAGAAAATCATTGGATATGTGATTTCAAACTCTCTTATCATCCTACATTTTTATTTTGAATTAGTTCAAATGGTTCAAAGGAGTTAGCAAAAGTATCTCTATTTAGCAAAATATTCATAAACCACTAAAATACATAAATTATTAGAGGATATCATAGCCAATCTTGTAAGTCATTTGGTCTAGCTTTCCTAATTCGTTTCTAATCTATCTAAAATTGGGGCAATGAGGCTTTTTTCTTTTAATTATTTTTTTTCTGTACTATAAGTATATAATGTATTACCTATTCCTATTTTGGTAAGTAGGAAAAAGATTTAAATATATAGACTATTATTTTAAAGATTTGAATTTTGGAGATTTTTCTTTACATCTATATATATAAAAGCCTAAGCGACCAAATGACCAAACGACTGGTTGGCCAGTCGCTATGATGTGCACTGACCACCAGGGGACAGATGCTCAATGCACAGGATCGGGCTCCCTCCTGTCTGGATCGGGCCTGCGGGGATCATGCTGAAACTGGCTATCCAACATTCCCTGAGGGGTCCCGGATTGCAAGAGGGCGCAGGCCAGGCCGAGGGACCCCACCAGTGCATGAATCTGTAGGATGTAAAGGCCTACTCTTACACAATTTTGTGCATCGGGCCTCTAGTTTTTTCATAAGCATTTAAAACATAATTTTAGTTTTACAGCACATATGCTTTTATATCATACTTTTGAAATCTTAATTTATATGATTTTTACTTTCTGTATTACTATATCAGCTCACACCATAATTTTAATGGTTGTGGTTTGTCAATCCACATGGTTGTTTTGCTGAATAAATTAAGTTACCTCCTCTTTTGTAGTGTAATGAAAAATTTTACACAAATAGCCTTTTTCATAGTTAATATTATTTACATTGAGATAGTTTTTCAGAAATGGGAACACTGAGTCCAAGAGGATGAATATATGGCCAAACTGCTTTCCACTGATGATGAAACTATATACCGAGGTGTGACAACACATGAAGTTGTCCCAACTGATTTTTAATATCTTCTTGGACACCTTTGGTATAATAGGGCTCAAGACATTCTAAGAAGATATACAAGTAGTAGTTACATGTTTGGGAGCATAAATAAAACCAGTTTATTAGAAGTTACGATGACTTTACTTTCAACTATATAACAAAGGATTGTTTATCACTTTTTTTGAATATCCCCTTTTTATACCAGAATTACATTCACTCTCTCAAATCTTCAGCCTATCCCTGGATTTGGAGGCAATAGTTTGTTTCGTTAATCAAGGAGAATACTTAAATAGATTGAGATACCCTTTATGATTAAAATAAGACAATAGACTGGTGGCAAAAGAAGTCAGTTAAGTTGCCACTTTTCTATAGCAATTCTTTAGGTCGCTTTGAAATTAATATACTAAATAATCCCATATAATAAAAGGGTAATATACAAATTGATCCTAATGGCGGAACGACCAGGAACAACAGGTCGCTGTGATGCGCACTGACTACCAGGGAGCAGATGCTCAACGCAGGAGCTGCCCCCTGGTGGTCAGTGCGCTTCCACAGGGGGAGCGCTGCTCAGCCAGAAGCTGGCTCATGGCTGGCCAGTGCAGTGGTGTGGCGGGAGCCTCTCCTGCCTTGGCAGCAGCGCTAAGGATGTCCAATTAAAGGTTTAGGCCTGCAGGGATCAGGCCGTCAGTCAGACATCCCCTTAGGGGTCCTGGACTGCAAGAGGCACAGGCCGGGCTGAGGGGAGCCCCCTACACTGTGCACAAATTTTCATGCACCAGGCCTCTAGTGTATATTAATTTTGTATGTGTGTGTTGTATTAATTATTTAAATATATTTGTATGAAAAATAAGTACTGTTTATTAAAGTAAATGTAAGTAATTAATGTTATTAAAGCATATTTAATATCTACAGGGTGTCCAAAAGATATATATAGCTGAATTCATGTTTATTTCTTTTCATATTTAACCCATTGAAATGTATGATTTTTCAAAGTGTGTATACATTTTTGGGGACACTCTGTATAAACAACATATTACTCATACATGATATAATGCATAATATAATTAATTAAATACAACTAAACCACATGGGGTATGTTCATATGGCACTAGCATATTAGATACATTGATTTAAAAATTAAGTAAAAAAAGTAGATTTTTTTCCCCCAGAAAATTCAATAACTTCATGAAAATAGTTGCATCACATTTTTTAAGGCAGTTAAGTATATACTCTTTGCTAGTTTTAGGTGAAGCAGGAGAAGAAATAATAACAGACTGTAGGAGAGAAGATGGGCTATACTCAGGGTAAAATCAGTATAAATACCTCAGTCTGTCGATATATTATGTAGCCTAGAGGTGTTGTTTTTTTTGTTTTTTTTTTTTCATTTTTACTTAAGCTGTTCCTTGAGGAAATCAGATTACCTTATCTACAAACTCAGCATTTCACCTTTTTTCAATTCACCAGAATATCAGAAACCATCTCTTTCAGAGCAGTTGAAAACATCTTTTTAACTGACTGATAGAGATCAACTGTCATGTATCGAGTATCACTACACATGTAGGATATTCGTTTTTTGCTGTGATTCAGCCTGACGGTTGTCATATAAGCAGCCTTGACCTTTGAAAATAACTCTTTTCTCAATGATCTCTTGAGTGTACTTACCTTGAGATCATCTCCTTCAGGTGATGGCATTTTAATTCCACTGGGTCTTTATGGAATTAATGAACAGCTTTTCAAGGCAATCTCATTTTCGCCACATTTTAAGAATGAAGAAGCTGAGGTCTAGAGAATGGAAATGCTTGTCCAATCTCCAATATAAATTATACAGATTATAGGCCCCAAATTCCATCTACAGAGAATAATAATGACGGAGGTTTCCCCATTTGCCCCTGTAATTCCTTCACTGCCTTTCCTACTATCTGTGCAACAGAGTAACCTAGGTAATCTGAATCTGTCAATATTGTACTTAGCAAATAGAAATAAGTACAATAATGGAAATGTAAGATTTTTTTACATTTATCTGATTTCACAAAGTAGCACTGTTCAGCTATTATTTGATACATACAGCTTCCTAGAAGCCTTATTACTATAAGAAACTATGCTAAATTCCCAAAGAAGGCATTTTATTAATCAACTATGAGATACTATATATAAAATCAGGAACTATAAAACCAATTTATTTTCCTTTTCTGTTTATTTCACAATACCTTTCTCATTAAGATTTTTTCCTGTCTCTCTCTTTTTTAATTATTATGATGCAATCCATTGAGATAAGTGGTATTTACAGTTTGTAATTTTTAAGAAACCAGGGGACCAAAAGGTTCATAAGCATATATTAATCATTTTTTTAAAAAATTTAAGCTTTGATAATACTAGTATTTAGTCCCCATTTCTAGTTTAGTGATTCTTTAGTTCTTTTCTCTATGAATTTTAGGCCCACAGGGATCAGGCCTAAAGTTTATTCTTTTGATTTCAGAGAGGCAGAGAGGAAGGGAAAAAGAGAGAGAGAGAGAGAGAGAGAGAGAGAGAAGCGTCAATAATGAGAGAGAATCATTGATTGGCTGCCTCCTGCACGCTCACTACCGGGGATAGGGCCTGCAACCTGGGCATCAAACCTTGACATCCTGGTTCATAGATTCTTGCTCAACCACAGAGCCACACTAGTCGGGCTGTATGCATTTTAAAAGCAAAAAATCTTACCCTGAAAATTCACTTACTCAAGAAACCCTATCATTTTGCAGTATAGTTCCCTTTTAATATGTTAGAGGATTTAGAAAAAAATGATTGATTTGAAATTACTACCTATCTTTTACAAAACAACAAAAACATCACTACATTTCAAAATTCACAGTAATGATAATAGTCAATAATAATTAGCGTTTATTGGGTGCTGGACGTTTTGCGTATATAAATCTTCAAAGCCAATTCCTCTTATGGATCACATCAGCATCCTCACTTTACAAATAAGGAAACTGAGGCATGAATGTATTGTATTTTGCCCAATTGCATATCTGGAAATACCAGGACTCAGACCCATGGAAGTTGGCATCCTTCCTTAAAACAGTTCACATTCTACTGACTCTTTCACCAAGTTATTTGGTCATGATTTCATCCTCTTACAAATTCTTCAGTTGATGTTTGTCTTTTGTAACCTGGTATTGCATGTTTTAAAATAGCTTCATAGATGACTAACTCATGGTAAGAATACTGACCTATAGAAATATTAGGTTTATGTATCACATAAAGAGTGTTTACAATGTGACCGATACTTTGCTAAGCAATTTAGTCATATTATTTCATTTTATCCTTATTACAACACCCTGAAGTATAATCCCACCACATTTTATAAATATTTGTTGAGATTTCAGAAACTTGCCTATGTCTTACTTTGCTTGATAAATACCTCGTTTATTATGATTGTCACATGTCAGGATTATAGAATCATTCATAATATTTCAAATTGAAGAGACTTGAGTCCACCTACTCTAAATCTTTTGTCTCATAAATAAGCCTTTGAAATTAATGTGTATATGATTATTGACCAGAATAGACAAAATGTATCTTAGTTATCATGGAAACTACATTTCCCCCTTAAAATTTCCTTACATAGATAAAGGAAAAAAGATTAAAGAAGTAGTTTCATAAATTTGGCACTCATATTTTATTTGCAAACCTAACTGGGAAAAAAATCTGTATTTTTATTTGCTAAATTTGGCAATCCTACTGTAGGGTCATAAAGCGGATGTAGTAAAGCTCAACGACTAGAATGTGACTCTGGAGCCAAACTATCTGGATTCCAGGACTGATTTTGCTATGAACTGTGTGACTTTGAGCAAATGATTTACTCTTCCTGGGCCTCAGGTACTTACCTATAAAACGGGAGGTTTTCTGAGGGTGAATGAGAAGATACATGGCAAACACTTAAAACATACATCATTATGTTCGGAGTAAAGCTGCTCAGGAGAAACTACTATGTGAAAAGTTAATTGGTTTGTGAGTACCTAACTTTTGTATTTCTACGTATAGAAAATTGTTTCTTTAGTATGGCTGTTCAGATTTTACATGTGTGTACTTACGAAGTAGAAATATATTCACTGTACTTTTTAAAGAACCATATAAATATTAAGTACCATTTTACTGAGTTCTGCAAATATTTGCCTTGCCTATATCACCTAAAAATTAAGAGATGAAATGGCCACAAATCTCTCATAACCAAGTATACCCCATGATTTGCTTATACTTAATTGAATATTTTAGCATTAACATGATATTTTAAAATCCATATTTCTAAATAGCATATAATCCTCAGTCTGTGAGCAGGAATGTAAAAGAGCAATCAGAATTAAATGTATCTAATTGCTGATTAAAAATCCATGAATTCCTATTACCTGTTAAAATGTACTTCCTAAATAAATAACAAACAAAAAAAAAAACCCTTTCCCTTTCATGAAAGTTTTTCTTCTCTACCATAGAACAATGAAGTATATTCTTGACAATATTTTCTTAAATATGCAGAGTGATCACATCATATTTCAAAGGACTTTACTTTCGCCTGACTGGCATGGCTCAGTGGTTGAGCATTGACCGATAAACCAGGAGGTCACAGTTTGATTCCCTGTCAGGGCATATACCCAGGTTTTGGCTGGATCCTCAGAGGGGAGGGTTCAGGAGGCAGTGAATCAATGATTCTCATCATTCATGGTTCTCTCTCTCTCCCTCTCACTTCATCTCTGAAATAATATATATATATATATATATATATATATATATATATATATATATACACACACACACACACATATATATACACACACATACACACACACACACACACACACACACATATATATATGTAAAATAAAAGGACTTTGGTTGTTTCTTAAATGTTAATATATTTTGAGAAAAAAATTATGGCACCTTCTTATATATTCTAATTATGAGAGTATAATAATAGATATACCATACATGGCACGAATTACTTCCTATAAGCTTGTTCTTCTTATCAATTAAAATAATGCTCTGAATTTCTGAGGACTTTAAAAATTAGTGATTAAAGAATTAAGGTAGATTTCACAGTAATTACTCTCCCAATGATGAATAAATAGATAAAATATAAATTATATAGGAGGAGGGAATAATGGCGGCGGAATAGACAGACGTGTTCTGAGCCTTGTCCCGGAGCAGAAAGAAAGAACAGCTGAGGGTCGCACAAGGAGTGTTTGTTGGCTGGTTGGGAGACAGCTGAATTCCAGAAGGAGGCGGGGGACTGCTGAACGGGGTTCCCCTGACCTGGCAGCACCCACTGCGGCTGGGTCCCCTCCCGGAGCTGCGGGCTTGGACGCGGAGTCTGCGCCATCTTGATCCGGAAAGTGGAGCTTATCTGAAGCCTGAGAATCCACAACTGCGGCACCCCAGGAACAGCTGCGAGCCCCAGAACAACGCTCCCCAACTGGCGCAAGCACACGGGTTCAGAGGAGCTCTACACTCCACCACGGAAAGGTCAGATTTCGCCTGAGATAAGGTGAGGTCTCTGGTCCCGGCGGGAGAGAGGAACGCGCGTTTTGCGGGAGCTGGAGGACCAGGGAAGTCTGTGCCTAGAAAAATCCGTGGCTGTAGGGGCTGGCGTGATCTGTGACTGTGGAAAGGGGTCCTCAGAGCTGCTAAGAGAAGGGCACTCTAAAAAGCAACCCATTTTGATCTGAAGTGCAGGGACACCCTAAGAATTTCAGGCAGTCCAGACTTATGCGCAGCCCCTGCGTTCCCTGGGTGCCTGGGTTTACGCGCAGCCACGGAGTGCGCACACTTGGGCTTTTTCCTCTTGAAATTCTGGCTTCTGATTACTAAGCCCAATACATAGGATCACCCAGTTGGGGACACCCTGGGAGACTGCAGGGGAAGGTTGTTTTTCTGGCACCCGGGGATCGGAGCGGGGAGTGAACATCAGAGAGTCAGCTCTGAGGCAGACCACGCCCACAGGCCGGTGGGAAAGAGTGCCACAGGGAAAGAAGGCTCTAACACTGCCTAGAGAGGCCATAGATAGACCCGGAAGTCAATCCAGAAACACTGCCACCCAGGGGCTGAATCACAAATTGACTCTTGTGTAATCAAAAATAAAGGAATACGAGAAATTAAGACACACCGCCTGCTTAAAATCAGGACTGGCTTACAACACCGAAGAGCAGTGGATCGCAGGGAACTGCAATACTGTCTGGACTGAGAAACAGGCGTGCCAAACAGAAAAACAGAGGAAGTGAATGACCTTCACTACTTCACATTTTATTTTTACCTTTTATTTTTTTATTTTTTTTATTTTTTTTTATTTTCATTTTTTGCATCTTTTAATCAAGAAACTTTTTTTTTCTTTTTTCATCACTTGATTTTACCTTTTTAATGATTACATTTTTATTTTCAATCCGTATTATTAGTACTGCTATTTTATTTTATTTTATTTTATTTTTTTAAGTGTCATTTTACTTTCTCTTCATTTTATTTTGGGATTAGTGTTCTACATTCTATTTTTATCTTTCCTTTAGCATCGTTTTACTCTATCTCAACTCTACCTTTAGGCCATCACTCTCTTCCTAACCTCCCCCTTTTCAGTGTCCTGTTTATCTTACCCTTTTACTGCTTTAGATTTTCCCTATTCTTTCTGTTTACCCCTTGTTAAAATTTCACCCTACTTACATATCTAATCTCCAATCCCCTGCTCCAAGTCCACATACACCTCTCCCTTCACTGTCTGAGCTATCCATAAACTTGTCCTTCTCTCTGTCCTTTTGTTGTTGTTTGCTTGAATGTAGATTACACCCAATTTTTATGCTTTTTTGTGAGATTGTTTTGCTTATTCTTCTTTTGTTTATTTTTTTGTTTGTTTTGTGCTTCAGCTTTCCCTTGCCTCACTCCGTATTAGTTGGTGTTGTAGTTTGTACTAATCCCCAGGCACTTGTTGCTGGCATTTGCTGGGATTAGTGATTGTTCTATTGGAGTTTTATCCCCAATATATATAGTCTGTTCCCCTTTCTCTCTTAGTCACTTTCTTGTCTCTCTTACTTTTTTTTTTTTCTTTTTCTCTTTACTTTCCCTTTTCCCAATTTCATTTTCACACTCCTTTTTTCTTTTTTTCTTTCTTTCTTTCTTTCTTCCTTTTTTCCTCTTCTTCTTTCTCTCCTATCACCTAATTTGCCTTTCTCTGGTGGTCACCTTTATTGGAGGTTATTAATATCGTGAATACATTCCTGTTCAGTGCCTTGTGAGTTGTACCTGGTAGTGCTGTATTTTGTGCCTTTAAATCAACCCAGGAGAGAGAGAACTACATAACCAGACACCCAGAGAAGAGAGACCATGGGGAGACAAAGAAGCAGCCCGCATATGAAAGAAAAACAGGCATCACCAGAAAAGGAAGTAAATGAAATGGAGGCAAGCAACCTTCCAGAAAAAGAATTCAGAGAAATGGTCATAAGGTGGCTGAAAAGAATGGAAGACAAATTCGACAATATGAGCAAGAACCAAGAGGAAATGAAGAAGAACCAAGAAGAAATGAAAAATGACATCGCTGCTGTAAAGAACTCAATAGAAAGCATCAAGAGTAGACTAGAAGAAGCAGAGGACCGTATCAGTGAGCTAGAAGACAAGATGGAAAAAAATACCCAAGAAAAGCAACTTCTAGAAAAAAAAATTAAAAGGCAGGAGGAGAGTCTAAGGGAACTTTGGGACAACACGAAACAAAACAACATCCGCATAATAGGGGTTCCAGAAGGAAAGGAAGCTGAGCAAGGAATAGAAAACCTCTTTGAAGAAATAATGACAGAAAATTTCCCAGATATAGGGAAGAAAAAACCCACACAAATCCAAGAAGCTCACAGAGTCCCAAGCAAAATGAACCCCAAAAGACCGACGCCAAGGCACATTATAATTAAATTGGCAAACACCAACGACAAAGTAAGAATCTTAAAAGCAGCAAGAGAGAGACAGAAAGTTACATACAAAGGAACCCCCATCAGACTAACAACTGATTTCTCAACAGAAACTCATCAGGCCAGAAGGGAATGGAATGAAATATACAAAGTCATGCAAAGGAAGGGGCTGAATCCAAGAATACTGTACCCAGCAAGGCTGTCAATCAAAATTGAAGGTGAAATCAGGAGCTTCACAGACAAAAAAGGACTAAGGGAATTTATTACCACCAAACCAGCAATGCAAGAAATGCTAAAGGGTCTGCTGTAAAAAAAAAAAGAAAGAAAGAAACAGGAAGCGGAGAAATAACACAGGGGTAAAGAATAGGAATGGCGACAAATAAGTACCTATCAATAATAACTTTAAATGTAAATGGATTAAATGCCCCAATCAAAAGACATAGGGTAACGGATTGGATAAGAAAACACGACCCATATATCTGCTGTCTACAAGAAACCCACCTCAGAAAAAAAGACGCACACAGACTGAGGGTGAAGGGATGGAAAAAGGTTTTCCAGGCAAATGGAACTGAAAAAAAAGCTGGGGTAGCAATACTTATTTCTGACAAATTAGATCTCAAACTGAAGGACATAACAAGAGATAAGGAAGGCCATTTCATAATACTAAAGGGAGCAATCCAACAAGAAGAAATAACTCTGGTAAACATATATGCACCCAATACAGGAGCACCCAAATACATAAAAAAACTCCTGGAGGATATCAAGGGAGAGATTGACAGCAATACAATCATAGTAGGAGACTTTAATACCCCACTATCACCACTGGACAAATCCTCTAAACAAAACATCAGCAAAGAAACATCAATCCTAAATGACTCACTAGACCAGATGGAATTAATTGACATCTTCAGAACATTTCACCCCAAAGCCACAGAATATACATTCTTCTCAAGTGCACATGGGTCATTTTCAAAGATAGACCATATGTTGGGACATAGGCAAAGTCTCTTCAAATTCAAGAAGATAGAAATCATATCAAGCATCTTCTCAGACCACAGTGGCATAAAACTGGAAATCAACTACAATAAAAACAACCCAAAGAAATCAAACACATGGAGACTAAACAGCATGCTATTAAACCATGACTGGGTTACCAGAGAGATCAAAGAAGAAATAAAAAACATCATGACAACAAATGACAATGAAAACACTACAATCCAAAATCTATGGGACACAGCGAAAGCAGTCTTGAGAGGGAAGTTCATAGCTCTACAAGCCTACTGCAAAAAACAAGAAACAGGGGTAATAAATTACCTAACCCAACAACTCAAAGAGTTAGAAAAAGAGCAACAAGAAAAGCCCAGTGTAAGCAGAAGGAAGGAAATAATAAAGATCAGAGCACAGATAAACGACATAGAGATCAAAGAAACAATACAAAAGATCAACAAAACCAAGAGCTGGTTCTTTGAAAGGATAAACAAGATTGATGAACCTCTAGCCAGGCTCACCAAGAAGCAAAGAGAGAGGACCCAAATAAACAAGATCAGAAATGAAAGAGGTGAAATAACAACAGATCCCGCCGAAATACAAAGGATTGTTAAAAAATACTACGAACAACTCTATTCCAACAAACTGGACAACCTGGAGGAAATGGACAGATTCCTAGAAAAATATAACCTTCCAAAACTCAATCAGGAAGAATCTAAACAGCTCAACATGCCAGTAACTATGGAAGAAATTGAAGCAGTCATCAAAGAGCTTCCGGCAAACAAAAGCCCGGGGCCAGACGGCTTCACAGGAGAGTTCTACCAAACATTCAAGGAAGAACTAAAACCTATCCTCCTCAGACTATTCCAAAAAATTCAAGAGGAAGGAACACTTCCAAGCTCCTTCTATGAAGCCAGCATCACCCTCATACCAAAACCAGATAAAGACAACACAATGAAGGAGAATTACAGGCCAATATCCCTCATGAATGTAGATGCCAAAATCCTCAATAAAATTCTAGCAAATAGGATCCAGCAGTACATCAGAAAGATCATACACCATGACCAAGTAGGATTTATCCCAGGAATGCAAGGATGGTTCAATATCCGCAAATCAATAAATGTGATACATCACATAAACAAATTGAGAGATAAAAATCACATAGTCATATCAATTGATGCAGAAAAAGCATTTGACAAAATCCAACACCCTTTCTTGATAAAAACTCTCAACAAGGTGGGAATAGAAGGATCATACCTCAACATAATAAAAGCTATATATGATAAACCCACAGCTAACATCATACTCAATGGGCAAAAACTAAAACCATTTCCCCTAAGAACAGGAACAAGACAGGGATGCCCACTCTCACCACTCCTGTTTGACATAGTACTGGAAGTATTAGCCACTGCAATTAGACAAGAAGAAGAAATAAAAGGCATCCAAATTGGAAAAGAAGAAGTAAAGCTGTCCTTATTTGCAGATGACATGATATTGTACATAAAAAACCCGAAAGACTCCATCAAAAAACTAACAGACTTAATAAATGAATTCGGCAATGTAGCAGGATACAAAATTAACGCCAAGAAATCTATGGCATTTCTATACACCAACAATGAACTTACAGAAAGAGAGACTAAAAAAGCAATCCCATTTTCCATCGCACCAAAAAAATTAAGATACTTAGGAATAAACCTAACCAAGGAGGTAAAAGACCTATATGCGGAAAACTACAGGACCCTGAAAAAAGAGATAGAGGAAGATATAAACAGATGGAAGAACATACCATGTTCATGGATTGGTAGAATCAACATCATTAAAATGTCCATACTACCCAAAGCAATCTATAGATTCAATGCACTCCCCATTAAAATACCAACGGCGTATTTCACAGACCTAGAAAGAACTCTCCAAAAATTCATCTGGAATAAAAAAAGACCCCGAATAGCCACAGCAATCCTGAGAAAGAAGAATAAAGTAGGAGGGATCTCAATACCAGATTTCAAGCTGTATTACAAAGCCACTGTCCTCAAAACAGCCTGGTACTGGCACAAGAACAGACATATAGATCAATGGAACAGAATAGAGAATCCAGATATCGACCCAAACCAATATGCGCATTTAATATTTGACAAAGGAGGCATGAGCATACAATGGAGTCAAGACAGTCTCTTTAATAAATGGTGTTGGGAAAATTGGACAGATACATGCAAAAAAATGAAACTAGATCACCAACTTACACCATACACAAAAATAAACTCAAAATGGGTACAGGACTTAAATATAAGACGGGAGACCATAAAAATACTAGAGGAATCCACAGGCAGCAAAATCTCAGACATATGCCAAAAGAACTTTTTCAGTGATACTGCCCCTAGGGCAATGGAAGCCAAACAGAAAATAAACAAATGGGACTACATCAAAATAAAAAGCTTTTGCACAGCAAAAGAAACCATCAACAAAACAACAAGAAACCCCACTGTATGGGAGAACATATTTGCAAATGGTATCACTGATAAAGGTTTAATTTCCAACATCTGCAGGCAGCTTATACAACTTAATAAAAGGAAGATAAAGGATCCAATAAAAAAATGGGCAACGGACCTAAATAGAATCTTCTCGAAAGAAGACAGAAGGAAGGCCAAGAGACACATGAAAACATGCTCAAAGTCACTAATTATCCGAGAGATGCAAATCAAAACAACAATGCGATACCATCTCACACCTGTCAGAATGGCTATCATCAACAAATCAACAAACGACAAGTGTTGGCGAGGATGCGGAGAAAAAGGAACCCTCGTGCACTGCTGGTGGGAATGCAGACTGGTGCAGCCACTGTGGAGAACAGTATGGAGTTTCCTCAAAAAACTGAAAATGGAACTCCCATTTGACCCAGTAATCCCACTCCTAGGAATATATCCTAAGAAACCAGAAACACCAATCAGAAAGGATATATGCACCCCTATGTTCATAGCAGCACAATTTACAATAGCTAAGATTTGGAAACAGCCTAGGTGCCCATCAGCAGATGACTGGATCAGAAAACTATGGTACATCTACACAATGGAATACTATGCTGCCGTAAAAAAGAAGGAATTACTACCATTTGTAGGCACTTGGATGGAATTAGAGAACATTATGCTAAGCGAAATAAGCCAGTCAATGAAAGAAAAATACCACATGATCCCACTCATTTGGGGATAATGAAAAACATTATAAACTGATGAACAAAAAGATAGTTACAGAGGCAGTAAAACATCAAACAGACTGTCAAATTACAGTGGTAAGGTTAGGGAGAGGTGGGGGAAATAAGAGATCAACTGAAGGACTTATATGCATGTATATAAGACTAACCAACGGATGCAAAACATTGGGGGGTGAGGGCATGTATGGGAGTGGGGTGGGGGGGCAATGGTAAGATATGTACACATATAATACCTTAATAAAAATTTGAAAAAAAAAAAAAAATATATAAATTATATAACATATAATCCAATCAATATTTAGTAATTTGAAGTATACAGATAATTATAATTGATTACATCTACAGATTTTTGTGTACAAAAAAAATTAAATATCTTACGTCTAGTGTTTTCCAATAGAAGTTGTATATCTATAGCAGTCGGCAAAGATGTACAGTATTTGGTAATCTTTCCATTCAGTTAAATTAATAAAAGTTCTCTCTCTAATGTTTTTCAAAGTATAAGCATGTGCTTACTTTGAAAGATACTTAATACTAAAATCAACTGAAGTAAAGAACAGTTGACTCTGTGCTCTAGTTCTGTGTGTGTGTGTGTGTGTGTGTGTGTGTGTGTGTAAGGTTTTCCTTTTAAACAAGTCTAGACTATATAATGAACATTACCTCTAATGTTTCAGGCATAAAACCTGATATACTGAAATGGTCATTGCTCTCTTTATAATTCTAATTAGACAAGGGGCTGCCAGATGTTCTGATTATCATAAGGCCTCCCCAGGTTACAATATTCTCTGAGGTGTTCTGATTCTATAGCAGTGTTAACACCTATCCTGTGCAGAAGCACATTTCCCACTCCCTGTTAAAAGCATACAATTAGCTTTCTTCATGATTCTAATTTCATTTTCAGAGAGGCAGTGCACAATTCTCTTTGTCCTTCTAGGTGTAATCATTGTTCTACTGAATTTCTTTTCCCCTTTATTGGGTGTTGCTCCTTCTGTATTTACAACTTGTGTGCCTATTTTTTTTTGAAACAAATGATGAACAAATACCCACAGAGAAGTCTTTTTACAATGTCATTAGGTAGACTGATGGAAAAGTGGATTGATGGATAGCATTTCCAGTTCTTAGTGCAAAGAACCCAAGCTTACATCTTAAGTTGCAATCACATATTTTTCTAAGATGGATTCTAGAAACTTTGCTGTTAGACATATATGTTTTTATTAGCTGTTCCAATGAACAAAAAACTATGATAGGAGTGAATTTTCTTAACAGGATAAGCTTTTTTCCCTCTCTTTTTCTATCTCAATTGCCTTTCTTTTCTTTTTCCCTATAGATGAGGACTTTGGAGTAAAGCACCAAAAATGCTGATGTAACAAGAAGAAATATGCAAGCTTCTGAGAATAGAACACATCTTTGCTG
Organism: Plecotus auritus; assembly: GCF_963455305.1. Lineage (NCBI taxonomy): Eukaryota > Metazoa > Chordata > Mammalia > Chiroptera > Vespertilionidae > Plecotus > Plecotus auritus. The sequence goes on from NC_137775.1 coordinate 153,491,994, forward strand.
TATACTTGTAGCTTGAAATCACAGATTATAAGGCTACATTACTTCTCAATTTCACCCCATTACAATAATCACATCATCTCTGGCCACTCCTCACTTCTCTGAATCAGCTCTATCTTTTCCCTTCTTTTAGATTCCCAAACTGTACATTCAAATATGTTGCTGCATCTGGCATGCAATAATCACAATGCCAATGTAGCAAAGTCATGCTATGCACATCAAGTCCTAAACAGAATCTTCCCTTTCAATTTGGGAAGTATCCTATCTGTATCAAAGAATAAAATTCTTTTTGAAATCCCCTTAATTCTTAATAGGTTCATTCTAAGGACAAATGAGAATGTCCTTTAATATATGATCTAGAAAAAACAAACAAACACCACACCGATTGAATCTTTTGTTCTATTTTGAAGTAGGAGGGTTTAAATAAAGAAGCTTTTTATTTTACGGTAATTTAAAACTACACTGAGAAGGGACCGTTGGAATAATTTTCCTCTAGTGTAGGTGATTTTTAACTCGAATGTCTTATTTTTTGAACTTTAGACTACAAAAGATCTACACTTATTATCCAATAGAACAATGTATAATATCATTCATAAGCCTGTACTGTCAAAGCATATTCAATCCAATCCCAGTTAGTAAAGCAATTTATTATTTTAGTTCCATTTACTTTAAATATTGTGCAACAGTTAAAAATTTTATGTTACTTAAAATGATCACTTTTCTCCATTGAAGTAGTCATTTCTGAATTTGCTAATTTCAATACCAACTGATTTTTAGCACCTTAAAATGTAGATTATGTCTTTTGAGAACTTAGAAATTTATTGTAATCTCATTCCTCTATTTATAGAATGAGAAATATACTTTACTCATAGACATCTAATTCCTATTAATCAGTCATAAAGCTTTTATTATTGAGCATATCTGTACCTAACAGTATCCTTGTACTGTGTCAGCTTAAATAAAAAAAAAATAAATTAGAACATTGTCCATCACCTCAAAGCACTTGTAACTAATAATAATAAGTAGTTAACATTTATTGAAGCTTGAGTAGCTATATTAATTTCAGACACAGCAGGCTTCAGAACAAGGAAAATTGTCATAAATAAATAGGGAATTCATAAATGATATAAGGGTCAATTCTCAAAAAAACCCCACCCAAAATAATCCTAAACATATGTGTGCCTAATAAAAAAACATTAAAAAATAGAAAGCAAGTAATAGCAGAATTGAAAGGAGAAACAAACACCCACTCTTACAGGTGGAGACTACTAATCCCTCTACCAATAACTGAGAAATCAAGCAGGCAGAAAATCAGTAAAGATACACTGGACTTAAATAGCAACATCAATCAATTTGACCCAAATGACATTTATAGAATAATATATCCAGCAACAGTAGAATACAGCATTTCTCAAGCTCACATGGAATATTCACAAAGACAGATCAAGTTACAGATTATAACCCCTCCCCCCTTTAACAAATTCAAAATCATAGAAAGCATACAAAGTGTGTTCTCAAACCACAGTGAAATTAAATTAGGTATCAATAGCAAAATATGCTATAAAATCCCCAAATATTTGGACATTAAACATTAACATTGCTAAATAACACATGTCAAAGAAGTCTCAAGATAAATTTAAAAATATTTTGAACTAAATGAAAATGAGAATTCAACTTATCAAATTTTGTGGGACAAAGTGAGACAAGTCTTTAGAGAAAAAATTATTGTAATAAATGTATATATCTGAAAACATGTCTGGCATTTTCAATATAAGCATGTTTGCCATTCACCTTATTGCTGCAAACATTTTTACCACACAACTAACTGGCCATAAGGCAATTTGACCATACAAGATAAAATAACAACAAGAAAAAGGGACACTAAAAAGAGATATAATAAAACATGAAAAATAATAAAATTAAGATACTTTATTGTAAAAAAGTAAAAATACATTGTCTTTGAGTAATGACAGCATCACTGGGAGTGAGAAGACCAATTGGTTTCTCCCCTTAAAGTTATAACAAGAGGGACAACTATAATTCTAACTAAAAAGGTAGCTCAGGACGGGAGGAAACCAAGATGGTGGCATAGGTAAACACCTAAACTGCTGCCTCGCACAACAATATCAAAACTACAACTAAAAGACAAAAGACACCATCCAGAACCACAGGAAAGCTTGCTGAGTGGAAATTCTACAACTAGAAGAAAAGAGGAAAGCACATTGAGACTCAGAGGAGCTGCAAAAGGCTGAGATACGGAGACTCGCACGCGGAGAGGACGGGTGGCTGTGTGCATGGGGGGCTGAGTGCGTGGCTGGCTTTCTAAAGCGGGAGGGAGAAGGAAGCTCCTGACTGCACTGAACTCCAGTCCCGGGTGAGACGCTGGGAAACCAGACTCATTCGGGGGGGAGGGGGGTGGAATCTGGACTGTCAGGAAAAGAGAAAGCACACTGAGACTCGGGAGCTGCAGAAGTCAGAGGTCCGGAGGCGTGCGCGTGCTGCCTGCTGAACGCAAGGGAGGCTGAGTGCGTGGCTGGCTTTCTAAAGCAGGGAGGGAGACAGAAGCTCCCGACTGCACTGAACTCCAGTTCCGGGCAACTTTCTGGGAACCCCGATTCATTTGGGGAGAAACTGGACTGTCTGGCAGCAGGTGAAACTCGAGGGCGGCTTTCTCTCGGAGGTGCTTGCAGCGATTACCGAGGGACACTGAGACCCAGGGGCCTCATAGGGCAGGGCTGATGGGAAACCAAGGCTGTCTGCTCCGCCCTGAGACTCCGCCCCATCCAAGCTGAGCACAGAGGCTTTTGCAATTTTGCAAGTCTTGTCTCATAAGAGTGTCTCCAGCACAGAAGTGTTCCCAGCGTAGACACAGCTGATCCTCACAGCCAATTGGCCTGGAGGTCAATTCCTCCCAGTGATACCAACAACAATCAAGACTTAACTACAACAAGGCTGAGCACACAGTCCACAAAGGGGTGCACCAAGAGTGTCCACTTCAGGTAACTGGGGAGGCTGAGCCACTGTGCCCTAGAGGACACCTACCACACAAAGCTACTCTACCAACTCAGGGAAGCAACAAAAATGCGGAGACAAAGAAACAGATCACAAATGAAAGAAATAGAGGAAAACAAATGACTGGATATAGAATTCAAAACCACGGTTATAAGGTTTTTCAAGAATTTCCTAGAAAAGGCCAATAAATTTAGCGAGACCCTCGAAGATATGAAAAAGGACCAACTAGAAATTAAACATACACTGACTGAAATAAAAAATATTATACAGAGACCTAACAGCAGACTAGAGGACCACAACAATCAAGTCAAAAAGTTGAAATACAAAGAAGCAAAAAACACTCAGCCAGAAAAGCAAAAAGAAAAAAGAATCCAAAAATTTGAAGATAGTGTAAGGAGCCTCTGGGACAACCTCAATTGTACCAACATCAGAATTATGGGGGTGCCAGAAGAAGACAGAGAGCAAGATACTGAAAACCTATTTGAAGAAATAATGACTGAAAACTTCCCCCACCTGGTGAAAGAAATAGACTTACAAGTCCAGGAAGTGCACAGGACCCCAAACAAAAGGAATCCAAAGAGGACCACACCAAGACACATCATAATTAAAATGCCAAGAGCAAAAGACAAAGAGAGAATATTAAAAGCAGCAAGAGAAAAACAGTTAGTTACCTACAAGGGAGCACCCATACGATTGTCAGCTGATTTCTCAACAGAAACTATGCAGGCCAGACGGGATTGGCAAGAAATATTCAAAGTGATGAATAGCAAGAACCTACAACCAAAATTACTCTACCCAACAAAGCTATCATTCAGAATGGAAGGTCAGATAAAGAGCTTCACAGATAAGAAAAAGCTAAAGGAGTTCATCACCACCAAATCAGTATTATATGAAATGCTGAAAGGTATTCTTTAAGAAGAGGAAGAAGAAGAAAAAGGTAAAGATAAAAATTATGAACAACAAATACATGTCTATCAAGTGAATCTAAAAATCAAGTGAATAAAAAATCTGATGAACAGATTAAACTGGTGAATATAATAGAATCAGGGACATAGAAAGGGAGTGGACTGACAATTCTGGGGTGGGCGGGAAAGGGGTGTGGGAGGTACGGGAAGAGAATGGACAAAAAGTATACATCTATGGATGAGGACGGGGTGGGGGAGGTAAGGACAGAGAGTGGGGTGGGAACTGGGTGGAAGGGAGCTATGGGGGAAAAAAAGAGGAACAATTGTAATAATCTGAACAATAAAGATTTATTAAATTAAAAAAAAGGTAGTTCAGAAAGAAAATAAAAAGTCTCCAGAATCCAATCTCAAAGACATAAAAGACTGTGATTTAAATGACAAAGAATTCAAGATTGCAGTTTAAAAAAGATATTTCTCCCTTTTTTATTACATTTACTGGGGTGTTTGGTTAGTAAGATTATATAGGTTTCAAGTATAGATTTCTATGTTACATATTCTGTATATTGCATTGTGTGCCCACCACCCACAATCAAATCTTCTGTCACCATATATTTTGCTCCCTTTACTCTTTAACTCCATCCCCTTTTCCCTGGTAACCACCATATAGTTGTTTGTGTCTATGGGTTTCAGTTTTATATCCCACATATGAGTGAAATAATATAGTTCTTAACTTTTTGCTTAGTATAATATTATCAAAGTCCACCCAAGTTGTTGAAAATAGTAGTATTTCATCATTTCTTATGGCTGAGTAGTATTCCATAGTATATATGTACCACATCTTCTTTATCCAATCATCTATCAAAGGACTGTTTCCATGTCTTGGCCACCATGAATAGTGCTGCAATGAACTTTGGGGTGCATATATCATTGTGAATATATGTTTTCAAGTTTTTCAGGTAGATACCCAGAAGAGGGATTGCTGGGTCATACGGTAACTCAATTCTTAATTTTTTTAGGAACAGTCATGCTGTTTTCCATAGTAGTTGTACCAGTTTACATTCCCACCAACAATGAATGAGAGTTCATTTTTCTCCACAACCTCTCTAATGATTGTTTTTTAACTTATCTTGTTGATATAGCCATTCTAACAGGTGTGAGGTAGTATCTCATTATAGTTTTGATTTTCATTTCCCTAAAGTGAAGTTGAACATCTTTTTATATATCTGTTGGACAATTGAATGTCTTCTTAGGAGAAGTGTCTGTTCAGGTCCTCTGCCCATTTTTTAAATGGATTGTTTGTTTGGTGTTAAGTTGTAGAGTTCTTTATATATTTTGGATATTAACCCCTTGTCAGATCATTGTACATTTGGTTGGATGACTTTTGTTGTGTTGGTGGTTTCTTTTGCTGTACAGAAGCCTTTTTGTTTGCTATAGTTCCCATCCATTTCTTTTTGCCTTTACTTCTATTGCCTTTGTGGTCAAAATCTTCTCTGAGACCAAGCCCCATGAGTTTAGGATCTATGCTTTCTTCCATGTAATTTATTGTTTTAGATCTTATAGTTAGGTCTTTGATTGATTTTGAATTATTATTTTTTTTTAAATTGGGACACACTGTAATCTAGTTTCATCTTTTGCATGTGGCTTTCTAATTTCCCCAGCACCATTTAGTGAAGAGGCTCTTTTTCCTTCCATTGTGTGTTTTGGCTCTTTTGTAAAAAAAAAATTTGCCCATATACACATGGTGCTATTTATAGGCTTTCAATCCATTCTATTGGTCTGTGTGTCTGTTTTTAAATACAATACTGATTTGATTATCATTGCTCTGTAGTATAAATTTTTACATTGAATTTATTGTGGTGACATTGGTTCACCAAACCACATAGGTTTCACAGGCACAACCTAATAAAACATCTGCACACTGCATCATATACTCATTACCCCAAGCTAAGTCTCTTTCTGTCCCGATCCCCCACTTTGCTCACCTCCACCTGCCCCCCACCCCCTTTTCCCCTTGGCTGTTCCACACTGTTGTCTTTGTCTATGTCAGTGGTCAGCAAACTGCGGCTCGCGAGCCACATGCGGCTCTTTGGCCCCTTGAGTTTTTAGCAAAGGCCAGCTTAGGAGGACCCTAATTAAGTTAATAACAATGTACCTACCTATATAGTTTAAGTTTAAAAAATTTGGCTCTCAAAAGAAATTTCAATCGTTGTACTGTTGATATTTGGCTCTGTTGACTAATGAGTTTGCTGACCACTGGTCTATGTGTTTTATATATGTGCTTAATCCCTTCACCTTCTTTCATTCAGAACCCTAATCCCCCTACCCTCTAACAGCTGTCAGTCTGTTCCATGTATCCAAGCCTATGGGATTGAATGATTGTTGTGAATGGATGAAGATAACCGACAGACAACCATGATGGGCCCCAGGCAATCTTTCAGCTAAAATAGTCACTTGCAAATCCAGAGCCAACAAGTCACAGACACTATGATTCCCCTGAGTGTATTCTCCTGGCTCTGCTTCTAATCTTGATGACTGGCTTTTGTGATGACTTTAATTTATTCACTTTGATAGGCTGAATAACTCAACTCCCTCCTTCCAAAAATATCCACATCCTAATCTCCAAAACCTGTGATTATCTCAGCTCATTTGCAAAAAGAACTTGCATATGTTACTGATTATATTAAGGCTCTTGAGATGGGGATATTATCCTAGATTATTTGGATGGGCTCAACCACATGAGTCTTATAAGAGAAATACAGGCGTGTCAGAACCAGCGATGATGATACTATGCTTCTGGATTTGAAGACGAAGAAAGAGACCCTGAACTAATGAATGAAAGTGTCCTTTAGAAACTGGAAAAGAGAAGGAATGGTTTCTCCCTCATATCATCTGGAGAGAGTGCAGCCCCACCCAAACCATGATTTCCACCAAATAAAGCCATTTCAGACTTCTGACTGCCAGAAATACAAAGATAATAAATTGATGTTGTTTAAGGCATTAAGTCTGTGGTAATTTGTTACAGGAGCAATAGAAAAATAATAACCTAACAAACCTTAGGCTGCTGTTTAGGCTCATCCTTGCTCTCCCAACTCACTTGTAGCCATGCTTATTTCAAAAAATCACTTAACTTACTCCTGTTATTACAATTTGCTCCCATAATTTACCCAACTTTCTAAGACAATGTCTTACTTTTATTTTCAATTTTATTTCATGTGTTATTTTTCCCCTTTTGTTTGGCTAAAACTCCAATTCTACATTCTCTGCAGAGGTAAAGTCTATGGAGGAAAACTTGATTCTCTAGTGAAAATCATGCCTTTAAATTTTTATATTTTTAAAAGCTCATTAGTGAACAAATGATATCAATTAGAAAGGTAATAAACCTTTCTATATGAGAATATGACAGCTTCAGTAAGCATTTGAAGTTACTAAGTGAATAATTACTAATTGAAAATTATTAAATTAAATATTTGCTCTCTCTATACTTCATATGTATTTTTATATTTCTTTTTTCAAATATTTAATAATTAAATACATGTATGTCAGAAATTAATATTTAAAGAGTATAATTTTTGCATTTGTTCATTGTTTGAAGGTCAAAACAACTTTTTCTTTAATGTTACATTTTTATATAAGATTTATAAGTTTTACAAGGAGCAAGTGAATATATTTATGATATCATTTAGACTTTATGAACTCACATATATATATATAAAATATATTTTATACATATTAGAAGTACAAAATAGCTCCATCATTTAGGATTGACTCATAAAATGATTATTTCTCTGCAGTAAAATAATGTACCTTTCAAATTTCAGAGAACAAATACACAGTACTAGCATTTTGAAATTCTGAAATCCTTTCATATGGAGACAGTTATTGCTTCCTTTATGCAATTTTCTAAACAATATATTTCTACACTTGCAAATACTTATTCTTTAGAAACATAACAATCACTATTCTCAGAAATAAATGAAGGTAGCAATTACCTCAATCATTATTCCCAATTACTTTGGGAATTATAATGCTGTGCTGTTAGTTTTATTATTACTTCAGTATATTTCTCTATGTTTATTAATTTGTGTAGCTACTAGCAGTATCAAATGCTTTTAACTTAGTAGACTGAAATATATGGTTCAGAAGAATTCTCACTTGGAGGAAATTATTTTTGATCTACAGATAATCCTGAAAAGAAAATATTTATAGTATTCAATTCCAGTGTTTGAGTTGTTTTATTGATGTCCTATCGACAACAACAAAGAGATAAATCAGGCAATAAAGTAGCAACTAACTATGGGAAATGTAGGCTTTCACTATTTCAGGAAATTTATCTGTATAACTCAGGCAGTAAAAGTGTCCCTTTCCTTTTGGCAAGCTTATTTCATTAATATTATTATTATTACTTTACCATGGCTCACTAGTAAGTCACTTAACTTTGTTTAAACTAAGGTTAAACTTTTTAATACTCATTTGATGCACACTGAAGTGGTTTTGCCTGTAGCAATAGGAGACCCTATATAATTCTATACTTAATCACAGTGTCCCTAAATAGAATATTAATCATTTAAATCATGGCAGAATAATTAGGAGAGGCTATGACAGCTTGTTGGATATGTATTTACTTTTAACTTAACTGTGATTGTAGAACAGTTAATCATTGTATATAGCAAGGTCATCTTGTTAATTCAATTGCATACGTATGTGAAGATACCCTTGCAGAAGACTCCAGGTATGGTTTTCCATGCAATTCAATTAGTCCTTAGTGATGGCAGTAGCATTTTACCCAGATTGTATTTTGGCACAAGCCAGCAGTTATTGCACCATGTTTATAAATTGTGTGATGCACATCAGAGAACTTTTACAAAGAAAAATAAAGACTTACTCATTTTAAGAAACCAAGACTGAAGCAACACTTCGCACTTAAACAACATTTTTCATTTTTAAATTACTTTTGTATAAATACTAGTTAATCCTAACATTACCATGAAAAAAGTATATAAAATGATAATTTTTAGGTAGAAAGAGTATGATGTTTTCATTTTTCTATCTCTTACTCTATTTATCATATATCTATTTAAAAATCAGATTTTCTTTAAGTAAACACAGGGACAACTAAACAACACAATACCCTCAGAACTCAGATTTGGTGTATTTGAAGATCATCCATGGAAGATTGGTCCACTCCTTCTCCATGAAACCCATCATACTGTTTGTTATACCTCTTGCCCATTCCAAACAATTATTCCTTTTCAGTCTAGTCCCTAGAGCTTAAGAAAGTGAAAGTCCTATAATTCTCTTATTGTAGAAATGAACATACTAAGGTCAAGAGAGTTAAAGTGATTTAGCAAAAAGCCATGGAATCAGCCCTAAATCCTATGTGCATACAAATCTCATACTGTCTGTCTTCTACCATAGAACTGGCTACCACATTCCACAATGGGATTTTACTGATTTTTATTTCCTCTAATTTTGTCACTTGCTCACCTATTAGTTAATACCTCCCTGTGCCTTTTTTTTTTTACTTCTGTGATACAAAGATAATAAAAAACACACTCACCTGTGAGTAGTGAGGAGTCAGAGAGGAGAGAGGATGTCTAAAGCAGGGTCAGTCTTTCCAGGCTGAGGATTATGAACAAGCAGGTGAGAGAGCAAGAAATTAAGGAGCAGTCCTGAAGTCTGGAACATTTACTATTAAACTGAAACAACTCTTGAAGTGGAACCTTGGAGGGCACTGAATTTCATAAGGAAGGTCAACACAATTTGTGTGGGGAATGAAAAATGTGGCACTTTTTCTAAAAAGGCAAGGAGTTGAAATTTTATTGTATAACTTCACATGGCTTCATGACTTTAGGCAATGGAGAGTGAGAATAATATTAATGAGTTGGAAAGAAGTATAGATATAGGTATGCTAATGAATACAATTTTAATTGCTAAAATCTTTCAGGCACTAATTTATTTCAGAGAATATAATCTACTTAAAATGACAATTATGTCAATTTAACAACATTAATGCAGCCAAAATATGACAACTTAAAGCTGATTATGTTTCATACATGTTGATAACTCCGCTTTCTCTGCATGGAGTCTAATTGAAAAATGATTATCTTATTTTCAAGGTTTATCTTTAACTAGAGAATAAAGGACGATGTGGTACTTTTGTTCCATCCACAATGAACCAACAGTCTGAGTCACAGATTTATCTAAGTGATTAAAGTAATCAAGTTCAAGCTACAAACTAGATAAAAATTTTATAGAACTCTATAGAATCTTTATTCTCTCCTCTTCTTACCCATTAATCATGTCTGAAAGTCTCTTCTGTAGAAAATAGAATAGTAATATGAATTTTATTAAAGGCAGTTTCACTTTATTATTTTTAATAAAAGAAACAACCAGCATGCCAAGTTGAAGCATTGATGAACCTTGCAATGATATGCTTTATATGGACTCTTCTCCTTTACTTTGACATATACACACATGGCAAAAGAAAAACTGTTTTCACGAACTGGGCAAGGAGTTAACATATTTTGTCCGAGGATTCCCTTTCATAGAAGGACCCTTTAGTTTCTCATAGTTAAAATTCTATTCTAAGCTGTGATATAACACATGCTGAACTTCCAGATTTTAATGGAATATTCAATATTACAAGTTTTGATCTGGCTTATTTAGATCCAATGGAGTCCAAGACAGTCTCTATTTTTTTGATGGGTATACCAACTGGAATATATGGCCATTAAATTTACTATAACAAGGGAAGAGAAATGGAGTAAGGGAAGCAGCTCATATTTTTCTCAGTCACATTCATTGTCCTTATGGACAATGGTTCCAAACCAACAAAGAAGGCTACAAAACACAGAGAAAAACCAAATATTCCTTGAACTCTACATAAGCTCTGCCACAATATAAATTTGATTATTTCCAAGAAATTCCAACCAAACAAAAAGGTGATTTAATTAAGTCTGGATAGTTTTTATTTCAGGTGGGCATAATTTTAAACAACACAAAAACCAGTAATATATCTGCTAATATACAAAAGCCTAGGAAAAAGCAACTATTGCAAAATGAAAAGTTTATTTTGTTTACTTTCTCTTAAACTTGCAATTAAACCCATTAATTAAAGTCCGGTGTTGGTTTGTATTTCCCTAATGTTTAATTGATCTTCTATAAACTTGGCTAGAATGGTAGAAAGAGGACAGTCGATAGACTTGGACAAAATTTTACAACTTGTTAATATTTCAGCGGTTGCAGAAAACATTCTTTATTTGCTGTGGAATCTCTACTACTCCATGGCTGTAAATGAAGTGACCACCATGAAATCACAGTTCGAGGGAGGTAAACAGATTTTCACTCAGGATGGCTTTTTTGAGTCAGCCTCCAAGTACACAATTAAAGCCAAGATGTGGAAAAGGATGAATTAGAGACAGAAGGAATTGTAACATAAAAGGTCTTGGTAGACAAATGACAACACAGAGTAATTGATCTGGATCAAAGTGAATTAACAATCTACTTTCAAGGTTTAAAATAAACAACAGAAAAAAATAATTCTCTAACCCTGTGAAAATCTATGGGCATTGGTGCTTTGTATATTTTCAGTTGCAACTATGTCCAGTATAAGTATGCATAAACATCTGAATGGAAGCTATCCTAGTGGAAAAAAGAGGCTGAACATTTTATTTCATTGACTAAATGTCCAGATTAATTGCATCACCACTAATTACATTGTTTAATGGTATTAGTTTTGCTGTTCCTTTAAACTCTTCTATAAATAAAACTACCTTTACTCCAAAGAATTGGCTGTTAGATGAATTTCATTATGCTAATGAAGGCCTAACTACTTGTCATATTTTTATTATAGAAATATTTTGATTGTAATTATCTGTGATGTCTCATATACTAGTAGAAAAAGTACAAGGTTCTCAAGGGAAGTGTCTGATTTACTTGGCTGCTGCTGAATTAAGTTCACTAAACATTTTATTTAGCAGGGTTGATGGAAGACATAATAGTGCAATGGGGCTAGAAAGAAAAGAAAATTCTAGAGATATATCTTTCAAAATGTTACAGGTTATGAATTTGAGATTGATCTCAGTATCCATGATTTTGAATAAAAATCTTAACATGTAATTGGTTCTGAATGTATCTGTTCATCCTTCCATGTAATCTCAAGAGCAAGAACTCCAACACCTGTGTCCTAAATTCCATGCATTATCTCATTCTAGGAGATGTTTGTGCTATACCTCAAATCCTTTCCTCTGCCTTAAATATACATGGGATAAGGTGGGGTGGAGCATTGTAATTTTGAGTAGTTGGTGACGGCCTTGTCAAATACAACGATTTCCAGCCTACCCACTCTACTCTCACTCACCCCAGTTTGCACAGATCCAAATAGTAACCACAAAATATTTTACCTGGGCTTGCCTTTCTCACTCCACTCTGTGCCCTGCCCTATCTATCTATCTATCTATCTATCTATCTATCTATCTATCATCTATCTATCGATCATCTATCTAATCTATATAGCATCTTCTAGAGACATTTTTACCTGCTCTTGAAGTTGAAGTATATCTGGACATGCCACATATTTCTCCTCATTCTTTCATCCATTCATCTATTCATCCATCCATCCATCCATCCATCCATCCATCCGTCCAGCCATTAAATTTTTATTGAACAATGGGCAAACTGGATTGAATCCCAGCAGTTTCACCAAGTTATAAAATCTAGTCCCTAATTTTGAAAGCCTGGAGAATGACTTTGGTCAGTATCAAGGGAGATCAAGCATTGATAACACACATAGTACCCAAAAGCACATGGGAAACCCAATTATACATTTTCAATGGAAAATTATTCTCACATGGTCTAGAATATCACGTCTCCCTAATAAATATATCAGTCTATACAATCAGGCAAAGCTCCATGAGAAAATGTATCTCACACAGACCGATTTGTGATAAAATATAGTCTTAAGGAGAGAAGCTACACAAATTGATTTTAATGACGTCAGATACCTCAAGACACATTTTACATTGGTGTTGGGGTAAAGCTTGTGAAACTGAGTGGCTGTCACTTAGTCTATTGTTATCACTCTCCCTATTAGGACATCTTTGTCATTGTGACCAGGAAGATTAATGTTCAGTGGTTGTGATTTTTCTCTTCTCAGTACTTGGCAAGGTCACTTCCCACCTACCCTTAACTACTTGACCCTTCTCTGCTATGCATCTTTGACATATCCTGATACACTCTTTACATTCTTTCAATACAGTGATGGTTCTCAATGGGGAATATTTTTGCTTTACAAGGGATAGTTAGCAATGTTTGGAGACATTTATGGTTTTGATAATTTGAAGTGCAACTAGCATCTTGTGGCTAAGAGCCATGGATGTTGCTAAACATTCTACAAAACACAGTATAGTGCCCACAATGAAGAATTATCCACCCCAAAATATCAATAGTGCCAGGATTGAGAAACCATGCTCTAGAGATCTTACGGTATGGTCAACTGTTTACAGTGTAGTTTTGGTTCCTAGGAGTTATTCTGAATCTTAACAGTGACTCTACCAATCACATTTTCTCCCATTAAGTGTAGATCTCAAGTTTAAATAGCAACACAGTAATGTTTTTTTCCCTTTCCAAGTACTTGACAACAACTCACTATATTCACAGGTACTGACAAGTACTATTACATCCATCTTCCTAAAATACAAGTCTGTGCTTTAACCAGCCCTTATAGAGATTTTTACAGTAATAGTCAAATTTATTGAACATTTAATTTATGCAAAGCACTTTTCTGACCATCTTAATTCATTTAATTTTCACAATATTTTTATGAGGTAAGAACTATTTTATCTCCATATTACAAATGAGAAACTGAGTCACAGATAAACTAGCTATTTAAACACAGGCAGTCCTCAGGTTATGTCGGACTCGATGTACATCATTCTGTGGTTATGTCACCATCTCCCATTTACAGTATTTATAAAAAAAAAAGTTCCATTATTTCGACGTATGTACATATGTGCTTTATGTTTTTTATTATTTATTTACCACAAGTAAAGGTCAGGAATTGTTATCTTTCTTTTACATTTTTTTTACTGTTTCACTTCATTACTGCAGTGTATGTGCTCCATGTGAGTGATGTAGGTGCTTATGTAGGTTCCGACTTATGGCGAAAATCACATTCCATCACGCTGTAGGAATGGATCTCCGATGTAACCCGAGGACCTACTGTGTAAGTTTTTTTTGTCAAGAGAGAAAAACTGTCTAAAGTTCAACTCTGGCTCTTTCAATTATCTATATACTAGAGGCCCGATGCATGAAATTTGTTCAAGAGTAGGCATTCTTTCCCCCGGCTACCGGTACCGGCTTCCCTCTGGCACCCAGGACCCAGGCTTCCCTCACAGCCCCAGCTTTGTCCGGAAGGTCATCTGGAAGGATGTCCGGAGGGATGTCTGGTCTAATTAGCATATTACACTTTTATTATTATAGATATAAAAGCCTAAGCGACCATCTGACCGTTTGACCATCCGACTGGTAGCTATGATGTGCACTGACCACCAGGGGGGCAGATGCTCAATTCAGGAGCTGCTGAATGACAACAACTTCACAGAGTGCCCTCTCGCACTCCGGGACTCCTCAGGGGATGTCAGACTGCCAGTTTTGGCCCGATTCCCACAGGCCAGGTCAAGGGACCCCACCTGCCAGAGGGACCCGCTCACTCTGCACATGCCCTTCAAGCCCAGGCACCACTCCAGGTGCACCTGGCCAGGGAGGGAATGTGGAAGGTTGGCTCCAGGACATATCTGGCCGTCTCGCCCAGTCCTGCCCTGCCAGCCTCCTTCTAACTAATTTCCTTTCAATGTGCACGAATCCATGCACTGGGCCTCTAGTAAGTTAACAATCCTAGGCTAGTGACTTGCTGAGTCTCATTTCCCTCCTTCTTAATAATGAAGAGAGCATTCATGGACCAATAGACCATGTGCTTGATATAACTCTAGGCTTCCTGGAAATATAAGCAGGGATGGACTATCACAATAGATCCTAACTACTTTAGACTATTTATTACCAGATTTCCACTGAAGAAGTCATAGATTAATTGTTCAGAGATTCTGGAAGATGCAGATTTATTCTAGGGTCAAAAATATGTGTCTCTAGCTAGTAAATGTGCCTAAGTTTACCAATACATTGTTCTTCGGGGATTGTCATGATTTTTTCCTTTCATTCTTATTTCTTTTTTCTTCTTATTCTCCTACCAACTCATAAGAAATCTGAAGTGTGAATATATATTACAGCAGGTATGAACAGAGTTTGCAAAACTGGGTTTATATTGCTCAATTAAGTTCAGTTTTCTTGGTCTATATCTTAGTCAAGTCTTACCATTGATTGATTATTGTTAGATGAACTCAGTCTACTAATAATTAATCATATCCAAAAGTCTTCTTAACTTTGACAGGGTAGTTATGTTACCTTCATTACTTGTATATATTTTGTTTATTCATGGTAAAAATCAGAAGAGTGATATTTGTTTACTAGATTTGAACTTGAGTAAGGATAAATCTCCAGAATAAAGAATCCAAGTTTTGTTTTTTTACTTTAAATATATTTTTTAAATTTCTCAATTATAGTTAACATACAATATTATATTAATTTAAGGTGTACAACCCAGTGATTACACATTATATAACTTATCACTGATAAATCTAGTACTCATCTGACACCACATATAATTATTACAATATTAGTGACTATATTCACTATGGTATATTTTACATAACTGTGTTGAGGTTTATGAGTTCTTTTATATTTTGGGTATTAACCCTTTGGTAGAGCTGTTGCTTACTAATATCATCTTTCATTCTGTTAGTTGCCTTTTTGTTTTGTTGTCAGTTTCTTTTGATGTGCAGCAACTTTTTCTTTAAATCCTCACCCGAGGATATGTTTATTGATTTTTTTAGAGAGAGAAGAAGGGGGAAAGAGAGGACGGGGGGGGTGGGGTGGGGGCGGGAGGGAGAGCGCGCATGTGAGAGAAACATTGATGTGAAAGAGAAACACTGCTGGGCAGAAAAATAGTTTTTCTACCCCTGCTATAAATGAATTATTAGGAGCTTGAGTAGAAAAAGTAAAAACATTACTTAAAAATGCACTGTAAATATTTTCACTAATAGCTGATAAAAATTCTTTATATTGTTAGTATTTGAGTATAAATCCATAGCATCAACAAGGAATATAAAAGTTAGAACAGTGTTTAAAAAGTAATAATTTTACTACACTGATACTTTATGCCTATTTTTTATTATAAAAATGAATGATGCCTAGAGGTGACATTTTCTTTCTGGGAGATGTGGTGGTTTCTGCAGGACAGTTCTACTGCCCATTCTCCAGATTCTTAAGTGTCAAGAGGCAACTGTGGTAATTGTAACCACAGTGGCAATTTCTAGTCCTGGCTTTGTGAATCATAGTTTCAGGCCTCAGAGGTAGCAGTTACCCTGGTAGGGCAGTTCTGTGTCATTTGAGTATTGTTCTTGAGTACCTGTTCTGTAAGCCTCTTGTCTACATTTTTCAGCAGTCTCTAAACAACTAATGTCCTAAATCTCTTCCTCCTCAAATACTTTGCATGGTTTTATTTCCTAGGCTGAACCCTGAATGACATATTACATACTATTTTGCTTTATGGAATGGAAAACCAACCAAAGAATTCTTTGACACTGAAAGCAACAAAAAGAGAAGGAAGCTGGACTGTCTACTCATTGCTTCCTTAATGGTTTTAGACACCCTATATCAAAGGTATATATTGACCTAAATACGTTGAGTCATAATTGGAGCATTTATCCAGGATCTTGGGAGGATATGTGAGCTGGGAGGGCACATTTGGACATTTAATTTCCACATGTTCCTGGAGAAGGGATCAGGCAAGTTGTGCCAAGTGTGTCACCAGAGAGCCAGTTGGAGGATTTGGGATCTGAGGAGCTGTCACTCTACTGGCCACAGTAACAGCAGTTAGTAGAGCACAAGTAATACTGAGATGGGAAAGTGGTGCTTCTTTGTAGCAGAAAAAGGGCCATTTTTCCCACTAAAATGTTATTCTGAAGTAAACAGTCCTGGTTACTTTCAGAGAAGAACAGGAAGAGGGCATGACACTTTTTGAATAATAGTAATCACCTATTGCCCTTGGTCTTTTTGGAGCCCTTGAAAGAATAATACCAGAGGTACTCCTGCAGAGCAGTTGTGGGATGAGTGTGTTAGTGGTATAATATAATTCACTATCCATTTTCATGACTTCTGTTAATGTATAGGAATATTAAATTAAAAATGTAGATATATATCCAAGCAGTCTTCTATGTTCTGGGGCTTCCCAAACATTGTTCAGAACTATTGGGACATCAGAGATATGATAACTAAGGAGATAACATAATATATCCAAAAATGGGTCTTGGCAGCAGACACACCTAGATACTTGAGTTCCTTGTCAAGTAGCTGTGGTCTGGAGAAGGATTCTTAACCTCTCTCAGCCAAAGTTTCTTGGTCTGAATATTAGGGACTATGACATATTTCTTAGAGAACTGAAAATGCAATGACATAATTATAGTCCTTGCATGTAGCTATTTGGTAACTGTTAATTCATTCCCTTTCCCTGTCACTCTCACACTGATCTGAAAAAGTAATCCTATCTAATAAAAGAGTAATATGCAAATTGATCATCACTCCAACACACAAGATGGCTGCCCCCATGTGGTCAAAGATGGCTGCCCCCATGTGGACACAAGATGGCCGCCACAAGATGGCCAGTAGAGGAGGGCAGTTGGGAGGGAACAGGCCTGCAAGGGAGGGGAGTTGGGGGCAATCAAGCCTGCTGGGGAGGGCAGTTAGGGGTGACCAGGCCTGCAGGGGAGGGCAGTTAGGGGCAAACAGGCTGGCAGGGGAGCAGTTAGGCATCAATCAGGCTGGCAGGGGAGTGGTTAGGGGGTGATCAGGCTGGCAGGCAGAAGCGGTTAGGGGCAATCAGGAAGGCAGGCAGGTGAGCAGTTGGGAGCCAGCAGTCCTGGATTGTGAGAGGGATCGGGCCTAAATGGGCAGTCGGACATCCCTCAAGGGGTCCCAGATTGGAGAGGGTGCAGGCTGGGCTGAGGGACACCTCCCCCATGCACAAATTTCGTGCACCGGGCCTCTAGTATTTTTATAAAATACCAAGGTGAGGGACTGAGAATTTCTATAAATACCTGTTTATAGAGCTTTATATTTTTTAGAATTTTAGACTTAGATTATGATTCAGAAAATGAAATTCAGTTAGAAGGTCTACTAGAGCTGAGATTAAATAAGTTTTCATAAGCAAAGTTTAGAAATGAAAGAAAGCTTTTAGATAGTGTAGTTCTCTTCCTATAACAAGGTAAAAGTTTTAATTATTGGAATAATATGTTTATCAATTAAAATTTTATTTTCTCCCCCTTATATATTTTATATTCCAGTATTTCAGGCAATGATATGTTAAAGCAAAGATAATTTGTTACTTGATTGATTAATGACTAATCAAGAAGATCATGTAAAGAAGAAAATAACTGATTTAAAGCTAGCCAATCAATAGATATTCCCTTGAAAACTTTCCTAATAATTATTCACACATTTCTTTTTCAATTGTGGGAAACTGTCCACATTGGATTGGTAAAAAAAAAAAAAAATGTCTCTTCCATTGATGGTACTCCATGCTCATCAGAGAGCCTATCAGCCTGTATAATTCCATTCATGCTCACTAGGTAGTCTGTCAGCCTGCAGAGTTATTTGCTTTTCCTCCTTTTGTATCCTAGGAGTATCTCTGAACCTCGTGGGAAACACCTTTATGGTGTTGTTGACTCCCTAGAGCAGGGGTCCTCAAACTTTTTAAACAGGGGGCCAGTTCACTGTCCCTCAGACCGTTGGAGGGCCGGACTATAGTTTAAAAAAAAACTATGAACAAATTCCTATGCGCACTGCGGGCCCGGGACGAGTCGGCTGCTAAGCAGGACAGGCAGCAGCATCTGGCGGGCCAGATAAATGTCCTCGGCGGGCAGCATGTGGCCCGCGGGCCGTAGTTTGAGGACCCCTGCTTAGAGCTTCCACTAGAGAGTTCCTCTCATGTAGAGTGTGGACTGGAAGCCAGATCCACCTGGGCTGGAACCCCTGTTACTCCACTGACTTACTGCATGGTGTCCAGTTCATCATTTACCCTCAGAGCTTAGTTTCTGCATATGTCTTCAATGGTGGAAATGAAACTCACTATACCGTATAGGGATCTCTGAGGATTCAATGAGGTAATGTATGAAAAAGTTTTCTTTTACATGGAAGTATTTAGTAAACGGCATTTGCTGCAAATTTAAAAATTGTTCTGGTTGATGTTCATGGAGTTATGTACCTAAAACTGGCCCTGGCTTGGAACTTCACTGGCGATGCTAAGATGAATTGGATTCAGCACATGATGGAATTCAGCACATGAAGTTTCAAATTTCCCACAAATATTCACATCCATTACTGATCTTTACAATTTTCTTCAGTGTCAAACCATTTGAAAAAGGAGAAAAGGAATTGAATTCCTGCCAAAAAATGTGAGAGAAAAGATCATATATACATATATATAAAATCTTGGCATTAGCTACCCAATACAGTCTTCTTTTTTTTTTGGAGGACACATTAAGGAGTTATCATTTATGCACACAAGAGGGTTTTGTTGATCAGCAGGTTGGAGTGGAGTTCTCAGTTGAGTTCTCATTTCTACTCCAACAGAGCTTGTGCAGATATTTGCTGATTTTGTGTTCATAAAAAGCAACATTTCTGTAAGCTAGCCTGTATGTAGGAAAGGTAATAGATATGGGAATAGAAACTGGGAAGTTATTTGGGAATTGATCCAATTCTAAATTTCTGACTTGCCTAAGAAAGCAGAATCTATGTGTATTTTTTAATTGAATTGACTGTCAATCTTACATTAGTCTTGCCTCTTAATTGTCCTGCATAAGAAACCATACTGACTCTCCTAAACTGCTTCCTTACTATTCTGATTGAGCACTGATTTCACCTTCTGTTAGCTAGTTCCATTTGGGCACCCACCCAGAGTCATTCACCTGCATAAATGGTATTTATTAAAGTTCAACATTACAAGACACTATATTTTGTGTTAAACGTCTTATCACAAAGACTACAATCACATTTTCATAACAATAAACCTCACGCTTCAGAAGTCTTTATGTCATATCTCAACTCATTACACATTCCAAAGGAGGAAAACAATTTTAAAAGCTTTATATTTCTCATTATGTTTATTTTCCCATCCACTTACTAAGACTGGACCATATTTCAGAATTTCATGAATAGTGAAGGCAGATTTCAAGGAACATCAGAATTATGATGGCATCCTTAACCTGACATTCATAAAAAAATATGAAAGTACATGCTTGGCTGGTTATACCCAGAACTGCACTTAATTTAAACCCAGCTCTTTATTTTTCCCTGAAGTGTCTGCTGTATTTGATATATCTTCAGTTTCCATAGTTGTTTACACCTGCTCAATATCAAGGACATTCCATACTCAGAATAATTTAAGCCAGTTTGATGAACTGATTTGAATAACGATAAAATAAAGAAAACAAGCCAGCAGAATCAGAAAACTACATCACTTTAGAGCAGAAAAAACGGTTAGAGTTCATTTTATTCCTCCCCCTCCCTCCCCTTAGTCCCAAAGGCAAGGCCTATAGTTAGTGACAGAACCTAATCCAAAACACATGGCTCTCAGTTCTTAAATGAGCGCTCTTTCCATAGCACCATGTTGTCAAATAGGTAAACCCAAGGGTCATTGCTGCTCACCATGCTATAGGAATTCTAAATTGCAATGTGTAAATAACTCTGAATAGTGCACTAAACAACAGAATATCAGTAACCACAATTAGTATTCCTTTTTTATTGTTCTATTGACTAGGTGCATATGAATCAGAAATTGAGTGCTCTACTACAAATCTGCAGCCCTAGAGTTCCTTAAAGTTCCCAATACCGTCTCCCTACAGGTTTCCTGCAGCTACATAATGATCCAACAGCCTACATACTAGTCAAAAGAGTTTGGAAACTTGGGTAGGTCTGAACCCTACAGAGTCCTAATTCTTTCTCTTAAAAAAGTGCAGTGATGTATTATGTGATGTGTTAGCCTTCTTATGTCCCACTGGACTACAATTTTGAAATCTTCAGGGAGCAGATTCTGGAACCTCTGGAAGGTGAGCTACCTTCTATTGAATCTGATTACTGGCTTTTCTGATGAAAAAAGATGGCTTCAGGCACTTATCTCAAATTTTTGCCTGGGCCAGCTGCTAAAACCATTGAAACCCAAGAGTGTATACCATCTGCCTACTCCATCTGTAATCCACAAACCCAGTTTTCCTATGGAAAGCCTTTCTGTATGAAGAGGAAAGAGAAAAACAAACCCAAAGGGGAGGAAAAAAAAAACAACAAGAGGAAAGATTGGCATCACAACCACACAAAAAGCTGATGAAGTCAGGGCAAAGGGAATTTTATGTGGCTTGAAACATCAATAAGTTGTTCACTGTTGGTGGTTTTTGCTTTTCTTTTGTGCCAGGTATATTCCTTTATTCTAGTACCAGTGCCCTGTGGTGTCAAATGGTTAAATCAATACAATCACTTCTAATGTACATTGCCTTTCCATCTTAAGCAACATTTGAAGCCATTTTTCTTTGTCCACCAAACCAACGAATGTTACTGACCAAGAAAGATGCATTCATTTTGTTCAATGAAAAAAGGAAAAAAGTCTATTGTACTTTCACATTTATGACATGAAACTAGATCTTACTATTCTTAGTGATAACAGAGGGAGGGTAAAATTAATACAGCCTTCTATTAAGTAACAACACATTTTAAATAAATATACCACGCAGGCATATTAATGAGTAAACAAGTAGAATCCTTTAAAGTATTTGCTACTGCTCAGAAGCTTTTGAAATTTTTCTTTTGGTCTAGCTTTCCATAGGAGTTTATATATCTCCAAAAAAATTTAGCTTCATTTGTTCATAGATGTGCTTCTTGTTTGGCCCACAATGCTAACAACATATCTATTCTCTAAAATCCTTACAGTTAACACTTAGCACCTCATACAATTAGGCTATTTTAGAAAAAAATAAATTCATTATCAAAGAACAAAAACATGTGGCATTTTGCTTCTGAAATAATTGTGAAGTACTCTACTGTAACTTAAAAAAAAACACCTTCTAAATTGATGAATCTTACTTGAAGCAAAACAACAAAGTTAAGGTTGACACAAATGTCAATATACAGTTGTAATATGTTCGTTTAAAACTCAGTTGGATTTGTGTTTTGTTTTTAAAACTCAATTGGATTTGTTTTTTGTTTTGTTTTGTTTTGTTTTTTAAAATATATTTTATTGATTTTTTACAGAGAGGAAGGGAGAGGGATAGAGAGTTAGAAACATCGATCAGCTGCCTCCTGCACACCTCCTACTGGGGATGTGCCAACAACCAAGGTACAAGACCTTGACTGGAATCAAACCCAGGACCTTTCAGTCCTCAGGCTGATGCTCTATCCACTGAGCCAAACCAGTCAGGGCTCAATTGGATTTGTTATATCTAGTCTTATGCCTGCATGTCTACCTGTGTTCAACCTACCATCCCAGCACATAGGCCAATATTGCTTGAAGATACTCTGAATATTTAATCATGTTATTGATCACCTTCAACTCAGAAAATTTCATTCATTAAAGAAGATAATTTTTGAGTATTATAATCCACAGGTTTATGTCACTCTACCTACTTATCACATGCTTATAAATGTACATTTGTGATGAAAATTACCAGTAATTGGAAAGACTCATTCATGTCCATAAACACATATTACCTTATTTAATATTACATATTTAACAATAGTTAAATATACTGATTTTCTGCTTAAAAATTAAATTTATCTTTCCTCATGCAGTATACCAGGAAGTTCTACTTTAATTTTAATTTAATACTTTTTAATAGATATGTGGTCACCAGATTCTCTTCTATAGTCCTCTCTCACCATAGTCCTATGGAGGATTATATATTTAGGGAAAAGGAATGTTGACCCTTTACATAGCTGTATCTTTTGGAGTGTTGGTAGCTACTCATCTTAAAAGGAGATGGTTCCTATAATTTTATTGCTTCTATTTGCTTCTCCATGAAAAATAATTTAGTATAATAGAGAAATTTTAAAAATATATTGGAAAACTTACAATCTCATTCTTGAGAATGCTTCTTTATAACATAGCAGAGTTATACTAACTTAAAGTTATTAAATATGTAGAAACATCATTGTGAGTTACATCTCATTTGGCTCTTTCATAAAAGTAATTTCTTTCATATCTTAAATCTATTTTTCTCATTTTATTCACACTTTATGCAACAGTTTCAGGCCTTTTGTTTTATTGATTTTTGTCTTTTACTTGGTATACACTGGTATTTCTTTTGTCTTCAAATAAATTTAAAGTATTTCCCAATAAAACCATCTCACTAAATAACAAAGTATGGTCTTGGGAGAAAAGTTTAATTTTAACTACCTTCCATTTCATTTTGAAACTTTAAAAATTGGTCATTGAAATCCTTCCTCATGTCATCTGGCATGATGGCAGAAAAGTATCTAAAATAT
The DNA here is from genome assembly GCF_963455305.1 of Plecotus auritus. Lineage (NCBI taxonomy): Eukaryota > Metazoa > Chordata > Mammalia > Chiroptera > Vespertilionidae > Plecotus > Plecotus auritus. The sequence continues at coordinate 153,515,546 of NC_137775.1, forward strand.
GTGGCTGTGATCATTATGCCTCAAAAATTAATTTGTATCTGTAATAAATGTTAAGGATAGAAAGGTCTAGAACTTCATAAATAGATGAAAGTGATTATTTTTCTCATATTTAAGAAGCATATTCAATTGAATCAATGTTGATTAGACTCAAGAGTTAACTATATGCAATCATTATGCTCAGTAAAATATTAAAACCAAAATAAAGTCAATTTTTATTCTGATCCATTTGAAAATTAATACAATAGTCTTCTATATTAATTCCACAAATTTCCCTGATAAACTTTTGAATTTATATTATACAAAAGACAACATATACAGGCTGCGTTAACTTTGTATACCTCACATGTTATGATAAAATAATCTCATGCAAACTCTATATAAATGCTAACTTAGTGCTTCTGAATTTGTCTTTTGTGTACTTTCAAGGTAATTGAAATCCCATTTGATGGATATTCTGAAGTATGTTGAGTCTTTTATACATATATGTATATCTTTCCCAGTTAATCTTTATCATATTTCAGATTACAACAGTTTTGTTTCATCATTATTTACTCATTTTCCTTAAAGTTCCATTACATAAAAATTCTATATAGCCTGACATCTAATAGTAAAAAAATTATTTACTGTATTTATTTAAAAAATTAACATTCACTTTAGAACACCAGGATCTTAAGACCGTTTATAACCCTATAAATTGTACAGTTAGCAGCTAAAATGCACACATTTATGTACAAATTTAGATCTTAAAGGATATAAATCATGCAACTGGCTAATCTACAGAAAATATCAAGATCCAAAGACTCAGTTCCTAAGGATCTTTTCCCTATTATTCAATTTGAAAGAATGACAAACTGATATCATGAGAGCCTCTATGTGTGCATGTGTGTGCACTCATCTTCATCATATGCCCAACAATTCTATCTCTGTGACCAAGTCCCACCTTCTGTTCCTAGAGACACAGCTTTAAAAACAATGATTTTGAAGAATAAGGTTTGAGATAATTTTCTAGGGAAACAAGTGAACTGGCCAAGTATAGCCAATCCTTGTTTATGGGCTGGAAAAGATTAATGAAACTTAGTATTATCTATAGTTAAGGCCTAGTAGAAACCTGGACTGTCCACCTCCCTCCCATGTTTAGAACAGAAATCGGCCAGCAGCCAGGTCCAGACTTCCATCAGAAGCGGGTAGAGGAGTCGAGTTGTCCACAACTAAAATGGGTTGAGTGTACATGCTGTGTGTGAGGGAAGGGAGTCACTGGAGCCCTCATCCCAGAACTCTTTCTTACTCACTAGAGACCAAGAAAATCACCGAGCCCTAAAACATTGCTCCTTTCTTCCTAGTTGTAGTTGGTGGTGGTAGTGAGCAGAATTACTCATTTGCATCTTCCTTTTAAGAAATTTAAGCCACCCTCACATAGTTACAAGTTGACTAGTTTTGTTTCCATTGAGTTATCTGGGACTCATTCCTGGTGCCATCAGTAGATTAAACAGAGGTATACATATTAACTTATACACATGAAAACCAATCAGACTTTTTTGACAAAAGAGACTATGTAAGAAATGTCATGACATACCCAGGGCCAAGAGATATGCGGAATACACTTTTAAGTTTCTAAATTATGACAGGATTTTTCACACTCCTGACACATTTTTGCTGCACAGTCTCTGGAAGTGTTTGAACATTTCATTAAAAGATATACTGAGTAAAGATAGTGGACTGCTTAGGTCCAATCAGTAAAAAAGGGACTGTAGATAATATAAATCAGAATCATCTCTATCTTAGATTTTTTTTTTTTTACTTTTATGCCAAGTTAAGAGCATTGTTAGTAAATGCTGTATTGGAATTGTCTATTAGGAGTGGCAGCTACAAATTAAAAAAATAATTGTATGAGCATAATATTCAGATTCATTGAGTTTCTAAACATCTCCTTTTATAGGAGCTATTCACCTATTTCTAATTGAATTTATGACCTTGTACTAAAATCACATCATGAAACTCTGTGTTTACTCATATAAGCCTGGTTACTTTACCCCGATATTTATTTTTCCTTCAGAGTATTTCTTTGGTATCTAAAGAGAGATGACTTATTTAAGAAGCTAATTAACTAATGTGAAATTTACTTCTATTATCTTCATATTTAATTAAGACCTATTTATGTCATTGCCTTAGCAATGACTATAAGTATTCCTGAATGTCAGCCTCTTATCTATTTCTCTCAGCTTTTAAACGTAATAAAGTGCCCGGATTCTTTATTTGGTATTTCATATCTCCTTTCTTTCATGTCACAAAAGATAAATTTACATGGCTGCACCGACAACATCACAGCTTTGAAAATGAGTCCACCATTACCTTATAAATAGTTCAGTCACTTACATTAATCCATCTTCCTCTGCCCATCACTCTAATGCCAAACTTACAAATTTAAGAGTGCACTTTTCTCAACTTCTAGTTTTAAAGTAAGAGTCCAAAGGTCTATTCACTTAACTAACACACACTGACAAAATGTCAATCAATAAGCATTCTCAATTAGCAATATTTGATAGTGGTGCCCTGGCATATGTATTTTAATGAACAGTCAATGCTAACAATGGCAAGAGTCCATCTTCCTAAAATATGTGTAGGTGAAAAGGATTGGGTGCTGAATTATTCATTTCACTCTCTGTTTGTTATCAGCATTTCAGTATAATCATACATGATCTATACATTTTACATGATCTGGTACTTCTATCCCAGAAAAAAATATATAGATTTAATTTGTTTTATTTATCTTAGCCAAGTTTTTATTTTTTGAATATATACCTTTCAGAGCCCATAGCTTTGAGTTTGTTAAGTTTAGAGCAGAACTGAAACAAAAGGAATAACACAACACCCACCAATCTGAATTTCTGGAGATACTGAAAAGTCTCTGGAAATCCTGGACTCCACCGTGAGGAAGTAGATTTTGATATCTATCTAAGATCTAGGACCTACCTTGGAAAATTCTTAAATTGTCACAAAGTTATAGAAAATTATCAAATGAGCGGAAACAGGTACTAAGAAGTTGATTTGTAAGTTTCATCATTTTACCAACTCCTCTCTTTTGAAGTGCACCTGTTCATAATCAGGGGTTATTGTGAATTTCTATAGGTTTCATATAAGAGGTTTATAACCAACACTCAACATCATCACTTTCTAAGAGTTACAGGACATTAACTTCACTTTCCAATGCACAATTTCCTTTTCATTTATGAGATTCCCCTGTTATAAACCAGAGATGAGGCTGGGAGTTGCTGTGCAGAGTCTATTCACAAAATAGCAATTGCAGCTAATAAATTCAATTTACATTTCCTGGTGTGGAGTTCTACACCAATCATGAGTCATTCTGAATCACCAACATCCTGGACTATAATTCATATTTCTCAATATTAACTGGAGAAGTAAGTTAGGTTTTATAGCTTAAAAATCAAAAGTCTCTTCTAGCTACAACTTCATCATGAACCACACAATTGCAATGATAAGCTTTTGCATTGAAAACTTCCATATCTCAAATAAGTTTTCTGCCCCAAATGCCCACTATAAAAATCAGTGTGATTTAACTTTTCTTTGAAACAATGGGTATATTGCTGAACATTTATCTGTTAACATAGAAAATAAAATCGCCTGTTACACTCACATGGCACTGTGCGGAGGTAGAGGTTGTCACGAATGATTTGCTGAAGTTCGTGGTCCACAGAACCCTTCTGAAATCGTAAGTTGAGGTAGTGACGAAGATCCTTATCAACAATTCCTCCTAGAATAATAGAGTTTCTTAATAAAGGATGTTGAAAAATATTTTAAATTATAATCTGATTCTGTTATAAATACTAGTATACACATGAACCTATTTAAAAGATGCATCATTACACATTGCTCTTTTGACCTTCTAAGACATTTACTTCTGTAATAATCAAATATAACATTTACTGAGAGAATAATTGTCTACCAGGTATGTGCTTGATGTGTTACATGCATTATTTAATTTATCTTTCATGTAGAATGAAGGCAAAATGTATGTAATACTCCTGAGCTAATACTGAAATGCCATAGTATGTCTTATTGAATAGCCAACAAGATTTTTTTTTTTCTATTTCACATTTTCCTTTTCCTCTAGCCTCTGGGAAGCACTACACTACTTTTCTGTCTCTGAATTTGAAGATATCTCATGTGAGTAGAATCATATAATATTTCCCTTTTGTGACTGGCTTATTTAACTTAATATATCTTCAAAGTTTGACAAGATTTTTATTTAAAGTTACTTTGGATTAAGATAAGTATGGTAATATAAAAAGTTAAAAAAACTACACAAATATTAATGTTTTATTCCCTTTATAAAATCAAATTGATTTACTGTCCTATAAAAGGTGCAGATGTTCATAACTAGAAATCAAGATTTTATTATAAGTATTATGTTATTATTATAGAAATGATTTTGAGTCTATTTGCTATTATAATCTAATATTTGCCATTATAATCTAATGAAAAATAAGTTGACTAGAGGTAAGCAAGCTAATACTTTGGTTTACCCAAGATTAATTTTTTTAATCCTCACTCAAGGATATGTTTATTGATTTTAGAGAGAGAAGAAGGGAGAGAGAAACATCGATGTGAGAGAGAAACATCAATCAGTTGCCTCCCATATGTGACCCATCTGGGATCTGGGGATGGAACCCATAATCTAGGTATGTGCCCTGACCAGGAATTGAACCCACAACCTTTTGGGTGTAAGGGACAACTCCCCAACCAACTAAGCCACCTGGGTGAGGCCAAGATTAATTTAAAGATAAATATGTAAAGATAATTGTATGAAATTATGAAGATTTATCTAAGGCTCTTTTTATTCTTATACTTGAAAGTGAATTCTAAATCAAAATATGTATAAAAATATAAGTAAGAATTATTAAAATCTTTAATTTTCAAACATATTTGGGTAGTTGAGTCAAGACAAAGAATTAATGATGGAAGAAACAGAAAATCTGTAATAGTCACAAAAATCATATTCTCTTCAAATACTTTTGAATATTGAAATTGCAGTTCATCAATCTATTTGCACCACTATGACCACATAAAGGTAACATTAGGTGAGTGTGCATATATGGATACAAACACTTTTTACTCAAACAGTAGTTAATATATTTGCAAATGGCAACTTTTCTGGAGTTTCCAAATCCATTGTTTTAGTTGTCTCTTAATCTGTTGGTATAGCCTCAGTAAGATGCCATAATACAATTTTTAACTAAATTCACTATCAAAATCCTTACTCTCCAAACAGTGTTTCTCATATATTTCAGCAAATAGTCTTGATTTATTTTTTCCACCCAATATAACATAAGAGTGAAAAACAAGTTACACCAAAGTAAAACATATTGCTTATCGGGTGCATATAGATATTACACCCAGAATGCTTGCACATATAATTTTCCAAATTCAGTCAAGCAGCAGAGCAGTCAGAAATGGAAGTCACTCAAAACTACCATCACTCATATCAACAATTACCTAGTATTTACATCTTCAAATGCCCTGAAATAGTTGATAATTAGAAATCCTAAAATTCTGTTTTTCTCCCTTGTTCTTTTCTGGTCAGCTGAACTTGCTTATCCTTGCTAGTTCATTACAGCTATGGAGCAAGTATCATGCCTGACTGTTCTCTGCCAAGTTCTAAGTCTTCAGGTCCTTCAGCAACTGCACTCTATCTTTCTTACTGTCTAATATGTGGGACATGCCAAGTGATGAGGTGATTTCTGGCAGCCAAAGAATATGCTAACGATAGAACAACAAATGTAGTCTGTCCACTAAGGCAAAGAACCATTCACCTAATGCAGTGGTCGGCAAACTCATTAGTCAACAGAGCCAAATATCAACAGTTACGACGATTGAAATTTCTTTTGAGAGTCAAGTTTTTTAAACTTAAACTTCTTCTAACGCCACTTCTTCAAAATAGACTCTCCCAGGCGATGGTATTTTGTGGAAGAGCCACACTCAAGGGGCCAAAGAGCCACATGTGGCTCGCGAGCCGCGGTTTGCTGACCACTGACCTAATGTATGTAACATGGATAAGCTCACATGTGTAGTTCAGGATTATTGTTCCTGAAAATATGTATATTATCAGTTTAAAACCATTTCTGCTACTACAAATATACCACATCAACCCTCTCAAGATTTATCAATGTAAAGAAAAAAAAAAAACAAAAACCAAAAAGACTGTCTATTCATTCAGTGACTTTAATATATTTTTGACCTTTTAATCTATTGATATGACCATGTCAATATCTTTATTCCCCTATGAAAGAACCTGCTGCAGCTTATAAAAATGATATAAATTTTTTCATTAATTAAAATGAATGGTCACAAATTACTGAATTTGTTTTGGAAGGACTTTTCCTGCCTCATATTTCATAAATACTCTATCATCCATCACAATTTACCACAGCATCTTTCAAGTAAGTCCATTTTATTTACCACTATCTTTATTACTTGCAAATTCTGCTAGTTGCCTACCCAATATTCTTTTCTCTATTCTTTTTTATTGAGAACCATGATTTAATTTCAAGTCCAAACATACTTAGCCCCAGGACATGGATCACAGTGGTCTGAAACAGTTTTACGATCTAGCTCCCCACTTTCCTAGCTGTCCTTACAGTGTCTGATAGCTATGTTCTGGCCATTGAGATCTAACACAGAAAGAGGGGATTTTTTTTTTATCCATTGAACTAGATTTGATATCTGAGATATATTAGCCATATTCTGACCATGAAGTGACTTGTATAAGGAAAAATTCAACATACTCAGGATATTGGAGGTAAAGTTAGATACAGCCTGGGTCCTCAGTGAGCAGCTAAAATAATATCAGCAAATATTTACCTTAATACATCTTGTTTTATGAGGAAAAAGTGTATACTCATTTTCTAAAACTATTATGAGTTTCTATCATTTGCAACTGTACATGATCCCAATAGATATATGTGTATATAAAAATGTTTTACATATGTATATATAATATGTATATACACATTTAAAAGAATGTTTTTTCTTAATTGTAAATTTTATTTAGAGAAAAATTAAGCAACAGATAGTGGACAATGAGTGAGCTAAAAACAGAGTCTGAGTCTCAAGAATACCTGATTTCAGGTATATAAGTTAATATTTTAAAATAAGCTAAAAAATAGAAGATTCTACATAGTATTCAATAAATGCTATTTATTATTAAAATAAATAAATTGCTACCTTATTTGCCATAGTTGTAATTTTTATTTTATTGTTATTGTTTGTCGGTAAAGTTTTTGTTTTTGTCATTTGTTATTGTACCTAAATCTGGTAGCTTATAGGATGTCCACGTGAATCCTTCCATCAAGCATAGCACCATCAAGTCCAGTGTCCCTTAGCTGTGTACTCATCTCCACAACAAAATTCAGTGGTTTATACTTACTATTATTTTTTAATAGTTATTGAATTATTTCACTTAACAGTGAAAAACTTAATTATCTTTATTTTACAAAGTAAAACAATAGAAATCACTCATTTGTCAATAAGAGACCTGGGAAGGATTTGAATCCTATGATTCTGCTTCTGAAGAACATCACCCATTTGAGACGAAACTTCAGAGCCTAAAGCAGTCTTCCTTTCTCAGGATGACCACAAACAAGCTTTCAACCTGACATCAAAGTATAACTTAAGAAGAACCATTAGGAGAGAAGTTAATTCAAATTATTCATATTACAAATGAGGAAACTGAAACTGTCTCAAATTATTTGGCACTGAGTTCAAAGCAAAGATGGGGGGGATTGTGAAAAGCATCAGGGAATCAACACAGATGGATTATTTGGGGAGAAAAATCTACATATTACCACTTGAAAATGGTGTGCATCTCTGCTCTTTCAATAGTTTTCTTAAATATCTGCAGTAGAACTGCTTTGTCCCCTCCCCTACCTGAATGCTCAGATTGAGGAAGCAGAGACAAATCCTGCTTGGATCATATGAACAGAATCTCCTTGGTATATTCCTTAAGAAAAAATGCTAGTCTTAACCTTGTAGCTAAAATGAGACAATCTTCCTAAGGTTGAGGGAGATTCCTCAGGCTCTATAATGTTTGTGCCAAGGGTCTGATTGCTAGTTGCTGGCAAGAGAAATCCCATACCTCATTCATGGGCATGAACATTGGCTCAGCTTTCCCCTCCAACAGCTTCTGGAATGACATGCACCTTATAAACTTAATGTAAACTGGAGAAAATAGTTTACTGATTGAGATGGTGGAGGGTGTGTAGAAAGGGAAAGGTGGAGAGGATCAGCAAGCCAAAGTCTGGCTCATTCTGATGTCACTTATTCAGCCAAATTAGGCTACTCTAACATTCTATTGACCTTATTTATTTTTTCTTGTCTTTACCTCAGTTTTTCTCTATTTATACTCAACAAGTTGCTGAAGCAAGCATTTGATTTTTTGTTTGTTTGTGCTTTATCTTTTGTACCCATTTCTCTGCTTTATCCTGTACTATCTTCTTTGGGTAACATCACATTGATATGGCTATATCTTGCCCATTCTCTATAAATATGGTCAGATGTTTAGCCAATCTTCCCTGCCCTCACTTAGCCAATTAAAATAAAAATATTAAGCTAGGTGGCTTAAACAACAAATATTTATTTCTCACAGTCCTGGTTTGCAGATGGCTATCTTCTCCTTGTGTCCTCACATGTTTGGAAGAGAACTCATCTCTCTAGTGTTTCTGCATATAAGGGTACATATCCCATTCATGAAAGCTCCACTCTCATGAGCTAACTACCGCCCAAAGCCCCCACCTCCTAGGATTTAAACATATAGCTTTTGAAGGGGCAATAAGCAGTCTATAAGAGTAGGTACAGACATAATAATGTCTCCATTAGATATAAATTCTGTATTTCTATATAAAGTACTTACCAAATATGTCTTATAGTTTGGGGATTTTTTTTGGTAATCAGACAACCAAATTAGTTAACTAGAGGCCTGGTGCATGGATTTGTGCACTGGTGGGGTCCCTCAGCCTGGCCTGTGTCCTCTCGCAATCTGGGACCACTCGGGGGGATGTCGGAGAGCTGGTTTCAGCCTGATCCCCACAGGTCAGGCCAAGGGACCCCCCTGGTGCACAAATCCATGCACCTGGCCGGTTTCAGCCCAATCCCCGCAGGCCAGGCCAAGGGACTCCACTGGTGCACGAATCCATGCACCGGGACTCCAGTATGCATATAAGATCTTTGGTTAATCTCTTCTCACCCTACCTATAGCACCAAACTAACCCATGGCTGATTCCGCGAGGAATCTGGCTCTCTCCTCTCTGGGTCCAGGATACAGGTGAAGCAGATTTAGGGCCAACAGTGCCCCAGCAGCAACCTAACCCATGGACAATTCCACAGGGAATTTGGCTCCCTCCTCTACTAGTCAGAGCATCTGCCCCGTGATGGTCATCATGTGTCATAGCCACTGGTTGAACAGTTGGTGGTTGCTTAAGCTTTTATATATATCCTATATAATAAAAGGGTAATATGCAAATTGACCCTAATGGCAGAACAACCAGGAACAATCAGTTGCTATGACGCGCACTGACCACCAGGGGGTAGATACTCAATGCAGGAGTTGCCCCCTGGTGGTCAGTGCCCTTCCACAGAGGGAGCATTGCTCAGCCAGAAGCTGGATCATGGCTGGCCAGCACAGCGACGGTAGTGGGAGCCTCTTCTGCCTCCGCGGCAGCACTAGGGATTTTCGACTAATGGCTTAGGCCTAAGCCATTAGTCGGACATCCCATGAGGACTCCTGGGCTGCCTGATCCCCTGTGGAGTGGGCCTAAGCCCTCAGTTGAAAATTCCCCGAGTGGTCCCTGAATGTGAGAGGGTGGAGGCTGGGCTGAGGGACCTCCCCCCGCCAACAAGTGCACAAATTTTTGTGCACTGGGCCTCTAGTAGATTATAATCATAGACCACAAGTTAGTTATAGCCTGTAAGAAATAAAGCCATGGATAATTTCCCTTTGACATATTTTTATTTTCTGAATTATCCAGGAAGCTAAGATTATCAATAGAAAATTGAATTCATACATTGTCTTTGCCAAATAAGTAGTACAATTACCAATAAAAATGGTCTGTAAGGAATTGGAAGAAGAGAAAGATCTATCCATATGTCTTAAGATATTCCCATAAGTAACTGCACATTTATTTTATGTTGGTTTATTGGATGGTGGGGAAGTGGAGTAATAGACAGTAGAAAAGTACTATGAGGCTATGTTGTTATGTTCCTTTTTCAAAAATAGTTTCTGCTTGGCTCACCTCAAATATGGAGAAATAAATCACAGAAAAGTTGATTGATTCTGTTATAATCCACAGTCACAAAATAGGTGACAGACATATCTAATCCAGTCTGCTGGAACAATCTCCATCCCCCTTTTAGGTGGAAAATTGTGTCTTTGGTTTCTGATGATCTATATGCCCATCTCATTTTCAGGAAGCTAGAATACTGCACCAAATCACTGGATGCGTTTGATCTATTAATAGTTGTTTTATAAAATGTGAGTCAGTAAAATTGTGCTTCTTTCAATAATTTTACTAATAATAATTTTAAATAGGAGCACACATATACGAGCCATGGTAACTCATTGCACATGCCTTGCTTGGTTAATTGCTTTTCCATAGATGGAAATATTTAGGTATATGAAATTTCTACTCATAATATTAGCGAGTATAGTCAATCCTTTTATCATGTCTTAATATCTTTGCATGTTGTTTTTCTTCAAAAAATTAAGTAGCATTACATATTTTATATAAGGAATGCAAAATAGAAGAGACAACAAATCATTGTAGATCATTAGGAGATTTAAAACTAGAGTGAATAACTGTTATTTCAGAGAAAATGACAGGTAGATGTAAGTGGTTTATAAAATTCTCTAGTTTAGTGGTCGGCAAACCGCGGCTCGCGAGCCACATGCGGCTCTTTGGCCCCTTGAGTGTGGCTCTTCCACAAAATACCACGGCCTGGGCGAGTCTATTTTGAAGAAGTGGTGTTAGAAGAAGTTTAAGTTTAAAAAATTTGGCTCTCAAAAGAAATTTCAATCGTACTGTTGATATTTGGCTCTGTTGACTAATGAGTTTGCCGACCACTGCTCTAGTTCATATTGAAAATGACTTTATCATTTCTTCCCTCTACTATTGCACAGATATTATTATTGAGTTTAATTGTTAGCTTTGGTCTCAAAGTAAAAGTTAAAGTTATTCTTATAGTTATGATTATAGGCTCTCATGGAGAAAGGAAAATGGGCACTTGCTATGTGTCTGGTATGGTGCTAGGTGTTGTATAGCAGTCCCCAAAATTTTAAAATCAAGACATGTACTGTTGGGACATAGTTGAAAACAAACTCAACTACATTTTCTATGTTTCAAGATGGCTAATTTATTCTTGTAATAGGGTATTTTCTGTTAATTTCTTTGACTCACCTATCTTCTAAACATTAGGTGATCTTTATAAAAAGCAATATGTCACAACAAATTCAGCACCAGGAAAGAAATAGATATATGGCCAAAAAGGAATCAGACCGAAATTCAATCTCTTTTCTTAAAAATCTGATATTTTTACCATTGTAAGTTCAAAAAGGAAAAAAAAAAATACACCCAAGTAAGGTATTAGGTAGTTATGAATGATTTAAAATCATTGAAGGCTAATAAATCTTAAAACTCTAAGATTTCTGCATAAAATTACTAAGGTCAAAGGAAGAAACTATTATCCAAAACATCTACATAATTCAGCAGGCAAAACTTTTTCACTATGGGAATTGGCTCACTGCCTTTCAAAATGTATTCCAAAGTTTAAGCCTAATTTTTAAATATTGCAGCAATAAAAATATCACAGTTGTTATTTTTGCAATCAAATTTAGAAATTTACCTGCATTAATTTAAAAAAATATATAAAATAAACTACTCATACTATGTATGCCTGAAACACATTCATTTATAAAACTAAAAGTGAGCATATAAATGATATTTAAACAATGAATATTCCAGCTTATTTTAACTTTATTAACAAGCTACTATGCCCAAGTCATCAAAAACTATATTTTTAAAGAGGTGATGCTTATTATGAGTAAAATTGATGGGGATTAATTAGCAGGGTTAGATTTGTGAAAGGTTGCATTATTTTATGTTTTGAGAACTATAAAACAAGGTCAGACCTCTCATTTTAGGTTTTGCTAATCTGCTTAGACTTAAAACTACCTAATGACCTGGTACAATAGATGGTCCACTTCAACTGGCTTCATTCTGAAAAGTATCATGACATAGAACATGTTGCCCAAATCGACTCTACTTCCTCCCTGTCCCCACCCCCGCCCAAAAAAAAAACAACCAACCACAGCTTTATTTATGAGCCCATTTTACAATGACAACACAAACAACATCCTTTAAATTTGGGGTTCAAAAAAAGAGACTAGTATATCTTCTATAGGCTGTGTCATGATTTATCAGTAGCAATGAAGTCATGACAATGCTTGAACTGCTGCTACAGGCTGATTTCAAATAATAAGGAATGTATTCTGAAAAGGATGTTTTTTTCCCCCTAGAAATAATATGGCATATTATAATTTTGTCTTTGGTCCACCTATAAGTTTTTAAAAATTAAGTAGGCACCTGGAAAACATTATTTATAGTATATTGAAAATACATGTTACACATTGCCACGTATAACAATGCTTCCTAGGTGGTGGGAGCAAACAAACTCAACTACATTTGAGGAGTGACAGCTAAAGTTCTAAGTTAAGCTGACAGGTTCTAAATATTCAAAACCCTTCTTTTACAAGGAACAATGCTAGCTCCTAGACCTGGTGGGGATTCTTGCTGATATTGTCAAAGATTCCTCAGGGCAAGGGTGGGTTAGGAATGGGTAGAAAGGAGCAGCCTGTTGGGAGGGAAAATTCTCTATGCTCTTGTATAAAGAGCTATGGGACAATGAACATCCTGCTAATCTATCTCCTTACGGCTTTACTCAAGCCCAGACTCTCTTTTTCTTTAGAGGTGCGTAGCCCTTAGTTAATTCTGAAGTCTCAACTGCTTCAGTTTATACTGCCATTATCCATTTGGTCTGATTTCATTATAAAATGGGCTGTAATCTATTTTCCTAGTTCCTATTTTAGAGGCAAACACAAAATCATTTTGAGATTTCCTTGGTATTATCCTATCTAATAAAAGAGTAATATGCAAATTAACCATCACTCCACTACGCCCACAAGCCACGCCCACAAGCCAATCAGGAGTGAATATGCAAATAAACCCAACCAAGATGGCTATGGCCACAGAGAGCAGGAGGGAGGCTTGGGTTTCCCCGGCAATGGAGGAAGCCAAGCTTTCTGCCTGCCCTTGCCGGCCTAGGCCTCCCCTCAAGGCTATGAAGTTTCAATGATAGAAGATACATAAATCCAAACAGAAATGACAGCAGCCACTGAGCTTGAAAGAGCAGGAGGCTAGGGTTGCCCTGGGCGATGGAGGAAGCCAAGCTTTCCGCACACCCTGGCCGGCCCAGGCCTCCGTTTAAGGCTACAAAGTTTCAATTATAGAAGATACATAAATCCCCCAAAAATGGCTGCCACCACGGAGCAAGCAGAAGGCTTGGCTCCGCTCCAGGCTACAAAGTTTCAATTGTAGAAGATAAATAAATCCCAGATACCAGGGCCTCCGCTTGGGTCGCCAGGGGGCATGGCCGGCCTGCAAACCACCACAGGCCCTTGCCCAGGCTGCCCCACACCCCAAGGGAACCCCACCCTGATCTGGGACACCCTTCAGGCAAACCAGCTGGCCCCCACCTGTGCACCAGGCCTCTAGCCTATCTAATAAAAGAGTAATATGCAAACTGACCATCACTCCAACACACAAGATGGCTGCCCCCATGTGGTCAAAGATCCTGCCCCCATGTGTACACAAGATGGCCACCACAAGATGGCCAGCAAGGGAGGGCAGTTGGGAGGGACCAGGCCTGCAAGGGAGGGCAGTTGTGGGCGATCAGGCCAGCAAGGGAGGGCAGTTGGGAGGGACCAGGCCTGCAAGGGAGGGCAGTTGGGGGCGATCAAGCCTGCAGGGGAGGGCAGTTAGGAGTGACCAAGCCAGCAGAGGAGGGAAGTTGGGGGCGACCAGGCCTGCAGGAAAAGGCAGTTGGGAAGGACCCAAGCCTGCAGGGGAGAGCAGTTCGGGGGGACCAGGCCTGCAGGGGAGGGCAGTTAGGGGTGACCAGGCCTGCAGGGGAGGGCAGTTAGGGGTGACCAGGCCGGCAGGGGAGGGCAGTTAGGGGCAAACAGGCTGGCAGGGGAGCAGTTAGGCATCAATCAGGCTGGCAGGGGAGTGGTTAGGGGGTGATCAGGCTGGCAGGCAGAAGCGATTAGGGGCAATCAGGAAGGCAGTCAGGCGAGCAGTTGGGAGCCAGCAGTCCTGGATTGTGAGAGGGTTGTCTGACTGCCCATTTAGGCCCGATCCCAGTTGGACATCCCTCGAGGGGTCCCAGATTGGAGAGGGTGCAGGCTGGGCTGAGGGACATCCCCACCCCAGTGCACGAATTTCATGCACCAGGCCTCTAGTTACAAATACTGAGTTACTCATAAAATTACTTGAAAAATCTGAAATGCCTTTCCCCACAAAAATATGTAAGCCACCAGCCCTTTTATCTACATCATACCTGCCCTATACATAAAGGCATATAGTATATACCCTGTAGGAAAAACAAGGGCAATGGAAAATTGAAGTTTACAAACGCTAGAAGGTATCTTCAGATAACAGAAGAAATCTAGTTCATATAACTCAGTTAGATACAAGAGTTGAGGAATAGGATGCATGTTTCTGTTCATGCACACATGAGTGCATGTGTTAGGTAATCAGAAGAGCGCGGACAATGAAAAGTAAGAAAATAGGCATTAGAAGTGATGAGAATTATGGCGGAGGAAGGACACAGGAAGATTTCTTCATCATTCCTGTTCACCTAGGTCTTATTGCTCTCACCAGTGAAACACAAGGCCCTGAGCTGACTCAAGAGAGAAATAAGAAGCAAAACCTGGCTTTGAGAAGCTGAACCCACAGGATGTCTGAGGTTACAGTGGAAGGGAAGTGTGAGGAAAAACACATTAAAATACAGGAGCTGGAAAAGAAGGCTGTGCCTGTTGCCAAGTGGCCAAGAGTGTTGTGCCCCGAAGTGGCTGGAAGGGAAAGGAAGAGAGGTGTATGGGTCAAACAAGTAGTCAAGGACTGTGAGAGTGAATTGTATAAGAATGGACTTTTACTGAATTAGGAAATTATTTTCTCTGAGTTTTACTTGCCATTTATACACTTGCCAAATATAATGCTATAAATTAGTAAATTCACGTGTCCATACCTGAAGGCTATCAATTAAAATTTTCTGAAAATCCACTTTAGAAATAAAGGGAAGACTTAGCCAGTAATAAGAAAGAAAAAGATACAATTAACCAAAGGCATTCTCAATTGTCTTCTGTCTCCTGATTACATATAAAATTGTACATGATTTTTGAACTGATAAAAGGGTATTTACAGGTTGCCATCTTTTAAAACCCTGGCTCATCCCTTAAATTGCTTATCAAGAAAATATCTCTTTGAAATAAACTTCCATTTTTACTGAATCATTACTATCTGTTCTTAACAATAAATTTTTATGAAAATGCTATGTGATTATTTGCCTAAGAATATATTTTGAAATAAAAAAATAGTAGAGGCTACAACCTTGGAAATAAATTCTAACTACTTTTAGGAAAAGGGTAACATCAGAAAGGGGAATAAAAAAAACAAACTTGACAAGGGGAGAATAAATATATACATATATACACACATATATGCATATATGTTGCATAATTTCACATTTGGGGATGGAGTTAAAAGGTAGTTGTGTTGAAAGGAGCTGAAGGTTAACTACTTCCTGTGGGTGGGCTCAAGAAACAACATATTTTTATGCTGTCCAAAGACTTACATTTATCACAAAACAATATCAGTACATTAAGAAAATCAGGGGGTTGTACTAACAAATGTTTTTCTCTCTCATTTCTGACAAACTTTAATTTCCTGCCTAATAAAACTTATCATCTAAAGACATAACAGATTGGGTGTCAATAAGTATTAACTGAATTATATTCCTACTCAATTGATGATTTAAATAATTTGCCCAATAATGATAAATATTTTAAATGCATGAATACAATAATATATAGTAAATGAATTTTGTAAAAGTGCAGAAAGTTTTCCTGTCACAAAAGAGGGGTCTGCCATTATTACATATTTCTTTTTTTGGACAGATACCATTTGCTAGGACATAAAAGTGGCTTTTATATGGTTAACTCCATGGTAAAAAAACCACATTTAGATGAACTTTTACTTTCTTTTTTTTTTAAACATATTTTTATTGATTTCAGAGAGGAAAGGAAAGGGAGAGAGAGATAGAAACATCAATGATGAGAGGAAATCATTGATCATCTATCTCCTGCACATGCACTACTAGGGAGTGAGCCCACAATCCAGGATGTGAACTGACCACCAGGAATGGAACCATGACCTCCTGGTTCCCAGGTGAATACTCAACCACTGAGCCATTCTGACAGTGAAGAATCTACTGTTTTGATGGATGTGGTTTTATCATAGCATATCCCTCTCAAACAATTGATCTTATTTTCCACTTAAAATCAGGCAATAGTAAGGAAATTGAAACAAAAATCCCCAAATTCTCCTTGTGAATAGAGTTCCTAAAAATTTACTACCCGTGTTTTCCCGAAAATAAAACATCCCCCGAAAATAAGACCTACTCACAGGTTTCCTTCTGAGTGAAATAAAGGCATCCCCTGAAAATAAGGCCCCCAGGCTCTGTCTCAGAATGAAAATTAATTTACCGTAAACTGGTCGCTAGGGCCACCACGACTGGCGTCGAGCAACCAGTGATGTTATGCGGAGTCCTGACATCACTGCTGTGTGGAGGCAGAACGGAGGTCGGAGTGAGCGGTGAGTGCGGGGCGGGAGAGAGGGGGAGACTTTCGCAGATGTGTGTAGAAGAACAGGAGGATTAGAGCGGGCAGGACGCGGCAAAGATGGTGAGTGCTGATCTTTCTCTGGTGACACTACCTGATGCTCGCGGCCGCCTTCATGATGACTGAAGGTTCTCAGTCAGTGGCAGACCCTGCTCCAGCCCAGATCCAGGCCCCAGCAAGACCAGTGACAGTCCCCAGGCAGGCCCCAGGGGGTAAATGTCTGATAAAGGGGTAGGGGGGAGGTCTGGTGAAGGTGTTCAGTGGCACAGGGGTGGGGGGAGGGGGATCACGTAAAATGACACAGGAGGATCAGAGGGAGCAATCAAAATGACACAGGAGAATCAGAGGGGACAATCAAAATGACACAGGAGGATCAAAGGGGACAATCAAAATGACACAGGAGGATCAAAAGGGGTTACTAAAATGGTAATCTTCCCTCTGATTCTCCTGTGCCATTTTGATTCCCCCCTCTGATCCCCCGTGTCATTTTGAGTGATCACCCTCCCCCTACCTTGATACCCCAATTCCTTTTTTTTTACCCCTAGAAATGAGCGCAAAAAGACAAAGCTACTCTGTGGAGTAC
Source organism: Plecotus auritus (assembly GCF_963455305.1). Classification (NCBI taxonomy): domain Eukaryota; kingdom Metazoa; phylum Chordata; class Mammalia; order Chiroptera; family Vespertilionidae; genus Plecotus; species Plecotus auritus. The sequence continues at coordinate 153,533,149 of NC_137775.1, forward strand.
AAGAAAGGAATCGTGGAAGACTCTTGGGGCCAAAATCTTACTGCTTTCTGCAAAGAGAAGATGTTGAGTATCCAATTGGTCCGAAAATGGTGAGCAGAGTATGGTAACCTCATTGAACAAGTGGACAAGGGAAATGCTAAAAAGCGCAAGTGTGGATCAGGTCGGCAACCATTATTTTCCGAGCTGGAAGACCTGATCTGTGAATGGGTTGTTGACAGGAGAGCAAAGTCTTTGGTTGTGAGTAGGGCTCAGATTCAAGAATTTGCCCTTGCAATGGCACCACAGTTTGACATAGCCCCCGAAGACTTCAAAGCATCACAACACTGGCTGGATAATTTCCTTCAGCGAAGTGAACTGTCTTTAAGAAGATCTACAACATTGTTTAGGTTGGAAGATACTCAAGTTATTAAGCGAGCACTTGCATTCAAGTCCTTTATTGATGTTGCTGACTTCTCTAAATACAATCTTTCCAACATGATTGCTATGGATGAAACTGCAGTGTTTATGGGCCAATCATCTCAAACAACAATTGAACAGCGGGGTGCCTCCTTAGCATACATTTCCTCCACTGCTTACGAAAGTGCACGTGTTTCCTGTATTTTGGCAATTTGTCTGGATGGCACTAAAATCCCACCTTTAATCATTTCTAAGGGCAAGAAGGAAAAGATTGAACGTGTTTTGGGCGTTTTTATTCTTGAAACTGAAAAAGCCTGGGCCACACAAGCAGTTATAAGGAAGTGGGTCGATTTAATGCTGCCGCTTGTTATGTGAGGGAGCCAAAGAGGTCTGCTAGTCTGGGATGCAGTCAGCACTCACCGTGCTAAAGACATGAAGACATTTCTTCACGAAAGAAAAATAGATCAGATAATGATTCCCGCAGGAATGATGGCCTATCTCCAGACTCTTGATATTGCAATAAATAAGCCATTCAAAGACAATTTGCACATGGAAATTAATGACTACATTGAAAATAGAATGGAGAGAAATCAGTGTGGAAACTTTGTGAACCTAAACTGCAAGAAGTTGTTACTTGGGTGAAGAATTCATGGGAGAAAATCACTGACAGTTGCATTGCAAATGCACTGTGAGCAGGCTACCTTGACAAGAAGTACTCATTTAAAGACAGTGCTATTGCTAAACATAAGAGATTTGGTCCACTGATTCTGAAAGAAATGGAGTCACAAGAAATTCACCAGGAAATTCAGGAATTGGATTGTTATGATGATGTTCCAGAAGATGATGACATGATTGTCATTGAATAAATGAGTAAATTCTTCATACTGTAGGATTCACAGTTTGTCTGGTTTGTGTTGACAACTACCGTACTACCGTACCGTATACAGGTAATAAATTTCTTTTATTTTCATTTAACAATAAATATGTACAGTATTCTTCTTCATCGAAAAATAAGACATCCTCTGAAAATAAGACCTAGCGTGTCTTTGGGGGCAAAAATTAATATAAGACACTGTCTTATTTTTGGAGAAACAGGGTATTTTAGGAGACTGCTTTTCAATTTCTATGACTTGGGTTATCCTATATAATAAAAGCCTGGGTGGCGTCGCATGATGCTGTCACAAGATGGCTGTCATGACAAGATGGTTGCTACAAAATGGCAATCCTCACATCATCACAAGATGACTGCCACAAGATGGCTGCCACAAGATGGCCACCATAAGATGGCCACCAAAGATGGATGCCACAAGATGGTCACCACAAGATGGCTGACAGGGGAGGGCAGTTTTGGGTGATCAGGCCGACAGGGGAGGGCAATTGGGTCCAACCAGGCCAGCAGGGGATGGCAGTTGGGGGCAACCAGGCCTGCAGGGAAGGGCAGTTGGGGTGGACTGGGCCTGTAGGGGAGGGCAGTGGGGGTGAGATCAGGCCAGCAGGGGAGGGCAGTTGGGGGCAATCAGGTCAGCAGGTGAGCAGTTAGGCATCAATCAGGCAGGCAGAAGAGGTTAGGGGCAATCAGGCAGGCAGGTTAGTGGTTAGGAGCCAGCAGTTCCGGATTGTGAGAAGGATGTCCCCCAAGGGGTCCCAGATTGGAGAGGGTGCAGGCCAGGCTGAGTGATACCCCTCCCCACCATGCACGAATTTCGTGCACTGAGCCTCTCTCTCTAAATATATAACTAGAGGCCCGGTGCACGAAATTCGTACACAGGGGTGTGTGTCCCTCAGCCCAGCCTGCACCCTCTCCAATCTGGGACCCATCAAGGGATGTCCGACTGTCCGGGCAGTCGGACATCCCTCTCACAATCTAGGACTGCTGGCTCCCAACTGCTCACCTGCCTGGCTTCCTGATTGCCCCTAACCGCTTCTGCCTGCCAGCTTGATCACCCCTTAACCACTCCCCTGCCAGCCTGATTGATGCCTAACTGCTCCCCTACCAGCCTGTTTGCCCCTAACTGCCCTCCCCTGCAGGTCCGGTCACCCCCAACTGCTCTCTCCTGCAGGCCTGGGTCCCCCATAACTGCCTTCCCTGCAGGCCCAGTTGCCCCCAACTTCCCTCCTCTGCTGGCCTGGTCACTCCTAACTGCCCTCCCCTGCAGTCTTGATCGCCCCCAACTGCCCTCCCTGCAGGCCTTTTCCCTCCCAACTGCCCTCCCCTGTTGGCCATCTTGTGGTGGCCATCTTGTGTCCACATGGGGGCAACCATCTTTGACCACATGGGGGCAGCCATCTTGTGTGTTGGAGTGATGGTCAATTTGCATATTACTCTTTTGTTAGATAGGATAGAGGCCTGGTGCATGGTTGGGGGCCAGCTGGTTTGCCCTGAAGAGTGTCCCGGATCAGGGTGGGGGGTCCCTTGGGGTGTGGGGTGCCTTAGGCAAGGGGCCTGTGGTGGTTTGCAGGCTGGTCACACCCCACAGCAGCCCAAGCAGAGGCCCTAGTATCTGGGATTTATTTATCTTCTACAATTGAAACTTTGTAGCCTTGAGTGGAGCCAAGCCTCCTGCTTGCTCCATGGCCTCAGCAATTTTTGTTGGGATTTATTTATCTTCTATAATCAAACTTTGTAGCCTTAAGCGGAGGCCAAGGCAGGCCAGGGTGTGTGGAAAGCTTGGCTTCCTCCATTGCCGGGGAAACCCAAGCCTCCTGCTCTCTCCATGGCTGCAGCCATCTTGGTTGGGTTAATTTACATACTCGCTCCTGATTGGCTGGTGGGCGTGGCTTGTCGGTGTAGCAGAGTGATAGTAAATTTGCATATTACTCTTTTATTAGATAGGATATTGAAGGACAATGTCTATGTAAGTATTGCTGTCACAAGTCTATAATAAAATTGGAAAAGCCTGGAATACTGATATGGAACTTATCATTGATTACCTTCACAAGTAGTTCTCAGCAACATAATCTCAATAAATCACAACCATTTTTATAAGCAGCTATCACCCTATCAGCATGCTAATAGTTAGATATAGCAATCATGTTCTTCATAAGCACATACAAATCATCAAGAAGCTGCAACATTTTTATCCCTCACTCTTAAATATCATGCTTAAAATTACCTTCCTTTTGCTATTTCACTTGGTCTATATCTCTACTCAAATATTGCTCCACACTCTGTCTAATCTTGCTTATCTCCCACAACCCCATCCCCATCATTCACTATTCTCCTACCCCACTTATTTACAAAGCAGTTACTCCTACCTAAAAATTTTATCACACGTTTACTTATTTAATTGCTCATTGCCTAAGTTGTTCCTTATAAGTTCCATGAGAGAGCAGAGTCTGACATTTAGTAGTCATGCAATTGGTATTTGCTCATTAAAAAATAAAGTGGATTTCCAAAAATGCTTTATATTTGTATCCACTTTATTTTTAATAAATATAAAATAATATAAAAATGCTTTATATTTGTATCCACTTTATACTATACTATGAACAATAGCACCACACAAAAATACTATTACTATAAACAAGTAATAGCACCACACAATAATAAGATCCCATTGTTTCTCAAAATGCCTACTTTTTCTACCTTAATTGTTTAACAGGTTCCATGACTTATTTATATTAAAAGCTAGATGAAGATCCATGACCATGAAGGGCAATTAGCAAATTTTATAAATTATGCCAACTCTTTATATGTCAATCACAATGGACTAACTTGTTTACTAAATTTGGCTTCCTGATGTAAAATGCATATTTACTTTATTCTATTAATGAAAAAACAAAGCATATTTTTATAAGAAAAAGTTTACTTGAAATTAAAATATCTGATGATTTATGAGTACCAAGTTCTATTTCCTGCTGTGTTATATAAAACTTGATTTAGTTCGTCATCCAAAATTTCATCTTTAGCAATCACCATATAGAAAAGAATCATTGAATATAATATAAAAATAATTATTTGTTTCTTCAATATATTCACACAAGATATGAAGCTGTATAGAACATTAACTATAAGGCTAGCATGCCATCACTATATTTTAGGGACATTTAGCATTAAAACATGTTAGTACCATCATTCTGGCCTTCAGCTGAAATTTATATTAAGTAAAAAGGAAAGTTTTTGACCTCGTGAATCATCATGAAGAAAAGTGGATGCCAAATACAATTATTTTTAGTATGTAATTTTTTATGCTTTGGAACAGTATTTACTAAACAAATATTTTCTATTATTCTCTTGGTTTCAATCAACATAAGAGTACAGGGCACATTAACCATTTTGAAAGTGGAACATCAAGCTTAGGTTCAAATTTATTTCTTAACCATTAATTTAGAAACTATCAAGCATTAAAATGTTAAAATATATAAAAATACTGAAGTAGAAACAGTCCATCTGTAGCTTTTAAAGGGTCTATTATTAAAATGAAGCCTGCAGCAAAGAACATTAGTCAAAAGAAATAGTTTCTAAACAGAATATTTAACACTCAAAGTAGTAAGCATATGGTCAAGAAGGTGGGACTTTCATCGGTCATTTATTATTGGATGCAGTCAGTTAAAAAAGTAACTTTTTAACTTTCTAAAATCTGGAATCACTATAACATTTGCATACTTCTAAAGAACTTTTGGTTGTATAAATTATAGCTAAGTTGACTTACTTGTTTACTATTACAAATTATTTTCTAGTGATGATAAGGAATAACTGTAATGGAAGACAGAAATTCATTAAGTACACTATTCTTTAAAATATAGTTTTATAAAAAAAATAAAATAAAATATAGTTTTATCAAGTATACTCAAAACCAGAATATTTCTGAACCACAAGTCCAGATTTAAAAAATCTGGTTGAAGGATATTCTTAGATCTGTTCCATCTACACTTCTTTGCTTCTTCTCCAGTCTTTGCTTTTATATTGAAAAAAATCTCTGGGACACAGAACTTTTTCATGTATTATCTACACTGAAAATGTTCAGAAGGTGATGGTTTACAGGCAAACATGCTTCAAAATGTAATTTAAAAAAAAAAAATCCATGGAAGGTATACAGTCTTAGGTTTCCCAAATATTTTATGCTAATTGATCACCTGAGTGAAGAAAGTATTTCTTTAAACTCAAATAATCATTTCAGTTTTGACTTGACTTTTTGTTTGTTGTGTTTTATAATATGTATTGTGATTTTCATTAAAGGTATCCTATATAATAAAAGTCTAATATGCTAAGTGTCTGGTCGACCGGTCGGCTGTTCAACCAATCAAATCTTAATATGCTAATGATATGCTAAGGCTGCTCAACCGCTCACTATGATGTGCACTGACCACCAGGGGGCAGACGCTCCAACTGGTAGGTTAGCTTGCTGCTGAGGTCTGGCTGATCGGGACTGAGCGAGATAGGCTTAACATGCCCTAAAGCAGGGGTGGGCAAACTTTTTGACCTGAGGGCCACAATGGGTTCTTAAACTGGACCGGAGGGCCGGAACAAAAGCATGGATGGAGTGTTTGTGTGAACTAATATAAATTCAAAGTAAAGGAGCAGAGGGGAGAGCAAGAGAACCCTCCGCTCTTTCGGCTCCACGGGCCGGATAGAACAGCCAAACGGGCCAGATTCGGCCCACAGGCCGTAGTTTGCCCACGGCTGCCCTAAAGCCTTCCCGTGTTCCCTCCCTGGCAGGCAAACCTCCTGCATCCCTCCCCAGCCCTAATCCTGCACCCATGGGGTTCCTCAACCTGGCCTGTGCCCTCTCGCAATCCAGGACCCCTTGTGGGATGTTGGAGAGCCAGTTTCGGCTCAATCCCACAGACCAGGCCAAGGGACCCCACTGGTGCACAAATTCGTGCACCGGGCCTCTAGTTTGGGAATAAATGTGGTGTGTGCGTGTGTGTGTGTGTGTGTGTGTGTGTGTGTGTGTGTGTGTGTGTGTGTGATATATAAGTAAATTTTAATCTATACCTATATTTTAGGGACAGTTAGCATTAAAGTATCTTAATGAAGACTCAACACTCCAGAGGAGTGATATAGGGATTTCAAATATTGCTTTAAAATCTACATTGGTGTGTTGTTAATTAGCAAAAGAAATGTTTAATGAATTTTCATTGGCAAAATAAAGATTGTTTAAGATAATAGTTGGTTAGAAACATTTTAGTGGCCTCATTGTTATTACATGAACAGAACATGGTAATTTGGCCCAATAGCCTAAATACATTTGGACCTTCTAGAGCAGTTCAACATGTTTAACCCAGTGATGGTGGGTGAACTGCTTGACAATGTTCTGAAATTGAGAGTAAAAAACATTTATAATAATTATTCAGAATATATATATATATATATATATATATATATATATATATATATATATATATATTAGTTTTAAATCTAATAACGTATCAAAGCCCTAACTGGTTTGGCTCAGTGGATAGAGCATCAGCCTGCGGACTGAGGGGTCCCAGGTTCGATTCCGGTCAAGGGCATGTACATTGGTTGCGGGCACATCCCCAGGGTGGGGTGTGCAGGAGGCAGTTGATCGATGTTTCTCTCTCATCGATGTTTCTAACTCTCTATCCCTCTCCCTTCCTCTCTGTAAAAAAATCAATAAAATATATTTTAAAAAATCAAATACACCACCAAAAAGCACCAAGGACTTATATTTTTAAAAATTTTCTAGTAATTCATTTTTAAAAGTATTTTACAAAAGAAGTATTGGTCTATGAGAGATTAGTTAAATGATATTTGAGACACAATATACTAGTTCCTTGCTAGTCTTATGTCCATGTGCCCACCTTGAACAGAGACTTGAATAGAGATTGTTGGTCTTGCATCACAATACTATCAAATCCTAAGGTATGAATCTTTTATGCATGAAGCTGTCACAGTGTTTGAAGACTGAGGAATTTGTGCAACTGTTCTGTTTCTTTATTTTTTAAAAGTATTTTTTATTGATTTCAGAGAGAAAGGGAAAGGGAGAGAGAAATAGAAACATCAATGATGAGAATTGTTGATCAGCTGCCTCCTGCACACCTCCTACTGGGGATGGTGCCCACAACCTGGGCAGGCACCCTGACTGGTAATTGAACCATGACTTCCTGGCTGGGCCTGTTTCTTTTATCCTCCCTGCCTGATACTAAATGTTGGTATGTTTGCTTAAATTTGACCTTTCAAATGTAACCTAATACTTTTCAAATTACATTTTCATATAATATATCACCTGGTATCCAGGTTGTGTTTGAGCAGACAAGCAGTGTGCATTGTCCTCCATACAAACTCCAATATTAACCAAAGAATGTCCAAGTTGCTAAAATGCCTAATTGGCTAAGGTCATTTTGCCACCACTTTTCTTAGTTCACTCAGCTTTTCCTCCGAATTTCCTATGTTAAAATCTATGTAACTTGTATTTCTTTTTTTTTTTTCAAATACTCAGAGGTATAGATTAATTATTATGAAGGCTAATATAATAATGCACATTTGTGGAGGAGCAGAACTATAACAAGTTATAAAACATGCACAGAGAACCTTCTCCAGGGAGATATTCTTTACTCCCAGCTGCTTCACTTGTTAAGTAGCCCGAGTATGACCAAAATAGAAGCAGGCAAATATGAACAACTGAATACTGACCATAAGCACAAAACAAAAAACTGCTCACCCTCGTTTTGGTCATGGCTCTATCATAAACTTTGTAGTACTTTCAAATACAAAGGCTAATAATATGGTGATAACAACGGGCAGCTTTCCCAGATTTAACTATCTAATCTTGTATTAACTTCAAAAAAGATGGATTTCCTAATAAAAAATTAGGGCTCTCAGTAGCTGTGTAGGAGAGACTGAGAATTTGACTGATATCCTAAATGTAAACTTTAATGATTACCACTTAGATATTTAAAGTTCTACAACTGCTCCTATTTGGCTTATTACAAGGGAAATAATCACCTCTACAGATGTTTCTCAACACATAATAAATTAAAAAGCATGCAATTCTTTATATAAAATATTTGTTTTGAAATATTTATTCTCCAAAAATATGGTATTTTTGAATCACTATATTGCTGCAGAAAAGGAAGGAAGGGAGGGAGGGAGGGAGGGAAGAAGGAAGAAAGGAAGGAAGGAAGGAAGGAAGGAAGGAAGGAAGGAAGGAAGGAAGGAAGGAAGGAAGGAAGGAAGGGGTAGGAAAGAAAAGAAGAAAGAAGAGAAGAGAAGAGAAGAGAAGAGAAGAGAAGAGAAGAGAAGAGAAGAGAAGAGAAGAGAAGAGAAGAGAAGAAAAAAAAGAAAAGAAAAGAAAAGAAAAGAAAAGAAAAGAAAAGAAAAGGAAGAAGGGAGGGTGGGAAGGAGAGGGAGGGAGAGAGAGAGAGAGAGAGAGAGAGAGAGAGAGAGAGAGAGAGAGAGAGAGAGAGAGGAAGGGAAGGGAAGGGAAGGGAAGGGAAGGGAAGGGAAGGGAAGGGAAGGGAAGGGAAGGGAAGGGAAGGGAAGGGAAGGGAAGGGAAGGGAAGGGAAGGGAAGGAAAGGGGGAGAAGGTGAGGCTGCTCTGATATTTAAGGTGAATTATTGTTGGTTGCCCTACCATAAACTGAGTTCTGTTTTATAAAGTGTTTATAATGACAAGCAACAAAAAAATCTAATGTGTTAATATGATTCATACTATATAGTGTGGAGCTGGCCCTTAAGCTATTTGAAAAAAAAAGTAGAGTTTTATCTACTGACATTAGTAACATAACTGCCTTATGTCACATAAACATCTTTAACATGACAACACTATAATGTTAGTAAATTAAAATATAATAAACCTCATGAATTCCCTTGTATGAAGTTTCATATAATTCTGTAAATTATATGAGAATAATACTTTCATTTAATTTTTTTAAATCTTTTTTTTTTGGATATTTTTTTATTAAGGTATTATATATGTACACATCTTACCATTGCCCCCCCCACTCCCATACATGCCCTCACCCCCCAATGTTTTGCATCCGTTGGTTATTCTTATATGCATGCATATAAGTCCATCGGTTGATCTCTTCTTTCCCCCACCTCTCCCTAACCTTCCCGCTGTAATTTGACAGTCTGTTTGATGCTTTACTGCCTCTGTATCTATCTTTTTGTTCATCAGTTTATAATGTTTTTTATTATCCACAAATGAGTGAGATCATGTGGTATTTTTCTTTCATTGACTGGCTTATTTCACTTAGCATAATGTTCTCTAATTCCATCCAGGTTGCTACAAATGGCTATAATTCCTTCTTTTTTTTATGGCAGCATAGTATTCCATTGTGTAGATGTACCATAGTTTTCTGATCCAGTCATCTGCTGACGGGCACCTAGGCTGTTTCCAAATCTTAGCTATTGTAAATTGTGCTGCTATGAACATAGGGGTGCATATATCCTTTCTGATTGGTGTTAATAGTTTCTTAGGATATATTCCTAGGAGTGGGATTACTGGGTCAAATGGCAGTTCCATTTTCAGTTTTTTGAGGAAACTCCATACTGTTCTCCACAGTGGCTGCACCCCTTGGTTTTAATAAAACATTTGAATTTAAAACTTTTAAATATTCTTTGCTGGAATAATTTCAAATTCTTTCAATAGAAATATATATGGTAAGAGTCCATGATATTTTATAACATATAGATATGTACAAAGCACTCACAGAAAAAATTGCGAGTTAGAACATGAACAGCCAGCTCACAAATGATTCATACCTTCTCAACCACTAAAAGCCACATTGTAAAGTT